>NW_026294606.1:4325331-5020331 GCF_007827085.1 Peromyscus californicus insignis | reverse complement strand
ATACTCAGTAAGTGTGTGTATGCATGAAGAAAACATACACTTCCAGGCTTGGTGCTGAGATTTTGCTGTGTTGCCAAAGCTGTTGCCTCAACGTGTCCATTAGCTCGGTGCTGACCATACAGCTGTCCTCCAAGGGACTAACACCTCTTCAGAGCTCATCCTATCGGGCAAGTTACCCGGCTTGGTGTAGGCTCACATGTTTGCTCTTTTCTAAATGTAATGAAGATACCATAAGGAGCTGAAGTAATTGTTCAAATTTACCCTGTATGTTAATTGTATTTTCCTCACTGACATAGATAAGTAAGGTGGGATAACTTAAGAGGAAGAGCCTGTTCTGGTTCATGGTTTTAGAGGTTTTGGCCCATGGTCCTTTGGTACAATGGCTTGGGGTCTATGGTATGCTGGTACACCATGGTGGGAGCACATGGTAGAGATAGTGTATTTACTTCATGGTAGCTGGGAAGTAAAAAGAAAGAGAAACAGTCTTGAGTCCAAATATACCTTTCAAAGGCACACATCTAGTGGCCTCTCTTCTATGAGGCCAAATCTCCCAAAGTTCCTTGTCTTTAGGCCACAACCTCCTAGGAGCATCCCAGGCTGGAGACCAAGCATGCAACAAACAGATCTTTGCCCAACGTTTAAGATCCCAGTTACAGCATCTGGTCAGTGGCTGCAGTAGAACAGGAAATAGGTCTGTAGACTGTAGGTCCTGCTCTCCTCTGGTTAGTGCTTCTACAGTGAGTCTGAGCACAGGTAGTCTCCTCGGGCCAGGGACTCAGAAAGACAAGGGTTAAAAATGGCACTTCCTCCATCTGAAGCATCAGTTTTAACTAGGTTTTGGGGAAAGAACACTGTACTTCATGATGGATTATGATCTTTAATGAAATAATTACACAGAATGTTAAAAATGAAATACAAGGGTTTTAAATCTCACACCAGTCAGCCATAAGCATCCCTTCCCTTTTCTTCTTTCTGCAGTATTGGAGTTCTTTGATGAGAAGCGATGGAAGGCTGGCTGTACCTGCACCACAGTAGCTTTTTCGTACAGAGCTTCCATGCCCTACTGTGAACAGAAAAGCTATTTCCTAGAATCTAAGGCCCTGTTTTCAGATGGCAAAACAGCTGTTTTATAATATATGCACTTTTATTGATATGTTTGATCTGTAGGTAGATCTAAAGAAACACAGCTAAGTGCATTTAGATGTAATTCTTGTCTTTAGAACAGAGTGTGGCACACAACCCAGGACTGAGTAACTGTGTTATAATCTTAATTCTCATGATCATCATAAGGACTTTTTATGGTGTCCTCTGTACCCAGCATCATGATCTCTATACATACATATACATTTATATACACGTTTATTTATTACATATACATATACACTCATATACACACCTCTCTATGTGTATATATATTTATATATATATGTATACATTTACATACATGTGCACACACACATATGTAGCAGACAGAGGAGGGCCATACTTGTCATGTTGACATGGGGGTTTCCTAGAGAAAGCTCCTTCTTACTGTTACACACACGGAGACATGGCCCACTCTCCACATCAAATTGGACTCCGCCAGCTAAAGAAAAATGAATATTCCTTTCGATCTGGCGCTAGTGATTGTCTCCATCTTAATTTTCTAGAGGAAGGTAGACTCCACTTGGGTCTCCAGCATTAACTGGCACTGGGGTTTAACCATGGCGGCCTCTTCACCACTGCCTGTGCTGTGCCCATCTCAGTAAACACGGCTAGTACCATGAGAGAGAGACGCTTCTCACATGGGAAGCCTTCTGCATGCCCCCTCCTTTTTCCTATTTCTTTTCTGTCAACAATTATTGCTACTTCTTTGTCTATAGCCACCTAGAACATCCCCTTTGATGCTACTTCTGAGAGAAGAGAACCTCAATTGAGAAATGCCTCCATAAAATTGACCTGTGGACAAGTCTGTGTGGCATTTTTAAAATTAATTAATGTTTGATGGAGGAGGGCTGAGCTCACTATGGTCAATGCCACCCCTTGGCAGATGGTCCTTGGTGGTATATGAAAGCAGGCTGAGCAAGCCAGGAGGAGCAAGCCAGTAGGCAGTGTTCATCCATGGCCTCTTCAGATGATGCTTCCAGGTTTCTGCCTGGAATTCCTATCCTGACTCCCGTGGATGATGAATTACAACTGAAGATGAAATAATTAATTCCCTCCCTGAGTTTCTTTTGTCCTGGTGTTTTAGTACAACAATGAAGCCCTGACTAAGACACCACTCTCTCTGGATGATTTCCAAAGCAACACTTCACATTGAAATTTGTCAGCAAATCAATACGATGCAGCCACCTCAACACAGACAACGCCACAAGTGTATGCCTCTCCAGCTTCGCTACCATTTCTCAGGACCTGTCCATCCCTGTGGCTTGTCACCATGAAACGATGCTGTGCTAAATGCCATATGGTCTCTTGGATTGGAAACCATAGTGTTTGTGAAACAGAAGTAGTTTAATAACATCACACTTTTAAAGATGGAGTTTCCTGGAATGCATACTGTAGAGATGCATATATCATCTTGTGGCTGTGTGACTATGGCTAGAGCTGTCACCACCAGGCAGCTTGGTCTAGTGGCAAGTTACCTTTCCACGTATCTGCCTGGGCAGCTTTCCATCAGGGTTTATGGAGTAGCTAGGAAAGAAAAGCAGCAGACGGTGAAAAGTATGCTGTTGCCCACTAATTTCATTTTATTCTTTCTAAAAAAGATTTTTAATTTTTTTATTGTATGTGTATAAATGTTTGCTTAAATGTATGTTAAGTGAGTATGTGTGCAGTGCCCACAGAGGCCAGAAGAGGACATTAGATTCCCTGGAACTGAAGTTACAGATGGTTGTGAGCCTCTATGTAGGTGCTGGGAACCAATCCTGGCTCCATCTGGAAGAGCAGCAAGTCCTCTTAAGCACTGAGCCATCTTTCCAGCCTTTAATTTCGTGTTACTTAAAATGAAGAATTCTTGTTTCTAGATCCAAAGTGATTTCTATCCTTGTGACTGTAGCTGTACATCTTAGTTGGGGAGACATATTGCTTCTCATCAGAACCAAATACAAAATAAGAAGAAAATAGTATCACCTCAGACCAAGGATTTGGGGCTCTTTAGACTGTGTACAGTGCACAAGCCCATTGCACAGGTAAGCCCTAAACCATGAGTTACCTGAGGTAATGGGGACTTCAGACAGCCATTGTGCCTTGTCTCTGTCTCATTAGGACATGCCAGGATCTTCCCACTCTCCCTTAGCTACCACTGAGGGAACTTGGGGCAGAGCTGAGGCACGGACTGACCTAATACCTGCATAGAGAATGAGCTGATCTCACTCTGAAGCAGCATCAGGATTAACCATTGTCTAAGCTCTAGAGTCAAAAGATGCTTGGGAAACTCATCTGGAAATGGCCAGCAGGGTCAGTGGGGTCAATGGGGTCAGCAGGGTCAGGCCTTAGCTTGGGCCATGATAATATTATGAAAGGACACAGATCTAGATTCTGAGTTATAATTGTCCACCTTCTAGTGCTCAGAGATGCTCAGGCTCTTCTGGACCACAGTGGCCTCAGAAGGGAAGTTGCTGAGGAGAGGAAACTGGACTCCATTTGTGTCCTCTCAAAACTCATGTGGTGGAGCTATGCTAACCTGCCCCTGCGATTAAAGAGAAACTTGGGAGAACCACATATAAATGAAGAGATTTGCTGTGGCCAACAGTTTCAGAGTTTCCATTATCAACTGGTCCTTTTGTGTTTGGGCCTGTGAAGAGAAAGCACATCATGGCAGAACATGACAGAAACATCTGACCTGACTGTCAGAGTGTAACGTGAAAGGGAGAAAGGAACTGGGATCCTGAAGAGAATTCTACAAGGACATAAACTCCTCCTAAGAGTTCCACACCAGTGGGGATACACAGCGAGGCACTGTGTAAAGGAAAAAGATTGCCCAATAGGCTGCACCTCCCAAAGACTTCGTCACCTCCCCAAAATACCACCACAGAAGCAAGCCTTTAGAATAAAGCTTTTAGGAGACACTTGAGAGCCAAACTAGCCAGACTCTGTGGCTCATAGTTATAATCCCAGCCTTCTGTGGGAGGAGTCAGGAAGATTGCAAATTTAATGCCCGAGTGGGCTGTGTAGACTGTTTCAAAAACCCAAGGGTTTGGGTGGTAGCTCAGTAGCAGAGCTTGCCCAGCATGCACAAAGCCCTGGGTTTGATCCCCAGCATTTTTAAAAGATTTATTTTATTTTATATATATGGGTGTTTTCCCTACATTGTGTGTGTGCAGTCCCTTGGATGCCAGAGCTGCCATGTGGGTTCTGCGAACCAAACTCCAGTCCTCAGCAAGATCATTAGATGCTCTGAACCACTGAGCCATCTCTCAAGTCCCAGATGCAGTCATTTACTTGCACCAGGTCCACACACTCTAGAAACAAAGCACTTCTGTCAGCCCAAATGCCTCCCCTCCCTTATTAAAGGAGGCCCTTCCTCTTCTCCCAACCTACGTAAATTTTGACAAAATATTTTTGGGTAAGTACCATTATTACAGAATGGAAAGACATGGAAGTGATAAAAAAAAAAAACAACAAGATGTGCCAAACAAATACTACTTTGTATGACTTGAGTTACTTTTATGATATGTACAAAATCCTCAATGAAAACTGTATTGAATGTGGCTCATGAGCATATCCAGAATTGAGTGTCAGGGTACAATGTTGACAGCCCTGTGATACTCCTCTTTAACTCATATGATAATCTACCTCATTCTGGCCAGACAGAGAAGACTTGATTGGGAAAAGGCATTTGGAAAAAAGTGTTAACAAAAAGGCTGAAGATATCCTCTTAAGCCAACAGTATTTGGCCTTGAAGTCACTACACCATGACCAGTTGTTCTGTAAATGTAAAGAAACAAACATGGATATTCAAGGTTTTAAATGCTAGCAGTTTCAGGATTGGTAATATTCAGTTCTGGGTGTACACAAGAGGATGGCCAGACTCTTCTGGATGACCAGGGGCTGCTCCCCTCAGGAGTCAAAAAGAAGAGCTAGAGTTCTCTCCAGGCAGTATTCTCCATTCAGTACTAGCCCCGTGGGAGCCCCAGCTCATGCTTCATAACAGAACCCTCACCCTCCTGGATGTGGTCACAGCCCATGTCTAACCACAGGGTTCCTCCCGGCTCTTCTTCAAGGGAAGACATTGTCATCACTGCTTTGCTCTTCTGTGTTTAACCTTCTGTTACAGACGCGTCGATGGTGAGCAAAGGAGATTGGCTGTTGCTTAAAGTTTACAGCTTTCATGAATTTTTAAGAAACAGATCAGGGGAGATTGCTGAAGCAAAGCAATCGTGCATGGGTGCGATATGGAGGTCCAGGAGCCCTTTCAATATTTAATGCAACCAAGGGCCTCTGGCAGCTAATCATCTCTTAATGGGGCTTGCCCTCTGGCCAGCTTGTTTCTGAGGGACTCAAATTTCTGGCTTCCAAACAAGTTATCACTCACTTGCTGAGTAAATACCACAAGCTGAAAGTGGCCCCCCAGGCATCATTGGTCTTTGTTGGTCAAGTTTAGAAGGTCCCAGGTCAGCATAATTTGTCTTCAGACACCTGTGGTTTCAGAGCGAGCTAGATATTGGTATTAGTCTGTACTTAACCTTCCTGTGTGCCTCCACTAAACACTGAATGGAGTCTATTGGGGAACTGAATTGGAGAGTGAAAAGGGCTGTGTAAGGAAAGAAGAGACAATCAGAGGGAGACTAAGATGGGACTGGCGGTTGGAGTGGGTTCACACCAGAGAGATCTTCAGGGAGATGCCAAGCATCAGGATTAGTCCTGGACTGACTGCTAGGGCCTTCCTGAGGATAGTGGCTGCAGGGGAGAGGGAGTGGATGTGAACAAAGAGGGCAGACTGCACTTTGTGAGAAGCCAACAGAAGGGGACAGCTAATGGCATCACTTCCATCTTCCATCACCCAGTGTCTCTAGGAAGTGGGCTGTGCATTCCTCACTTACTACTACCACAGATAAAGTACTTTGTGTGTGTGCAAAGCAAGCAATAATGAAAAGGAGCCTAGGCTGTCAGCAGGAAGAGAAGATGTGAAGCTGTCTTCAATGCTGTTGGTCACCAATTTATACGTATACTTGACCAGAAACTTCTTTAATTTCACCAAATCCTAGTTTCTGAATGGAGGGAAACAAATTGTCAAGCCATACGGAACTCTTCAACCCAATGACTGCAGATTGCAGACTGTGAATTGCCTAGTGAAGACATGAATTATGGCTAGAGAGATGGCTCAGCTGTTAGGAGCATTTGTTGCTCTTGCAGAGGACTCAAGTGTGTTCCCAGTACTCACATGGCAGCTCACAACCGTCTGTAAATCGTCTTAGGGGATCTGATGCCCTCTTCTGGCTTCCACAGGCACTGCACGCATGTGGTGCACAGGCACATCCATACACACAAAGTAAAAATAAACATCTTTAAAAACTAAATTGTGTAGTTGTAATGATTGGATTGCCATCGTGTTTCAAGCATAGTAAACTCATTGATTTCTAATTCAAAGGAGCTTTACTTTCAGTACTTTCTCCAGAGTTTCTTTTCTTAAAATACTTTTCGAGCTGATAGAGTTGGGGGATAGTGAACTCTGAAACAGAGCTGTAATTTTTGTTTTGATAAGATTATTCTATGTGAATCACTATCAAAATCATGAGGGGCCATGCTTTTCTTGATGTATTTTTCAAACGGAATCCATTTTTCTCAGCTTGCTTTGTTTTGGAGTGCTTGGGCCTCAGACATTGTTCTCATTAGCTTTGTTGGGTTAGCCAAGTTGCAGTTAACAGCCTTCATAGTCAGCAAGTTCCTTTGCTTGTTCATGATTGTTCATGGTTTTGCTGCCTTCTTTACTCTCTTTCCTTCTTCTCGGCCTCAGAAGAAGTGGGGACCCAGTTGCCAGGCTAAGATCAGTACTTCCTCAGTTGTGAACCAAGAAGTCTTCCAGACCTCATTTCTGGGGAGGTGCACCCAACTCCACAGCCAAAGCACTGTGCAGGTGTGGTTCTGAGGAGTGGGCTTTCTGCAACATCTTAGAGAGTGCCTACCTGCAGGCTGAGTGTGTGTGTGTGTGTGTGTGTGTGTGTGTGTGTGTGTGTGTGTGTGTGTGTGTGTGTGCGTGCACATAAACGTGAACATGAGTGCAGGTGTCCGTGGAGGTCAGAGACAACTGAACTCAAGTCCTCTGCAAAGAGCACTGTGAGCTTTTAACCACTGGGCCATCCCTCCAGTCCAATTCTCTCTCTCTCTCTCTCTCTCTCTCTCTCTCTCTCTCTCTCTCTCTCTCTCTCTCTCTCTCTCCTTCTCTCTCTCTCTCTCTCTCTCTCTCTCTCTCTCTCTCTCTCTCTCTCTCTCTCTCTCTGTCTCCTGCACCAGACAACAAAACAAGAAAATTTTCTACATCTAAGCCAGGACTTTGTTTGATCTATTGTTAAGACATTTTAAGAGATTGGAGGTGGGATGAGAGCAGCAAATACCCATCCCTCTTAGGGAATTTCTCCAAAAGCAGCACACTGTGGGGGATTTCTCCAAAAGCAGCACACTGTGGGAATTTCTCCAAAAGCAGCACACTGTGGGAATTTCTCCAAAAGCAGCACACGTGAAAACCCACCTTTTGCTCACCAACAATCCCATCATCTAGATATAAATGTGTTAGTGTTGTTTCTCTTAGGGGAGGTAATGAGTTAACAGGAGACAGTATCTGATGAGTTCTTAAAGCTACATTAAGGGCACTGGACAGCCAAGGACCTGTAGGTGGGAGGCTTCCTTGAAACGAGGGAGCATGAATCTGCCTTTAAAGAACTTTGGTTACAGGGAGATCAATCTTTGCAAGAGGCATGAATAAGTTTTCTCTGGGTGAGAAGGTATGATTTGGCTTTCTGACTTTACATAGAACATGTGGTAGACCATCAAGAAACCCATCAAGAAGTGGAAGAAGTTTGTATGTGGCTCTGGGCAAACAGGCCAGTGTCTTCTCTCGAGAGTGACTGTCAGGTATGTTGGGATAGTTGAATGGAAATTCTTTGTTAAAGGTGAGGTACTAGCTGGTGATGGATGATTAGCAGGGCAAAGTGGTGGTGTGGAATTACAGAACCATGGCATGTTGCACTGAGAGTAACCAAGGGCTAATCCTAATCTTCTACATCCAAGCAGTCAGAACAACAGGAACCAGCCTGGGAGGGTGGTTAATAACATATGAGGAACTAGAAACAGTTTATAAATGACAGATTCCAGTCAGCTTCCCTGCTCACTGGATTTCTATCTCCCCATCTGTTCCATTACTTGTCACACTGAAGGGCACTCAGTCTGTCCCAACCTGACTCTTGGAGCACACTCAGCACCATGGGCCAGCGGGCAACCAGAGGCAGAAATTCAGATTCCCAGTGTCATACTCAGGGATCACATTCAATCTTGCAAATATTTAAGCAAGGCTGTGGGCCAAGCAGCATGGTACAGAACAAGTATCTCCTTGTACTCCACTGTGAGTAGACTGTAGTTCTGTTTGGCCTGGAAGTCATTGAGTGTCTACAACAAAACCATGACAGCAATTTGCTACAACTGTGACTGTTTCTTTAGTGGGTCTATTCTTGTGACACGCCTCAAAATCCTGAGGAAACAGCCCCAAAGGGCTGTGCAAGGTTGTTCTAAATGGGCTTAGAAGACTTGTGGACCCTGCCTGAACTCGTAGTAGATTATCCCACCACTCATGTCTGAAAACAGAAGAAGAAACCATTCTTTACAAAACACACGTGAGATCCCCAAAGAGATCCTGAAAAGAAATAAGTGAAAAGCAGGAAACATCTGGCCCGAAGAGCTCAGGCAGAAAATAATGACCTGATGGGAAAACGTGCAAACCAAGACGTGAGTGTCAGGACGTGAGAGCCTTTCATCTGGCTGCTCGCAGATCTAGACAGAGCATCAGTGTAGCTGTGAAGTCACTACAGCTGAAGAATATGGGAGTCCTGTGTGTTGATTCTTCCTCCAATGGGGACATGATGCCTGGTGCCCACTGAAGGCACAGAACAACACTTCAGAGGAGGAGCCAACCCTTGGAAGCCCTTACATATTAAGACTGTAAAGCAGTTTGACGAATGTGTACTTGAGTATTGACCTGTGACAACCTGGGGAAGCATCATATCTTTACCCACAGTCCAGTTAGGGAAACTAGGACAGACCAGTGTTACTTCTAGTCAATATTAGGACAGCCGACTTTTAGAGAAATAGTACTTTTAGAGCTCGAAGTTTCTGTTGGTAGAGAACACAGCGTGCTACTGTGGTACTCAAGCCGAAAGGAAAGTGTGGAGTCTTGAGAGATCAGTACACCCCAAAGTGTGCAGACGTCTGGTTCTAGAAGGCTTTTCTTCCACAAATATATATCCATATGCTTTAGTAACTACAAAAGTTAAATCTATTCTCATTTGTTGAACTTCTCCGATGCTTGAACATGACTCTGAGATTTGAATCTCCAAGAAGGACCAAGCTGCAGGTTGGTGATGTATGAGTGACAACTCTGAGGGGCCCGTATGCAAAACCTGACACTTTGGTTCACACCTCAACATGTGTTGATCACAAACTGGATTATAGCTTCAATATTTCCATAAAGCAAATGACTGTATCTTTCCCACTAAAATCCATACTCTAGTTCCAGGCTTTGCTGGAGCCTTCTCTACCATCCAGTTGTGCACCCCTTTGAGCCTTTTGCCTTCCAGGATTTCTGAGAAACTCAGGGTGGTGCATTCATAAAGGGCTCCTAAAGAAAGATCTGCAGAGGAAGGAACCAGTCCCCTCCCCCAAACAGGTGCCTGTCTCAAACCCTACACCTTCCCAGAAATATTAGCGGACACTTGACCTCTTTGTTCAAAATTCTCCCTTCAGATGCATTAACACTATGACTTGGCACAGCCAGAAGACAAAGCCACAGTCTTCATTATGACCTGTCACTCTGTAAGTCTTACTTTTACCCCTGAAGATCTGTTTTTTTGGTAATGAGGAATAACTAGGACATCAAGACACACACCGGGGCCAGCCATACTCTTACCACCGTGACAATAAACTGATAGGATAGGAATGCTGTTTGGGGGAAGGAAGCATGAGCTCTGGAACAGTTCCCCTTTGATTTTGCCCCGACTTTGTTTGTGTCGGACCCAAGCAGAGCTGTGCTGCATTTAGGACGTTAGTAGTCCCCAGTAAATGTGCGCTGTGTCGATGAAATGGGCAGTGGGGACAGCTGGACTTTAGGCTTGTCTGTCCCATGTGTCAAGGTGTCACCTTGGGTAAATCCTAACCAGTGATGCACTCTCACTGTCTACAGCTCACTGAAGCACTATGTATGTTCATGACATTAGATGGAGGAGTGGGCAGACGTCTGTAAACTGTGGAAAACTCCCCCAGTGTGTTCTCAGAGAATATCAGTGACACAGTAGTGCCACGTGACAGGGAAAACGTCTTGGAAACGCATGTTCTCAGACCTTTCTGGAATATGGCCAAAGGGGAAGCATCAGGGCCAGTCTCCATGTATCCACAGAGCAGTCCTCATTTGCTGTGGTAAAAACTGCCAGGTCCTGGGGCATCATTTACCCTTGGGCCATGAGTCCTTCTGAGAATCCAGAAATGTTGGGCCCTCCATGTGCTTCAGAAGCTTCTCTTTGCCAGTGTTCTGAGCACAGTGAGGAAGGGTCAGCAGGACCAGTGGTCACAGTCTGACGACACCATGCATGTAGTACACTGCCTCCTGGTTGGTCAGGGTCTGTGCCACATTGGTTGTGGTCCCAGGAGGAAATGTTGCCACCACTTTCAGCCACATGGGCAGAGACACTTCCTTTGTCTAAGAAATCAGAAACCAATATTGAAAATGAAATTGAAAATGAATTGAAAATGAAAACTAGACAGTGATTCCATGTGGTGTTCATGTTAAACCATGGAGCTGTCAGTGTCACTCAGACCTAATTCAGGCCATTGAGTGCCAGTGTGTCCTGTGGCCTCAGTAGTACCAGGGGTTGCCAGGATGAGAAAGGAGATCCTCAAGCCACATGGCTACTGCGCAGGAACCAGACAGCCTGATGAGTGACCAACCTGTAATGGCATTCTTTTCTCTACAATATAGAAAACCACCCACAAGTCTCCTGTGTCAGTCAAGATGCTGTGGTGTGCTAATGCTGTTACCGGATAAGGCCACAGCTTGTGTTCTCACTAGAAGGGCATTTTTCTTTTAAAATAAATTTATTTATTGTGGTTAATAAGCAACATAGCACCCTATTGTGGAGGAGACTCTAAAGCTTGGAGTCTAAAAACACAGTTCATGTACCTTGGTTGCTTGTCAGTAAAATGGGAATAATAACTTCCATCTTGGGTACTACGAGATTGGGATGCAGAGCCCTTGCTTGTTATCTTGGTCAAAATTATCATGTTTATTAATAGACAGGTCAATTCCTCCAATAGAAGGTATGTGAAGGCTTTTGTAAATCCAAAATGGACATCCACTTAATGGTCTCTACTCTTCTCGGGCTTTGAGGAAAGGAGAAGTGCAAATAATATTTGAAACATTGTTGTGATGAGTCTTTGCTCTCTGACTCTGTTACCTGAGATGACAGAGAAAGGATATACCCCTTGTAAGAACAATCTCCCCACAGCAACCTTCCACGCTGGTTCTAGATGACTGACTCCTTGTTGATGCCTTCCCTGCCAGGTTGGTGGCCACACGATGCTGCCCATCCGCTGGATGCCTCCAGAGAGCATCATGTACAGGAAATTTACTACTGAGAGTGACGTCTGGAGCCTGGGGGTCGTGTTGTGGGAGATCTTCACCTATGGCAAGCAGCCCTGGTATCAGCTATCAAACAACGAGGTGTGCAATGGTTTGGGAGAGACCCCCCCAACACACACACATGCACGTGCACACACCACAACCACCACCACCACCACCACCACCACCACCACCACCACCACCACCACCACCACCAGAGCTGAAATCTAAGACATGCAGCCTTAGTCTGAGGGCTCTTGTGCTGGGAACCAGGGCACAGTCACACACTGCTTTGCTTGAGACAACAGCTCCTCCCAGACTCATTTTAATAATTTTGGAGAAAAGGAGGTTTGTTGACCCAACCTTGCTCCCTCTAACGACAGGACTGAGGAGTGATTTTTGTGCTGCTCATCTACAAATTAAGAGCAGCCTTACCGATCCATGCCCCTGAGTCTGGCAAACATTCCTGTACTGTTCCAGAGAAGTTGCAAAGTCCTTTTATTTTTCAGATTTTACTAGAACATTAACTACTAGGGAGAAGCTCAAGCATTGGTTTGCCTCTTCCAATTCCTTTGCAAAATATAGTTACCTCTTGGAATCCATGGGGATTGTTTCCAAGAACCGCCTGGAGACCAAACTTTAGAACACCCCAATTTCTTCTACGGGATAATGTAGTATTTGCAAGTGACCTGGACTTCTCCAGGGTCATTTCCAGCTTACTTACAACAACAGTACACATAGGCACAGTGTGAGTAGCAATATGTTTAGGGAATAATGACAAGAAAAAAATGTCTGCACATGCTCAGTGCAGATGTCATTTTTTACCCCATGCATTTTCAGTCTGATGTTGTCTGGGTGCACAGCTGGAGCCCATGGTACAGCCAGCCATCAGCATGTCTGTGTTTGAGGCACAGCATCTCGCTCAGCATCTCCTGTCCCTCTCAGATCCATGCCTGTCTTTTAATTCAGCTCTGATACACAGTGATGCTAATCACATCTGCTGCCAGGGGGTCCCTGTCAGTCAACACCTTACACAAAAGTAATTTGGGTTCTATCTCTAGCTGGTAAAACCTGAAACACACAGGACTTCCTATGTGAACTTTGGATCTCTCTTTGTGAATAAGTCAGGCCTTTGCCAGTTTTGTAAAACCATAGTGGCTCTCTTCCTTGTGAGAAAGCAGTAACAGGGTTTCCTTTGAGGCTGAGGCAAAAGGACCACGAGTTCAAGGCTAGCCTGGGCTACATAGCAAGACCATACCTAAAAACAGAAAACGCATCTCTCACCGGGAATCTACAGGGGAAGGCTTGGTGAAGGAATAGAGAGGAAAGCTGCATGCTAGTACTACCATACAGGCACACAGGGAAAACTAATTCTAGAACTCTGCAGCATTGTACTGTGACTGTAGACTGTAAACATTATATCTTCACTGAGTAACTACAACGAAGTGTTTTAAAAGAACAAACAAACTGGTAACTGATTGGCAGCCCCTCAATAGGGGCTGATAGAGCCACCCAGTGGAATAATGTTCAGCCCCTTATAATGAAGATAGGATTGTATGCTGAGCTGGAAGGGAGGACGTGGAAGCTTCCCTCCCAGTACAAAGACATGGTAAATGATTAAGGAGATACATGTACTAATTGTGCTGATATAGTCAGCACACATTGTATACATATAAACATATGTCTCAAATTGTCATGCTGGCCTCCAGAAATAAGCAGAGTGGTTTGACTTGACTTCTTAAAAAGTTAAAAAGAGGAGAGGCCCTTCCTTGCCCCTCCTGCACTGACATCCCACACCCATGGCTTTTTTTTTTCTCCCACTAACCCTGCGCTGGTCTCCCTCCAGGTGATAGAATGCATCACCCAGGGCCGAGTCCTGCAGCGGCCTCGCACGTGCCCCCAGGAGGTGTATGAGCTGATGCTGGGATGCTGGCAGCGGGAGCCACACATGAGAAAGAACATCAAGAGCATCCACACCCTCCTTCAGAACTTGGCCAAGGCATCTCCTGTCTACCTGGATATCCTGGGCTAGGGCCCTCTCCCCAGATCCACCCTCCCGATCCACTCCTCAGAATGGCCGGCACGATGAACCTCTTAACTGCCGCTGGGTGTCCTGACCTTGCTGTCTGTCCTTCTGACAGTACTAACAAGACAAGGAGCGGCTCTTGAGGGAAGCAGTGTGTACTTCTCCATCCACAGACAGTGTTAACTCGCTTCTGGCGTTGTCTCCTTCTCTCTGCCCATCCCCTTTGGTTTCTTTCTTTCTTTTGACCTTTCACCTTTTATTTTTGTTCTTCCCTGCTTCATGGTCCTCGGCCTCTCTCCTTGATCAATCTGGCTTCTGTATTCCTATTAACTGTACATAGACAAAGGCCTTAAAAAACCTAATTTGTTATATCAGCAGACACTCCAGTTTGCCCACCACAACTAGCAATGCCTTGTTGTATTCCTGCCTTTGATGTGGATGAAAAAAGGGAAATCAAACATCTGACTTAAACCGCCACTTCCGATGTACAGACATGGGGCATTTCTATGGATTCACTTCTATTTATTTGTTTATTTATTTATTTATTTATTTATTTATTTATTTATTTATTATTGTTACTCTTCTGATTGTTTTCTGATGGCTTTAGATTGTGTATGAAAAGGAAAAGTTGTATACAATCTATGAAAATTTTGTCTGTGGGAGATGAAAACCAGAGAGAGAGAAGTGTTTCTCTAAACTACATGATCGGAACTAAGACAACCAGTGGGGTCATCTGGGGTCAGTCCCTGCTTAGGAAAACCCAGCAGCTGTTAGCGGTGAGGACCATATTCAGCACCGTTCCCTGAGGACCTTTCTGAGGAGGAAAGAGGATGTTGAACTCTGCATCATGGACAGAGTTTCCAGTCACAGATACTGGCCTGCAAAGGAAAGAAAAGATGGCTTCCATGGACCCAGATGACACATCACATATTGAGACCGTGCATTGTGGTTGGGCATGATGGTAGAGTTGATGTGTTCCTCAAGGGTTATCTACCAAGCTTTTGTCAAGTTCAGTGGAAAAGAGGTAGAGTCTCACTCAGATACTGTTTCAGGGTCAGATGGGAAAATCTGAGTCCTTGATAAGACAGGAGACACTCTTGATTCTGAGGAAAGTTTCTCTTACCTTGAATTTTTCAGACAGCAATTCCCTCCAGTCCCACCCTCCACTCTCACCTGTCTTAAAACTGTTCAGAAAACTGTGCATGGTCTTTGTCAATACCTATGTGCAGAAACTACTGCTCCAGCTGTGGTGGCCTAGGTAGGGCAGATCCATAAAAGGTCTAACTTATACAGCTTAGGGAAGGTAACCAGATCAGCAACCAAGAACACTCTACAGTTGGTGGTGATGAGCTTACCTAATAGGCATGCTGATACCTGGTGTCTTCATCTGCCTCAGACCCACAGGAGTGTGGGACAGGCAGAATCCATCCCAGAGGGAAAGGAAAGCTCTCTTGGGGGCAGCACCTGAGTTCACATTCAGTGTGTGCAGGTCAAGACTCTTGCTCTGGGCTCTGTTTGGAAGAGTGTGGTTTCATTCCTATGTACTCATTGTCAGTATGCTGTTTTGTTATCTATACTCCATTAAAAAAAGTGAAAGAAGAAGGAGAAGAAGAAGAAGGAGAAGAAGAAGAAAGAAGAAGAAGAAAGAAAGAAAGAAAGAAAGAAAGAAAGAAAGAAAGAAAGAAAGAAAGAAAGAAAGAAAGAAAGAAAAATTAAAAATTGACACTGTATGGCTAATGGGAGGCTATGTCCAGACTGAGCCTGGAGATATGCTTCTGAGTATGATCATTGGTTTTACTAAAAGAGTGTAAATTTAAATAGAAATTTACAGTCATTAGGGTAGTCAGTTAAACCAAGAGAGAACAGCGTTTCCGTTTCTCTGTCCCCCTCTGTGAGGGGAAGTTCGATAAACTTGACATCTTTATAACATGAGTCAGATTGGAAAGGAGTGACTTCATTCATCTTAGCGCATTTTATTTGGTATTTATTTCTGAAGGTGCAAGAGCTCTGGGTAGGTTTCATCTGTGCCCATTAATTTCTGGAGCACTGTGTTTTCTAGTATAGACTTTGAAAGCAAGTTCTCACAACAAAAAATAAAAATTAAAAATTAAAAAACTCAGTGTAAATTAACAGAGAACAGAAGGTGATCCAGGGGACCCGCTCAAGGAAGGGGTCACATAAGGCAGATGCTGTGGTTCTTTCTGTAGCACTGGCCCATGGGAGATGGGAGTTACTTGTCCTCTTTGTCCATTAAACAAACCCTCCAGAATACCTATAATAATATAATGAAAGCCATATCTCTGTGATATATACAGACAGGTATATATCATATAAAGGACCCGTGGTACTGTCAAAACACTGTGGAACTGTGAAGCGGTAAAACAAGGGCAGATTTGCGTGTGCATGCTGTTCTAGATTCCATCAGCGATGACCGAAGAACTGGCACAGGTCTGTCGCTCTGAGTCTGACCAGTTGCCCTGGGAGAAAAAGCCGCAAGCTGCTCAGCAGAGAAGAGAGGAGATGGCACTGTAAGGGGTCAGGGTTAGGGAAGCCATGCAGGTTCACATCGAAGGTCTGTAACGAGAGTGTGAGAGCATGAAAGCACTCTATTCCAGTTTTGTATTTTCCTTGGCAGGAAAAAAAAGCAAAAGAGAGAGATTCCTTACACTTTTTGACAAGTCTCTGAAGGTCTTAAAATGAAAGTGTCTATGCAAGTGCAAAATATTGTAGTTATTTATACTGATCATTATTATTATTAATTATTATTATTGGTCCCTCTATTGTCTCAAGAATATGTACCAGTTTCAGAGCATTGCAGAACATCTGATTGCTTTTTAAGTAGTTGGATGAGCCAAGAACATCTTAAAATAGTTGTCATTATTCATCTACTATCCCCTTTCTTGTGGTATTTTAATTTTTAGAAAAGAAACACTCTTGTTCTAAAATGTATCCCTCTCCAAACAGGACAAACATGGTGGTAGGAAACCAAATTCTCCACCCCGAACCGCGATGACATCCACTCCATTTCTAAACTGCTTGATGGTTTCTGAGCACTTTTTGCATGTGTTGCCAAATTATTCATATTTTTCATGAAGGAATTGGGATTCAGAAGCTCACAGGCCATGGGCTTCACCCAAGTCTGCTCACTAGACATGTAACATACAAACAAGACATTCAGGAAGGAAACCATGCCAGCATGTCTGTGAAGCAGGAGGGGGGTTAGGACAAAAGGAAACATGCACAGTACATGCAGATGACATGTTATATCATGTGCTTCTGCTCCTGGCTTCTGCTAACTCCCATACATTGAACCAATGTCACAATCAGCCTCATCTAGAAAACGCTTCGAACACTGCTGTCAAGGGTTCTATCAGAATTCATGCGCACATGCTCACATCAGCTCCACTTGTGGTGTTTTCATGTACTTATATATATATATATAAAATATATGTTATAAGCACTTGATTTATACATATACAAATGCACATGTGTAGTGTGTTTGTGTGTTTATGTATAAACATATAGGCACATGGTAATAGAATAATTATAAGTAGGGTGCAATATGAATAATTTGCTTAAAATTTGCTAAATAACCAAAACTTTCTGATGTCACGTGGCGTTGGTGTTTCCACTCTCCACGTGGGTAAGGACTACACCACTTTCAACTCCGTGCAGTCCTTGGATGAAAGCTTTGTTGAAAGCCACATATTCCCTGAAACAACCGACTGAAAGCCATCCTCTACATTGAATATGTTCTCTGGCTCTTTGCAAAGGAAAAGTGCAGACAAATGGTCTCCTTATGTACAAGTCCAGGAAGGAGAAGTGAGTTCTCCCCTTTTGCACATTTGCACTGTGCTCACCTTTCCCACTCTAACCCCATTCTAGATGCAAACTACAGTGTTGTTGGGAGACCTGTGTCTTGAAAGCCGATGGCAAAACATCCAAAACTCCACAGCAAGATGGGCAGCTTGTAGTCATCCACATGGAGAGCAAGAGTCACAGTGTGGAGTGCTGTCTTTCCCAAGGCCTGGACAGTGGGGTCCCTGGTCAAGGGCAGAGTTTTTTTAAACCTCTCCTTTTGCAAATAGGACTGCCAGCAATACCTGGCATTAAGTCATTTCTAATTTCTAAAACGGCAGCACAGATACATGCACCCTCATTGCTCTGCTTCCACATCCCTTATCCCCTGTTAGAGGGCTTCTACTTCCAAACTTGACCTTCTGTTTGGCCCTGTATCATGGATATAGGAAATCTCATGAGAGGAATGGCTAATGGCTAATCCCCAGATGTCCAAGTTTTCAGTCTAAGCCAATTCTTCACAATGTATAACTGGAACGTAGAGACTCAGGTTGTGATAGCTCGGACATGAATTTCAAATGCTATTGTAAAGAACTGGGGTGGGAGGGGTTTGTAGTTAAAACAACAGTAGTGTAGAAGACATATTTTCTTGTTGTCAGGGCTGGAATCAATCACTGCTGCTGAAATCAAAGGTTCTTGACTATTCTTAGCTGTGGCAACCTTCTCTTCTTTCCCTTCAACTTGATTTATTTATGTTTTTATTTATTTATTAACTTTTGGTCCATTCATCATAAACATGAAGCAAAAAAAAATACATACATGTAAATGTGTTGCAAGCAAAACACTGTGAATCTCACAACCACCTCCAAGCAACTATGCTGCCATGCTGATGTGCGTCTCAGGAGAAGAGATGGGAAAAGCTGGGGACGTCATTTTGCAGCCTATGCATCCTGGGCCAGGTCCACGTTTATTTTATTTCTTTGGTCTGTAAGTTAAGAAAAGTGATCCTGAGTGGAGGCCGACTGAACGTTCAATGAGCTAGGCAAAGTATCATAAGCCGCTTGTAGCTATATGTTTGAGCAGGAAGGAAAAACATGGAAGATGGAGAAAGGAAACTTGATGTAGGGGCTCTATCTTACAGCTTGTATAGCTCACTGTTGCTTAAAAAGTATACAACAGCTGGAAATATTTTCAATACAAGGTATTTGAATTAAACGTGAATTTTAAATATGTACTCCCTTAAGGAATGAACATTATGGCGAAATATCTCTCCCTGCATCCCTCACAAATCTGCCTAGAGGTGTGGATACCTACATTTGCTTACACACCAGACAGATGTTTGTATATACAGGCCATACACACACTCATTTCAACATCTCTCTGCAGACAGACTGCCCCTTCAACAGTGACCTGGTTATTTAGAACTCTATCTTTTGGTCGGTTTATTTCCCTTTTAATGTGACGTCTCTGTGCCGATCTTTACCGGCCCGTATTTGTTTTTGCAATCTGTTTTGAGGTCCAGTGCTTCACTGAGACTCACTGCATCTTGGCTGATTTCAAAGTGACACCTGAATACAGTGTTTAAAAAAAAAGTTTGTTTGTAAATCATGTGACCAGCTTCTCTCAACCTGACATGGAATGTCTCTTGTACTACAGTGTATTTAATAAAAAAACGATGTCTTACAATAAATAACATCCTCCACGAGAGGCTAGAAGTGGCAATGCTTACTTTTTAAAGATGTATAGGATTATCTGCAAAGCATGGCACAGTATTTTTAAGAACACGTGTCTTCAGGTAAGGGTGCAGAGATGCCAACAGTGTTCATTACCTGAAAGCAGTGACAGCAAGTGGCTTCTGAGAGGGAGAAACTCTCTGATCTCACGGCTGAACTTTTAAGTCACGTTGTATATACCTAGAGTGTTGTTGCCCATTACTTCACATCCTGACAGTATGTGGCATTTCTGTCTTCACCATCCAGTCTGGTATCCTGCAGTCGCTTGTGGCTAGCAGGTCTTTGACTGTGGTCAGTGTGGATGTAGAACAGAATATGAAATTGTATTTAATTTCAATTAATTTACATTTAAACTGCCATGGTAGGCTAGTGGCGACTATGCTGGTTGGGACAGAGTGAGAAGGCAAGCCTGTAGCATCTAAAAGCGCAGGCACAAACAATCTCCTGAGTATGTGTTGCAGTAGCCTAGAGCTGGGCTATCCCTGGGAAACTGGTGAGCCAGAGGTGGAAGTGTTTCCCGGGGCTTCATAGTCGCCTTTGCCAGTGTCTGGCCTCTCCCCCTAGATGCTCTGGGAGGCACAGAAGCATCCGTACAGCTCTCCTGGCACAGGCTCCAGAAACATGCAGTTTGGCTGTGTATACCCGAGAGCAAGCACCCTGAACAGTTTTCTCTTGTACATCTCCCCCAAGTGGTGAGGGTGTATATCTATCTCCTTAGGTTAACAAAGTATGGCAACTGAGCAGAGACTGGGAAGTTCAGGGCTGCATCAGGTCCAAAATTTCAAACAGGATTATGCATCTCACTCAAGGAAAGTGGACTGAGGAAGGAAATAGAACCACTAATGCCTTGGTTGTCCACAACAGTCTAGAAGTCCTAACTACGCTGCATCACATCTCATATCTCTGTCATTGCTGCAGTTACAAGGATACCAATGGAAGCCTGAAACCCAAAGTCAAATGTTCTACAACCTTCGCTTGTCTCTCTGTGTATCCCATCTAGCCTTCCTTGTCCCAAATACCCTTCCATGTACCCTTAGGATGCTTAACTTCTTCAATGTGTACATCACTGCAGAAGTACTGTTACTACTTACCACACTATGACAGGCACACTGGTTTTTGACATAAATTACCTATGGTAATATTTTTGTTTGTGCCTTAACAAATAAAGCTGGCCTGAAGATCAAAATGTGGAGCTAAGCCACTAGTTAGCCATAGAGGCCAGGTAGTGGTGGCACACACTTTTAACCCCAGCACTCGGGAAGCAGAGGTAAATGGATCTCTGTGAGTTCAGGGCCACCCTGGACTACATAAGACTGATCTAATCTAAAAGAGAAACAGAGCCAGGCAGTGATGGCACACACTTTTGATCCCAACATTAGGGAGGTGGAGACAGGAAGTGATACAGCTTGGCAGAGAGAGGAAAAAAGCAGGGGATGGGGAGAGACAGGAGCTCACCCTCTTTAGGCTGAGGAGCTGGTGAAGTGAGAGGTGGCTGTGGCTTGTTCAGTTTTCTCTCTAATCTTTCAGCATTTACCCCCATATCTGGCTCTGGGTTTTTATCAAGACCAATTAGGATTTGTGCTACATTACCCATTTGAAAGAATGATCTCCATGTACAGGGTGCTAGGTGTTATGTATTAGTTTCTCTTGGCTGATGTAACACAACAAATGATCACAACAAATAAGCTGCTTTGAGATAACACAAGTTTATTTACTCAAAGTATTAGGAGCCAGAAGTCTGTAGGTGAGAGGGTTGGCACGGTTGTACTTCAAAGGTTCATGGGAGACTCTGTTCCTCACCATTGCAGACTTTGGGATTTTCTTGTGTTCACTGATCACATCACACCAATTTCTGCCTCCCTATATCTTCTGTTCATGTCTTCTTTGCTGGGTTATAACTTCATAACTGACTTATTTAATTTATATAATTTCAAAACTGACTGCCTATGGAGTCTGCCGAGACCACTCTGGAAGTGTCAGTCAGCTTTCTGTCACTGTGACAAAGTATCTGAGATAAGCCACATACAAAGAAAAGTTTACTTTTCCTCAGGGTTTCAGTCCATGGTCCCATGGCGCTGGGGCTTTGTACTGGTGGTGTCAGGAGGATACGGCACAGTTCTGTTTGCCTCGGGGTGGCCAGATAGGAGGAGGTGGGAGAAAGGGAGACAGACAGAGGAAGAAACAGTCACCCGGGTCTTACTATCCCCTTTCAGCGTACACCTCCAGTGAATCTAACGTCCTTACCCTGGCCCACCTCCTAAAGTTATGCTACCCCAATAGCATCATGGGCAGGAAACCAAGTCTTAATATTCAGCACTTAATATCTTAAACACAACATTTAACATCCAGCTCACACAATGCTCTGTCATTCCTATGAGCTAAGGTATCAGCCTACAGACACAGAATCTCCAGCACTGAGAATTTAAAACTAGCCAAGAGGTAAATTGTTAGAAACTGACCCATGAATTATGTGTTTACTATATACACCAGGAAGATTCATATACTAATTCCTTGTATTCTCACAGCTCCAGACAACAGACAGAAATGTAGTGTCTGGCTGATATAAGGAAGCCATTCGGCTAAGGTCAGAGGCAGCAGTGTTAACTCAGAGCTCAGGATATAGGCTCCTGAGCCCTCAAAGACTTAGAGAAATAGTTTAATGACCTGAGTCTGCAGGGATGGGCCTATGAGCAGACAAATGAAGCCAACAGTCATGGTCCAAGGAGACTAGAGAGTTTCTGGGAAGTTGTGCTCTATGAGCTTGTGTCTATAGCTGTTCACCCAGCTGGTGAGTCTGGTGGAGGATGAGCCTATAGATACAGGAAACTATCTAGCAATGGGGTTCTGAAGCAGGAGGCAGGGTGATGTTAGAATTGGGATTTAGGGACAGCTTTGCTATACCATCTCTAGTTAGTCATTTCCCTTGTCTAGAACTGTATGCAGCCCAAGGTTGTCATTCCCCACCTCCTATCTACAGTTGAAGTTTCACAGTGAAAACACAGCTCAGAAAAAATTCCTTCAAATTAGCATGACTTATTATCTAGATTATGCCCCCAAGTGGACCAGGGACTTTTTCTCCTGGACCTTATGTAGAAGGCAAAATCAAAACAGATGTGATGGTAGGCTTCTGCCAGGACCAGCCCTGACTCTACTCACATAGGATGATGACAAGAAACGTCAGAGGACCTAGGGAACATTCATTACTGAGAGCTACACTCTGGGAACTAGACAGTTGGGCTCAGCCATTCTTCTGCCTTCCACGTAAAAATAATGGTGTCCACATAGTGGTTCTGTTTCTGATCTTCAGAGTCAGCCATGACACTCCAAACCAAGTGGGAAAAACAATATATGCCCTTTATACTAATTAACAGACCTCCTCATATTGACTTCTTCAGAAATTAAACACCACTGAACCCCTGCCCTCATTTCTTACACGGTTTGCTTAGTTGCTGTATATCTCAAGTATATTGTAAACTATGATTATTTTTCTTGCCTGTATAATATCCTAATAATAACCCTCAAACTTACTTGGCAGTTTAGCTGAATATAAATTACAAAGTTGGGGATTTTCTTGGAATTTTTAAAAGAATAATGGATTGGCTTTGAGATTCCAGTGTGACTATCGGAAAGTAGAGTCTTGTGTGACCACATCTTTTCCTCCCTCCCTCTCTCCCTCCCTTCCCTCCTTCCTTCTGGAAGTTTCTTTCTCTTCACCCTTAGTAGTATGAAGTTTTATGGATATGACCCCCGTCCTCAAATTCATGACCTCTTTAATTATCATTGTGATACATACACACACACACACCACCACCATCACCACCACAACAAGAAGAACAAGACAACCCCCCCCACACACACACAGTATTAGTTTCCCAGTAGTTATTTATTGTGAGCCTTTTCTATTTGTTGACATTTTGTTGTTGTTGTTAGTTTGGGGATTTTTAAAGGCGTTTTGTTTATCTATTTTCTGGAAATTCTACTTTTTAAATATTGGCTTTCTTAGCCTGGACCTGTAATGTGTATGTTTTCTCTTAATTTTATAGAAGAATTTAAGGAAATATATATTTTAAGTTCTGCTATTCTCATCTTTCTTCTTTGGAGAGACTTTATGCTGAACTTAGAATAAAATGAAGGCCAAGTGAAGCACGTGCCTCTAATTCCAGAGTTTTCAGAGCTGAGAAGAAGGAGCATTAACTTGAGGTTAGTCTAGGCTGCATAGGGAGACCCTGTCTCAACAAAGAAGAAAATAGATTAAAATGACAATTCCCTGCCGTGGTCTGCAAGGTCAGAAGGCATCATTCTTAAAACCTTTAGAACTGCATTCACCTCAAACGTAATCCTCTCACCCACCTGTCAATATATTTATTATCCAAGGATTTTCCTAATCTATTCCTTCCAGAAATGCTGTAATTCCGATTAAAAGACCCAGGACCTGAGGCATGGCTCATTGGATAAAAGCACATATTATCTTGCAGAGAACTCGTGTTCAGTTCTCAGCACCAACATCAGGTAGCTCAAATCTAGGGATTGCAACACCTCTTCTGGCCTCCTCATGGACCAGCATACACATGGAATACAAACATGGAGATACACACATGCACATAAATAAAAACAAGAATAAATCTACAACAAGAAACAATGGATACAGACTTACTGATGGGGTTGAAAACAAGATCCGGATATTTGTTGTTTAAGAAATGAACTTGGTAAGCAAAGAAACCAACTGACCCAAAATTAAAGAATCGAAGTCCATATACCAAGCTAATGAAGGAAAAAAGCAAGAACAGCTAAATATACATGTACCAAATGTTGATACATGAAATTTCATAACACAAACACTACTGGACATTAAGGAGCAGATAGCTCCAGGTATAATAATAGTGAGTGATTTCAATACCCAGGTTCTACTGACCAGTCAGTCTTTTGTTTCATCTGATTTTTCAACTTCAGAATTTTGTAATACCATTTCCTTTCCTTCTTATTTAACTTTTTATTTTTTCTTTTGAGAATTTCATATATGAGTAATGGATTTACATCATTTCTACTCCTCTCTCTCCTTGCTTCAATTCTTCCTGTTGCCCCGTCCTTCTTAAATTCATGACCTCTTCTTTAATTATTGTTGTGATACACACACACACCACCACCACCACAACAACAACAAGACAACCACCCCCCACCAAGCCCATTTTGTGATGCCTTGTATGTATATATGTTTTAGGCTGACCACTTGGGATTAGATAGCCTAATAGAGGGCTTATCCCTGGTGAAGACAATTCTCTTTTCCTTCTTTCAGCAGCGATTAATTGCCTGTAAATCTTCCTTTCAGGTTGAGGCCCTGTGAACATTCCCCCATCAATGTTGCGGTGTCCAGTGGTATTGTCATTATGTAGATCTTTTTAGGCATTCGCATTGTTGGGAGTTCATGGTGCAGCTTTCCAGTCATATGTAGAAGATGTTCTAGAATCACACATCCTGCTCCTCAAGTTTTACAGTCTTTCTACCCATCATGATGCTCCCTGAGCCTTAGGTGTCAAGATTGCACTATGGATATATCAGTTGGGGTTTGGCACTCACGGTCAGCTGCATTTCTGTGATGGTCTCCATCTGCTACAGAAAGCCACTTCTGTGGTGAGGGGTTAAGAGCTGCACTTCCCTGAGGGAATAAGAATGAGTGCTTGGAATGGAGTTCGAAACTATCCTGTGTTAGGAAAGTGGCAGTAGTAGGTTCTCCTCTAGGATCCATGAGCCCCCCAGGCACAGGTGGCTGGCTATGTTCACAATACCAGACATGAATTCCCTCCTATTGAGTAGAGCTTAAGTCCAACAGCTGTTGGTTACCCCCAAGATACAAATACCACTGTTGCACCATGGAGAATGTCTTGGCAGGCTGATCATTGCTGTGGTCCATTGGCTTTATTAATCGGTAGGTCTGTTCTTCTGGCAAGAGGAATATTAGAAAATTTCTTCTCTGCTTTTCCTGTGAATCAGAACCACTGCAGAATCTTGAAAGGTGCTTAAGGCAGAACATTGTAGTAAAAGAACTGGTTTCTGTGGGCCTGCAGTTGGCCAGTGGATACAGACTTTTTTTTTCAGGATCTTCAGGTGTTTTTAATTTTCAGTCGAGACTGAGAAACATCATGCTGGGAAATGCTAAGGCTTGGCTGCACAATCCCAGCCATCTCAGAAGCAACTGGGTATAGAACTCTAGTGCAGACCAGGTCAGGCAGATGAGAGCACAGCTCTGCCTCTGGTCAGGGTCCTTCTTCAGATCTTCCCCAGGGACTATGTACAAACCCCTGGGTAGCAGGGAACACAGCAGCCTATGTGCTCCCCCAAATCATGCTTGTCTATTCTCACTGCAGCACGTGTGCTGTGTGTAAGGTAGGCATTTGTCCTTACTTGCATAATAATAGTATATGACTAACTCATCACTTTTTCCTAGCTGTTTCCTGTAACTAGAATGCAAGCTACATGCAGGCAGACACTTTGATGATTTTAATTCAGTGTCTAGGATACCTTCTGACTCATAAATCCTGTTCAACATTTTCACATTAATGGATGGGTAGGTGAGTGCTAAGGAGCTTGAAGTACCAGCCAAGCAAAGTAGGATGATGTTACGGGAGGGTGATGGCATTCTCATGTGTCCAGAAACAGGGCACAGGCCTAAGAGAGTCAGCCTGTTGAGTCTTAGATTCCTAGTTTATCAGCTGTGACAGACACTGGTTTCCATTTCATATTCAAGTGTGCTAAGCCACACTTTGAAACCATCAACTACAACGTCACCAATGACTTCAAATGCCCTCATGTCCACAGAGTCATTTTCCTTCTGGCTCAGTTTGGAGACCCCAGGGAATCCAGATACAAGTTCATGAATGACAATGGTTAAGTTTTATTTTCAAATAAATTGAGATACAATAATTGTTTCCCCTTTAAAAGAACTTATTGTACCCAGATATACAATATTAAACATTCCTTACAGGGCCCCTCCATCCATAATAAATGGAAATAGAAATTGCTCAAATGAAAATGGTTCTTTGGCATCTGTGTAATGATGTCTTGGAGAGGGCCTTTTCTATAATTGATTTTTAAAAAAGTATTTGTAAAGTTATTTAATGCTTCCTTAGTCTGGGGACCTTACTGTTTTATGAGACAAATAGTGGCCTTTCTGACTCTGGATTGGCAAAATTTCAGATGCAAGGACGATGACGAGGTAGAGGGTGAATGTGGACCAGAGGAAGTCTTTGGGATCTGTGAGAACATCACAGGTTTGTAAGATTGTACCATGGGAGAAGACGGTCCTGTGGACATCGTCTCAGTGGGGTAGGACCCTAAGCAGGGGAAGTTTATTTGAGCAGCTCTCCCTCCACCTCCCAGTTCCTTTGCATCTGCAGTGTCCTTAGCAAGGACTTCCTGGTGCTGAAGCAACAGCTGCCTCCTCCAGCCACTGCCAGCGGTCTCGGACCTCCTGGGAGTGCACAGAATAACTCTTATTCACCATTACTTGGCACTTCTTTATGGCTCCCTTGTACTCTCCCCTCCACAGCCAGCCTTCTACTGAAAACTCCAGAAAGCTTGCCAAATACCCAGAAGAAAGGGAAAACAGCCAAGTCCTGTGGCTCTATGAGAGAAGTCAATGCCCAGCCCACAGCTCCCAGGTTCCTCTTCAGTCACATAGCTCATTCTCCTCACCTGTTCTCCAGGCTTTGCCTCATTTTTAGCACAAAGAGAAAGTAACTGTTTAAAGGGTCAGAAAGGTTAACAGTGAGCTATGTCTTCTCTTACACATCAGTGTGTCCACACAACAAATAGGTTTGTACAGCGTTTTACCCCCCACCCAGGTCCATGTAAAAATTTTCCTTTCATACTGTGAAAAATAAGTAAAGTAAGGAAGCCTCAGTCTTCCTTGGGATAGTTGGCCTCCCCATCTCCAAGGAGAATGACAGGGAGAAGGTGAAAGGCTTGCTTGTTTGCCTGCTCAGCCAAGGGTGGAGGTGGGGAATTTGCTAACCTAAAGATAGCTTTAATTTTATTTGTTTTTCCTAAGGAACATCTGCTTGCACGATGATTAGACACTGGCATTCATTATCACAGGAAATAAAGTGTCTGAGGTTTGTGTCACTGGGAGTGTTCAAGAACAAAATAAGACAGACACTCGTGGGAGTGATTTGAGAGAATTCTTCACAGTGTGTAAAGGTTTAACCTCAGAGAATGTGGAGTATTTAGAGGAGGGAGGCATGGAGCATGTCATTCTGTGAGGGAATAAGGGTCATTTTTCCCTGGATGAACGATGAGGGACATTGACCATGTGTCTGGGCCATGTGAATGAATACCTAATGAGGGGAGGGGCTGGCAGCAGCAAAGCTTAAAAAAAAAAAGGCTTGCTGAATAAATGAATAAATTTCTCAGGCACACAGTGAAAAGAATGCAGTACGTTCTGTGCGCTCTCCCTTAAAGTGCATTTCCATGTATTATGACATTTTCCTTCTGAGTGTTCTCCTGAGGGCTCCAGGCTGCTGGTCCCCCTCTTTTCCTTTTTGGCACAGAACTTCAGAACCCTGCAGTGCAGACCTGGAGCCAGAAGCTAAGTTTCCCAATTCTTGATAAATTTCCAGAACTGGAAGTCTGTGGCCACTGGGAAAGGCATAAGATTCCCAGTTTTCATGTGTCACATTGGGGTACAGAGTTTACAAGTTCCAAATGCCTCCCTGGATTCCCTTCATCTATGAGGGAAAGGTGGCTATTCAAGTTGGATTCCTGGACATTTTACATGTTGGATGACAAGTGTGAAGAGGAAGAAAAATAATACAAATTCAGTTACTTTCTCTGCTTCCCAATCTATTCTTCAAGACTTCTGGCAATCAACATCGAGGTGAATAGCTGAAAACAGGTAAAATGTAGCCACCAATTGGATTTTTTCCTTATTAACTAGAAAGGAAAAGTGGATACATCCACAAAGAAATGATCTAGTACTGTATTGTCCCTTAGATATGGGGAAGGTAGACTAGACATCAAGCCCAAAATATGAAAATGTGGAGTGTGGCGCAGAGTTGCCAGGCCAGCCTTGTGCTTCACAGGAAGAAACTGAGGCATGACGGAAGAGGAACACCAATCATGTGTCTGGGTCATGAAGAGTTAAGTAACTTCTAGAAGTAGAATTTAGCATCACCCTAGGATTTCCTCACTCCAAATACCCTGCAGCTGTAAGCCCCAGGAGCAAGCTCTGCTGGTCCTGTGTGGGGGGCAGGGTTGTTGGTGGTGGGTGTGTGGGTGTGTATGTGTTGTGTGTGTGATATATGTGTGTATGTCCAAATGAACGTATTATTTTATAGTTTCTTTCTTCTCCCACAAAAGAGGGTTCAACATCTGATATTAAGCACTCTGGTGGACTTATACTTTAAAATACACAGAATAAAATTTAAAATTTCTCTTAGCCTTACTGTTCTTAATAGTAAGAGCAAAATCACCAACTGCATTTCCCTCACCCAAGAGTTTAGTTGTTCCTACCCATCTCTAGGTTGCACTCAGGAAATTGGTTCTAGATAACAAGACAGAGGTTGACAACGAATCTAGGAAAGCTGCAAACAACTTCCTGCTTCTACCTAGAGTGGGTCCCCACCCCCTCAGCATCAGGTGTGGCCCTCAGAACCCTGTGCCCTTTCAGGGACACAGTCCACTCCACCCTCTGTCCTCCTACCTATTGGCTCTGCGTCTCTCTCTCATCTTTTTAAAGAGATATTTTTGGAACAGTACACTCACATCCAGACACCAATTACTCAATCTCCTAGCAAGTATGGAGATGATGGAAGTGTAGCCCTTTGGTCTCCTAGCAACAGCGTTAGGGGGAGGCTGCACCAGGAGCTGGTTGCCCGGCACCACTGTGCGTAGAAAGCACTTGCGCATTTCACTTTTGTTGTCTTTGACTGCCATTTCTAAAACGGTCTCTGTAGTCTTTGGGGATTTTAGGCACTCAAGTTACTCTTTTACTCTTTTAAAAGATTTCTGCTGACATCCACAGGTCCTATAATTAACATATCAAGCCTCCAAAGGCCGGAAGTGTTCTGTCACCCCTAAAAATACAGAACCTTCTCCTGGTCTTCCTCCACTCGTGTGCTGTCAGACCGTTTTCCTCTTCTTCACCCTGTTCTCTCGACAAAATACATCCTCGTCCCAAATGTGAACATTCAAGAATTTCTTTTTTTTATTTCTATTGTTTTCCAAGTTATGAACTCTCCCCTCTGAGGTGGGATGTGTGGAAGATGGCAGTCACTGGACGGCTACCTTTGCCTTTTGTCCTAAACAGCCTCCCCAGCACAGCTCCACACCTGCTGTCCCCCTGCCTCCCACCATCTTCAGCTCACCCCACCCCCCAGCTTGCGTCACTGGCGAGGAGGAGGAATATTTGACAGCCTCAAGTAAGAACTGATTAAGTGAGGGAGGTAAGTGAGAGCCGGCATGCTGTCTGACTAACTGGAAATACTCAGGATCCCACAACAGAAGGCTGTGCAATGGGAAGGCGGTGTTTCTACGGCTTGTGGTGAAGGCGCGGTTAAGGGAGGGATATAGAAGTGAGATTAGGGAGAGATGTTTGACTGCCATTATCAATGAGAGAAAATCAAAGGGGGTGGCAAACCATGGGGGGTTGCGCCTGCTGAAACCCAGAATCTATGGGTGTTGTCACGTTCTCAGGGCCCCGCCCCTCTTGTCAAAGACAGAGATAAAGGGGAGCAAACCGGAGTGGCAAGGATTGAAATGCTGTGGGGGCTGCAAGGGCTAGGAGGTGGGATGGTGCACCTCAGAGATGGGAAATCAGGAGGAGGCACTGAGGCTGCTGTGAGTTTACAGCCACCTCTTTAGTGCCAGGGATGAGAGAGCATGGCTAAGGACAGAAGCTGGATTCCTCAGTAACCTTCAGACTCCACCCCCGCTAAACAACAGGCCATCCAAATGAGAAGCAGGGGAATCCTTCATGCTCTCTTTCAGCCTTCAGGGTCCTTGTATTCTCGTCCTTGGACCAGGACCTTTGCAAGTACCATCCCCAACAGCCTTCCCTCTGGGTCCCTTGGCTTCCCACATGGAACTTAACCAGACAGCTCCTTACTAGTCCTTCACAGGAGGCGGCTCCTGAGAGTTCACAACCATTTTGCTTCTAGGGAAGACTTAAGCAATGGGTACAACTGGTCTGGGGAATGAGAACAATTTTTACCCATCCCTGAAGTGCAGAAAATTTGGTGGAGCTCACAGCCTCAATGACATTTGAGCTTCTCTGCCCTCCTGGGCATTGAATTATGGATGAAGGGAAGCCAGGGCTGACAGGCTCAAAGATTTCAAGAACAGAGGTGTGAGGAAGGTGAAGATGGCAGAGGGACCCTGACCACCTCTGTGCTAACTAATTACTCTCCACAACTGAGAAGTTAAGTGGAAGCAATGAGACTTTTTAAAGCAAAACCCAAAGGAACTTCTAAGGCTCTGGGTCTTTGTAGACATTAACTACACAATGCCAGCACATCTCAGAAGCTCCTTTTTCATAGGGACCACTAGAGTCTACTAGTGCTGCTGAGGAGGTGGTCACTTATACTGTTCTCTGGTTCTCCTGTTGCAACAGCTTCAAGGGGACCAGCTTAGGGCTCAAAGTACTCAAGAGCACCCAAGTCCTCCCATGAGAGAGAGTCGCAGTGCAGAGAAGCTACTCGGCTAGGTTAGGGCAAAGCTGGCATGAGCTCTCCCATCTGTGGACCTGAAACCAGTCATCCAGAGTCACTCCGGCTCTCCGAAAGCTGAAAACCAGCTTGTTCTTTCTGCCTAAAGCTGTGATCTTGACCCAAAGGTCAAAATGGCACAAGAGGCAGAGCCACAAATGTGGACCAGGAACTGAGAGGTCATAGAGAGGCCCTCTTCTACCGCTTTGATGAGGACCAGCTATGCCCAGCTGATCCCAGGAGCTGCCTCTCAGGGCTTTGCAACTTCATGGAGAAATTTAATCCAGTGTAAAGCACTGCCCCTTAAATTGTTGTATCTGAGGTTAGCTCTCTAATTTGTCAGTTATCTGAAGTTCCGTATGTTCAAGTTCTGCTCTGACAGGCCTTTGTAAGGAGCCCGGTTACCATGGCAGTACCTCTAAAATAGAACAAGACCAACATGCATCAATAGACTGTCTAATAAATAGAGTAAGTACTACTTACAATACATTATTCAGTTTCTACTGTGCAGTAATTTGTGCAGAGTTGAAAATAACGACACCTCCCCCCTTCATTTAATTAAAAGAAAACAATTCCACAACCAGAAATGAAGTGTTTACATCAGAGTGGAACTTGAGTTGCTGTGTGATTAAGGGGCCAAGATCATGGGTGGATTTGCTAGAGAAAGTTAATGTTATAAAACTACAGCTCTCCAGAAAATTGCTCTGAAGTGTTCTTTCTTACAACCTACCCTATGGTGCGGCTAAGTATGAGTAAAGAGGAGCAGCACCTAAAAAATGGGGGATAATGTTTTTTTCCCAGTGGTAGGAGGGGCATTTTCTCTGTCACACTGTCCTGGTTTACACCTGTCATCACGGATCTCTCCAGGGTGTGGCATTCTGTTCATTTATTTGAGAATATTCTGTGTTTCAGTCTTCGCAGATGTCCTGGGCTCTTTTCTACTTCCTGTCCATTTCTCCAGGAAGCCTCGATTCCTGTTATTGGAAAACAGCATTAGAAACAACGTCAAGGTTAAGTATGAATACATTGGTGGTGTAGGTTCTCTTACTTGACAGATCAAGGACACACACTCACATGGACACGCGCATGCGCACACACTCATACATTTATAAATATCTTTGTATATATCCATCTGCTTCTATATTAAGCCAAACATGAGTTAAGGCTGATGTCTCCAACTCCAATCTGTTACCACTTGGAACATCTCCTATTCTTCTCCTCTTTTCTCTTACTTTCCTAAAACTTCTCACTAAACCAGGAGGACATGTGGCAATCCTCCATTTACCTGACTGTTCAGATCTAGCACACATGTGTAGCCACCTCCTCATGGGAAGCATTGGCGTGAACCAGAGTACAGTCCTTGTAAACAATTTTTTTGGTCTTTAGTCTTACAGACTCCATTCACATCCAAAGTGAATTAGGGTGGCACTTAATTTCTAAATCAACTGTTTTTCCTATGCATGACATGAAAGCTGGGCCATATAAACACCTCCCAGCACCCTGTCAGATAGCATTATGTTTAGCTTTGTCAGTGGAGAGCTGCTGAAAAGGAAATGTTGCCGGTGTCCCTGTTTATGCTCCTGATGTCCCTGCCCTGCCTGTAACTGATGATGGAGAGCAAGCAGTGCACAGTGCCCACTGAAGCTCCCTTTCCCACGGGCCTCATGACATTCTGGTGCAGAAACATTCCTGTGAAGGACTTAAGGCTTTGTTGATTTGGTCTTGAAATCCTTAACGAGTTTACAATCTTGTATCTCTGCCCTTGTGTCTACACGTCCAGTGAGATGATAGAGGGTGCCTGAGGATAGGGGGAAGGACAAGATAGAAAGGCATACAGCGTCTCAGGTCCTCAGACACAGCAGATAATGGGTAGTGAGAGTGCTAAGCAGTTCGCCTGGATGTCAGGTTACAGGCTTAGGTGGTGCAGGCATGGAGCCTGACCCCTAGAGGACGGTCTGAGCCAAAGCAGGAAGCCACGTGAGAATCCCTGCTGGGCAAGAGGCAAGCTTAGCCACTGTCGCTAGAATCTGTCCTTTTCTCCTCAGCACAAATGTTACCTATGGCAGAAAAGTGAGGTCAGGAGTGTCCTATGTAGATAGTACACTTTTTCAGTAAATAAAAGCATGCACGTTAGCATTGCAAAACGTATTGGGTGGTTATTAGAAGTTTTAAAGAATTTATAATCTTTGGTTCTGGGATTCCAAAAGATTGGGAGGGAAAAAAAAAAATATATATATATATATATGTATATAAATATATATATACATATATATATATATATATGAGAGAGAGAGAGAGAGAGACTGAAAGTGGAACTAAATTTTTTAAATGATATCATTACATTCTGAAGAAAAAAATAGTATTTTGCACGAACCTTCCAATAAACCAATTATTAAGAAGAAAATAAGTTTTTAAATGAATATCATCTTGTTGTTGAGAATGCAGCAACAAAATACATAGCAGTCATTGGATTATGCACAAACCAGGGAGTCATTTCAGCGTCTTGCATAAATTCCCAAAATTGCAGCAAGTGTCAGAGGAAGCATTAAAATGCCATTTGTAAATTTATACTTAAAACTAAACGAAGACCAACAAAAATGCTTTGTGTAAAGAGTTAAATCTTTTCAGAAAATAATTTAAAAACTTACTCTAGATGTACAGAAATTTGTATTTCAAAACAATTTGTCAGAAATTGATCTTGATGTTGTCACAGCCTACAACATACTCCTAAGAGTTCCATTAACAGTTGTGTCAGCAGAAATATGCTTCAAATTGAAAATTATTTATGATTTTACATTGCCAAGAGCAGCTGATAACTCATTCCATTATAACACAGAGAATAAAGTTGCTGAGTTTTATGGGCTTATAGACAAGGGAGTTATAAATATCTTGTGGTCGATCAAGGTGGCATAGCAACTGAGTATCATTTATAATACTATATAAAATGACACTGAGTATTATTTTATTGATATATTTTATTAAATGTTAACTAGCATAGTAAGTAATAGGTTTTAGCATTTGCCTGGCCTGTACAAGGCCCTGGGTTCAATTTCCAACCCACAAAGCAGTCAAAATCAAAGAACATTAACTTTGTAAATTGTGAGGTTCTTGCCTCTGTGTCTTGCCATGACAGTTTTCAACATTCAGTAGTTCTGTTCTAGCTACCTGCTCTGCACTTTTGTCTCCTAGTGCTTGAACAGGTCATTTTGCTTTGCATTTGGTCCCACCACTCAAGGATCTCGTAGTAGCCATCCTGCTGGAGAGTGGCTTGATGGTGTTTCATCTTTATCCCAGGAGGGGCTCCTGTTCCCCACTGTTGGTCTCTAGCTTCAGTCAACCTTGCTGCCTCCCTGCAGAGTTCAGCCCCACTCTCCATTTGCTCTTAAAATGGCTTCTTTTCCACATTTATTTCTCCTGTGGATATTTTGTCTCAGCACTCAGAGGTACCAAGTGTCCCCTCCCTCTGTTGTTCTTGCATTCTTTGGAGTCCATCCCCCTTGAAGTCATTGACATGTCCTTTGTTGACACTGCCCCATTCACACCACTGTAGTGTGTACCTAATATCACTCTCACATGATCCTGTGATATAGGTACATGAATAAAATAACTGCAGTTGGTTTGATATGGAACATCCTTCAAAAGGCTAGTAGATCTCAGGGTGACATATATTTACATTCTGTACAATCTCTTCCTCTGATGGTAGCTTGGCCCATGGCAATTTGCTCCAAAAACCCAATAGATTATGACCTGTGGTGGGGGTTCACTCCTTTGTGTTCATCTTTGACATTTTAATCGTATAATTTGAATAGCAGCCCTGTGGCTTCTCCATCTGTCTTTTCCCATGAGCATGCCATGTGCTGCTACATGTGTCTTTAATTTCCTACAGGTAAGGACCTGTCCCCCTACACCCACTTAGCTTCATCTCACTGCTGTCTGAAGCCTCATTCCCTTAGCATCTTTTCCACTATTGGCTTTGAGAGGAAACACAACACTAACATTAGTTCTCCAATCCCCAGTAGGGGTTTGCAGTTTGGAACTGGGTTGCTCTGCAGAATAAGACCTGGGTGTGCTTCTCAGATTCCTGCCCCCTCCCCTTCCCCAGGACACAGGATCTCTTTATAAAGCATTAAGGAAGTGCTATTGTTCACACATTAAGCATCCAATTAGAAATCGATGATCTTTCTTGGCTTCTTATCTTTTCCCAGAGCCTTAGCTTAGCAATAGCCAACAAGATGCATCATCTCATAGTTAACGCCTTTATCAAGTTTGTAAGAATTCTCACAAACATTACCAGATAATGCTGCCCAAATTCGCCAGTGAATTTTTGAACAGTTTTTTAGTTGCCATGTGCCAAGAGTTCCACAAACACCTTCTATCACTAGTTATGATCTTTATTATCAATGAAAAAGAGAACGGCCCAGCTCAGGTTCCCTTTCAGTACCTCTTCTGGCTTCATCTCAGCCAAAAGCAACTAAAGGGAGGAGGAGCTTTATTTGGCTTACACTTCTAGGCCACAGTCCATCAGTGAAGGAAGTCAGGACAGGAACTCAGAGCATAAGTCAAGGAGGAATGCTGCTTGTGGGTGGCTCACAGACTCATGTTTAGCTAGCTTTTTATCTAGTCCAAGACCACTGCCCACAGTGGGCTAAGCCCTCCTACATCAATTAATAATAAAGACAAACCCCCACAGACAGCCCACAGTCCAACTTCCTTCTCAGGGGACTCCAGGCTGTGTCAGCTTGATAGTTGCAGATATTTAGAATAGCGCCTGCTTTTCCAGATCATTCTTGGTACCAGCTGTGATAGAGATTAGCATGAAGGATGCTTTTGGGGATAGAATTTTAGGTCAACATCTTGGAAAGAGAAGATGAAGAAGTAATATAGTCAAAAGGGAGAGCCCTGTAGCCCCATAGACTCACTATACCCTGCAGGGCTTTGATGTCATCAAGCTCTTATATTGCTATTACTGTCATACTAATATGATACATCCACAGGTGATTATCCAAGTGTGCCAGCCAAGGAGGTGAACTGTCTGCACGAGTGGCATCAGACAAAGACCACTCAAAGGTGCTGCTGAGTTTTGCCCATCATGTTCTCAGAAGGTGGAGGGATTCTTTCAGTAAAGGGGTCCTTGGACAACATATAACTGTGTCCATCACAGTCATTAATTAATTTAACTTACTTCCTTCTTCTTTCACTAAACCAGGTGAGGTCTAAGAAAGATCTACAGTTCCTTTATGTCATATGTCTGGGCAGCTGGTGAAATTGACTTTTATTTAAAAAACTACAGAACTCAGGGTCAACCTCAAGGATCAGCTTAGGTTTCCACAATAAGGAGGTAGTAGAAACAGAGACTCAGCACAATGCAGCCCTGAGTCTTGAATTCCAGCTACTTGTCCAACATTATGCTCTGAGGAAGTTTCTTGGCCTCTGAGAGGTAGAGGCTTGCTTTCTGATATAAGCAAATCCCAGAAATGTGTCTCCATCTTTGTCCCCCACCCAGGTATGTGCAGGTATAGGAAGCATATGTCACCACATGGAGTCAAGTCCAAGCTCTTGCAGAATTGCAGATGGCAGAAACACAGGTGGACTGCAGAGGGGAAAGGCAGGGAGGCTGTATATCCTTTCTCTACCTATTATTTTTAATAAATTACAAATCTTAACACTTAAGCTTATTCCAAGATCCTTATTTTTGTGGCTAGCTCTTTATTATAGTTTACTCATAGATAAAGCAAATGACTACAGAAGGTCGACCAGATGGCTTGATGACTTACATTCACTTGGGACAAACAATGGAAGGAAACTCTAGCTATTCATTCTCTTACAGGCAGGAGTGTGCAATGATTGTTTTTGCAAATGAAAAGATGAACATGCTTATTAGGCTCTGGAAGCTCTGGGGAAGCCCAGAGATACTTTCTGCTCCACCATTTTATTTGAGAACATAAGGAAAAATTGTACACCTTGCTGAGGGGGAAAAGCAAATTACATATTCCAAGTATTAAAATTTTCCTTTTGGGATAAGAATATGGAGCTGACAGGGAGAAAATACTTTGAAGACATTGTGATGGGGAAATCCCTCAAAATTCCAGTGAGTGCCCAGTATTAGGCAACACCTGCATGGTTACGTGTCTCTGGAGTAGAAGTATGTATTGTTTCTCAGAGACTGTAACCCAAACATCCTCCTGCAATCCATAATCAAAGATGATTCACCTGAAAGATACAAAAATAAAGTGGGGTAGAAGTCATAAGAACTCCTTCCAAGAGTTTCCAAGTATTTCCAGATATGAAATCAATGAAGAACCATTTCCTCTTTGGGGAGTCCCAGTTTCTCATCTGAAAGCAGCCACGTGGCTGTGCATTTTTTGATCACCTTAGATCCCAGTGTGCTTCCATCACAGAGCAGCCTCTGCCCATGAAGAGATGATCCGAGTTGGAGGAGAGGCTCTAAACAGGGAATGGGCGTGATGTGTGACATCATATCTGGTTCCATATGACTCTTACAGGTATGTTCTTTCTGAATCTTAATTACTTTGTTTATTGTAACAATTTGGTGAAAACAAGGTGACGTAAATTCCCTGCACAAAGGACACATTTCTAGAGGCTTGGGTGATTTTCTTAATGAGTGAGAGTGGCACACTGTTTGATCCTTGGTACTTTCCACAGTGCAGATGTATAGTATGGGCTCAAGTGTATTTGTAGAATAAACTAGTCAAATTAATCATTTCCCATTTCCCATTTCCCATCAAGGTTACTCTGTAGACAAAGCCTACTTTCCTACAACATACCATAGAAAGCCTTACCAAGGCATCTGCTTTTCACTTCATGTATTCCACACCTTTCTGGTAGAAATGGACATAAATACTGTGGAGACCAATCTGGGGTGGAAGTTTTGTGAAGAAGTTGAACACTCATGTGTACTTTGAGACTCATACATTCCATTCAGATATACACATTTTCAACCAATTTGTTAGTCAGCATTCTGTTGTTGTTATAAATATCTCAGAGAAGTCAATTTCTAAAGGAAAGGGGGTTTTGAAGTGTGGTGCTTTATGATGGCAGAATGTGACAGAGCAAAGCCTTTCATTTCATGGCCAGAACCAGAAGAGAGAAAAAGACAGAGGCTGGTGTCTCAAAATTCCCTTCTAGGACACACCCCTAGTGCCCTGAAACCTCTTATTAAGTCCACTTTTCAAATATTCCACCACCTCACAGTAGGCTAGAGAACACACTTCTAACACATAGTGAGCCTTTTAGAAACATTTCAGATCCTACTCTAGCATCTACATGTACAAAAGTGTTTATCTTATAATAGAAATCAACATAAAAATTAAGTACCTAGAGGATTAATATATTTTAATGTTATATTTTATGAAAGTATTAAGGAACTGTATTGTCCAGTATAAATGATTATATTATAGATATTTTTGTACAAAGCTGTCATTTGAAAATAATGTACATAGACAAGAATTTTCATTATATATTATTATATTTAATTATAATTATATATTTTAATTATATATATATATATATATATATATATATATATAAAACTAAAAGCATTCTACATTTGTGACTTTTTGTTGCTGTGATAAACCACCATGACCAAGGCAACTTAGAGAAATAAAGGCTTGTTTGGGTCCAGAGAGAGAAAGAGAGAGAGAGAGAGAGAGAGAGAGAGAGAGAGAACGAGAGAGAGAGAGAACATAATAATGGAGGAGTTACGGCAGCAGGCAGCTCGGAGCAGGAACTTGAGAGGTCATATCCCAACCACACAGAAGAAGCCAAGAGGCAGAACTAGATATGAGGTGAAGCTATAACCACTCAAAGTTCCCTCCTCACAGTGATGTACTTCCTTCAGCAAAGCTCCATGTTCTAGAAGTCCTAAAACTTTCCCAAACAGCTTCATCAATCAGGGATTGATCAAATCCAAGAGCCCATGGCAACATTTCTCACTCAATCTACAACATCCTCAAAATGTGTAATAATATATTGTTCTGGGATTCAAACATGTGTAATTGAAATATAAAGAAACCCAGGGAAGAATGAACACTGTATCCAGAATAGGGTTTATTTCTGAGGGAGTAATATATAGAAATAGATAATACAGAGGTATGTTCTAGTGACAGTGAGGAACAGAGGTAATGCTTGGTGTCTCAGAAAGATGGTGGGAATAGCAGTGTTAGAGAAACACCTTCTACAAGTATCTACCAAGATGGAAAGGGTACTATAAAAAAAATTATTCTAAAGCTCTTTTTCCTCGACTAAGATTTAGAGGAAATCTCAGAACCCTCTCACCTCTCCATTCTGAAGTTAAACTTCCCAAGATCCAAAGAAGTGAAGTAATTTGTCAGGTATGAAAACACATGTAATCTAAGCTTGAGCCCTGAATTTCCAGTGCTCTTTCTAATTGCACATGGTCGAGTTTCTATACTTCCGTTATCTACAGGAACCTGAACACAGACATGAGCAGAGCCATCAGAGATGTTCAAACACAGTGGTGAGCCATTCACATGGGCTTCACCCAGAGAAAGAGCTAGGGAAAGCCAGGAGGGTAGACTGGTCTGAGTGTTTGTTTGAGCAGTTTACCCAAAGGCTATGGCATTCCTGCCTTAGCAAGATTGTGGGTCATTCTCAAAAAAGCCATGGTGACACACTTACATTTCCACTCTCAGTCCCTCTAAAACTAGGACTACAGGTGGCAATCTGAGTTGCACTATCAGCTCATGTATCTTGGCTAGTTATTTATTTTTATTAATATATAGTCTTAGAGAGGAACAAAAAAGGAAAGGTTGTGGTTTAACAGCGATGCACTTGTGTGTCAAGTTGACAAAGGGTCAGCTGTCCTGGCTAGTTTTATGTCAATGTGACTGACATAAGCTAGAGTTGCCAAAGAGTAGGGGACCTCAGTTGAGAAAACGCCTCAATAAGATCAGGCTATAGGCAAGCCTGTAGGGAATTTTCTTAAAAAGCGATTGATGTGGGAGGGCCCAGCCCATTGTGGGTGGAGCCATCCCTGGGCTGGTGGTCCTGGAGTCTGTAAGAAAGCAGGATAAGCAAGTCATGAGGAGCAAGCCAGTAAGCAGCTCCCCTCCATGGCCTCTGCATCAGCTCCTGTCTCCAGGTTCCTGCCCTGTTTGAGTTCCTGTCCTGACTTCCTTCTGTGATGAACAGTAATGTGAAAGTATAAGCCAAATAAACCATTATTGGTTTTGATCATGGTGTTTTATCACAGCAGTAGTAACCCTAACTAACAACATGGCAATTTGGAGAGTTTCATAAGATTTATTTTCTTATAACTCACAAGAAACAGAAGCCATAGTTAAAGGGTCAGGATTCCACACAAATAGCATTATCTCAACACATTCCTAAATACACAAGAATGCATGTGTGTCATTTTATGCACAGAATAAGACAAAAATGACACCTTAAATAAATTAGGTATCCTATCTTGGTGTTCAGATGTGCTCTCGATGGACTTCCTTTCTGATCTCTGAAATGGTGCCTTTCACTAAGCCTAAATGAAGACCCACCCCATTCAGTTGGCTTTCTTGCTGGCATGTTGCTGTCCATCATGTAGTAATGTCTACATCTCCTTGCACATGCTCTGGAGTGGTTTTGTTTTTTGGATTGTCATCTGAAAAGCACACCTGCCTGTCTGATGTTTACAATTAAGAGAGAATAACTTGGCTGCTTGAGATGGAAAAGTTTGTGAGAGTGGCTGATGAGTCAACCCTCTGCTCTGTCTTGGGGACCATCTCTGCTCTCTTCCATATCCAAGAATCTGTAGCTGCTACTGGCATGAGAGTGGCATGCAGCAACACCTCAGGACAAGATGCTGTTTGTGACCCAGCACCACACCCCTGTTGTCTCCCCTAATCACAGTGAGAACTCAGCCTGAGGCCTAGGCACACCTGACTTCATCTGTCTCTATGCCTCCTCCCACACTTGTTAAAAAATCCCTACGTTGTTTGGAACTGGTCTTAGGAAAACCTTTATCTCTCTCCAATTCCTTTCTTTCATACATATTCTCAAGTGGATCAATGCCCAGGTTGGGCTTTTTTCAGGGATGATTTTTAGACGAGATCTATTTCTATTAGACTGTTTCTGGAGCCAACATCTCGGGTAGGTATGCTTATTGTATCTCCTTATAAGTCCAGGCATTGCTCCCAAGGTGCTGGGCACTATCACACCTTTGGAAGCCACTTAGAGCTGCACATGACAAAGCACAGGCCCACTTCCCATCCTAGGTGAAATGCACACCTTCCAGTCTGTTAGTCTGGGAGCCCATAAAAATGGTGCCGTGGGCCTGAACTAGGCTACTCTGATGTGTCTTCCTTCCCTTAACCACATTTAGATCCCCAAGAAAAGAGAGTATGTGGTGTGAGGAAAGGGCCGGTGGGTGACACACTGCCATTTAAGGGTGGCCCACTGGCTTCCACAGGCAGCTGAGCAGGATAGACGTGGGGGAGGGGCTGCTTCTGGTCCCTTAAGCCGTTCTGATTTTCCAGGCACACCAACACCCTTTGGTCCCATGGGTTTGGCTATTTTATTTTATCAATATCTTCTGAATCAAGGCCTTCTTTGTAGTTAGGCTTTGCTTCAAACTTATTTTTATTATTTTTTTATTTGTATGCATGTGTATCTGTGTGAATAAATGCTATGTGTGTGCATGTATGTGTATACATGGGCATGCACACAAACACACTCATACACAGCAAGAAACCATGGAGCTAGAGTTACAGGAGCAGCCTGCATGAGTACTGGGAACTAAACTTAGGTCCTCTGCAAGAGCAATGTACACTCTTAACCACTAAGCCCTCTCTCCAACATCCTACCTTAGTTTCTATAACCTGATTTATAATTCTTTCACTAAAGATACCTTAGAACTACATAGATCACATCAATTTGTACTTAAATATTATTGCAATACATCTGTGTTTCAGACCTATGGCTTAGTCAGTGGTGCTCTAGTTTCTTTCCACCTGTGAGAGAGCATCTGAACATGCAGGAGAGGCAAAGGCATGTAGCTGGAAGTAGTCAGAAGTTTCTCCAGTCCCACCCAGCCCTGCAGTCCCTTGTTTCTCTGGTCCTGCCCAGCCCTTGGTCCCACAGCCGCTTATAAAATAATCACTCAGAGGCTTAATATTAATTGCAAATTGTATGGCCTATGGCCCAGGCTTCTTCCTAGCTAGCTCTTATAACTTGACTCAACCCATTCCTATTAATCTATATGTTGCCAGGTGGCCGTGGTGTTACCAGTCTGCTGGCATCATGTTGCTCCTTTGGCAGCAGCTCCCGTCTCTCAATTCCACCCTTCTTCCTCTTGTCTGCAGTTTGAATGTACTGTCTAACCTTATCCTGCCCTGCCATAGGCCATTGCAGCTTTACTTATTATCCAATGGGAGCCACACATATTCACAGCGTACAGAAAAATATCCTCCAGCAAAGGCAAGCTGACATCTTGGAAGTTCCCTCTTTAGCTCCGAGTTTTCCTTCAAAGGAACTAAGGGATATAAGATTGCAGAGTTCACAAAAATGAGCCACCCATCAATTCTTTAGTCTTCTAGGCATAATGTATTTACTTCACTTGCTTTTTAACCATGAAATAAAAGGTTAAATATAAATTGTAAACATTGACTTGGGCCTTACTGGCAGAAGACACAGAGCATGAGGGAAATGGTCTATTACCAATAAGGATAACTCCTAAGACCAAACAGTGAGAAGAAAGAAGGAAGGAAGAGAGGAAAGGATGGAGACCCAGTTTCTTTCATAAATATTTGTTGAGCATACCGGTGACAAATTCTTTTCTTGTTGGTACAATTTGATGTCTTGAAATTCTACTTAGAGGAAATGCCCATATGTTCTCAGACAGCACACTGATCAGGGATACCCCACGTCAGCAAGAACACAGAGGTGCAGCTAACTGACAAATCAGATCAAGCCCTGTCTGGGGACTGCATGGTGTCCTTGCGGGATAGAGACAATGAGATTCTTCCTAAACCTTGCGTCCATGTGCCTGTCCTAGTACATGGTTCTGATCACTGTTCCACCCCGGTAAAGCCTTCCTGAGATACTCAGCCTGCTGGTCCTGTCCCCAGAGCCTGCCTAGCCAGACTGTGCTGTGCTGTTCTGTCAGGTCCTTCACCACGAACTAGCAGGCAATTGTTTCTCTCTGCAATGCCTTGTGGGGGGGTGTACTTGAGACTGAGTAATGACAAAGCAAATAGCATCTTTCTGACTCTTTTCCTACTGGAAATTCCCTGCAGATATTTGAAGATAGGAAGGGTCCGTGTATGCCCTATGGACTCTTTCTCTAGATGCAGGTCAGCATGCCCATGTCCCCCATCCCTGGGATACACAGGTGACAAATGATGATGGTGAGGGGCTTGTCTCATAGTCACTCAACTTCCAAGAACCCGTCTGCTGAGTGTTTTCTCCAAGGGTCATCTCTTGTCAGCCATGGGATTTGTCATTCCAACTCTGTCTTTAAAGAGGCTGTCCCTGTTTCCCTGTATCTTTGAAGCATCTTGGTCCTTCCAATGGTAGGATTTACAAATGTTTGCAGACAGTGGCTCTTTGGTTTAGGGATCATTTTTGTAGCACAGTCCTCAGTTGAGTTGCCAAACACATGGGATGACAACATTGTGGTTTAATAACTTCCCATTCCTAAATGTGTGCCCCAACTTTGTGTGCTTCAAGAAGATTCCTTGGAGCTTTGTGTAAATTGACCCCAGCTTTTCACAGACCTCTGCACAGGCCCTCACATCCCCCCAGTTGCCTGTGTTCTGCAGTGAAGGTTAAGACATATGAGGATTGTGACCTTCCTGCACCAAGTATCTGTTTTGTAAATGTTCCCAGAGGGAATTAGAAACTGCATTGAATCAAGACATTCCAGCAGCATTTTGCTTGTTGCAGGGCCAAAAGAGGTGTCTGTCACCCCAAACCGTGAGTGGGGAGAGAGCCAGAGAAGGTTGCAGAGCTAAGTCTTAGCTCTTCTTGTATTTGATTCTACAGTAGCATGTCTTTTCTTCATTTTAACTTTTTTGTGATTTTCATACATGAGTATTATTTTGTCACTCCCACCTGTCCCTCTCGAGTTCATGACCTCTTCTTCCATAATTATTACTGTGACACACAGAAAACAAACAAAACCTACTGAGCCTATTTAGTGTTGCTCTTACGTACACATGTTTAGGGCTGACTTTTTGAGATTGGATAACCTATTAGGGCTCCTTATCCCTGAAGAAAGTTGATATTCTCTCTCTCTCTCTCTCTCTCTCTCTCTCTCTCTCTCTCTCTCTCTCTCTCTCAGCAGCATTGATTATCTGTGGCTGTTCATATAAGAATAAGAAATTTCACTTTATGAAATTTCCTCATCTACATTGGTATGTTGATTGGTATTATATTGCACAGGTCTTATTTGGGCAACCATATTGGGAAAGTCTGAGTGTGCCTGTAGCCATCCAAATGGTTAAGGTGTATGTCACACTGAGACATGTAAGTCTGCCCACTCCAAACCTCTTGGGCCCACCCCTCCACTCGGGAATGAGTGGGAAATAGAGTGCTTGTTCTTCTCAGTGGTCTACGAACTCAGGACAGCGATAACCCCTCTAGTGTATTCCTCAGGGAAGCTGGTTGGAGGGACGAATGTGTGAAAGCACAATGACACATGTATGGGCACGTCAAAAGGAGCTAGCTCCTTTGTGTACTTGCACACATGGATGTGTATATGTATGTATTTGTTTAAGTAAAAACGAGAGAAAGTGTTCATGAAGCAGTCCATGTAATTCAAGATATGACCATTTCAAGCCTCCTTTATGAATGACAGATGTTCAGGAAGTACTGCGTTAGCACATAGACTGTTCACACACCACAGCTATTTAAATGTTTGTTTCTTAAAGTAGGTCAAACGTGCTCCTTGTTCATGTTATTACTTGCTTAGCACACCAGTTCTCCATAGATGCCTTTATAAAGATCCTGTATCTCAATACTGGGGATGTGTGTTTGTTCATTTTTCCCAATTACTGAGCAAATTTAATGAGGTTTTATGCTAAAAGAAAGCTAACGTGGAATATTGGTTCCCTCGGGAAATCAGAAAGTTGGTTTATGACTAACTAAGTTAAATGAAGGGACTTGTTTGGAAGGCTTAGGGTGCTTCCACGTCGAGTACAGTAGGTAAGAAAAAGGACCATATGTTTACACTCCAACCTTCTTTCCATCCCTCTCTCTCTGTGGTTCTTTCTGACTTTGGAAATGAGAACTCACGGAGAAAAAGATGTGGGGAATCAGAAGTGGAGGTAATATAGGGAAGGTGTTGGGAAGTAGATAGTTAGGGGAAAATAAAAGCAAAGAAAAAAACCAAAATGGGTGAAGCATCCTTAGTTAAAGTGTTTTATAGATGACTCATTAAAGAGGCTGTGCAAATTTATACTTGGAAGCTGGCAAGTAGGACTCGAATTTCTGTATACCTCACTATCAGAAGCCTCAATTTCTCCATCAACATAATGGGTACATGGGGATACTAGATTATCTCAATCTTCTGGGGAAGTTGGAGGGGAACAGCACCAGGTACTGGGGAGATGCTCTTCTCACTGAGAGACTCTCAAGTCCTAGTTTTCCAGAGCAAACAGGGCCCACAGATGTGGTGGTTGTGAAGGTCACAGCAGGTCTGCCGTCAGACAGGAACAGGTTCAAACACAGCTGGAGAACAAGGGCCGGTGACTTTTCAACAAGACACCACAGGTGAGATTTAATCGTTCTCTTAGATTTATTATTTCATGTGTACGAGTGTGTTTTGCCTACGTGTGTGTATGTGCACCACATGCCTACGTGTGTGTATGTGCACCACATGCCTACGTGTGTGTATGTGCACCACATGTATACCCGGTGCCGGCAGAGGACAGAGAGGGCATCAGCTGCCCTGGAACTGTGTTATGGATGGTTGTGAGCCACCCTGTGGGTGCTGGGAACTAAACTCAGGTCCTCTGCAAAAGAAACCATACCTTTAACCACTCTGCCATCTTTCCAGCCTCTGTGACTGAGATTTTAAAGCATGTGCTCCTTGCCTGTGAGTGTGTGGGCTCAGGCCTCTCTTACAGTCTGAGCAACCACTCGTGGCTTTTCCTAAGCATCTATGGATTTGAAAGCTATGGGACTTTGGGGTCCCACTCCCTGATGAGGACAGAAGATTTTGACAGTATTCCCTACCTTAGAGCCATGAGTGACATTTTCAGCATAAAAGCTTGTCCTGCAAGAGTGGTTCACTCTAATCTCTCTTAGTTTCATGCATATCTGAAACTAAACTAATCTGCATGTCTGCATGAGGGGCTGACACTGTGTTAAAAGTCTAGCTCCGGAATGTTGGTTTGTACAGCATAAGCAGCGTTGTCCTTACTCAGCGAGGACACCGGCTTCCGTCTAAGCTGGTGATGAAGCTAAGCAGAAGAGGAGAGCAGTGACGGTGTTCTGCACGCACATCGCCAACCGGACCCTTACAGATGCAATAGAGGAATCCACAGAGTCCAGACGGGAAGAATGGCATTCCCACATTCCTTCTGAAGATGCAAGCAAGAGAGAGCTGGGATATAAGGGGAGCTCAGGAAGTCACATAGCCTTCATCAGTGAAGTGTGACAGGAATGGGTTTGACTGGCTCTTTATGACCATGGAGGATGGGAGACAGACCCTGTGGTTACAGGGCACCCTTTATGTTGTTGAACTATCAAAATCATCTCAGTACTTGTGCTAAGAAATCTGGTTCTGAGGCCAGGAATTGCAGCCTTAGGCACCAGAAGATGGCCTCTCCCATATGACTATTATAGGTTCCTATGGCCTTGGCTCACTTTCATGCCGCAGTATGTCTCAGAATACACTTGGAGGCCATCGTTTTTGTGGTGATAATGCAGAAGATGGCATGTTGTAACTGGAAAGCCTTACACAACAGCAAGGCAGGTTTATTAGGAGAAGATGATCCCATCCATGGGTAACTTGGTCACAAGCCAAGGGGCTAGGCAGAGGAAGCCACAAGGAGGGAGCAGGAAGGAAAGGAACCCTTGCAATGTTGGGTGATACAGCCCCATCCTTGGCTCAGCCAAAGCAAAATACCCCCTTTTAACTGTGAGTCCAATCTGGGCTCTAAGATTCTTCTGAGGCTAACTCAAGCTAGGAATTACTGGCATGCCTGCGTCCCACTACTTTCCTGAAGAGCTGAACCCCCAACTTTCCTTCCATGGCAGCTGCTGCATGGAGCGTGGTACACAGTCATCAGGATGAACACTGTCCCAGATCTCTTGAGAATTATGCCAAGCAGGTATGGAAGTACAAGACAAATAAGTTCTAAATACATCACTAACTTAACAAGATCAGCTCCAGATGAGCATGGGCTTTCTCCTGTTCAGCCTCCAAGTGGCCCAACCTTAAAGAAATGCATCCCTTAGAACTCTCCTCTCATGGGGGACCAAAAGCAGCCTCGGTGCACAGAATTTCACATATTACTCCAGTGAAAGCTCCTGGGTTGCTGTTATCTCAGTAAACCCCCATTTGGCACACTTACCAGAGACCACATGGCAACGACCTGCTCAGTCAGCGAATCTCATCAGACCCCACCTGGTCCAAAAGTCTCTTTCTTGCCAACAACCTGGCCCCCCTCCCATGTGGCTTTGACTTCTTCTTTAGTTATCTATTAGGAGAAGTTTGAGGTCCTGTTCTACTACTCCTAAACAATTTAAAACAAAGCAAGTTCTCTCTGTCTCCAGGGTACTTGCTTTCTGTTGCTAAACTTCTTGGTTTGGAGACATAAAGAATAGAAGGAGGAACCACACTTTCACTCTGACTTGGAAGTAGATACTTTTGCCTCCCAGACAAATACCATAAACTTACAAAAAAAACCATATAAATAGAAGAAGAAAGTGAAGAAAGAGTGTATTTCACAGATCCCTCCGCAGGGCTCATTGGGTAAAGTGCTTGCTGCACAAACGTGAGAGAGTTCAAGGTTACAGGCATATGAACAGCCTGCATAGCAGTCCATGCATATAATTCCAGTACTGGGGAACTAGAAAAAATCAAGGTCCCAGAGGGTCAGTCAGTCTAGTTACTCAGAAATCAGTTTCAGTAAAAGAACCTGAGTGAAAAAAAAAAGGGGGGAAGGCTGAAAAGTGCCAGAGAGAGATACTTGACATTGACCCCTGGCCTCCACCAGGGTAGTATACACATCAAATAGTACCATCCAGTACCATGCCAACTGTGGTGAATGATCTGACAGAAAACTATGCTGTGAGATGGTACTTGCAACAAGAGGTCTGACCATCGAAGGTGTCAGAAAAGTCACTCAGAAAAGGCAAAGAAGGAAGAGTGTCCTCAGCAGAGGTCCAGCAAGGGGAGTACAGGAGAGTGTCCTCCAGCAAGGGGAGTACAGGAGAGTGTCCTTCAGCAAGGGGAGTACAGGAGAGTGTCCTCCAGCAAGGAGAGTACAGGAGAGTGTCCTCAGCAAGGGGAGTACAGGAGAGTGTCCTCAGCAAGGGGAGTACAGGAGAGTCTCCTCCAGCAAGGGGAGTACAGGAGAGTCTCCTCCAGCAAGGGGAGTACAGGAGAACCTGACACCATCAAGGCACTGAAGCTGCAGATTTGGGAGCAGAGGAGGGATGAGTGGGCATGGGGTTTGGGGGAGACACGGGTATAACACGAATCTTAAAAGGTCTTATTAAATAAAAAACCCAGAGCCAGATATTGGAGTTAAACTTAAGAGATCAGAGGAACAGGAAAAGCCACAGCTAACCTCACCTCACCAACTCCACAGCTTCCAAAGAGACCTACTTCCTGTATACCCACGCCTATATGCCTTTCTGTTCTGCCAACTCATTTCCTCTCTCCGCCCAGCTAAATCACTTCCTCTTCCAGCCTAGCTCTGTCACTTCCTGTCTGTCTGTACAGACCTCCGGACCTTTATGGTTAACTAGTGTTGAAATTTAAGGCATGTGCCACCATGCCTGGCTCTGTTCCCAGTGTGGCCTTGAACTCACAGAGAAAGGATCCCTGCCTCCCGAGTGATAGGATTAAAGGCATGTGCTACCATTGCCTGACTTCTATTTTATTATAGTGGCTGGCTTTTTCCTCTGATCCTCAATTAAATTTTATTGGGGGGACACAGATAAAATATCACCACACATGGTCATACCCAGGGCCTTCTGACTGTCACAGATTCTTCTCAACAAGGAAGAACTGGAAAGATGAAACGCTATGAATTTATGTTTACCAATATGGGAAGAAAGAAGATGTGGGTGTGTCACTTAGGAAACCAGTATCCATTCTGGAGAAATAATTTTGCCTTACATGAGCTGGTGGCAAAGGACACGGGAAGCATGGATCATTCAAGAGGTATTTAGAAGGTAGACTCGCACACAGGGTTTGATTGGGTTATACCAGAAGTGAAGGGCATTTTTTGCTTGACTTCCAGTTTCATCACAAGAAATACGTACTACAGGGTGAGTCAGAGGAGATGAGAAGGAGAACATTGTGAGTTCAGCCTTGGACGTGACAGGAGTTCAGACCCAGCTGCAGCTACAGTGGTGTTCCCAGAAGAGGGTAAACAGGAAACAGATGATATGAACAGTGACCTTGGTGGTCTCTAGTCCCTTTGGGTTGCCTAAACATATGGTCATTTCTACATGCTAATTTTCTCTAGAATTCCTTTGAGAAGGGGCATATTATTGGCCTATGACTTGGTCCAGGTGCTAATGGCACCCAGACTCTAAGGAAGACATAAGACCCAAAATTCAAAGAGAGAGGGTTCTCTTCCTTGGGATATCCATCTGGAAGGACTTACATCAGGTGTGGGGGTGGGCATATTAATGTTCCTTCATGCTCACCAAGGCTGTAATGCCCCACCAATGTGTTAGCGACCAGGATGGAACTCCCCATGGTGACTGGCACTTTAAAGAAGAAAATGCTCAGACAGAGCTTCTTCAAAGGCAGCAAGATGAACACCTCATTTCGTGAGACTCCTGGTGTGTGTGTGTGTGTGTGTGTGTGTGTGTGTGTGTGTGTGTGTGTGTGACATGCTGACATAGAGATACAAAAATTGTGTGCCATATTTGAATGATTACATTAAAGGATTCAATACTCTAAGCAAATTCACAATAAGACATGATTGGCCACTGACAAGGATTAGGGAATTTATAAACATTTGTAGCTTATAGTTCAGTGTTGGCAAAATGACATTTTAATCAAGCTAAAAGCATAATATCACACAGCACGTAATGAGCATGTGCCAGTTTGTTTGAGTTATTAATGAGTAAACAGAGAGATAATAACACAAGTTTAAAAAGAGAATACGAAAAAGTTGACATTTTATGGGGAGTGGCACAGAAATGCAAAATTGAGATTCTATGTTAGATTCTTTGTGACGGATGCACCACGGTGCAGAGGAACCCTTGCAGCTGACATTAGATTCTGAGTGACGGATGCACCACAGTGCAGAGGAGCCCTTGCAGCTGACATTAGATTCTGAGTGACGGATGCACCACGGTGCAGAGGAACCCTTGCAGCTGACAAGCCAGGCTCCATCACCCTTTGCCTCATTCCTAAGTTGTGGCCATTTTTCTGACCCTGAAACAAATTTAAAATTGCACGACAGATACCTTCTGCTCTCTGTTGTATCAGTGTATCTTTGTGGTCATGGCCATCCTGGCCAAGGGGCCCAAGGGCAAAGGGCAAATAGTCTTGGTCTTTTCTCTCCACCTTCAAGATCAGTTCTCACCATCAGCTTCATGGATGCACATCAGCTCTATCAAGTTTCAAATGGAAAAACACCCTCACACAATGGAACTAAGTAGTGAATCAAAGAGTCCCGTGGCCTTGATGCAGGGGGAGGAGCTCGGTCCTACCTCAACTTGATGTGCCATGCCTTGTTTAAGCCCATGGGAGGCCTGCCCCTTTCTGAATGGAGACAGAGGAGGAGTGGATGGGGTGGGGGTAGATGGAGGTAGATGGGAATGGAGGGGAACAGGAGGAGAGGAGGGAGGGGAAATGTGGTTGGTATGTAAAATATAAAACAAGTTAATAAAATTAAATTAAATTTAAAAAGAAAGAAAGAGTTCTGTGGCAAATTACTGATGCTGAAGAACACTGGGGCTTTCCTACAGCCTGGGTTGGTAGATTCACCAGAGAAAGCTGCTTGCTGGAGGAGAAGAGGTCCCTCAAGGAGAGCCCTTTTGGGCAGTCATACTTTAGGAGTAGAATTCAGAAGAGAAGCAGAGTAGGCTGAAATTTTTGTATATTAGAAGAGCCAGTCTCATAATGCATTGTTTTTAGAACCCCAAATCTGACCAAACTCATCACCCATCCACTGCTCAAATCTCCACAGTGAATGCTACTGGGGGCCAATCGGGAGCACTTTCAGATTTGAGGTCTACATGCAAACAACCATCACTTGGTAGAGTCCTGTCATCTACAAAACCTGAGCTAGGTAGGCTTCAATATGCATCAGTAACTTCCAAAAACAATTCTAGGTTCAATTTGGAAATAGGAAACAGAAAAGTGAGAGAGGAAGGTACACAGAGGACACGGAAGGCAGAAATCTGCATCCCAGTCAGGTAACGCTCTCTACTCCTTCAACTCCACACTGGCCACCCAGACAATTTAACTGATATGTCCCACTGTTTTGAAACCCAGTTTAACAAAGCAAAGAACGCCCAGAATACCTGATATCTGTCACCTGAATTTAAAAAAATATTTTATTATATTGTGTGTATGTGTTCATAGTCCAAGAATTTCACAAAACAAAGTCTATAAGCCTGATTGTCTTAGGAGCTGCAGGAGCATTTAAAAACACAAATTTAATTAGATACTTTCTGCCACTCAAAATAAAAAACCATTAATCAGATTTTCAACAGATTGTTGATAAACTATAATTCATGTCTGTGCTAACATGAGACACCCCCTGCCATCCTCATTCCTGAACTGATAGACTGTCAGTGCTTAATTTCCTTTTGGTAAAGCTTGGAAAGAATGCTGTTTATTTTATCAACAATTTACATGTGACTAGCTGCTCTGCTTTGTCATGTGCAAAGTCTAGGAAATGGAGATGCCATTTGATCCCCTGGAAGACTTCCTCTAGGAAAGCAAACAGGCAAAGTCAGACAATTAAGACACTCAAAGGCCTGGCAAGGACAAAGTCTTTGAGCTTCAGAAAAGATGCCAATGACGTTTAAGAGAGAGAGAACATGAAGCTGACTAGGCAGGAAGGTGGGAAAGATCTGGGATGAGATTAGGAAGGGGAAAGAATGAGATCACAGTACACTGTATGAGAAAAATTGAAAACTAATTAATAAAAGAAACTCATCAAGTGTTTTGTGTGTTGTGTCTCCCAAGGAAAAGTCTCTCACACAACGGCTTCCAACACATGAACCAGTAGGATACACATTCAAACCAAAGCAAGATCTCAAAGGCTACTCTGTCCAGCCAATTTTCTGTTTGACTTGTCTATGTGTTTAGCTAAATCTTTATGTGTATTGGTATATCTATGGATCCTTGAAGACCAACACATAGCAGTAATTTCCCAAGTAAGGGTTGAATAAAAATAATAGGAAGAAATGAAGAGGATAAAAGAAATGTGTGGAGGTCGCTGCAGGTGTCGTGACAGACAGGGAAACAAACTACCAAGAGATAAGGATGAAAACTCAGTCCAGCCTGACTCAGTCTGCCAGGCTGGATCAAACTCTGAGAGTCTGATGCCAGGGGATGTATTGCCAGCACACTTAAACACAATGTGATTTGTAAAGCTGCCTCCTGGTGTAACACAATCCCTGGTGCACAAGGCCTAACTACATGAAACTTAACTCAAATTGCATGTCATTTTGTCCAAGAAGATGGGTTCGAGAGATACACTACCTGTACTAGTTTAAGGGACTAGGGAAGGGTCTGGCCTGGTCTTGGTCATGTAGATAGCGTGGAGGTCATTTGGCCACCTCTTCTGGTCCTGGTTGTGGGAGCTTGGGGAGCCCCTGATTGTACAGGTAATGTCAGGGTCATTTGGATTACTAGCCACCTCTGGTCCTGTTTTTAGGAGCTTGATATGGCCTGACCCAACAGATAATGCAGATCACCAGGCTATTAATTACCTCCAATTTCCAGCCTTCTGGAAAAACAGGACAATCCTGTGTGCTTAACATTCCTGGGATCCCTGGGGATGGGTGCAAGGACCTTTGTGCTCCCAACAGAAATGCCAGGAGGAAAAATTAAAAGAAGTGGGAAATGGCCTGGATTCAGTAGGAGGGTGAGGTAGGAGAATTCTGTATGCAGCTGTGAAAGCTGGACTATCCATTCTGGAGGTTATGAAGGGTTTACAGTGGACACTAGCAACATTGACTCTTAAAAAAGGTGATGAGCTACATGAATTCACTTGGACATGAACTAACTTTTGACAATGTATTATTAATAAAAAATAACCATTTATTAAACACCTGCTATACACTAGGCACTAGAGACTTTCTTATGCCCCTTGAAACATACAGCTGTTTTTGCATGCCCTGTTGCTTACTGTAACCACACAGGGGGTTGACCCCTCATACCCTGCTTTTCCCACCCTTACAGCAGCTCATCATTCACCCATATAAAGGATTCAAATGCATAGATGTGGAATAACCATGATGTATATACACATTACTTATAGTAATCTATAACAGAAAAGCACCCTGAGGCGTAAGACAGAGAAGTTCAAGGAGGAAGAAAAAGGTGTGCTTCCTTTTTGGGCCTCCTCGATTGTGGATGATTTGGTGGCAAGCCGCTAACAGATGCTGCTCATTTCCATGTCACTTACAGAATGGCCTGAGACTCAGTTGCCTTGGGGACAATCCATATTGAGACTCAGAGGGTCAGGTTGTTGACCCTCTTACCGTTTCTGTGATCTCCTGCTCTCTCCCCCTAGTTCACACTGGTTTCTGATAACTATGGTGTCTATTTCCCAGTCCACTCAATGCTGTGACTGAAGTACACTAACTACAACCACATGAGGATGGTGACCACATGAGGATGGTGACCACATGAGGATGGTGACCACATGAGGATGGTGGCCACATGAGGATGGTGGCCTCATGAGGATGGTGGCCACATGAGGACGGTGGCCACTTGAGGATGGTGGCTACATGAGGATGGTGGCCACATGAGGATGGTGGCCTCATGAGGATGGTGACCACATGAGGATGGTGGCCACTTGAGGACGGTGGCCACATGAGGATGGTGGCCACATGAGGATGGTGGCCACATGAGGATGGTGGCCACATGAGGACGGTGGCCACATGAGGATGGTGACCACATGAGGATGGTGGCCACATGAGGATGGTGACCACATGAGGATGGTGGCCACATGAGGACGGTGGCCACATGAGGATGGTGACCACATGAGGATGGTGGCCACATGAGGATGGTGACCACATGAGGATGGTGGCCACATGAGGATGGTGGCCACATGAGGATGGTGGCCACATGAGGATGGTGGCCTCATGAGGATGGTGGCCACATGAGGATGGTGGCCACTTGAGGATGGTGGCCACATGAGGATGGTGGCCACATGAGGATGGTGACCACATGAGGATGGTGGCTACATGAGGACGGTGGCCACATGAGGATGGTGGCCACATGAGGACGGTGGCCACATGAGGATGGTGACCACATGAGGATGGTGACCACATGAGGATGGTGGCTACATGAGGACGGTGGCCACTTGAGGATGGTGGCCTCATGAGGACGGTGACCACATGAGGATGGTGGCCACATGAGGATGGTGGCCACATGAGGATGGTGGCTACATGAGGACGGTGGCCACATGAGGATGGTGGCCACATGAGGACGGTGGCCACATGAGGACGGTGGCCACTTGAGGATGGTGGCCTCATGAGGATGGTGGCCTCATGAGGATGGTGGCCTCATGAGGATGGTGGCCACATGAGGATGGTGGCCACATGAGGATGGTGGCCACTTGAGGACGGTGGCCACATGAGGATGGTGGCCACTTGAGGACGGTGGCCACATGAGGATGGTGGCCACATGAGGATGGTGGCCTCATGAGGATGGTGACCACATGAGAATGGTGACCACATGAGGATGGTGGCCACATGAGAATGGTGACCACATGAGGATGGTGGCCACATGAGGATGGTGGCCACATGAGGACGGTGGCCTCATGAGGATGGTGACCACATGAGGATGGTGGCCACATGAGAATGGTGACCACATGAGGATGGTGGCCACTTGAGGATGGTGGCCACTTGAGGATGGTGACCTCATGAGGATGGTGACCACATGAGGATGGTGGCCACATGAGGATGGTGGCCACTTGAGGACGGTGGCCACATGAGGATGGTGACCACATGAGAATGGTGACCACATGAGGACGGTGGCCACATGAGGACGGTGGCCACTTGAGGATGGTGACCACATGAGGATGGTGGCCACATGAGGATGGTGGCCACATGAGGATGGTGGCCTCATGAGGATGGTGGCCACTTGAGGATGGTGGCCACATGAGGATGGTGGCCACATGAGGATGGTGGCCTCATGAGGATGGTGGCCTCATGAGGATGGTGGCCACATGAGGATGGTGGCTACATGACTGCTGCCAACACCCAGAAGATATCTCTTCTTCCTTGAGAAAGAAAACATTAAGGAAGGGGCCACAGGGGACCAAAGACTCTCCAATGCATGCCCGTCTAGGAGCTTGTGCCTGTCCAGTTCTGAGAGCTGGTCCCCAGCAGTGTGCTGCTGCTGTGCCTGTCCAGTTCTCAGAGCTGGTCCCCAGCAGTGTGCTGCTGCTGTGCCTGTCCAGTTCTCAGAGCTGGTCCGCAGCAGTGTGCTGCTGTGCCTGTCCAGTTCTCAGAGCTGGTCCCCAGCAGTGTGCTGCTGCTGTGCCTGTCCAGTTCTCAGAGCTGGTCCCCAGCAGTGTGCTGCTGCTGTGCCTGTCCAGTTCTCAAAGCTGGTCCCCAGCAGTGTGCTGCTGTGCCTGTCCAGTTCTCAGAGCTGGTCCCCAGCAGTGTGCTGCTGCTGTGCCTGTCCAGTTCTCAGAGCTGGTCCCCAGCAGTGTGCTGCTGCTGTGCCTGTCCAGTTCTCAGAGCTGGTCCCCAGCAGTGTGCTGCTGCTGTGCCTGTCCAGTTCTCAGACCTGGTCTGCAGCAGTGTGCTGCTGCTGTGCCTGTCCAGTTCTCAGACCTGGTCTGCAGCAGTGTGCTGCTGTGCCTGTCCAGTTCTCAGACCTGGTCCGCAGCAGTGTGCTGCTGCTGTGCCTGTCCAGTTCTCAGACCTGGTCCGCAGCAGTGTGCTGCTGCTGTGCCTGTCCAGTTCTCAAAGCTGGTCCGCAGCAGTGTGCTGCTGTGCCTGTCCAGTTCTCAGAGCTGGTCCCCAGCAGTGTGCTGCTGCTGTGCCTGTCCAGTTCTCAGACCTGGTCTGCAGCAGTGTGCTGCTGCTGTGCCTGTCCAGTTCTCAGACCTGGTCTGCAGCAGTGTGCTGCTGCTGTGCCTGTCCAGTTCTCAGACCTGGTCTGCAGCAGTGTGCTGCTGTGCCTGTCCAGTTCTCAGACCTGGTCCGCAGCAGTGTGCTGCTGCTGTGCCTGTCCAGTTCTCAGAGCTGGTCCGCAGCAGTGTGCTGCTGCTGTGCCTGTCCAGTTCTCAGATCCTCAATGCATCGATGAGTCTACAGATGAGAATTTTTATTCCTTATTTTAGAAACTCAGGTGCTGGAGAAGGAAGGTCACTCAGCACCAACCCCCACTCAAGCTCTGAAAACATGGCAGCATGCATTTTGAAAGAAATCTGAACAGGTCCAGAGGATGCCATGCTGAAGCTCTTGTTTTTTTCAGCTCCTGTTATCAGTGGAGACAGGAAGACTCCATAAGGAAATACAAAGAAACCACAGCAAACTCAGCACTTCTTCTTATTCTTTTTTTAAAAGAAATACATCAGAAGGTGTGACTTCCAATCCTTTGAGCAAGATCAGCATAGTGGGCTCTGGAGGGAGAAGCATTAAGAATCCAAGTGTAATTAACCATTGGAATTCATTAGTGAAAACTACCAGGGTGCTTTGCTAATTCTGCACATTTAAAATTAGCCTTAATTTCTTGAAATAGAGACGTGCTGGGTGTTTGCAGGTAAAGCAGTCAGGATGTGTGCAGCTCCACTCTGCCCACTGGACAATCTTAGATCTTACCATATTCTCTGTGAACTTCACTCTCTCTACAGCTCTGAGTGACCCAATTCTAGTCTGCATGACCAATCCTGTTTGTTTGTTTGTTTGTTTGTTTGTTTGTTTGTTTGTTTTCCAGAAAGGACCTAGGCAATAAGAAGATTCTAAACATTCTGGGATTCATTCATCTATTCATTTCATTCATTCATTAACACACTATGATTAGGTGCTTGCTGCCTGACAGGGACTGTCATAGTTGATAGGAATAGCCACGTGAACACGGTAGACACAACTCTGCTCTCAGAAATCCATGTTATAGGCTAGAGCTTGGTGGATAAACTATCAGTGGCTAGGTCACATGGCCTCTGTTGCTGTGACTCAGCTCTGTTGCAGTATCATCGAGCAGATGGTGTGGGCAGCATGGGGGCTGTGTGCCAGGGTCACTTCATTTATATTGAGTAGGGGTAGGACTGGCTTTGGGCTGGGATTTGCTGACCCTGCTTCTAACTGTGTTATCCAGCTACATACCACACTCAAATGAGCCTCCTTCATGGCTTAGTTTGCATACAGAATATCCTTTAGTGGCCCATGTTTGAAGGACTGGTCTATGGAGTAGTGCTGTTTACAGGCACTGTGGAGTTCATCAGGAGGGGAGGCTTTGTGGGAAGTTGCTAGAGATGTCCCCTTCCAACGGATTGTGGCAGTCTGTCTCCTCATCTCTAGTTGCCTAGTCATAGGGTGAATATAGTTGATCTTCCATGTGTTCCTTGCCATTGATACCTGGAATCTCTGCCAGAAGTCTAAATCAGTGGGCAGTCTGATTGTAAATTAGAATCCCTGAAGCCTTGAGCCAAAACCAACCTTTTTCTTTACACATCGATTTTCTCGTTTGTGATAATGGTGGAAAGTGAACACAGCCACCTGGCTTATGCTGGACAGCAGGGTCCACATCCTGCTGGCAGAGTGCATTGACGTTCTCCCAATCTGGATACCGATGTGTCTATTAACCAGGCATCCAAGATGAGCACCCATGAGCCATCAGATGCTGGATGCTATGCCAGCCTCTGCCCACCTTTTAGGATCTTACAATTCCAGGTAGACTCAGACCGTCCCTCTCTGCTGTCTTTTATCTGCTAGATTGTGTTGTGGGATATTTGATCGCACTGTGAAACCCAAGACTGATAAAATCAACCTTGGAGCAGGGGGTGGAGCCAGCAACTAGTTGACAGGAATTAGCCATAGAGAGTACAGAGAAGCCAAGAAGATGGACAGAGAGGTACACAGGAAGGAGTAGGGAGGGGCTTGGAGTTTTGTGGCCCTTTAGGTTTGGGACAGCTGGAGAGACATGCTCTTGCTGAATGCTTCTTGGCCTCTCCAAGCTAGCAGGTTTTCACCACAACATCTGACTCATGAGTCTTTATTGGTAAATAAAATGATAGTGACTTAGCTAAAAACTACATTTGGCAGCAGGGCAGAGCTGATGTCATTGGGACCGGAAATCCCGCCAGGCCAGCCTGAGCAGCAGGGCCCTGACTGCTGGCGGTGTCAAGAGGCTGCAGGACCACATATGGCAGTTAAAATAGCAGTAGATTCGGGTGCAGCTGATGAGTTGGCAGAAAAATAAGGCTGGACTTGATGCTCGGACCTTCAACCACCCAGGAACCACTCTAGGGCCAGTCTGGCAGCGACTGGTCTGACCTGCGGCAGACAATGAAGTCCCAGGACTCATCCGTGAACCAAAGAGCATCAGTGATTTCTATATACTTGTCTTTGGTGTTGATTGTCAAGCTGCTTTCTAATAGACAACTGTAGTAGTTTGCATGGCAATATCCCTCATGGACTCACGGATTTGAACACTTGGCACCATTTGGGGAGTTTACATGGTGTCCCCTTGTCGGAGGATGTTTTCACTGGAGGTGAGCTTTTAGAATTTAAAGACTGGCACCATTTCCAGTTGCTTTCTCTGCTTCATGCTTGCAATGTGAGGTGTGAGCGCTCTGCTTCAAGTTCCCGCCACCATGCCTGCTGGTCTTCCCTCACGGACTCAAGTTCCTCGGGACTCAAGTTCCTCTGGAAATGCAAGCCAAAGTAAACTTCTTCCTCAAGTCATCTTCGTGTTTTTATCACAGCAACAGTAAAGTAACTAATACAAGAAGGAAAGACAGACATGTGTACATGTGGAGGGCTGTGTGGTTACTGGACTATGGTGAGGAAAAAGCATCTGAGACCCGCTAAGATGCAGTATGAGTATGAAAAGCTGGGAGAGTTTATGGTCCTCACCTTCACAGATCTTCTCGTGACTGAGACATTGGTGTTAATGGTGAAATTCTATGCAGGGTCTAAGGTGCCCTTCCTGCCCTGTTCTTGCTGGGAAGTCCCAACAGAGAGAAAATAAAGCACCTCTTGTCTTAACAGAGAGAAAATTTAGAAGATTTTAAACCAATTAAGGAGTGGGGGTTAGAAAAATGAAGCTAGGAGCGTGCACAGCTGTCAACCTACTGCTGACGGTGTCAAGAGGCCAGGGCCTGGAGAGGGAGGCATCAAGATTAACAAATGAAAGGAGCCATTTGGCAAAAAATCTGGAGACTCCGCTCATGAAGGGCTCACGCAAGAGCTAGAGCATACTCAAATCACATGCTTGCTGTGTGTAGGAAAAGACAGGTGCTGTGTAAATGGCCTGTACATCTCACCACTCTCCCTGCCGAGCACCATGGGGGCCTCTGACCTTTTTACAGCTGTCTAGTCCACTTGGGGGTATTCTCTTTCTTAACAAACTGTCTCTATTCCTACAGCTATCTCTATGATGCTGATTGAGTTCTGCATTCTGGGACAGAAGAATAGACATCTCGGCATGTACCCTCTAGGTTCTGTTCCATTCCCATAGCACTGAGTCAGGGAAACAATTCCAAATTCAGGTTCAGCTTTGACTATATTGTGAGATCCAGACCATCCTGGGCTCTACTGAGACCATGTTTCCACTGGGGTCCTTGAAAGCCAAAGAAATGTTCAGCAAGACAGAATTGAAGAGGAAGAAAAAAAAAGCTAGCTGTAGATTTCTAGGACTCTTAGCATGCCTGCAAGTCCAGCCCCCTCAGTTCATTCTTAGGGGACAGCTCAGAATTTACAAAGCTGTGTCACAGGAGAAAATTCCTAAATGAAAGTCTGTCTATCCTAAAAGTAAGATATCCTGATAGACAGTCTCCTTAAGTCAGTCCTAGAATTCATGTGGGAAAAAAAAGCAAAGTTCATGCCTTGAATTTCTTATTTTTCTCTCTAAACATTTGGTTCTGCCTTACCTCTCTACACCAGGGTTCTGGAATGGCCACCTTACCTCTCTACACCAGGGTTCTGGAATGGCCACCTCAGCTCTCTACACCAGGGTTCTGGAATGGCCACCTCAGCTCTCTATAGCAGGCCTTTCTTTGTACTGCCAGCTCCAGAATAATGACAAGGAGACTTCTTATTAATTATGGAAGTCTGTCTTAGCTTAGACTTGTTTCCAACTAGTTTTTAAAGCTTAAATGAAACCATTTATATTAATTTATGTTCTGCCATGTGGCTCATTACCTCTCCTCTGTACAGTACGTCAAGTTTCCTCCACATCTGGCTGGCAAATCCCGTCTCTCAGATTCTTCTCCCAAGTTTCTCTCTCTCCCCAGAAGTCCTGCCTATCCTCTCCTGCCTGCTATTGGCCATTCAGCCATTTATTAAATCAATCAGAAGGTGCCTTAGGCAGGTGAGGAAGGACAGACACATCTTCACTCAGTGTGATCCAATATCCTGTAATAGCTCTCCACTCAGGGTTGGCCATATACATCCCATCATCCCAACATAGAAAGTCCTACTTCATAGCTTGTGAATATTATGTACATCAAAGCATGAGAGCCCACTTCTTACAGAATATGAAAAAAGTCTTGAGTTAAAAGCTCAGAGTGCTTGTCATACAAATTCATAGACCAACCAGCATGCAAAGGCTATCCTAAATGCCCTTAAAACCATATCAAGCCAAGCTCAATGGCAAAGGTCTGTAATCTTGGTTACTAGGGAGGATGAGGAAGGAAGATTAACCGTAAGTTCAAGTTTTGCCTGCCTGGGGTCTACAGCAAAGTCAAGGTTAGTAAGACCCTGCATCAAAATAAAAATTAAAAAGTAGGTCAGTGGTAGAGTGTCTGATTAGCATGTGCAGGGCCCTCAGTTCAATACACAGAAGAACGTGAGAAATAAAGAAAGGAGAGAAAATAAAGTTGAAATATAGAAATACATTGGAGTCACAGCAAAATCTATTTTATTTTATAGAAAAAATACATTACATCCCTACCTCAGTTTCCCCTCCCTCCACTCCTCTGGGCCTTCTCCCCACCTCTCCTCCTCCAGATCACCTTCTCCTCTGTTTCCCTTTAAAACGATAACAAAAAAGAGCGGGCCTCCAAGGATATCTGCAAAATCTATTTTAAACAAACCAAGCAATAATGCTTTTTAAATTTAATTTTAAAAATTATTTTATGTGTGTGGGTGTCTAGTATGTATGTATGTATATGTACCATGTGTGCTTAATGTCCTTCAGGGCCAAAAGATGGCATTAGACCCCTTGAAACTGATGTTAACAGATGGTTGTGAGCCTCCATGTGGGTGCTGGGAATTGAACCCAGGACACTGGAAGAACAATCAGTGCTCTTAGCCACTAAGTAATAATATTATTAAGACACATTAAAGAAACAAAAGAATTTAGAAGAAATTAGAAATAGATTCAAAGAAATTAGACATAGTGGAAAAATATTTTCAACATATATGGACAGTCAAAAGAACTAATTCTCCTGATGCAGAATGATGCCACACCTTATTAATTCATTCAAGAGATTCTTATCATCTTTCTATCATGCATTGTGCTCTGTTCCAGGCACTGGTCTGGGACACAGTGGGCAAAGGAAACTTGTAAATCCATTTTACACAGCCTGTGTTCTGCAATGTGTGTGGGAGGCGAGAGAGATACTAAATAGAAAGACTCAACCCTCAATGAGCAAAGCGTAAATTGGAAAGTCCTGTAAGAGAAGATGCAAAAGATGATAATCCCTAGTTACTTCACACTTTCTAATTTAAGAGCTTTGTCTTCCTCAAGTCAGTCATCCTCACAATAGCCTTATGGGACAGCTATTGAGTGGCTGGTACCGGATTAGAAGACGGTACCTTGTCATTACTTGGAATCCACACAGCATTTTTTCTCAGCAATCCTACAACTGTGTATCCTCTCAATTGCACTTACTTGTGGAAAAGGCAGTGTCTAAGTATTGGGAATGTGGTACTGTTTTAATAGACAAACACTAGGGAATCATTAATTCGAACGTTTCATTCATCCCAAGGATTATGATGTCGCTATTAAAAAGGGCCTAAAACTTTTATTTTCTGGTATGAAAAAGATCTCAATGCACTATGAAATTAATAAAAGAGAGAAAGCAAAAGCCAGGAAGACACTGTAACTGTCTTCCACTTGAGGCAAATACAGGGTCACACAGCCAGAGACGCTGTGGAAGAAATTCCTCACAGTTGTTCTGCTGAGCTGAGGCCCCAGGATAAAGAAGAGCCTCTCAGTTGTGGGGCCTCTTCATGAAGAACATCGTGTGTATCTGCTGGCTCCTTCATTTGAAAAATAGTGAATTTTTTTAAAAAAGCATCCCGAGTCCATAGTGTACTTTTAGGATTCATCTTGCACACTAAAATAGCCTAAGTTTCTACAAGTGCCATGATAGGGGCAGACTCCTATGGGGCTCAAGGCAGCTCAGGAGACCGGGTCTGGGCCTCTCAGAGGAAGCCAGTGTGGGAAGCCAGAAAGGCAGGATAGGCATTCAATGTCATGCTTGCTACAACATTTCTCAGAGTTACCCAGACAGCCTGCTCCTCTGCGCTAGGCCAGAACGTTCTTTTAAAAGGAACAGAATGGATAAACCACATGTGATGTCCATTAGGTTTCTGTTTTGGTGTGGTTTGGATTTGGTGTATATGAGTGTTTCTGTTTTGTTTTTTACTTTGTTTTTGTTTCTCTGAGAGAGTGTCTCCCTTGTATAAGCTTTGGCTGGCCTTCAACTTGCCATTCTTCTGCCTCAGCCTCATGAATGCTGAATTACACAGGAATGCAACATCAAACCTCCCTTTAAAAATGTGAAGACCATTTTTTGTTCTTCAGGCCCCAATGCAGAATGAGCCACAGACTACAGTTTTGCTAACACCTGCTGCACAGAACTTGCTGGCTGACAGAACTCCAGGGTGACTGTCTCCCTAGATATTGTCACTATATGGCTGGTCCAAGCAGTTAGAAAATTTTACTGCCCAGTTGACAGTGCCCCCAGGGCATATCTGTCTTGCTTCTGCCTTCCTGGTATGAAAAAGGAATGCCAACTCAGAATTGGAATGTGTAATTCTCTCTTCAAATTTCTGTTGGCTAGGCATGGGGGCATACATCTTTAACCCCAGCACGCAGAGGTAAAGGCTGATGGATCTCTGTGAGTTGGAAAAAGTTTTGTTTTGTATCTGAAATTGCTCTAAATAGTACAATCTATGTTTAAACAAACTCCACCCATCCCCTCCCTGTAGCATGAATCTTAACAGTTCTTATTAATAAGATCAAACCCGAGGCCAGTTATTGGGGTAAATGCTGGAAGGTCAGAGTACCAGAACAAGCCACAGCTAACCTCACCTAGCCAACTTCTCATCTGGTCTTGTTTCCTCAGACTGGAAGCTTCTGTGTCCTCATCCCAATGGCTCTCAGCTGAACTGCTGCTAGAAGCCTGAAAGCTTAACCAGCCAAATGTTTAACCAGTCAAATACTTCTAGTTTCTGGTCCTCACGCCTTATAAACCTTTCTGCTTTCTAGCACCACACCACTCCTTGGGATTAAAGACTTGCTTTCTGGGATTAAAGGCGTGAGTCACCATGCCTGGCTGTTTCCAGTGTGGCCTTGAACTCACAGAGATCCAGAGGGATTTCTGTCTCTGGAATGCTAGGATTAAAGGTGTGAGTGCCACCATTTTCTAGCCTTTGTATCTAGTGGCTGTCTGTTCTCTGACCCCAGATAAGTTTATTAAGGTACACAATATTTTGGGGAACACAATACCACTATACCCCCCTGACCTTCCCATAGGCTGAGCACAGCTGTCATCTGGGTGGTGGCATCAATATGTCCCTCACCTAAGGTGGATTGCCACAGCTGCCTTCAATAGGTCTTCCTCACTGCCCCCTTATCTCCCTCTTGCTGACTAGTGTTAGGTCACATGACCAGCCCTGCCCCCGGGTCTGAGGAGCCTTTCTGTGTGTGTGTGTGTGTGTGTGTGTGTGTGTGTGTGTGTGTGTGTGTGTGTGTGTGTACTCGAAGCTAGTTTGCATGGGCATTCTAGAATGTCCATCCCTAGGCAGTAGTCTCTGCTTGGCCTGCTTACTTGGCGGCGTGTGGAGGAAAGTCACATGCACACATGGAATTTTATGGCAGGGCCATCTGATAATGATAAACAGGCAGCTGGAAAGAACATCATTTTAAAAAGAATGAACAATCTGGCAGCAGCAGCAGATTAGGGGAAAATGATTTTAGAATTAGCCTTTGGCAAAAATGATAGGAGACTCCCAAGTCTGATGGGTGAGCGTGTTGTCTGTCGGGAAAGGTGACAGAAAACTGTGTGAGGACTAATTTATTCACCTGGACTGCATGTGTGCCGATGCAGGACATAGCAGGCTCCTAGTAACTGAGTCAGAGCAGGTCCACAGAAGGATATGAGATGTGGTTCACAGTGGCTGCTGTGGAAACCACAGTGCAGATGTGGCTGCTATGGTACATGAGACCCTGCGAGTCTTCATTGTGGAGAGCTATCATCACGCCATATGAACTTGCCAAACCATGCCAAACTGGGTGGTTTCCAACAGTGTAACACCAGCTTTCTTGTCCATAACATGAAGAGTCAGGCTACAGTGAGCGACAGCTCATACATCGTGCAAGTCCCCAATTGCTAGGTTACAATTTTCTAATTCTAGTCAGAGCTATGAGGCCAGGTATTTCCTCTTCCTTGAATTTTTGAGGATGTTTATGTGTTTTCCATTGAGTCTTAGTACTATTCCATGCTATATATTGACTGATTTCTCACAACATACTCTTGCAGAAACTGATCCAACACTCTAAAAGTGAGAACTCACATGAGAAAGAGGTTAATCTACCCATAAGGGCTCCCATAGCCCACACACGAACATCCAGAAGACAGGCCTCTAGGAGTGTCTGAGATGGGCTTTTTAGAATAGGTTCAGTGAATTGCGAAGGTCCCCCTAAATGTGGGTGGTATCATTCTCTGGATTACCAAGGTCCTGGACTGGATAGGGAGGAGAAAGTGAGCCAAGTGTGAACATGCATCACTCTGTGTCCTAACAGTGGATACATTATGACCAGCTGCTGCCTGCTCCTGCCTCCTTGCTCTTCTCTGCCTTAACAGACTCCTCAAACCGTAAACCAAAACAAGCCCTTCCTTCCGCAAGTCACTTCTTGTCAGTTTTTGTTTGTTTGTTTGTTTTAACAGCAGCAAGAAAAGTAACTGAAGCAGAAACTGGGATACAAAATATCCAGGATGGCAGGCAGCTATAATCCTGAGACACAGAGTATCCAGGATGGATGGCAGGCAGCTGTAATCCTGGGACACAGTGTATCCAGGATGGCAGGCAACTGTAATCCTGAGACACAGTGTATCCAGGATGGAGGGCAGCTGTAATCCTGGGACACAGATAATCTAGGATGGTAGGCAGCTGTAATCCTGAGACACAGAGAATCCAGGATGGCAGGCAGCTGTAATGCCCCATCCCATAATGCCAAGGACAATAAGACTCCTGGAAAGTTTTGTGCACAGTTGAAGCCTCTCAACTCACGAAGTAAGGGGAAAGCCTTGTTTCTACCCTGCTTAGACACAGGAGGCAAAATTAAAAATTCATAAAAATCATGTTTTTAAGTATTTTGCAGAATGGAAAAAACAATAAGAGGTAAGCTACTGAAATCAAACGTTAGGAGGTAGGAAGCAAATTCCATGATCCAAGCTCCTGCAGCAGGGACAAACACAGGTGTGCAAAGTAACTTTGATTTTCCCTTGTTTTCCGACAACTCACTTCTGTCCTGAATTTTCTTTTCACTTAAAAGCTTAATCTAAAATATTCCCTAAAAAATGCCACAGCCACAACAGAAAACAATACGGTAGTTCCTCAAAAGTTTAAAAATAGAATGGACATATGATCCAGCAAACTCAAGCAGGTAAAACCATGAGGCATCTAACGAAGCCAGATTCCTGAGGCTGAAGGCAGGACGTGGGGGGTGGGGGGGGGGGTGGGGGTGGGGGTCATGATTAAGGGGTATGAAGCTTCATTTAAGCCAGAGGAAGGGCTCCCTGGTGACAAAACACAATGGGTCTCTGCTAACCCCACCCACACATGCTTACAAAGGTACATTTTTATTGCAAACAGCATATTAATGTTATACTTTATGAAAAGATTAAGAGCAAACTTTTTTTTTCTTTTTAAGTAAAGGTCTAATCTAAATTATTCCAGAGAATTCCAATTTCTTCCATATTTTCCTCAGGCTTTTCCTGTCCTCTTCTGTGGCTTCATTTAGACATGGACAGTCAGCAGGGTGGTGCAGAAGGAGGATTATGCTTGGCTGATGGTAAACTATCATGAAGAGACATCTGGTCACCCTCCTGACTCTCAGACTCCTAGGGATCCCAAGCAAAAGGTTCTTGCCCGTTTTTCCTCACTTCCTGATTGGGTCGGCCGATCTCTTTGGTGGACAGTGGGTGGTTTCAATTTTGAGGTGTCGTCTATCTGTGAACATCCTTGTGTAAATCATGCTTGCAATTCTGTTGGTCTTAATCCTATAAGTGGGACTGTGGCCATGGCAGCCCAAGCTTTTGAGGATACAACAGAGCGGAAGAAGGCTGCCAGCTAGCATTTTTACTGTATCTTTTCTATGTGTGGATTCACAAATTCTTAGGATGCATTACAGTTGCCTAAGGTATATTTCTGTGATGTGTGGTACTACTCTGTAGCCTGGAAGCAGTAAGTTACCCTCTGGCCCAGTCATGCAGGTGTCTGTCTAGGTTGCTGCTATGATACAAGAATCCAGTGAAGCATTTTTCAGAAACCATGTCTGATGTTCAGCATGTGATTATACTCCGGCCATGTCTGTATGTGTTTAGACTTAGCACATAATACAGTTTTCTCTCTTGTTTACCAGGTTCCAAGCCCCACCAGTGACAGTGAGAGAGAAGTGTTCCCAGTAGTCCTTGACTGATGCTGTGCCTTTCACTGTAACCACTCTGGAGTCTGCTGAAGGAAGGCAACGTGTTGGTGGTTCTCTGATGACCAAGTTAAGCACCTTTCCACAGACTTGCTCTCCACTTGACAGTCTTCTGTTGTGGAATATTATTTTAACCAGGCAAAGATGCGTTACATTAGTTTATACTGCAGAATATTACTTTAGCTATGTGAATGGTGTTACATTTGTTTCTGCTTCATTTGTTTAATTATGTAAAGATGTGTTGTATTTGTTTCACCTTGCCTGCCTAAGGCACCTGATTGGTCTAATAAAAAGCTGAATGGCCAATAGCTAGGCGGGAGAGGGATAGGCAGGACTGGTGGGCAGAGAGAATAAGTAGGAGGAGGAATCAGGCTCGAAAAGAAAAAGAGGAGGGAAGAAGGAGGAGGAGAATAAGGAAGAAAGAGCGGGACACACCGGGCCAGAAGCCAGGCAGCCTCCAGCCAGCCAGTCACGAGAGGCATGAAAGTGAGACACACAGAAGGAAAGAAAGGTAAAAAGCCCCAAGGCAAAACATAGATGAAGAGAAACAGGTTAAGTTATAAGAGCTAGTGGGACAAGCATAAGATAAGGCTGAGCATTCATAACTAATAATAAGTCCCCGTGCCATGATTTGGGAGCTGGTTGGTGGGACAAAAGAAAACCTGAGACAGTCTCCCTCTGTATCTGCTAAAACATTCACCCTTCTTTCTGTTGGTGTTTTTGATGATTAATGTGGCTTGCATATATATATATATATATATATATATATATATATATATATATATATATATAATGGATTAAGATACATAAAATCCAGGTTTTAAACATGTAAATCTCTCATCACAGCATGTGCTTGCACTCTGTGGTTGGTCCTTTCACTTCCTCAACAGAATCTTTCGTGGAAAAAATTTGTGTTGTTCTGTGGTCCGGCATTCCCCTGTGTTTCCTTTGTAGCCACTGCTTTTATGTGAAGAACTGTTGGCTGTATCCAGAAAGGCATTTGAAAGCTTCTCTGCCTCACAGTTCACAGTTTCATCTGGAATCAATTTTTGTGTCTGGGGTGAAATAGAAGTCAAGAATCATGTTTTTCCATGTGGATATTCTGTTGACCCATAATTATTTATTACAAAGGCCACCATTTCCTCAGTGAACTGCAATGCCACCACCATGAAGCAGAGAGCCGCCTACATGGCCTCTTTGAGCTTGCTCGGCTGTTACAGTGGCTCATGTGTCTTTTCTCCTGTGATTGCCACACTGTAGTCCAAGTTCTGACCCCTTGTCTACATCAGCATAGATCTCCAAGTGTGGTTACTGATGCCCAGAAGGCCGCTTATACCAGCACTGAAGAACAAATCGTGCTTCAAATTTCGACTATTGTATAATGCTTAGATAAAGCTTGACAGCGGCAGATTATTAAACAAACCTGACTTAAGACTCAGTCCCTTAATTACAAGCCCTACATACTTAGTGGAAACTGTAAGCAATTATTTTGAAAAACATGCAATCTTTGTTTTTAAAAGCATATTGTTTGCTTAAGGAAAAGTAAAAGCAGGGAACTAAGTCATTGTCTCAATTTTCAGATTTTAGGATAGTGGAACGAAAAGGATCATCTCCCCAGTGAGGGTAACTGTCCATCAGGGGAGTTTGCACCCAGGAGCAGGACTCATCTTGTCCTGAAGGCCATTTTACTTTATAAGCAATAGGGATTTATTTTTTTTAGATTACTGAGTCAGAGATGAGATAATAATTGACAAAATAATATCCTGACTAAAAGTATTTAAAGAAAAACTTAGTATAAACTAAAAGGAATGTATATGCATGTGTATATATATATTATGTGACTATATATTTTTATATTTATGTAATATATATTTATTTTTACTTAAATTCTTAAAAGTAGGGGTACTTTGGAAGTTTTTGCTAATATGACCATTTACTAACGTGATGGTTTGAACAGGAATGGCCCCCATAGGCTCATAGGTTCGAATGCTTGGTCATTAGGGAGTGGTACTTCTTGACAAGGGTTAGGAGGTGTGGCCTTGTTGGGGTAGTTGTAGACTTGCTGGAGGAAGTGTGCCACTGGGGGTGGGCCTTAGAATTTCAAATGCTCAAGCCAGGCCCAGAGTCTCTCTTTCTCTGTGCCTGTTGCCTGTGGATCTGGGTGTAGAATTCTCAGCTACTTCTCCATCACCATGTCTACCTGCATGCTGACATGCTTCCTCCCATAATGACAATGGACTAGACCTCTAAACTGTAAGCCAGTCCCAATTAAATGTTTCCTTTATAAGAGTTGCTGTGGTCATGGTTTCTCTTCACAGCAATAGACCAAGACAGCTAGTAAGCCAATACAATGTTCACACCATTTTGAATATACTATTGGTTAGATCACATTCAGTAGCTTCAGCAATCCTGAATGAAAAATTCTTGCTTTTAAAGATATGACTTTTCACATCGAGTAAAAGATCTTTAATCTTAGAGACACAGAACCTAACCTGATTGTTGACGAGGCTTTAAGCGGGCCGGGTAGGCACCAATAGCTTAGTTTTTAAATAACAGCTTTCCTTTTAGTTTAAATCGGACAAAAAAAGGACATTGAAAAAAAACTATCTTTAAAGAGGAACTCACAGGTAGCAGACAATGTTTTTTATTCCTTAATGTTGTAACTATGTTAAATTTATCTTCAAAATATAATCAATTATAATTATATCAACATTTAATAATGTAGCCATATTATTGCATACAGGGAGAACTTACCTAGATTTGAACACTACTGCTGGTTGATACTGTGTCTCCTGGAATCTACACCATGAGGAGGAAGCTTATTTAACAAACCCATGTCTATCATTTTATATATAACAGCCTTAAAAATTACATTTAATGTTTATGTATTAAGAATAATTTTGAAAAAATCCATATAAATTAGTTCAAAAAAGATTTATAATATACATCCCCAGAGGTACCTCAACATGAAGCATTTTTAGGTACTTCTAATTTTTTTTTAACCCATGACTATTTTGTAAATAAAATAAGTAATTTAAGACCCATTTTAGAAAGAAATTCTTTTTTTCCCCCAAGGGACACACAGTGTTTATTTGCCACAGGGGTTCTGCTCACACCTTGGGGGTGGCAAAGAATTTCCAGTCTTCCAGCTTGCCAATCTGGAACAGGGTTGCCGCGGTGCCCATGTATATGCAGCCAACAGCTCCAGTCCCATAGCTGTGAGTACGCGCTCCCAGGGTCAGGCCCCCCGGCATAGCCTCCGATGAAGTAGTTCAGGGGGTCATCTGGCTTCTCGGGGACCTGGACACTGACACAGGCGGCGAGACCAAACATACCTCCGACGGCAGCCGCAGTGCATGTGTACTGGCCAGCCCGGGCCCCTGCTTCCAGTTGGGAATCTGCCGGGTTGAGGAGATGCTGTAAGCTAAGCCTATCACGCCAATGAGGCCACCAAATGAACGCGGTGGTGATGTAGGTCTTGTGGTGACACTGGGTGCCATCAGGGATCTCATCATAGGCCCGGAGGAGCTGCTGGGCCATGGCTGTGCCTGGCCGTGCTTGCTCCCTAGAAAGAAACTTAGTAAAATTTCTGTGTTTTGTGTCAAATTTTATAGCCCAATGAAGCTTTTTCTCTTATGAGTGAATATTGTTTTATATAAGCAAATAACATTTTAAAGATTTATAAAACATTTAACAGACCTCAAAATGCCATTTAAATGGCTATTCAGAAGGTAAATGAATACTTTGGTTCCTCAAACCAACTTAAAAGGCACTTTAACATATCCCCCAGGCACTCACATTCACTTAGGCGCATGCACGCGCGCACACACACACACACACACACACACACACACACACACACACACGTTAAGGAATGTCAAGACTTAAAAACAAAATAAAAAAGACATAAAAATGACGAACATTCCATCTCTATGTTTGGAGGGAATGGGGTCAGCCCTGGGGAGCCTGTCAGGCTGCCTTTGTCCGTCTGTCAGTTTGTTGAGTACCTTGACTCCTGTGAAATGGTCCTGTTCTTTAACACCAAGAGGGCACTGGCATCCAACAGTTGATTGATGGTGTGTGGCCTGGTGTCCCTGTGTCACTGAAGACCTTGGTACCACCTGAATGCATCAATTCTCAGCTTTTATAATTGTTATCTCTTCGTCTTTATTTATTTTATTTATTTATTTATTTATTTAGTTAGTTAGTTAGTTAGTTAGTTAGTTAGTTAGTTAGTTAGTTTGGATTTTTGAGACAGGGTTTCTCTGTGTAGTTTTGGTGCCTGTCCTGGATCTTGCTCTGTAGACCAGACAGACTGGCTTCAAACTCGCAGAGATTTGCCTGGCTCTCCCTTCCAAGTGCTGGGATTAAAGGTGTGCACCACCACGCCCGGCCTCATCTTTAATTTTTGTCTTACAAAATACAAACACTAATTTTAAGTGGACCCGGATTCTCTGGTTTACTATTCTATTTCTTCCTGGTATTGAAATAAAACAGTTTTCAAATCATCGCGTTGTTTGTAGCACCTCACTAAGTCCTGCCGACGATTTTGTTTTCAAGTTCTTTAGAGTTTTTTGTGCACATTCATCTCTTCAAATAATGAGAGTATTTTTCTTTTTTAGCATTGTAAGGGTTTTACCTAATTTTCCTGCCCATCTCACCCCCTAAAATATCCAGTCTTCACTGAATAACCGACTGTATCTTTATTTCATTCCTAGTCTCAGGAGGGACATTTTTCATATTTCACTGTTAAATATGGTGCTTACTGTAAACTTCAGATTAAAAAGCACTTCCTCGTCTCTAGTTTTCTAGGAGAGTTTTTCATTATGGCCACTGGACTCTCTGCTTTATTTTTTTCAACAAGTAGATGTTATAATTTCCTTCCACTTCCATTCATGTGGCAAGTTACCTCGACTTTCTGAACATTAAACCACTCTTAGGCATCAATTGATTCACAAGTGTTTCAAGATTTTTATACGACGTTCATGGGAGAAATTGGCATGTAAAATTCTTTCTCACAGTACTCTTGCCAGGGTCTGGCATCAGAATGCAGCCATCCTCCGAGAGCCAGCTTGGGCACACGCCATCCTTTCTCATTGAGGTCCACATTATTTCTTCCTTAAATGTTTGGGAAGATTCACCAGGGAAGGCATCTGGGCCCAAACTTGTTTTTCTGGAAAGGAAGCGTTCAATTTGTCTAAGAAACAAAATGTATTTAGATTTTTCTACTTCTTGGGTCAGATTTGGCATCTCATGATGGTTGAGGAATTTGTCCATTGCAGCCAAATGTTCACATTTCTTGGAGTAAAATTGTCGTTAGGATGCTAGTGAGAGCATTTTAATTTCTGCAGGGTATATACCAATGCCATTGATTTGTGTTCGTGCAGCTTCCTTCTCTCTCGTCACTGTTGCTAAGGTTGTGGGTCTTCATCGCCCGGGCTGAGAACTGTCTTTAGCTCCCACAGTTTCCTCATCATTTATATGTTCATCTTCGTTATTACAGCCCGTGTCATTGATATCTCTGCTTCATTTCCCCCTCTAGCTTCTCCATTACCCTTTGCCTACTTTCTTGAATTGGCTACTTTCTTGAAATAAGCTTGCAATCACATATTTTATAACTTTGTATATTTACTCTTTTCTTGGAAATTTTGTTGAAAATCATACTTGAAAACGAAATGTGCCCTCTTATTTCTTGCCCAGCTTTTTTATGCATAGCGGCTGTGTCCTAGCTGATAATGTACTGAAGGGGTTTTCTATTTTGTTATCTATGTTTCTATTTTATCGGTTACAGGAGCTCCAATGGTCTGTCTCTGTATAATTGGCTTCACTTTCCTTTACATGCAGATGCCTTCCTGCTGGGTGCTTAAACATCAACAGTCATTGAATTTTCCAAGGAGATGGGCATGTTTAAGACTAGGAAATAATTTGCTTTATACTTAGGACTGTTTCTTGACTCAATCCCACTGTATCTGAGGTTAGTGGGGTTCCGAGTGCAGCCTTCCAGTTGGTGGCTGTGCTTCATGTCCTGTCTCACGCATTTTTGCATTTGAGCAGAATATGAATGCTTTTATAATGTTATTCCATCTGATACTTTTACACAGTCCATTTTATTTGATTTTATTTATGAATATATTGGAGTTGAAAGCTACTGATTTATTCTTGAATTTTTGTTCCTCTATTTTTATTTCTTGATTCCTTTGACTTCTTTTGGATTAAAAATATTTTTCCTCTAAAGGTGTTAGTTTTACATGTTCTTTTGGTTTAAATTGTCATCATATAGATGAAACATAAATTACATTAGTTATTTTTTGCTGAGCTACTAGCTATTTCTTCATTGTGAGTTAATTTTTACTACCTCTCAGAAAAATTACCTCCTATTCTTTTAAAATGTGACCATCATGCCTTTGACTTTAACCATTTTGTCTTTTTCATATAATGTTTTTATTTATTCTTTAAAGATTTCATAAATATGCTTTGTCATGTTTAGTTAATATTTATGGATATTTTATTTTTCTATTCTTTATTCCTTCCTCTGAGCATATTTTAGTGTTCCCTGAACGAATTTCTCTTTAGTGTATCTCTTGATAAATGTCAGCTAAAAACAAATTTTGCTTTTGTTTCTTTGCAGACATCTGATTTCATGGTTTGATTTGTGTTATAACTGTGCATCTTTGTAGAACATGGTGGGGTTCCAGTCATCTCTATAATATACTCTCATATCTATCACCTCAAACACTCGTTACATCTCTGTGGAGAAGCTGTTCACAGCCCTTCTTCCCAGCCCTTCGAAGGACACTTCCTCTATGTGGAGACTCCTCCTCAGCACTTTCACATTTTCATCGATTCCCAGAAGTCCTTCTGCTGCCACCTGGCTTCTCATCGCCTGTGACAAGTTTGCTCTTGACCGAACAGTTTCTTCTTCTTTGAGGAGTTTTACTATCTCCTGAAGTGCGTCAAGATTTGAGTTTCAAGTTAGTCTACTTCTACTGGTTTACAAACAATGCCCACCTTCTCCCTCCCTCTCCCCGTCTCCTCTCCCCCTTCTTCTCTCCCCCTCTTCCTCTCCTCCTCTTCCTCTCCCCCTCCTCCTCTTCCCTCCTCCCCTCCTCTTCTCTCTTACAAATCACTTATATAGTTTTCAACTGTAGACTTCTCATTAAATTCTCTTTAAAAGATCTAGTTAGAGACCACATCTGATAGCAAACATACAAATCCCAAGCCTTTTATATAAAATGGCATATTGCATGCTGTTTGCATATAATCTATAATTCCCTTCCATATTCTTTAAATTTTCTTTTTACTGCTTATATTTATTAATACAATGTAAAGACTCTGACTCCTGAGTGCCAGGACTGCAGGTGCATCCATGCCCACCTGCAGTCCACCCTGAGTTAATTTTTGTACAAGCTTAACACCTTTTCTTGCCTACACGGCTCCACTATTCTAGCACTGTTTGATAAACATCCCTCCGTCCCACTCTGTTGACTTTGCTAAAAATCAGTTGTGTGTGTTTGTGTGGCTCTGTTTCTGGTTGCCCATCCCACTGGCTAATTTTAGTATCCCTCCAGCTCTCGTGCAACATTTTGTTACTAGAGCATTGTGTTTGGAATTAATTTGGTAAAAACTGTCTTTAGCATATTATTCTTGGTTTCTAAGATTGATTAGGTCTCCTGTCATCCATAACTCTTCATAGAAGCTATAAATAATGCTTGGAGATCGCTGTGGTGGTGATGGAGTCTGGCGTTTTGGATCATCCAATCTAGGAACATGATAAGTTATTATAATTATTTATGCCTTTTTGTTTGTTTGTTTGTTTGTTTGTTTGTTTGTTTTTCAAGCCAGGGTTTCTCTGAGTAGTCCTATCTGTCTTAGGCAAGGGTCGAGGGAAAGAGACCTGTCTGTCTTAGAACTAGTTCTGTAGACCAGACTGGCCTTGAACTCAGAGATCTGCCTGCCTCTGCCTCCCGAGCACTGGAATTAAAGGTGTGTGCCACCACCACCCGGCTTATTTATGTCTTTTAAATTTTTATTTTAGTAGTGTCTTGTAATTTTCAGTGTACATGTCATATATTCTTTTATATACACATCTTATTTCTGTATTTTAGGCTAGATTATAAGTGGTACTGTAGCTTTTAAGTTAGTCCTCCATTGCTGGCTGACTTGTACGTGTGTATTCATTTTAGGTTCTGATATATTTTTCAACATGAGGAATCCTACCAACCGCAAGTGGGATGATTCTACTTCTTCCTCTCTGTTGTTATATACTTTGCTTTTCTTGCCATAAATAACTAGAACTTCAGGACTGTGCTGGAGTGAGGGAAGAGGTGGCCTCATTGTCTTGGAGCTGAGGTATTGAGCTTTTGTAACTTTGAAATAAGATGTTGACTGTCGGTTTTTATAGATGCGTGTAAGTGAGAAAGCCCCTATCTACTCCTGGCTAGCTGAGAGATTTTTGTCAAGAATGAACCGTTTCAGTGTGGGAGAAGAAAATAAAAGGTACACAATCGAGAAAGAGGGCAGAGTGTCCTTACTTGAAGATGACGCGATTCTTTGCATAAGCAACCCCAGACAATGTCATCAAACCCTCTGCAGCTACTCAACACTTTCAGAAAAGTGACAGGGTCCATAATCAATACCACAAATCTGTGGCCTTCCTATATGCCAGTGTCAAAACATCCTGAAAAGGAAATCAGGGACCTGATCCCATTCATGATAGCTGCACAAAAATAATACAATTAAGAACAAACCTAACCAAGGCCATGAAAGACCTTTTCTTAGTTAGGCTTTCTATTGCTGTAATAAACACTTCAACCAAAAGCATAATTGGGAGGAAAAGGTTATTTGACTTGCACATTCCAATCAGAGTCCATCATTGAGGAAAGTCAGGGCAGAAACTCGAGCAAGAACCTGAGGGTAGGAACTAAAGCAGAAGCCATGGGGGAACACTGCTTCCTGGTTTGCTCTGCATGGCTTCCTCAGCCTGTACCCCAGGACCACTTGCCCAGAGCTGACACCACCCACATTGAGCTGGGCCTCCCTACATCAACCATTAATCAGGAAAATGTCCCATAGACATGTCTACAGACAATCTGATGGAGATAATCCCTCAATTAAGGTTCCCTCTTCCCAGAAGACTCTGGTTTATATAAAGTTGACAAAAAAAATAGTCAGCACAGACCTCTACAATGAAAACGTTAAGACACTGAAAAAAATGACAGACACCAGAAGATTAAAAGCCCTTTGATGCCCATAGATCGGAAGAATTAGTTAACTGTGAAAATGTCTCTTCTACCAAAGCAACCTACAGAGATTTGGTGCAATCCCAGTCAAAATCTCATGGCTATTCTTCACAAATAGAGAAAAAAGTCTTAAAATTTATGTTGAATCAGAAAAAAACCAAGGAGAGCCAAAGCAATCCTAACCAAAAAGAATCTGATGGGAGGTATCACCGTCTCTGATGTCAAGTTATACCACAGAGTCATAGTAACAAAAAAAGTATGGTACAGAAACATCTATAGAATTCTGTCATAGAGAATTGAGGACTCAGATGTAAGTCCACACAACTACAGCCGTCTGATGTTTGACAATAATCAAAAAATGGACATCAAAGAAAAGACAACATCTTCAACAAATGATGCTAGAAAATCCAGATATCAAGGTGCAGAAAAATGAAACTGAATCTATATCTCTCCTCTTGTACAAAACTCAACCCCAAATGTAGGACTTCAACATAACAGCAGATACTACATTTATGTTAAGGTAGCATATCTTATAGATAGCATATTTCTATAAGATATATATATATATATATATATATATATATATATATATATATATATATATATCCTATTGCTGTGTGTTTTCAAGTGACATGTGTAAGTCATTTATATTTAGGGTAACTTTGAAAGTCATAGCTTAATTCTTCATTTTATTATTTGCTCAGTTTAATCTTCTGAATTTCTCCCCTGTGTTTCTCTACCTACCTTCCTAAGTTCCTTAAACATATTTCCACTTTCGTTCTTGACTTGGGTACAGCATCTTGAATATATCATTGCATGCCCTCTTTAGTGTGTTGTAGGTGCTACTGTTTTCAGACGGACCTTATTGTAGTCGACTGGTTTTGGCGCTTCATTATACCAAGTCAAGGTAAAACCCTGTTTTCCTTTAGTGTCGTATACCTTCCCCCACTTAAAGTATAATTATTTTGAGTTTTTCTCTGTAAACATTAAACACCATACCAGATGGTGTTGTAAGTTTGCTTTGACTACCACATGTGAGTTAAGAAAATAATCAAAATAGACTGTGGCATTTCTCTCTGTTTTCATCCATTCTGATGCACTTCTTTCTTTTCTTGGGGTCCATATTCTTTACTGACATAGACCCCTCAATCCACTCTTTGGGGCCATGTTATTAGCAGTTCATCCCCTATTCTCCTGTGATTAAGGGTGACTTCACTTTTCCTTTTTTTCTAAAAAATATTTTTACTAGTTATATAATTACAAAGTTAACAGTCTCTTTTCATTTCTCAGTTTGAAAAATGGAGCAACTTCCGGGGTGTTTTCAAATGAGAACATGGTTATCATTCCTGTCTCCATTCCCCTAAAGGCAGCTTGTCGTTTCCCTCTGGCTACTTCCAAGGTTTCTTCTTTGTCTTTGCTTTTAATTACAGTATGTTTTGTGCATTTTATTGGCCTTATTTTGCTTGTGGTTCTAATAACCTCTTGAATCAGTGGGTGTATATCTTTCATTAAATATGAGACATTTTAAACTATATCACATTTTTAGTCTCATTCAAATTGAGTGAAGTCTACTGAACTCTTGCGGAGGCCATGTCACCGCCCCCCTTTAAGTGACCACTCCGGGATAGGGCTCTCACTTCTTCCCATTACTTTGCTTTGAATTGTGATAACTTCCCCTGAATTCCTTTCTATAACTTCCAAGTCTTTACTGAGACATATTTCCATCAGTTCAAGAGGACTGATAATCACTTTTGATGCATGTCTGTGGTGACTTCTTTAGTCTTTTACAGAATTCATCATTGTCTTTATTTCACTGTTAGCAACCATTGGTTGTGTTGTAATTTTCCTGACTCTTGATAGATCCATTTGCTTTTTATTCTATCCCAGATATCTTGTACTTATTTATCAACCCAGGATCCTATTCCATTCATTTTCAGGGAAGGCACTAGCTCTGGAGAGGTGTAACAGGACAGGCTGCATCACCTCAGCATTGAAAGTAGAACACGGATTCACAGCACACAGACTTACTGGATGGGATCTCAGCTTTCCAGGGTACATTCTCAATGAGTGACCTTATTCCATCATACAGTCTTGTCTCAAAGTTCTAAATTCATGTCCATACTTGGCTTCTGAGCTGCCAGGAAGAGAAACAGCCAAGGATTGACTCCCACTGTGTTGTTACTGAAAGGTAAGCACAGAATCTCAGCTCTCTGCCGATTCTAGTGGGAGAGCAAATGGAGAGCCAACTAGCAATGCTCTACTGCGCTCACTCAGCCTTAGAGATTCCAGGTAGGGTCAGAGACTTGGCTCCTCACTGAGCTGGGCTGGTGGGGTGAGGGAGGTAGAAACAGTGCTCTCCACCTGCAGCGCATCACGTTCTTCTGTCTGGTTGAGGTCAGGTGGGGTGAAGGCTCCACTACCTCTGGGCTCTACATGTGGGTGAGGTTGAAGGCAGGGAACAGATGCACCAATTCTCCTGGTTCATCTTCTCTAACTATTAGAGCAGAGCTTCACCTCTGGCCCCTGCTGCTGGAATACGGTGACACTAACCAGCACTAGCCTTTCCTAGTGACTTGACTGTCACGTGCAATTGTTGTGGGTGACAGTGGAGGCTCAGCTCCCCCACAAAATGCCACTGACACAGCCGACTGAGGGTTTGGGGGTTTTCACCCCCACTGAGCAGCAGGTAAGAGAGCATTTGCAGACTAAACAATTACCTCACCACGGCTGCTTCTTGGGGAGGAGGATGGATGGTTAAATCTGTGTCAGACCTCACCAAGGAATCAGAGCATACCACCTCATTTGAATAGAAAGTGGGGACTTTACAAGATAAATTCCCTACAAACTCCACTGGAACCTGGAGAGTTTAGTGTGGTTTTCACTTCTGTTTTGCTAGAACGCAATGGGTATTGTCTAAGGATTTCTATTGCCTTCCCCAGTCTTTTGACCAGGCAAGAGTGATTTTGTCTGTGCTTGCTGTATGAACAGTTGGAAGCTTGTAGACCCTTCCTACCAGGTAGATTTGGGGAGCGATTAGAGAGCTCCTGTGACTGGCCTCTTGTTCTTCAAATCTCAAGGATCCTGGGAACTGCCCTTTCACCTCTCCAGCCCTCCCTTTGCTGCCCAGTGTCCTTGTTTTTCAGTTGTTCTGGGAGGACCCAGAAGAAACAGGCTAATGTGTCACAGAAGAACCAGGAATCTCAAGCCAATCAGTTTTAACTCTTCATTTAGATAGATTCTACACACACCTACTTACCCACCGTCCTGATCTTCATTGCAGGTTTGGGGGCGGGTGTGAGACTGATTGTTCATACCATCTCTTCCAAGGGCTATATACAACAGTCTTTTTAGTAAACAAATTTTATTTTAAAAAATAAGTGATACAAATACCATCACCATGGTTAATTTCTGGCTGCAGCATGATGTGACTGGCCATCCAGCTGTAAGTGCTGTGTGCAAATGGTTCATAGGATCCCATAGGAGTTTCCTCCACAACAATGCTACCAGCCGTCAGGTCACTCTACAGACTCCTCTATTGTTTTGCTTTTACTAATTTTGTTTCTGTTTGCTTTTGTTTTCGTTTTTAAAAACTCTAGCGCAGCCCAGCTGGCTTTGAAATTCTGTGTCGGGGAGGCTGAACTTGGACACCTGCTCCCTATTGCCTGCACTTCCCAAGTGCTGGAATTACAGACAGGCGCTACCAGCCCCAGCCAGTGTTTCACTGTTTTTTGAAGAAACTTCCCAAAGTGATTGGTGTTTACCAATTGTGGTATGAAGGAGCAACTGTCCTTTAGTGTCAGTGTTCAAAGAAGTGTTTTTGCAGTGACCCCACTTCAGGAAAGGGCCTAATTTTGGGGGTTAATACTTGAATAAACTGCCAGAAAAGAAGGTGAGAACTTGAAATAGCTGTCTCTGGATTGTGGCTGCATCCGAGGGGCCCAGGGGTAACCAATTACATGTCTCATTGTTCTGATTAGAGGGCTATAAGCTGGAGCCAGAGCTTGGCTCATGGACAGTTTAGATCACGAGACACCAAATGAGAGTTGAGGGGAAACAGAAAATGAGAATGAAAAAGCTCCTATCTGCAGAGTAATCAATGGGTGAAAACAAAATGAAGAACTTCCTCTTGGGACTTGTGTGTGAGCTGTAAGTACTCTTCCATGTTCTCCCATGGAGCGTTCAGTAACATTCCCCAATGCAGAAGGCACTGTGGGAGAGGGTGAGAAGCATCACGTCTCCATTTCAGAGAGCCCGACACTGGGGATGCTGAGTTCCAGTGTCCACTATCTTCCTCATCTTAGAAGCTTATCTTTGCTCATTTTGTTGCATTTTAATGACAGTGTGTAGCTTTTCAGCTTACACCTCAGTACCTCTGAGTACCCTGTGCTGTGTGAAGATGAGATACAACTGTACATTAATGCTCTAAGTTGTAGTTAGTATGAAGGAGACCCTATTTTGTTTTGTATTTAGTGTGTCTGTGTCTATGGGTCTGTGTGTCTCTGTGTGTGTCTTTATGTCTCTGTGTGTATGTGTTTCTATGTCTATGTGTCTGTATGTCTGTCTATGTGTCTGTGTGTGTCTGTGTGTGTCTATGTATCTATATGTCTCTGTGCGTGTGTCTATGTGTCTGTGTATGCGTCTGTCTGTCTGTCTGTCTGCCTTTCTTTTTCTCTGTCTCTGTGTATGTGTGTGTGTGTCTATGTGTCCATGTGTAGGTCTGTCTGTCTGTGTACCAGGGCACACACACAGAGTCAGAGAGCAACTTCCTAGAGTTGGTTCTCTCTTTCCCCATGCACTGAACCCAGGTTGGAAAGCTTGGGCACTTTTAGCCACTGAGGCATCTCACTGGCCCAGGGACATCATTTTGACTCTGCTTTCAAAGTGTTTGGCTGATGCCTACCTACCACTACAATAGTCACTCTCTTCTCTTCTCTCATGTTTCTTGTCCTTGACTGGGCCACATCCTTGGCAATCCCACTCTTCCTCTTGGGTGGTTCTTTACTGTCATTTCCTATCTGGTCTCACTTCTGTAACTCCAGACAAACTAATCTCTACATAGAACCCAAGGTAAGCCTGTTAAAAACAAATCAGATCACGATCCCATGAGCCTCAGTGTGTGCAGGTTCTTCATCTATGGGTTTACTCAACCACAGACACAACGTGTCTGGGAAAATGAAACTCAGCCACAGGTGAAACATGTTTGGGAAAATGAAGCATCCTATCTGTAGGGACACAGGTGAGTATTGTCCTTGTATTATTCCTTAATGATGACCACAGTACCTGATGGAGACCACTTAAGAAAGGAAAAGTTTGCCGGGCGGTGGTGGCGCACGCCTTTAATCCCAGCACTCGGGAGGCAGAGCCAGGTGGATCTCTGTGAGTTCGAGGCCAGCCTGGGCTACCAAGTGAGTCCCAGGAAAGGCGCAAAGCTGCACAGAGAAACCCTGTCTCGAAAAACCAAAAAAAAAAAAAAAGAAAGGAAAAGTTTATCTCAGCTCATGGTTTCAGAGGTTTCTATCCATCATGGCGAGAACAACTCAGTCCACTGTGGCAGGAACATGGTGCACAGAATTAATCTTACTCATTGCTACTGAAAAAAAAAACACAATATCAGTTGCATTTATCATGTCTCCCAAAATGTCTTTGAAGAGCTATTCCTTTTATATATCCATATCATAATGTCAAAATCTAGAATTTTTCACAAGTATGAACCATGCCTTATTGGTGGTGCCTGCAGGCAGGTAGCTATCCAGACACATGCACAGCATCTTCCAGAACCATCAAGAATGAGATACTGTTCCTGTGGTTTGGTTCTAACACAGGGTAAACAGAGTAAAGATGGCAAGTGGGGCCTCTCTTGACTTCACTAACCTAACCTCAGGCCCTGACTCAGCACATCAAGCAAGGTCCAGCTGCCTTCACAGTTACAGGACAGTGCTGCAGCGCTCTATGCTGAATTAGCAGGTCTCATCCCTTTCCCACTGGTTATGCCAGATCTGCTGCCCACTCCTCTCTGTATCAGTAAGTAATGGCAAAGTTAGAAAGGAAAAAGCTCCTGTCATTGGCTGTGTTTGCTGTGCTGCCTTCTCAGGGTCTCACGTCTGTGTCCAACCTAGCTTTTCTCCTGAAGAGTGGCCTCTTGAACATGGTGACTCTCGGGAGACAGAATTCAAGGATGTACAGCAGGATGTCCTTGCTGCTGCCCCCACTCCAGTACTTTACCTTCAGAAGTACCCCTGCACTGGTTCCTGAGAGCCTCAGATCCACAGTGGCAGCTCTTCTTGGTTTTATGAAGCTCTTTGTTGGTCTATCAATAAACACTTCCACAAGCTAGATTGGGAGTTTGGGTGTTGCTGACAACCTAAACTATTTCTTTGACTTCTTCTGAAGTCAGGCTGACTGCTTTCCCTCTGGGATGATGACCAGTGGTAGTGTTACCTCACTGCTGGTTCAGTGGAAGAAGCTTGACCAGAAGGGAAATGGTACACGCTTCCTTTTATCAACAAAGAATATGGATGAGTTTCAACTGAGCCAAAGTGAGTGCATAGCTGTGTGGTGGATTTACAGTCCCGCACAAGCTCCTAATTTTGTGGACAATGGCCAGTGGGTCACAGGGAAGTAGAACTGGCCTGAATCCTGCAGGGAGAGGGGAGGGGCCTGCCTGTCAGTGTTGACTGTTTACAAAAAGGTGGGCCAAATGAAAAGAGTAAATTTTCCTGCATCAGATGCTTTGAGTCTGCATAAAATAAACCATTTTCTTTTTAATCATAAGGGAATAATTTTTCCCTCTTAACCATCAGTGTTGTGCTTTGAAGTCAAAGCTTGTGCTAGAGCAATTTGCACAGAATTATACTAGGAAACTGTCTAATCACTCACAGGACTGGCCTGTTTCTCACACAGAAGGACCTTCTTGCCTGGAGTGAATCAAATGCTGAAGAAAACTTTACAAAATAATTGAATGTAAGACTAATATGAGTTTAGGCAGAAACATGAGCCAGCTCCGCTGTCCCCACTGTTCTTATGAGCAGGCCAGGTGTGTCTGAGAACGCTTTTACAGCTGAGGCCATTTGGTTGAAGGAAATACCCTCTGTTTACCTGATGGGTCTGGTGGAGTCCTAGCAGTGTGCTGTCAGGTGTCCAGAGGCATACACTAGAGACAGGAACCTTTTCTGTTGGTGGAGGTTTTTTGCTTTTGGGATTTCCTTGGTTTTGGTTTTGGTTGTTTTGTTTTGTTTTGGTAAAAATGAAACCAGAGATGGAAAGTGCTTTGATTTAATTAGGAGGTATTTAGTTGACAACTTCCAGGGTCCATAGCACCATATGGGGTGCATACATATGAAAGGAGAGATTAAATTCATCATGGTGATTAGAAATGCAGATTAAAAAATCCAGAAGAGAAAAATTAGACCACCAAAATGAGACAGAAATTATATAAATATCCAAAATATATTTCCTTCAAAGCCTGAAAATAAATGTGTCAACTTGTTTGACTTCTCCGGGAAACGGTTCCTTTGAGCTGTTATGAAACGTGAAAGCGAATCGTACAACAATAAGGAGCATGTGCTAAAAACGAGGCTAATGGCACTGTGAGTTATTCCTAAATGCCTCTGCATCTTCAAGTGTTTCATTAAAACCCATTAACTAAGTAAGCTAAAGCAATGTCTGTGTAGGTCAAAGGGCATCATCAACACACTCAGTGTGGACCCAGAGACAAGGAGTCCCTGCATGTGGCTGTCAGGGCTGTCTCACACTTGCCAGGGTGCTCGCCTTCTAGCTGCCCTGGGTACATTGTGTCTAATGATGTAACTGCTTCATGGACCACAAAGGATAAGCCTGAGAGAGAAACTATCCAGGTCTAGTGAGACAGCTCAGCAGGTAAAGACATTGGCTACCAAGCCTGAGAGCCTGAGTTTGGTCCCTGGAAACCACAGGGTGGAAGGAGAGGACCAACTCCCACATGTTATCTTCTGATATCCATGTGTGTGCTGTGGTACATGCCATGTATACACACATGAAATATTAACTAATTATTGGCAAAAATATAGCATGTTCTCCTAAATCTGTTACAACGGTGTCTACTCTCTCTACTCCACGTACAATCTAAGTGCTAAAAGCTCCAAAAAATATGTAAGAAGATAGAAATAACCAAAGAACAATGTCATTCTTGGATTGGAAGATTTAGCACAATAAATGTGGAAATTTGTCCTAAATTGACCTATCATTTTAAAAAATCCTCTCAAAATCCCAGTAAGAGATTTTTAGACATATGGAATTTTTCTCTAAAATGATGTTCAGTGACACAGCAAAAACAAACGTGTGTCCATACCTGTGTGTGTGCATGTGTGCATGCATGTGTGTGCACATGTGTGCATGTGTGTGTGTGTGCATGTCTCTGTGTATGCATGTGTGCATGCATGTGTGTCCACATGTGTGCATGTGCACATGTGTGCATGTGAATGTGTGTGAATGTTTGTGAGTGTGTGTGTGTGTGTGTGTGTGTGTGTGTGTGTGTGTGTGTGTACATGTGGCATAAGAGCACAGGTGAACATCCTCATATGAGCAGTACAAACTGGAGTCAATGGATTGTATTTTTTTAAAGGACTCAGAGTTGTTGGGAGGGAGGGGAAGTGGAGGTGGATCTGGGAGGAGCTAGGCGGAGGAGTGGAAGGTTAATAGGATCAAAGTGTGCCACATGAAATTCTCAAAGAATTAGTAAAAATATTTTAAAACCAATCTAAACCTTACATACATTTTCTTATTTCAAAATGAGAGGCTGAAGAGATTGTTTCATTGTCAAAGTGCTTCTTCTTGTGTCAGCACAAGGATGTGCGTTTTGATCCCCTGCACTTAGGTAAAAGTCCCTGCTCTGGGCACAGAGACAGGTGCATCCCTGGGCTCATGGGCCAGCTAATCTTGCCTGACTGCTGAGCTCCAGGTGGGCACAGGCAGCACCCAAACATGCCCAGTGAAGAGGGCATTTAGATCTGGCCATGGGAGCTCCTGTTCATGTGGCAATTAATGTCTGTGGATTCATTTGTCAGGTTCTGGGGACAAGTTTCCTTTCTGTGAGGTCAAATGCTTCCTATGAAGCACAGATCCCATGCCTACATACAGTCTCCTGTGCCTTTTCTACTGTGGTCCCTATTGTAAAAACAAGACAATTTATAGGAATATGTAAAATAAATCAGAATTCAAAGAGAAACAACTGGCAGAAAATATGGGGAAATTTAATGTTCTGAAATGAGTGCCAAAAGGCTTGGCACACAGCTAGAAGTTGGTTACAAACTTAGTCTAAGTGTCCTCATGGGAAAGGGAATCATGATGAGAACGAGACTCTCATTTCTCCCTAAACCAAAGATGTCAGTGACATGCATCAAGTACAGCTCCGACAGCATGGATGCCCCAGAAAAAGACTACCATGAAATGAGAAACTGACACCTCCGTAGAAACTCCTGCGAGGCTTGAGCTGAGATTGTCCCTTTCACACCAGACACAGATGGAACAAAAAAGTGGACACAATACTTTCTAAAGTAAGGGACATTACAAAAATCTATCTGTAAAGGCATGCTTGAAATTTATACTATAAAACGTTAGCAGTGGTAAGCATAGTGCAGTTCAGTGCAGACTGACCCTTAAGTGGAACACTCACATACGTGAGCATGGATGTGTAAAGGGGACGAGGCAGAGAGGAAGGATGGAGTGGACAGACTACTCCAAAAAGGGTTGCTTCCAAGGCTATTTTCTGCAAGCATGTGTAGAATTTGAATCTGTTTTCAAAGGTGATTCTGCAGCTTTCTGGTGCATCCCTGCTATTAACATAGGCATGCAGACAGGAAGAGACTCTGCCGACCTGCATGGGCACCCTGAAGGACAGGAGGCATCACAGGCTGCAGTTGGCAAAGCAACCTTGTACATGGAGAGAATAAAAGAGACATAATCCCCCTTCTAATGGGAGGTAATTCAGCCCCCTTTCTCTCTTGTTCATCATACAGGCAGGTGACTGATGGGTCAATTCCTGTCACCTGACCATGGGCTACAATCCGAAGACTAGAACTTCTAAAAGACAGTCATGGGCAGAGAATGAGGAAGTCGCACTGTGTTCTTTCCCTTTTCTGTCTCTGGGGCTGATCAGTAATCTTTTCTTATCCATCAGGCAGGCTGGGAGCCGCTGGGGTGCTGTGAGAGTTCAGGGTGCTAGAGTAGGACCAGATCAAAGCTAGGTACTAAGGGTACCTGCCTGGTTCCAATACGATATGATGAAATTAGAAAACTTAGGTGCCAGCTTAGAAGAATGATCTTTTTCTATATGTTGAAGTAACAAAGGTCCAGCTCAGTTCCCAACGTGAGGTCCCCAGAACAAGAGGAGCAATGTCAGCTGAGCCTGGGGAAAATACAAATCCTCAGACCCACTATTCGAGAAACTCAAGTGCTAAAGACTGACTTTCAATCAAGCGTCCAGTGATCATGGCATGTGTTCAAGATTCAGAACCTAAGGACTGAACTTGGAGAAAGTGAGGTTGTTTTCCCATGAACCGCTATACTCCTCAAACTTTCTATCGAGGTAGGGACAGCTGCCTCCTGTTTATAGATTTATCTCTTATTTATAGACTGTCACCACACAGATTTATCTGCTTCTCAGGCAAATTCCCACGGAAAGGTTTCCAGAAGCATGATTTGGAGCATTGTAGCCTCTTGGCCATAATATCTAATTGGACCCTGATTTTACTTAAATTTTCTCAAATTTGTACATCATCCATCTCTAAAACAGCCAAGCGGAGATATTTATAGCCCAAGGAAACTAGCCGCAGAACAGATTTTTAAAATCTGCAGTTTTCATCAGCACGAAGTGGAAAAAAAGTAAAGCCTCACATATTGTGGAGAAAGAAAAAAGAAATGCATAGAACTTCTGAAATGGAGATGTTTGCTGTATGCAAGCTTGGAAATACAGAAATCCAGACTGCCTGCTCAAGTCAAAAAATGATAGTACCTGCTGTCAGCCAGTGAGAGCCGAAGGAAGCATTTAGATTTCTGCATTACCTTCAGAGGAGAATCATGATTACACACTCCCAACAGGCTCTGGACACTGATGTGCGTGGGAAACATGGTGGTGGGGTTCCCACCCTACCACATCTAACAGAACACTTTTTATGTTTGATATTCAGGGGCTCCACTCACGGGTGAATCTTCAGTGTTACAGCCAGCGCCCAGAACATGACTGTGACAAGCATCAATCTTGGTGCTCCCCACTGACAAGGAGTGCCAGAGCCGAGCCACTTAATTGCATTTACAACTAAAAAGGGGGCATGGAGTTGAGTTCAGTGGCCACCTAGAAGAAACCCAGACTCAAGACTGCTTGCTTGCGATTTATTTCTATCACGCAGTTACCAGTGCTACTAAAATGATGTCAAGGACATAATGATGACGCCACTAAGATGCTGATAGCAGTCCTGATGCTGGGTTAGAGCCTGAAATAATGAGACATTGGGGAAAGTGCATAGTGGCTCTCTTGCACCATTAAAGTGACTCTGGGCAAATGGAGACTGCACTGAGACGTCCCTTACATGTACTAGGCAGTTGCTCTTGGGCTAAAAGCTCTCCAGTTGTTAGGAGAATCAGAACTGAAACCCTTACACCTGAGAGAAAAAGAGAGCACCCATCAAATCCAACTTGCAAGCATGTTAGTGCCCAATTCTCACCCACCATTAACAAGGCAGCTATCAAAATGGGAAGCACAGCCCTGAGAGTGTACCGTGCAGACAGTCATAAAGGACGAAGCGCCGACTCCACTCCGCTCCTAACTAAATCCCCTAGCGAGACTGTCTTTGTATTCCATTACCAGGCTTTTCTTGGTGCCTCCTACATCTAATTATATTCTTAAGAGTCACTTTGGGGACCTAAACTCAAATCTGTATGGAGACCTCTTTAGTGTGTATTCCCATTGTTTTTCATTCCTTTGCCCTGAGCTATAACAGCAACAACTTGGAGTTTTAAAGTTATCTCAAAAACGAGCCTTTTTCTAGGAAGTTTGTTTGTTTTCCCTTTACTGGGAACATGTGCATTGAGTGACAACTTCCCACCACTCTGTGTATGTCCTAAACAGCTTACAAAGTGCCAGCAGCACTGGTTTTAGACCTCCAAATAAAGTTTACAGAGAACATGAATTCACTCACATGAAAACTGAAAATCAGGATCAATTTTGGTTTTTCGTTTAATTTCACCAAAATCTTTCATTTTTCTTTCTTTGATTCTGATAATTCTACCTGTTCCTTCTTCAGCCATGTAAGGAGAAAATGATCCCTGCCCCCCTCTAGACAGCTGAGACTGCGTTTGGTTGTGGTCTTCTAAATTTGATGTCACCTTTTACAAGGCCCTCAGGACTTCCCCTCCCTCAGTGGCCACTACCTTGCCCCAGGGTGTCTTCAAAGGTTAGGAGATACATGCATGCAAGTTGAGGCAGCTAGCAAATAACAAGACCGAGGCTTCATCAACATTTCAGACTGTAAGTCCAATTTGCAAGCAGATTTAAGAGAGGACCTGTGAGCATGCCTGAGGTTTTCAGGTGAGTGTGGAAGACGAGACTGTTTTGTATACTGATTTACCAAGTTCATACAGGATGCCTTCCCCTAAATCTTTGATTAATAAGCTGTCAGCCTTCCAGAGACACATGAAGGAATTTTGTAGCCAGAGGGTAGGAAAGCATAGGAAGCCACTGGAGGAGTCCTGAGGCAAGATACCTCGGGGAATTGCTCTAGTCCTGATGACAAGATGGGTTGCTCGGCTTGTCACACGCAGTTTAGGAAAGGCTCCTGAAATCGTTTTGTAAACTGCATTCTGAAGGCACCAGGGCCCCATAGCTGGGGTACTGTTAAGTGGGGCACACTGGGAGACAATTGTTTTGACTCCAGGAACAGCTAAAAAGTCCCCATGGGTCTTCCCCAGTACAAACGTTGGCAGAGTTTGCTGTATTTGATTTTCCAAGAAAAGTTGAGAAGTCTTATTTTTACCTGGCATCTCCATGGCTGGGGCTATCAGTCCTTACCCCGAGCCCATGAGCTTCTTTGTAATTCTCAACCTCCATTACAGTCAGACTTGGGGTGTATAACTGTTCTGTCTAATGTACTATGACCCACAAATCCGAGTCAGTAACATATTAAAGACATCCTCCCTCCATGGCGCGACTTTGCTATGGCAGAGACACCAACCACCTTCCTCATTTTTTTCTCCTGGGTTTGAGCCTTTAGTTGGTGTGTGTAACACCTCTTTCCCTTTTGAAATTCATATTTGCCATTATGACATGTGGCAAAGCCCTACAACGTGCCTCAATATCCACTCAGGACCTCTATACTTCTCCAGTACTAGAGTTTAGACATCAGCATAAATGTTCAGAATAAAAGCTCACTTTCAATCTGCATTATTGCTATGCATGGCCCTATGAATGAGGATTGGTAACTGGATGTGACAGGAAGCTGTGTCCATCATTCTAAAGGTATCTTATTCCACTTTGGCTCTTTCACTCTACCAGCATCCTCTTTTCCCTGCTGTCCATCGTCCTGCCAGTCAGGAACAGACATTGGGAAGAACTTTATTGGACCACATACATGAGACGGGGGCCATAGTGCCTGACCTCTCAACATACAATGTCGGTCGCACAAGGCTTTTGCTCAGCCTGTGAATACACTTCTAATTTCCATAGGCTCCTCTGGAGTCTTAAGGCAGTTGCAGTGTATTGTAGACAATCGAGCCACATGATGCCAAGAACTCCTCTCAAACCTCCTGGAAAGTGGAGTTGAAATGGTGTAAAGCATGGCTTGACAGCCACAAAGAGCACGACCTTTGAATCAAGTGGAATGGACACCAGATTTTTGTCTGTCCACTTCCTAGCTGTTCTTCACTAAGGACTCTTAGTTATCTTCATGTAAAAATTAAGAATAATGCATTATTGGATTATTGTAAAGTTTAGATAAGTGTGTGTGTGTGTATGACATTCTTGTCACCCAAGAGTCACATACCCTAAGCAGGTGTGTGGTGGTATTGTGTTCCCCAAAATATTGTGTACCCTAATAAACTTATCTGGGGTCACAGAAAAGAAAAGCCACTAGATACTTAGGATAGGCAGTGGTAGCACACGCCTTTAATCCTAGCATTCCAGAGGCAGAAATCCATATGTTCAAGGATACAGCCAAGCATAGTGACTCACGCCTTTATTCCCAGAAAGCGAGCCTTTAATCCCAGGGAGTGGTGGTAGAAAACAGAAAGGTATATAAGGCGCGAGGACCAGAAACTAGAAGCATTTGGCTGGTTAAGCATTTGGCTGGTTAAGCTTTTAGGCTTTGAGCAGCACAGTTCAGCTGAGAACCATTTGGATATGAGGACACAGAGGCTTCCAGTCTGAGGAAACAAGATCAGCTGAGAAGTTGGCCAGGTGAGGTTAGCTGTGGCCTGTTCTGTCTCTCTGATCTTCCAGTGTTCACCCCAATACTTGGCCTCAGGTTTGATTTTATTAATAAGAACTTTTAAGATAGTTCATCTACACAGGTGGGAACAGGAGGAGGTAGGAGCAGCTTCATCTGGCCCCACCGCTTCTGTAGCCCGGGTGACTTGGTGCTGTGAGGCAGCCATGGGGAGACAAGAAGAAGCCAGGCCTTGTGAGCAGCAATCACATCCATGGCTCATGGATCTTCATGGACCCTGCAGGACCATGTAGGCAGAGAGTATCATCCCATAGCTGATGGCGGCTGGATATACTGTGCTACTGCTCTAGTTGAAACATTCTCTCTCTCTCTGTCTGTCTGTCTGTCTCCTTCCCTCTCTCTTTCTGTCTCTGCCTCTCTCTGTGTATGTCTCTATCTCTGACTCTGTGTCTCTATCTTTCTGTCTCTGTCTCCTGTCTGCCTCTGTCTCTTGGTCTCTCTCTCTCTCTCTCTCTCTCTCTCTCTCTCTCTCTCTCCTCCCTCCCTCCCTCCCTCCCTCTCCCTCCCTCCCCTCCCTCTCTTCCTCCCCCCCTCTCTATTTCTGTCTCCTTCCCTCTCTCTTTCTGTGTCTGCCTCTCTCTGTGTATGTCTCTATCTCTGTGTCTCTATCTTTCTGTCTCTGTCTCCTGTCTGCCTCTGTCTCTTGGTCTCTCTCTCTCTCTCATCTCTCTCCTCTCTCTCTCCTCTCTCTCTCGCTCTCTCTCTCTCTCTGGAACAGAGGTCTTAGAACCCCATCCTGAGCTGCAAGTGTTGACAGCTGAGAGGTTCCCTCTGAGGAAAGATGTTCTGTGGCCCTCCTCAGCCCAGCTGGTGCTAACAGACCTAAGAATGAGCCAAATGCCAAAGTCATTGGAAATTCCTGCGTCCAGCTGCCTGTCCCTGTCCAGATGAGCACATCGCCGGATGCCAAGCCATTTCAAGGGCTTAAGTACCATGCAGCTCCAGGCTTGGTGTTCTGCAGCCAAGGCTCAGGATGCCATTCCAGAAGTTAGCAGCTGAGGAATGGACCTGGGAGTTCATTATGAACTGAAACGGCCCTCTTGTGGATTCCCTCCTGGACAGTGGCATCTCTACCTTGCTCTATCTGCTGTAAGAAGCAGCCAGCTCAGCTCGGGATTATGGCAGTCTAATATCGCTGGACTCCACAGGGATACACTCAGCCTTGAAGCAGAGAGTTGGAGTGACCAACTCTCTGGTCCAATGGAACGACTTTTCCATTGACAGCTGCAGCAGCCGAAGCACCGAGACGCGGGTCTTCCTGTTGAAGCCTTTGGATTATGAGCACATTAGAGACAATGGGGAGGGACTCAAAGAAATGTAGGGGAAAACCACCTAGACTGGAAGTGTTGACATCTTCTCCTCAGCTTTCAATGAAGATAAATGGAAACATACAGAACATCTCTCAGCCTCAACTCTGGTTCTAGACTCTGCAACTCCACCCATCATTCGACCCACACTCTCCTTTCCATCACCTCCTGAGAAGGATACTCTCATCCCCATCGCTTCACAAAACCCTGGCACAGTCCTGCCTGTAAGAATCTGTAGCTAGAGTTTTCCTGCCTGGCCCACAGTCAGGACAAATCTCTGTCACCCGCCAGTCCCACAGCTGCTCAGACCCAACCAAGTAAACACAGAGACTTATATTGCTTACAAACTGTATCGCCGTGGCAGACTTCCTGCTAACTGTTCTTATAGCTTAAATTAATCCATTTCCACAAATCTATACCCTGCCACGCGGCTCATGGCTTACCAGAGTCTTCACATGCTGTTTGTCATCATGGCGGCTGACAGTGTCTCTCTCACCCAGCCTCCTGTTCTCTCAATTCTCCTCTCTGTTAGTCCCGCCTATACTTCCTGCCTGGCCACTGGCCAATCAGTGATTTATTTATTGACCAATCAGCAACACATTTGACATACAGACCATCCCACAACAAGAATCAGAGTTGGACATCATTGCTACCCACCACAGATGTCAGCTTCTGTAAACACCACAGAGAGCATTAGGCCCTAGTGACCTGGAATTGTGACCCAGCTTCCAAACACACTGTTCCCATGGGAACAGAAACCTGTCCTGGGCTCTAAAACAAACTAGCACATGGTTGTGATGACTTGACTGTCAACTTGATTAGATTGAAAAAGGCCATGAATATTGGTAATGCCCACTTGGGGCCTGTTGTAGGTGTTTAGAAGGACAGACCTAAAATGGGAAGACCTACGCCATCAGACAGGTTGGCGGTGGCACTGGATGGCACAAAAGGGTGAAAAGGGGCAAACCCACAGAACAGTGTTTTTTTTTTTCTCTCTCTCTCCTTCCTGGACACTGTGAAGTGAGCTTCTCCTCCCTATAACACCAACCCCACCACAATAGGCTGACACCACAACACAGAATAAAGCTTCCTGCTGAGATCATTTCCCTTAGATGTCTGGTCACAGCAATAACAAATTCTGACCAGTACAGTGACCATCATGCTTGAGGCATGTGCATGTCCGCATATGAAAATGGAGCATCTGAGATAGTTTTGGAAAATACAGACAGTGTGGCACATTTAGACCACTCTTCTGGAGAGGGGTGAAAAATGCAGAGTCAAAGGCTTTACTTTTATTTGTACCCCATCATGCTCTTCCTCTGGGTAACAGAGAAGGATGAGCGGAGTCTACTACAGCCTGTTCCCTCAGGACAAAGCTGTGTGCCTTCCCCAAACCCTGCCATGCCCACAAATGCAGAGGCAAGATCTCTGACTCAGGAAGAGGCATGGTACACAGCTGGGTTACGCAAATCTGGCCATTCATCTGCACAAGGGTATTTCATTTCATGTGGTTGCTCTTCATTTAAGGGATAAAAGTCCAGTTTTAAAGAAATATTAGCAGTCATTGTGGTTTTTGCATAACAGCCAAATTTCGTCAGAAGAAAGAACTTGGCAGATACCATGGATATGCACAGCTCCGTGGCCAGTCTCTGTGAGGGAAAAGAAACAGAACACAGCTAGATCTCTGGGTCTTTCTGTCATTCAGCAATCCACATCTCCAAAGTATCTCTTTGCCCAAAGTCATCACAGCACAAGGGCAGAGACACTAGCACCTGTCTTGCTTTCTTGTGCTTTTGGACTGGCCATCAAGGACCACACGTGATATCTGGGTGAAGGCTGCATACACTCAGTTGCTATGAATAGTACTGTCTGCCCCCCACATCAGTGATAACTAACCCCCACCCACTGGGATCCCCTCCCCTCCTTCATTTTATCTGCTCACCAGGGAGTGAGTGGTGTCTAGCTGTGATGTGCAAGTTGGTCAGAACAATGGCTACAACTGATCACATTAGCACACAAAACCCTGAACCAGAGTAAAACTTCTCCTTTTTGTGTTGACTGTTCCAGGCATTTGTTGAGCAATGGAAAACTGGCTAGCGTGGCAAGGGCCAGGTTCCGTCGGGTGTACAGCACGAAGGAGTGGAGGGGCTGAGCAGAGACAGGATCAATGCAAATTGACTCCAGCATGAAACAGGATCCCTCTGTCAGTGTTGAGAACATGTTCCAGAGAAGTGATGGTGTGGGTGGGAAAGGATTGATTCAGCAGACCTGGGCTGCTCAACTTAAACAAGGGCTTGAAGGTTATCTTAACAGCCGCTTCCAACACACACACACACACACACACACACACACACACACACACACACACACACACACACAGACTCACAGTTAGAGCAAACGAATACCTAGGAGGCCAGTGCATTAATGGAAATGAAAGGGTGATGACAGACCATGGTTTTGTCAGATGGCTAGAGTGGTCTCTCCCTCTCTCTCTCTCTGTGTGTGTGTGTGTGTGTGTGTGTGTGTGTGTGTGTGTGTTATTTTACTGGCCAGGAAAATGTACTTTCCACTCATAGAGAGTGGTACAGGCCAGGAACTCTCTATTGAACAATGGATTCTGGGACAGTCTGTCAGAGAAAGCTTTCTCTTTCTCTCAGAGATGAAATTCTTGAAAAAGTTAATGAGTGAGATGTCAAAGTGGAAAGTCAAGCCTTCTTGTTCTTTCTTGGCACAGTCCAGCACGTCTGCACAGACAATAGTACAGGTCACACTGGGGAGGCGTGGGTGGATGCGGGAAGAGCCTGTTCCACGTGGAACCATCTCTAACCTCACCTCCCCAGCATGGGTACTAGTGACCCCACCCCTTCCTGGATGGTCAGAAATTCTTAAATTTCTACTGAGTGAAAAAATGAGAAGACCTTTATACTCAGGGCTATTGTATATAATTCTCCATCTGGAATAATGATAACAACATTGGGGGTGGCATGTAAATAAGATGTGCACCAAGTACAAGATGAAATACAGGGATGTTCCCGTGGGGTTCATTCTATAGAAGTTTCAGGAAGCTCATACACATACTTATGTTGTGGAATATTTGTTCACCGTGTGAAGATGTACTGCTGTGATTGGTGTAATAAAAAGTCAAATGGCCAATATCTAGGCAGGAGGTATAGGTGGAACTTCCAGGCAGAGAGAGAACTCTGGAAAGAAGAAAGGTAGAGTCACCAGCCAGAGGCAGAGGAAGCAGTGTAGACAGTACAGAGATGAGGTAACAAGCCACATGGAAGAATGTAGATTAAAAATTATGTGTTAATTTAAGTTATAAGAATTAGTTAGGAACAAGCCTGAGCTAAGACTGAGGTTTCATAATTAATAATAAGTCTCTGTGTCATTACTTGTGAACTGATGGACCAAAGAAAAATTGAACTACATATGGCATCCAACGTAGAGGCTCAAATATCCAAACATAGGGCCTGAGGAAGCTAAGAAAGTTCTGGTCAGGGAGCCGGATGTGACTTCCTAGTCCCGCAGTCTCTCATGCAAGTTGGTGATTGGTATACAGAGGTGTTGAGCCAGCCACCAGTGTGGAAACTCGCGGTAGATGGACTGGCCCTTTAAGGCTTGGCTCATTTGGTCAGAGAATGCTATAGATACTCAGAAAGCCAGGTATAGACACAGCAAGCCTCTAAAAAGGTACAATATACTTTAAAAGGTATTTATGTTCTAAAGAAAGAAAAGAAAATGGATATAGACTGTCATAGAAAAAAACAGTTTAAAAATATTAAAAAGTCTTTAAGAGAGAGTAAAAAATTAAAAAAATAATCTACACAAGAGTGGAAAATATAACACAGGGAGTTTGGACCTTATATGGAGCTTTGTTAATTTTTAATTTTTTGGATGCTAATGAACAGAGAATGGCAACTGCTGAGAGACATTGCGTTGTGGAAGGGACTGCTGAATTAAACCAGCTTATATACTTTAGGGATGTCTTGGCTTCAGAATGGAAGTTGGGAAATGTGTTGCATTGAGGGAGAAGTTGTGTGTTTGTTTCCACAGGAAATGAAAAGCTATGGATTCCTTCAAAATTAATAAAAATCTTATTTGACCAGGGGAGACCTCCTGAGGATATTGGCTCCAAATAGGAGGAAAAAAGTCAAGAAAAATTATGAGACAGGTAATATAGAAGCTGATTCCTTGGCATAGGAACAACTCTGGCACTAGATGAGACATGATAAACTTTGTTGGCTACAGGATCCTCACGACTTATTATTACATGCCATCTTTTCATATGGCATAGATAGAGATTTATGTTACAGCTTGGTTATGTAGTCAAATGGACTTATAAAGTTGACAGATACCTTTTACCTATTCAAACATAGAACAAAAAATCTTTAGCTAACTTGTACACACTACACATTCCATACTTGTGTTAATGCAAATACATATGTTACCTTTAAAAGTTTTTGTGTTTTCAGAAAAAAAGGACCAGACACCAGTAAAGATAAGTAGCCCAGCTGATCCAGCCTCTCATAATGCCTCTGCTCCAGTTTCCTCAAAATTCTGCATCCGTAACAACTTCAAACCTGCTAGCTGAGATGGTCTAATATCACAGACTATCCTGCCAAGACTTCAGTAAGCTCTACACTTTCCCATCACATAGAGACTAAAAAAAAATAATAATATAGCTAGGTCTCCCAGGACTTGACCATTATTTCAATTTTATCAGATGTTGTCACACCCTAGACAGCAGGAAACAGTCTAGAGAACATGACACCCACATTACCAAGAGGTAGGTTGGATGATTTTTGGTTGTTTAGTGTGTTATGGATATTTGTTATCATTTAGGGGGTTGATTACAAGTTGTTATTGGTAATGGTCAGGAAAAAAGCTGAACATAAGAGATTAGATTCAGAGCTCATTATGAAAAGAAAAAGGGGGGGATATAGAAATGATAGGATAAAAGGGTAGATTATTAAATAAAAGGGTAGATTATTAAATCTACTTTTAAACCCAAAAAAGCAACTATTCTTATTTTACACTGGTATCATTTTTTATATATTGATACAAATTTGAGGTTATTTTTTATACTGTATATATGTTTCTACTCTTGTTTAAGGAATTGTACCTATGTAGCTCATTTTAAAATGTAATGTAAAGTTCTAGTCTTTGAAAACTGTTTAGGAGAATTAAGAAATTCAAGTTGGTAGTTAGTCATCTACAACAACCAAACTTGTAGTCATGTTAGGTACATTTTCAAGATCAGAGATATATTTTAGATAGATAAATGGTCTTCAAATACTTCAGAGACATATAGAATATGGCATTTAAAATGTTTTAATAATATAAGGCTTTTCATGACATTGAGACATGTCTGCTCCTGGAAGCACCAATTTACTTCAAAAAGGGATGATAGGCATTGAAGAACCTCCATGTGGAGTTTTCTTTCAGTGTGGCAAAGCTATCTGTCTAGGCAAGAAACTGCCCTTGCCTCAATTGCTGACAGTATGCTGTCCAAATTGGACAAGCAGGACACAAAAGAAGGCAACTGCAAAACTTTGACAAGACAAGATAGGACAGTGCTTCAAAATTCCTGCTTCACAGAAAAGTCTGTCAGATATTCTAGGTCTATAGGCCGAAGATGAATGTCCCAATGTTACAGAGGAACCTTGGGGTGACTGTCCAGGCACTCAGGTGTCTCCGTCATTTCCATAGTTTTGGAAGTTGTTTACTCTGCACTTCCTGTTTACTCAAGTAATATTTTATTCTTTTTGGATCTCTAATGGGGGTTGAAGACTAAATAGTTATACCATTTTCTTTTTTATCAAATTAAAAAACTTACAAAAGAGATGTAAAGTTTACAAAGGTTGAGAGATATAAAACCTTAAGTTGTTTATCTAAAAATGTTTTTAAAAGATATTTTAGGGTGGTACTACAAGTTATGATAGAAAGTGGTTTAGACATAAAACTTTAGATTCATCAAGATAGGAATGTAATTCTTATGTGATAATTGTTCTTATTGTATATAGTTTTGCTATGTTAGAATTAAAATCTTTCTTTTTATTTAGAAAAAAAGGGTGAAATGTTGTGGGATATTTGTACATTGTGTGAAGATGTATTGCTGTGATTGTGTAATAAAAAGCTGAACGGTCAATAGTTAGGCAGGAAAGTATAGGTGGGACTTCTAGGCAAAGAGAGAACTCTGGGAAGAAGAAAGGCGGAGTCCACCAGCCAGACATGGAAGAAGCAGGATAGGCAGTGTGGAGATGAGGTAATGAGCCACATGGAAGAATGTAGATTTTTAAAAATGTGGATTAATTTAAGTTATAAGAACTAGTTAGGAACAAGCCTAAGCTAAGGCTGAGCTTTCATAATCAATAATAAGTCTCTGTGTTATTATTTGTGAGTCAGATTCAAAGAAAATCTGACTACATACATATGCACTCTTATACTCACATTCAAAAACATCTACTCTTAAACACACAGCACACACAGTACACACAGAGAGAGCAGACATACACAACACACACATTCTCACATTCCCCCATTTACATTCACATTCCCACACTTACATTCAGGTTCACACTCATGCACACAGCACACACTCTCACACCTACATTTACACATACACACACCTTTGCTAGGAGCATGACCTGGGGCAACTTTTCTTCAAGCATCTGAGCATAAATTTTAAATAACATCTATCTGGCAACCACCATACAGCAGGAGCCTACTGAGTGCTCACTCCCAATTTGTTGCTATTCCATGTATTAATGCACAATATCAGCATAATAAGAGGGAGAAACAAAATAAAACAGGAGACTCATCCTGGGTAATGGCAGATACCTTTAAAGTATGTTCTTTCATTTACAGAGTCTGGGAAGGAAGAACTTCTAGTGAAAACTCTCTGTAATTTTAGAATTCTGCTCCTATTTTTGCCCCATCATTTCATTTCAGTGGTCCCTATCTATACAGCAGTTTATGGCCAGTGAAGTGCTTTACCAATAGTAATTTTTTATTTCCCCATTAATGTATCCCAGTAACATGCTAATCTCTGCAAGGAGCAGGATATCCTTTGCTCAGCAAGCATCTTAGTGCACTTTTGGCAATGCCTAGGAAGCTCTATAAACTACAAGGTATGAGGTTAAGTGCCAGAATGACCTGCAAAGAATGGGTGTTTTGGAGACAGGGAGAAGAAAATAAGAATGTGAAGAAAGCTTCAAAATGTAACCACAAAAGGGACCTAGGAGAGCCCAGGTCCTGGCCCACTGAGGAGGAGCAGGCTGGTAGCTTCTCTGGGAAGTGTTACCTTCTGCCCAAATAAAGCAGATACCTGTAGCAAACAACACCTCTCACGTTTGTCAGCCCTTTTGTAATGTATTTCATAGTACACCAGACTAAACCTTAATATCTCCCTGTGGTAACCAAGGCTTTTTGTGGCTTCTGATGGTCCAGGAAAGAAAACAAAAGGACACACAAAGTGTTGTCATCAGCTGAGTGCTATGTGGACTTTCTGGAGTCCAGAACTGTGCTCAGAAATCCCGTGGGACACTGGAAGGAGTGTCACAAGGCTGGTGTGATGGGGACTTGGCTTATCTAATTCAAGTACTAAGGAAAATGGCTTGCCACTCAAAAATTTTCGAGACATTTGAATGTAGAAATTGAGAGTATGTTTTAATATTTTGTTTTCTTTTCTTTTTTTTTTTTTTTGGTTTTTTTGAGACAGGGTTTCTCTGTGTAGCTTTGCACCTGTCCTGGAACTCACTCTAGCCCAGGCTGGCCTCGAACTCACAGAGATCTGCCTGCCTCTGCCTCCCAAGTGCTGGGATTAAAGGCGTGCACTACCACCGCCCGGCAATATTTTGTTTTCTTAAGTGCACTTAGACAAGCCCTTTGTGGATGCTCTTTCTGTGTCTGTGTGCAACACGCACCTGCTCCCTCTCCCTCTGTGCGAGGATGCTGAGAGGCACACAGGCAAAAGAAGGCCTTCCCGTAAGGACCAGGTGCTGGGTCTGAAAGCAGGAGTGCCGAGGGTGTGTGCAGAGTCCACTGCCTCCTGAAGTCCGTTAGCAGCTGAGTCCCTGGGGTCCCACTGTGGACCTGCCGTCAGCTCCAACTGACACTTTCAAACCACAGATGTTCACATCTCTTAGTTCCTCCGTCATACTCCAGAAAAGCATTTCTTATGGAAATGCCAGTCATCCCAGGAGGAGCACTCGTGGGCAGAAGGAAAGGTGGCGTAAACAGCTTAGGAAGTATAAAAGTACTTATAAGTACTCTTTATGAGTAGAAGAGACAGTTTCAGGGATCCTGAGTCTCCATCCAGGCAAAAGTATGTTTCCTCTATGTCAGTGCTGCTTCCCACAACTGGGACCCAAACCGTATGTGCTTGGCCATCATGAGCTCAAGAGAGGCTGGAGAGATGGCTTCGCAGGTAAGAGCCCTGGCTGCTCCTACAGAGGACCAGGGTGCCATCTCTAGTCCCCACATGGCAGTTCACAACCATCTGTAACTCCAATTCCAGGGGATCTGACACCCTCTTCTGGCCTCTTTGGGCACCAAGCATGCACACATTGCACAGACCTACATGTAGGCAAAACACCCGTATACACAAAATAAAAATAAAGGGAAAAATTCAGAAAGATATGAACTGCTTAAAACACAGCTCATGTGATGTGAGCGATGCACTCCCTAAGTGTAAGCTCTCCCAGGATCCTTCGCTTCATGCATTCTTGTCTAGAACTTCACTAGTGTATATTTGAGACCTGGTTGTGGGGAATATTTTTAAAGTGTTCTTTGGATCGTGTTCATCACGAACACACAAATCTCTGTGAAGGAAATATCATACTTGTTCCAAAGTCATATCCTCTATTCCTAAAGAATTAAAAATAAAAAAGGATATAAATTCGGCAACAGATTCTATTCGGGCCTCTTTGGCATAGAAATCAAGAGGAGAGGAGATGGCAAGCATGCTCACTTGCTCTGAGTGGGACACAGGAAGGGGCTGATAAGCCCTGCCTGGAAATGAATAATGACATAAGCCATGACTTCCACTTCTGAAATCCATAAATTGTATTTATAGCTGAACATTTGTCAAGATAAACAGCTAATGGCGATCCAATGAGCAGATAAAGGAAATCTGAAGCAATGGGGTGGAGGCAGGGGCAGACTTACTGATGTGCCAGATCCTAAAAATGTCTCATCAAATGTCTTAAGGACAAGGATGACAGGCAGAGCGTAGATGTGGGCTAGCACAGAACCTGAGGACAAAGGGTCTCTTGGGTTAGTAGCCCCTCAACAGTGGGGGTGCATTTACTGCTTCCAGTTGTATAATTGCTAGAAGTGTCTTTAATAGGAAGAGATGTAGAGCAATATAGGCAGGAGAAATATTTCTGCTTCTAGGAGGTTTTAAAAAAGAAAATCTAGGACAAGAAGCAGTGCTCTTGTGGGGAACACTGTGCCCAGGCTGCACAGACCACATTTTCAGATGCTAGACTGAAATAGAAAGCCGAGCGACTGCTGAGCTCCTCAGCCTTGCCAGGGACTGAGGCAGACAGACTCTTTCAGAGCGGCATCTGTCATGTTGCGACTGCCTGTATGGGGACAGGTGCAGTTCCAAGCCCCGTTCTGGGTCTTCCCCTGCAGGTATTACCTAAACTCTTCCTCTGCTGGACCTCTGTGAGCACAGTAAGATGAGGGAAACGTCTCAGTTGCCGGTCTCTTTGTTACTGAAAACACTAAGAGCAGTGCTGCAGTCAGTGAGACCCATCACACTGAGTCTGTCCTCTAAATATGCTGGTAATGAGGGTAAGGAACCAAGGTGTGCAAGCCTTCATATCTGGCCATGAGCCGCAGTATGCAGGTCCACTGTGGAGGGCATCCCTGTCCACATTGGACATGACAAGACTGGCACTCCAAGAAGTCAATACAAAACTCATCACAGGTGCCTGACAGAGGCCGGAGAACCTGCCAGACATTGACCTAACACACATAGCTCACATTCAAGGGGGCTACATGGTAAATACATCCACAAATGCCATGCAAACAGTGAGTTTAGTTAACATCGCCATTTTCTCTTACTTGAATTGTTCTGGGGGAAAATAAAATAAATACAAATAAATATAAATAAAAATAAAAATAAAAACATTCAGGCACGAGGTAATTTTGGCAGATTTGGTTTAATTGGTCACAAACAGAAGGTACTTTGTGTCTGCAGTCAAACTACACCGTTTCTAATTCTTGCTGAAGCAGGGAGAGAGGGGTGGCATGAGTTGTTGAAATTGTTTGAACTTCAGATTCTTTATCTGTGAAAGAAGACACAACAACACATGGTGACTGTAAGGCTTGACATTCATGGTGCATGGTGGCTGTAATGCATGCAGTCTGGTGGTGCATGGTTTGTACTGTGTGGTGGCTGTAATTATTAGAAGTCACATGCAACGAACTCTCAACATATGGAACACAATCAGTTAGCAGGAACTATAATTAGGTTTAATGTTCCTAGATTGTACTTACTGAAAGAGAAGACAGTTACTCTGTGCATAATGCTTTCCTGGACCCTACTGAGGATAAATTTGCTGGACTCTCTTAAGTAATACCTAATAGATTCCTCACATTGTTCTCATGCATTTTTGTTGTTACAGCATAAGCCACCAAAAAATTTTATTACTCTCTTCACTTCAGAGGTGAGGTAAAGTAAAATATTCCTGACCAAAAGTAAATAGACCAATACGGTCATCAACAATTGCTTCGCTTATTACAAGAGCAGTGCCCACTTTCACAACCCTAATTCTTTTATTAAATAAGCGTGGACTCCTGGGTCCCTGAGCTAAGGCCTGGAGCATGGCAATGAGAAAATGCACATATTCCTTCTTCAGGGAGGAGATGCTCCTGCAAATTCCATGGTCATTGAACAACTAGGATGGAAAATGAGCACCCTGATTGAAGACAGGGCAGGTCTGGACAGACACCTCACCAAATAATGGTATTTGGTTAGCAACTATGCACATGAAAATGTGCTTTTCATCTCATGTTTTAGGGAATCAAATATTAAAATGTAATGCTGTGTACACTTGTGAGGACAGCTGTAATCTGGACATGGGCATGCTCACCAAGGGCAGTGAGGAACTCTGATTTACGACAGGAAGGCAAAGGGCACCACTGTTTGGAGAAGCAGTGGAGGTTTAAAACTAAATGTACTCTTCTCAAGACTGAAAACAAAATGACCCAAACACTAGACGTAATCATAACATCACAGCTGCCAATCAAGTTCTCTTGTATTTAGATGAAGATGTTGAACTATGTCCACATAGAATCCCTGCACATGGATGCTCCTAGCAGAGCTATTGACAATGCCAGAACTCAGAAGCAGCCAACATGCCCTTCAGAAAGCAGATGATTAAATAGGCTATGGTGTATTCAAACAATGGGATATGATTTAGTACAAAAAAGAAACGAGCTAGCAAGCCATCCAAAGATATAGGCAAATCATAACTGCTTATTTCTAAAGAATGAGACTAATTTGTAAAACCACATGGCATTTGAATTCAAATCTATGACATTATTAGATGGGGAAACCATGGACATAGTCAAATGATCAGTGGCTTTCAGCAGGGATGGGGAGAGTGGAGGGCTGACGGACCAGAGAATGTCACTAGGCCAGAGGGACGCTTCTGTTTAATGGTGTAATGGTACAGATGTCATTACACATTTTCCCAAACCTGTATCTTACACAACACCAGGAAGGAGCCCTAATGCAAGTTTTAGACTTTAGATTATGTGGCCATATAGGCTTATGATACAGAACTTTTCTCTGTATAGCCCTGGCTGTACTGGAACTCGCTCTGTAGACAGGCTGACCTCAAACTCATAGAGATTCACTGGCCTCTGCCTCCCAAGTGCTGGGATTAAAGGCGTGCGCCACCACTGCCTAGCATGATAAAGGATTATTACCAATGACAGTGTCATTTGTGATGATTGCCTGTGCTGGGCTGGGGTGTATGGGAACTCTCTATACCTCCTGCTCAGTTCTAATGTGGAAACTGCAAGAAACTTGCTGTCTTGAAGAATTAGAAACAGTTTATAGTAGGTGGTCCTGGTTCTGAAATCTGACATATGAGTAGTGAGATTATTTTTTATTTTTCTTTCTTTCTTTCCTTATGGTGGTATTTTATTTGTACTGAAATGTGATTTTAATTGTATGTTAATAAATAAAGTTGCCCGGGGGTCAGAGCTGTTAGAGCCATAGCAAGAGCGTGGTGGTGGCGGCGGTGGCGGCGGCGGCGGCGGCGGCGGCGGCGGCGGCGGCGGCGGCGGCGCACGCCTTTAATCCCAGCACTTGGTAGACGGAGCTAGGTAGATCTCTGTGTGTTCAAGGATACAGCCAGCATTGGAGACACACGCCTTTAATTTCAATACCAACCATAGAAGACCTGGAAGTCTCTACAGACAGGCAGTGACAAGGCAGTCATGTGTTTGGGTTTACAACCAATGAGAAGGCAGAACAGAAAGACTATTTAAAGACATACACACAGGAAGTAGGTCCCTTTCAGAGAGCTCCTTGGCTGAAGCAGGAAGGGTAAGGCTCTTAGTTCTGACCTCTTGGTTTTCTTCTCTAAATCGGCTCTGTGTTTCTTATTTAATAAGATGGTTGGTTACATCTACATTTCCTTCTGTCTTTCTTTCTTCCTTCCTTCCTCTCTTCATTTATTCTATGTGTCTTTTACATGATGTGTATTGACCCCATTCATTTCCCTATCCCTTTGTATCCATCCTCCATCCCTGCAAACCCCCCCAAATAAAAGAAACTTTAAGAGAAAAAAAAAGGGAAAAAAAACTTAAAAATCTCATCATGGAAGCTGCATTGTGACGCAGTGAGTCATGCCATGAACCTCTCTGTCCATTTATCTTTACTTGCAAGTGTTCATCACTGAATCATTGGTCTGGTTCAAGGCCTCTGGTTTCTACTACCCTGTCAATGCTGGGCACTCACTTGGGCTCCTCCTGGATATCCTGTTGTTGCCCTGTGTTGTGGAGATCCTGCAGCTTTGGGTCTGCAGGTCAGGTCCCTTCATGTGCTCCAGAAGATCATAGATGGATGGGGTGGATGATAGGGCCAGCCAAGTCATATCCTTGGGTCTGGGCCTGGGCAGCTGCAGGGTTGGTACGCCAGATGTGAAATGGGGACTACTCTCCCATGCTTACAATTTTGGGGCTGGCTTGCCCAGACATGCCCTAACAGGGATTGCTCTCGAGTTGGTGAGATTATTAACTAAACTACACATCAAAACTCTGAGAAATCAGAAGAACAATACAGGATTGATAAGGACAATCAGTAAGACCTACTGAAAGCTGTCCCCACACCTGATGATCAGATTTGTGTGAAGTGGCCTCAGATTTGGAAAAAATAAAACACAGGAAGGGAGCAAATCCTACCCTAGTGATAGAACCTCAGAGGAGCCATGCTAAAGGTTTCCTATAAAAAGGCAGGATTCTGTGAGCAGCCTTCCATGTGCTCTGGCATCTGCTGTTAATTTGAAGGCAGGTAGGATAACTGGAAACACCTCTGTGTTTTGGGAAGAACTCTTGGTGTCTCTTAAACGCCGATCCACTACTTCCAGCATTTAGTTACATGAGTGTTAGACAATGCCTAAATTCAATCATTTTAAACCAAAGGAAGATCAAAAACAAGGTCTTGCTTAAGCAAGGAAAGGGGAGCTTGCCCTTCAAGGAAAGGCTGAGGGAGAAGTAAAAGGGAAAGTGTGTTAAGCAAGGGGTGGAAATATTCAGTAGATGTGACTGCCAATGTACTGCCAGTGGCAGAGGACACACAGCAAGGAAGAGGACTAAACCAGACGCCTGTGAGCATCTCAGCTCACAGCACAGGCAGAGATATCAGATACAAGTGGATCTAGGTTCCAGTCTACTAGTGAGGAGCTGGGAGACTTCTGGAAGTTTCTGAGCCTCTCAACATTCAGTCTTCTTATCTATAAAGTAGGAGTGGTTCCCTGACATTGTGTGTTATGATACTGTCTCAATAGCCAATACATAACAGCCACTTGATAAATACGAGTTTTATTTTATTTTGAATGGGACCACTAGTTTTACCAGCTTAACCATCATTTCGATTTTTATTGAAAAAATGTTTCATATAATATATTTTGATCATGTTTTTCTCCTCCCCCAATTTCTCCCAGATTGTCCCACCTCCCTACCCACCCCAAATTAATGTTCTCTCTCCTTCTCTCAAACAGGAAAAAAAAAACCTAAAACAAAAAAATAAATACACACACACACATACACACAAACACATAGGCACACACACACACACACACACACACACACACACAATCCCCAAACCACAAGACAAAAGTCAAAACAAATAAGCAAAAGACCAATATGACAAAAAAATAAAAATAAAATAACATTGAGTTGGCTTTGTGTTGATCAACTACTCCTGGGCTTGGGGCCTGCTCTGAGGTATGACTAATATATCCAGTGACACTAAATTGGAGAAAGCTGATTTTCCCTCTCCCAGCAGGCTCCCATTGCAGACAGCTTCTTGGTTAGAGGTAGGACCCTGTGTCCACTTCCTCCTTTCAGCACTGGGACCACATCTGCCTTGGACCTGTGCAGGCCCTGTTCATGCTGCCACAGTCTCTGTGAGTTCCTATGCGTGGCAGTCTTGTGTTGTCTTGAAGACACTGTTTCCATGGAGTCATCCATCACCTCTGGCTCTTAGAACCTTTCTTCCTCTTCCTCTTCCCCATAGATCCGAGCCCTTGACAAAGACATCCCATTTAGGACCAAGTGCTCCAATATTCTCACTCCGTACATTGTCAAGTTGTTGATCTCTGTGTTAAATCCCATCAGTTGCAGAGGAAGCTTCTCTGATGATGGCCGAGTAAGACACTGATCTATGGGTATGGCAGTTACCATTTGGAGTCATTTCGCTGCTATGTTCCCTTAGCAGTACACTATTAGGTTTTCCCCTCTGCACAAATGTTTCCTTACACAGAAAACCTGCTTAGCCTTTTGCCTGTTGGATTGCAACAGATTTAATATAACACTAGAAGGAAATCAGAATTGCTTGGTGTGGTGCCAAGTAGCTGACAAAGCAAAGACAATCTTCAGTGGTTTCTCATCAGCCAATGCCCCTCAACCTGTGGCATCCCACTTCGACCTCAGGTGTCCCACAGAACCTGTGATCCTAAGCTGCGCCCATGCCTTCATCCCTGGTACGTTGTCCCTGTGCAGCAGGATGGACAGCTGTGCTTTGGGAAGTCAGAAGAGCAGGCCTGCACGTCCCCCTGTCCATCTGGTTGCACCTGCATCTGAGCTGTCTTCAGTCACCTCACAGAACACAAGAGCTGCAGCGAAGCACCACTCTGCTGACCTGGGGATATCTGCTGCACATGTAGGACCCGACACAGCCTCTTCAATTAGTCTCTGTCCGACCTCAGCCAAGATCCTGAAGCAATTTGAACCTCCAAGCTTCCTCTCTAAAAACACAACAGAAGATATTATTAACTTGGTCAGTATCCTAAGTGTCTAAGCAGGAATCAAGCCTCCTCTCTAAAAACACAACAGAAGATATTATTAACTTGGTCAGTATCCTAAGTGTCTAAGCAGGAATCAAGCGGCCCGTTTGAGCTAGATCATACAAGAGGTTTCAATAAAAAGAATTAGCCATAAGGTGACAAGTAGAGGGACCCAGCAAGGGCTGGCATCGTCTCTGGACTCACATGGAGGAGGGACAGCCACCAGAACTCTGAAAGGGCTTATTCTGCAAAGAATACATAGGACTGACCCCATCAATTGTCTGCTTTCCCCCTTAGTCTGATTTCTTATTGATTCTAAATTAATGGGAACCCTGGAGCACGGGCTTATTGACAGTTCACATAGGTGAGCAGGGATGGAGACAGGACCTTGAAAGAGAGGTGGGAGGTAGTATGGAAGATGCAGGATAAATGTACCAAAAGAAGTGAGTATCGGCCTGTAAATCAGTTGTTAAATGCCTGTCAGTGCCTGGTGCATAGGAAGAAAACAGTAATTGACTTCCACTCCCCAGCTCTCAGAGAGACCTTCAACCCCAGTGCCTCTGTCCTGCACTAAGTAGAAACTTTCACTCACGAGCATGAGTACACAAACACACACATACCCACACACACATACACACACAAATACACATACACGCATACATACACATACATATACACAAACACACATGCTCTTGCACACATACATACACGCACACACAGAGTACAGCTTTCTGCTTGTGTCTTTTCCATTTTAGGTTTGACTTAAGTGTTTATTTGCTCTGCCTTCTTTATCCTAAGGAATGCCGGTCCTTCACAAACTTGCCCCAGTTTACATTAGTATTTAATTTCAAGTTGTTTTGTTTGCTTTAAAGAATATATGTGTTAGCATCCAATTGTAATGGTTACTACAAAGGGTTGAATGTCTTTACATAATATGAAGGGGAGATCCAGTAGCTAGCAGGAAATTGCATTTGGTACAGAATGAAGCAGATTTCCAGATAGCTTCTAGAACTCTGTCTTTGGAAGAGGGTATTTCCTAATTTACAAACACATGGGTTTTTCTTGGCCTGGGTAACATAAACTTCAGCTTTCTGGTCAGCCAGTTTCATTCAATTATTCTTAAAGGCAACCAATAAAAGGTGCCAGTCATTCTGCTTAACTGTGTGGCTAACCATTTATTATTAATCAGAGCACATCTTTCTGGAATAGTAAATGGGGTCTCAAAGATCTGAACTCAATAAGCCCTAAATGCAATCACCGCCATGCCTGGTCTCACGTGGTAAGTGAAATGATCGATGAGAGACAGGGGAGAGGCTCTCCCCCATTCTCTGCTCCCACTTCCCCATGATTTAACACAGCTAAAGATGATAAATGGAAATATTTTAATGTAGGAAACAAAAAAGCAAATAAATTTTTGTTTTCATTTTTAAGTTAATACATTTTTATTTAGGAAATGTCATACTTGCAATTCCTCCCATTCTTTCACTGCCCATAAAGGTCACTATATTTCCCACCAAGCTGAAGTTCACAGTTTGTCTTCGAGACACCCCTTTGTGAAACAATGGAGTTATCCAGTTGTCCCACCAGCCCACACTGTAACTTCTTTATCTCCATGGCAATTACATATTGATGACAACTCAGGTCTCCATCTTAGATCTCTGGCAATTTCTTGAGGCCATTTTCTTTAGGATCCTAAAAAGCAAATTATGCACAGTGATTGTTTGGTAAATGCGCCAAAATGTTATTCACTGGTAGCTTTTAATATTGGAATGTTGTATCTTTCTCATTACATGTCTTCACTTGTGAGCTTGAACAATGTTGCAGGTGTTGTCGTGGCTACAATGCATTCTCTGTAATGGAAACATGACCCTTGTTTTCAAATGAGTGTTTAGTAGAAGTTGAAGACTGGCAGTGAGTGTTCCGAGTTGGTCTCTTATTCCAGTATATTTAGTAGGAAGATTTCTGACAGGGCTGACTGGCATGCTTAGATTGGAAATCCAGGTCATCTTTACAATTACATTCAGATGGGACTGGAAGGGGTCTCTGGGGTCAGGAGATGTTTGGATCAAAAGTGCATTTCAAAATTCTGCTGAAAAGCCACAGTCCTGTTCTCATTGTTGCCCAAACTCCAGCTCACAGCAGCATGAAGCTCTCTGTGACAAGAAGTAACAGCAGCGAAGGATTCTGTCTGCACCCCTGAGCAGAAAAAAATGTCTTTTTCTCTACTTCATAGCAAGCAACTAATAGTGTGGCTTCTTAGCATCTCTCTTGGCTGTTTACTGTATGTGCCTTATCAATATTAGCCTGCCAATCCCAGCAAAAATGTGGGGGAGTTGCCTGGCTGATCATCTGTGTCATTTCAGGGGAAGTCACGGGTACCTGAAAACTTGTCACTGTTTCAGAGCCAAAGAAAGGGAGTCCCTCATCCCCAAAGGTGGTTACCTGCGGTCAGTGGGCAATGTTCCCAGCTGCTACTGGGCTGCTCTGGTTTGGGTGTGGTGCTGAGGGAAGCTTGGCCCCCTTGTGGCAATGTTGGGAAGTGTTTAGAACCGTTTAGAGGAAGAGCCTGACAGGACAGTGGGTGCCCACTAGATAGGAATTGTAGCTCTGCAGGGAGGGTTAAGTTCTCAAGAGAGAGGTCTTCTGAACAAGTGAGTCTGACCTCTGCACTGACCCATGTCACTCCCTAGCACACTGCCATCTGTGGTAAGGTTCTCACCTGAGCTTAACCTGGTCCGGGTGCCCAGCTCACTGGCCTCCAGCACTTGCCTTTGTGGCTTCAGCCAATACATTGTACTGGCCCCTTCACGGCACATTCAGCAGGGTAGAGCTTCCAGCTCTTGGTGAGGACAGAATGGCAGAGGCCCCAGACAGCAGAGCAGTCACCGTATTTAATGCTCATTGGTTTAAACTCACATGTAAATATTCACATATGGCTGCTGGCTGCGCATACACAGGCTTTGCTTCAGTTACTGCAAGTGCCTCTCACACTGTCATATGCCTGTCATGCACCAAATTTAATGGGCTGCGTTTCTCAGGGGCAGGTTCTTGACTCATTCGGGACATTTTATTATGCTCTCTTCATACAGGGAAGTAGAAAGCAAACTCTGTGTCTAATTGGGTGCACAGGCTGCACCTCCCCTATCACATGTTAGTAATGACCCACCGACAATAGCAAATCTTACATTCTTCCTGCACATTTTGGGGTCCAAGGTCTGGGTGTCAGCCTGCCTGAATTCCAGAGGGTTATCCCCTCCAAATTACAGTGAGGACGTTTCTCAGTCTTTCTGAACTCCAGATCTCCGATCTACAAGAATCTACTCCATGTCTGTCTAACACCCCCTAATCCTCAATAAGTGGGAATCAGTACCCACGTGCCCCTGATCTAATAAACAATTCTAACAAATGCATATATTCCACAGGATTTGTACTGGCTAGTTTTGTGTCAACTTGACACAAGCTAGAGTCATCAGAGAGGAAGGAGCCTCAATAAAGGAAATGCCTACATGAGATCCAGCTGGAAGGCATTTTCTCATTTAGGATCAATGGGGGAGGCCCAGTCCGTGGTGGGTGGGGCCATCCCTGAGCTGGTGGTCCTGGGTTCTATAAACAAGCAGACTGAGTAAGCCAGGGGAAGCAAGCCAGTAAGCAGCTCCCCTCCATGGTCTCTGCATCAGCTCCTGTCTCCAGGTTCCTGCTCTGTTTGAGTTCCTGTCCTGACTTTGGTGATGAACAGCAATTTGGAAGTGTAAGCTGAATAAACCCTTTCCTTGCCTACTTGCTTTTCAGTCATTGTGTTTCATTGCAGCAACTGAAACCCTAAAGTACCTTTGCAATATCATCTTGATCTGGACACAATGAAATTATAGACTCATTAAAGATGTCCCAAGTTTACTTTAGTAAACAAGTAGGGAGCTAGGATTTGAACCTTGGCAAAATGGTAAATTTCTCAGTCAGTACAGCAAAGGCAACTCCAGTATAAGAACATCTCCAGGAGGGTGGACAGCCTTCCAGACCTCACTGCTTCATGTGGGAAGGATTGAAGGCTGTGGAGTAAAACCCACATCTGAAGGGAAGCAAGGGACAGCCAGGAGGGCTCAGCATTTAAGAGCATTTGGTGCTCTTGCAGAGGGACCAGAGTCTGGTCCCAGCATATCTGCACAGTGGCTCACAACCATCTGTAACTCCAGCTCCAGGGGATCTAAAACTTTGTTCCAGCCTCTCTAGGCTTCAGGCATGTACACAGTATACACACATCCACACAGGCAAAATACCCACACATAAAATGTAAACAAATAAAAAATAAATAAATCTAAAAAGAGAGAAGTGCATAGGAACCAGAACAATCCCAGGTGACACAGATGTGCAGAGATGAGTGGATTAGCTTGACGAGGTTAAACCGAGTTAGCAAGCACTGAGTTCTTTTGGTCCACAAAGTTGCTTTGGCCTGAGTCTAATAGCCAACAAAACCAGCCTCGCCTACTCCACAGCTGAAATCACCAAATCTAGACTTGACAGGAGCAGTTGATTTATTTTCATTGTTTGTTACAGCAATTCAGTGCGATTTATTTAGGACCACTGTCTCTCACTCAGAAGGAAACTCATAAGGCCAGCACATTAATCTTGGGAGACAGTATCTTGGATACCAGCAGCTTGGATAATTAGATTGTTGCTCTCAGCGTGCATGGTCTGCTCATAAGCAGCAAAGAAAGTTATCAGATTCTAATAACCTTAGTGCATATTATACAAACTACGGCACACAAAGACAACCACAATTTGCAAAGAAAATTCCACAGCCTGTGCTCCTCGTTGCTACGTGGAAGCCCAGCCTGTATTTTTCCTTACATAAAGGAAAGGTCATTTTTCTCATTAGCAGCTTAACTGGAACATTTTTATTGATTTTCTAAGAGCTCTTCATTAAAAAAAAAAATTCAGAATTAAAAACAAGGACAATGTGACCTTGACAGTTTCAGAGCTTAGATCCAAAGTCCAGATCCTACTGGACTTAAGTTCAACTCTTCGAAGCCTGGTGACTTTTCACCCAGAGTCCACTATGGAGATCTCCACATACCTCAGATAAGAATGGTTCAGAAGATAAAGAGGACTTGGCCCACAGCTGGAAGCTTAAACCATCATCCTAGTTGTGGGTGATGAATCCTGGGGGTCTTTCACCTGCTAAACCCCCTCTAGAGAGACAGAACTGTCTTTGTCACGGTGATTACAGCACATGTTCAGATAAAAATGTTCAAGAAGGTTACTAAGCCAAGTGACCAAACTCTATTGGGTATAAAAATCACCAGAAACCCACCAACAGATAACTCAAAAGCCCTAGGAATAATACCCCATTCTTTGGTACTATTGCCTCTGACCTGGATTCCACATTGTTGAGCTCTTTGTTGAATTTTATGCCCAAGACTCAGACTTTTGAGACCTTGTGTGGCATCTCACTCTTTCCTGGGTAGCCTGGAACCACTATCTTTCATAGGACATCTCCTGTCCCTGGCCTCAGTGAGCCATTGACAGAGTGTGGAATTCTGGGTTGTTTTAACTAATCATTTGAACCAATCCTGTGGTTGATTTGTTTTGTTTTGTTGTTGTGCAGTATCTTTTGGAATTCTTCATGGACCTAGGAACACTGGGTAATACACCTGCCTTCAATCAGAAGCCCATTTCTAGCTAGACTGCATTATAATATGTTCAGAGAAACAATTTATAAGAAGAACTTTGATGGTGCCATGCAACGCTCCACAACACTGATCCAAGGGGAACATCGAGGAATGATGGCGCTAGAGCTGGACTCTGGCTCAGCTCCTGACACTTTCTTGCTCTATATGTGACCTTGTCTCTATGTTTTCTTTCACCTCATGGTTATTGTGTGAACTAATTGGTATTACCTACCTCACGGTTCTCCACCTTCAAGACTCCATTCAAGCCATTTCCCATCCTAAAAACTTAATACTCTCTCTCTCTCTCTCTCTCTCTCTCTCTCTCACACACACACACACACACACACACACACACACACACACACACACACACCACTTGTGTTTGATCCTCGACATCAAATTAGAATGTGGATTTTATGGTATGTTGATGGTGTATAATTTAAAAAAAAAAAAGTCAATGTGAAAAGGCACTTGAGGGCTTTGTCAGAACTTGGATTTGGTGTAGAAATGCTTGTATTGCAACAGAACCAAGCCAGTGGGAACTCATGAACTTTGAACAGACAGCTGTGGAACCTGCATGGGACTGGACTGGGCCCTCTGCATGAGCGAGACAGTTGTGTAGCTTGGTCTGCTTGAGGGGCCCCTGGCAGTGGGATCAGAATCTATCCCTGGTGCATGAGCCAGCTTTCCGGAGCCCATTACCTATGGTGGGACACCTTACACAGCCTTGAGGCAGCGGGTGGGGCTTGGACCTGCCTCAGCTGAATGTGCCAGGCTTTGCTGACTCCCCATAGGAGGCCATACCTTTTCAGAGGAGGGGATGGGGGGTGGCCTGGCAGGGGAAGGCTGTGGGGGGAGAGAGAGAAGGGAGGAGAGGGGATCTGTGGTTGGTATGCAGAATGAATAAAAAATTTCTTAATTTAAAAAAAAAGAAATGCTTGTATTGGAAATTGGGTTGCATTTTGCATTTTGAGCACTTTAATGGATAATTTTATAAGGGGCAAACACATGAATTTGGTCTAAGCACATAACATTCACATGCCAAACACTGATTCTCAGCCTGGGGTTGACCAGGACTCAATCAGTTCTGTGCTTTTTTTTTTCTCTCTAATCTGGAAGACAATCTCATGACATTCAACCAAAAAGTTTGCTGTTAGAATTATGAGTGTTCAGCAGCTTCATCTGGAATTCTCAGGACTTGCATCTAAAGTCAAGACTCATCAAATGTAGTGGAGCAGGCTCTAGTGACTAGTGTAAGTTAAACTCTCCAGCCATCTAGTGACCTTTGACCGGGGTATCCATCCAGATCTTTCAACACATACACATTTGATGGAAAGAGCACAAAAGGCCCTCCACTGTCTGGCACTTTAACCTATCATTGTCCTTCCTCATTCACCCTGTCTTCCCTCGGGGCTGCAAGCTGCAAGAACAGTCTGGTGGGCGTCTTAATGGATGTCTGTTGTTTATTGAGCTCTATGTGCTGGGTGTGGCTGTAGAACGTTACTTTTCTGGTTTTTGTTTAATCCTCACAAGAAATTCTTGGGATGCATCTCCCATTCCATTTTGAAAACAGCATTTAGGTACAGAAACTTGATCATGCTTACATGTATGCTAAAATTTGGGGTAATCTGGCTTGGAGGGTTCAACCAAGCATATTACCTTTAGTGGCTAGTAAACATGTAGATGGTGGAGAACTTCAGCCTAAGGAGCTAATTCCTTCCTAGGATTGTTCTCAAATTAGAATGATACATCTTTCCTCTGGCCTCCTACTTCTGCTTGCATGGAAAGAGTTCATAAAGCAGCTAATTAATTGCTTTCCTCTGTGTATCTCTCACCCAGGCCACAACCACATTGCAAATGCCTGGCCTGGCACATAGTAAGTGTTAAATATCGACCAACTGGAAAATAATGAACAAGACCGCACTTACGGTGGACTCTGTCTGAGCAGTCATGGTGAGGACAACTGTGTTACCCATATACCCCTCTGTTTAGCTGTACAGTATCCACAGTATCACAGACCAGCGAGGAAAACTGTGGGGTTTGAAACTTGCAGTGTAGACTGCCGGATGCCCTCTGCAGCACACCTTTCTGGCGGTTTCTGCACCTTTATCCTGCAGCAGTATAAGATGGAGAAAACTGACAATAATACAAATTATTCTTGTTGGAAGAAACTTGAATGAATTGTTTCTTATGGAATGCAGCCAATCATTCAGCTGGAGGTAGAGGAGTTCTCAATTTCTCCCAAGGTCCATTGCACCATTCTAGGTTTTCCATGGAGTTCTTGTTTCAAATTCTCCTTTGAACTTTTTGCAACATTCTTACCAGTCCTTTTGTGACTGGACTAAATAAAACCCTGTGTGTGTTGATTTTATATTAACAGGAAGTTCATGTGTTTGCCCCTTATAAAACTATCCTTTAAAGTGCTCAAAATGCAAAATGCAACATGTCTACCCAAGATCCAATACAAGCATTTCTACACCAAATCCAAATTCTGACAAAACCCTCAAGTGTCTTTTCACATTGACCTTTTTTTTGACTATACACTATCAACATATCATAAAATCCACATTCTAATTTGATGCTGAGGACCAAACCCAGGACCTTACACTTATGAGAATGCTCTACCACTAAGACCCCAAGTCCTTAAAACTCCCGATCTTAAACATTCAGTTAAGTGGGGTTTTTGTTTGTTTGTTTGTTTTAATCATACTGTGGTGGTTTAAAAGAAAATGCCCCCCAAAGGGGGTGGCACTATTAGGAAGTGTGGCCTTGGTGGAGTAGGTATGGTGTTGTTGGAGGAAGTGTGTCACTGTGGAGGTGGCCTTTGAGGTCTCCAGTGCTCAAGCCACTCCCAGTGAGACAGACCACTTCCTGTTGCCTGCAAGCCAAGATGTAGGATACTCAGCCACTTCTTCAGCATCATGTCTGCCTGAATGCTGCCATGTTACATTGTGATGATAATGAACTAACCCTCTGAAAATGTAAGTTACCCCAATTAAATGTTTTTCCTTTGTATGAGTTGCCATGGTCATAGTGTCTCTTCACAGCAATAGAAACCCTAAGATACATACTCTCTAGGTTTTGCAAACATCACCAACATTCAATTTTCGATTATCATTGGCCCCAAATAAATACCACGTCCTGTGGAGGCCTTCCCCTAGCCCCATCTGTGCCTCTCATAATCACATCTTACTCTCTTTTTAAAATATTTTCCTCTTCTGAATATTGAAATTAAGTAGAATCATATCTATAGCTTTCCTAATTTAACATAATGTTCACTACATCTTACCCGTTCTTCACCTCTCTCATTTTGGAATGGACAGACAACATTCTGTTTATCTATTCATTAGTTGGACCATTGATGTTTTAGTTGTTGGTGTTTATGAACAATGTTATGATCAGTAATACAAAGGTTTTTCTGTGGACATCTATCTTCAGTTCCCTTGAGCATGTACATAGGAGCACAGTGGCTGTGAGCTGTGCTAATTCCTGTTAAGCTCTGAAGGAAGTGTCAGGCCATTTTCAAAGTAGCTGCCCCAGGAGCAATCTCCACAGCATCCTGGAGGAGGGTTCCTCTTACAAATGAAGAAAAAGAAAAACCTGTGAAAGCCAAGCCGTAAAGAGCTTTGTTTATGTCACACACCTGATGGGCCCCTGGGACAATCTTGTTCTTTAGCAGAGGTGTTGAGCCCCACAGCCCCTTTTCTGAAGTTGGCAGCTCAGTTTGGAATTCGCTTTTCTTCTTGTCTCATCTGACTCAAGGAAGCACAGCCTCGCCATACCCGAGCTGAGACTGACTTTAAATCCAGGTCCTCAGGCCATCGCTCCTCCCCCAGCTGACCTGGTTGGCTACTGGTGTCCTTTCTGGAAGTACTAGAAGGCTTAAGACTGTATTTCACTCAAATAATGTGCTTTTTGAGCCAGCACGGAGCATCAACCCAGGCCAGGTGCTGAGGAAGAAGGAATAGGGAAGTAAAATAAGAAACTCTGTGGCCTTCATCCAGACAGTTCTCCAGGCCACTTGCCGATGGCCATGTCACAGCTGACAAGGGTACCTGTGGGAAGTGAATGAGGGGACCTGTGTGACAGGCCAGGAGGGTTTTACTCTTTGGTTTCTCCTCCCAGGGCCTAAGCAATCAATGGCATGAGTAACAGGGTGTTGTATGCTTCTCACACCACCTTGTGGGGCTCTTCAGCTGGAGCACGTGTCAGCCAGAGCCACTGACTGTGGCTTGCAGGCCGGCTTTGGTGTGGTTTCACACCCTCAACTGTGCCTTTTAAAGCTTCATCACCTCCAACCAGCTGCTCCTCACTGTCTGTGGTTTTGTGTCTCACAGTCTATGAGGAGATTAATAATCTCACAGCTAATGAGATCAGGACCCTAACACAAGCAGGCAGCCCACTCTGAGCAGGCACTGAAAAATTCTCTGATAGGCTGAGGGTCCGTTGGATTCTGGAAATCTGAAACCGCTTCCTCAGAGCAGGAGTTTGTTTCAGAGGTAACAGTAACCTGGGGAGCCAAATTCTCTTAGCACCCTGCTAAAAAAGATCAAGGCTGACAGATCAGTTCAGCCCTGGGATTTAGTGGGGTTTTCTCTAAAGAAATGAACTTGTTCAGAACAGTGTGTGTGCACGCACATGTGTGTGTGTGTGTGTGTGTGTGTGTGTGTGTGTGTGTGTGTGTGTGTGTGTGTGTATAAAGGACAGCTGCCTACACCCGGGTCTCCTCAGCCACAGCTGTGGTCTCAATCTGCCTCTCCTCAAATCCATATTTTAAAATTTAACTGCTAATGTGATGATGACAAGTGGGGGGAGCATTCTTAGGATGTGGTGGCAACTTGAAAGTAGAACTTTTGTTGCTGGGCTAAGAGCCCTCTTACTAGGGCTTCAGGGGGAAGTTTGTCCCTCCCAGCTCCTTTTGCCTTCTGCCTTCCAGGACGTGAGGGTACATCAGGAAGGCCCGCCATGACAGCCAGTGCCAGGACCTTGACTTTGGCTCCTTGGCTTTCAGACTGTGGAAAATACATTTTGTCATTTAACATATTGCCCCATCAGGGACCATGTGTCACAGCCATGGCAGGTCTATATTATTTCAGTACTTACCAGATGCGTCCCATGAGCACACAGACAAACGATTACATGTGTCGCCTTTTCTGGGTGAAGCCCAGCAGGTCTATGATGAATCCTGCCCTGACATCCCCCACTGGACTCTACTGTCCTTCTCTGTGGCGGTTCCTTCTGCGCTTGGGAACTGTGGCAGCCACAAGGCCTTTGTTTGTTTGTTGGCTTGTTTTTCTTGGATTTTGTGTGTTTGTTTTGTTTTTCTGAGATAAAACTGTCTTAATAAGCTTCCCATGTTGGCCTCAAGCTCACAGCGTCCTGCCTCAGACTGATCAGTGCTGAATAAATTGCCACATCTGGTTCATAAGCTCTTATTAGAAAAGGAAAGAGTAATAAGTGTTTGCTATGTGCATTTTATCCCATTTAATTGTTAGAAGTGTGTGCTGGAGAGACGACTCAGAGGTTAAGAGCACTTACTGCTCTTATAGAGGACCTTGGTGCAGTTCACATGGCAGCTTATAACTCTGTAACTCCAGTTCCAACAGGTTTGATGCCTACTCTAACACTCACAGGCTTCTGCATGCACATGGTACACATATATACACAGGCACACATACACACACATAAAATAAAATAAATAAATAACCCTTGCTTTACAAATATGGGTCTTTAGGCTTCATTCAGCCTAAGCGACTTGAACAAAATCTCTTCTCATAGCCAAGTTCACTCCAAACTCCAGTTGATTCTGAGTCTCCTGCTCTACTTGTGGGTAAAAACCACAGAGATGGTCTCTCCCAGATCTTAATTTGTCACACTACAGCACATTTCTCTGAGAAGCATGTGGCGTTTGCCTTGCTGAAGAAGCCTCTAACAGGTACATGGATAAGTCCTTAGAATTACAAGTTGTAATAAATTTGTCAGGTCATGTCAGGTCACTCTAGAAGATCATAAACAATGACCTATTTTAAAGCCTAAACTGCTTGTCATGAACACACACATCTTTCCATTTCCATGGACATTCTATCCAAACCATATTAGGTTACATTAAGCTCTGCATACACAAGGAAACCCATTTTCTGCTAAGTCAATTAACTGGGTCATCTCTCCCAATTATTGCTATAATCAAGCTAATGTGTTCTTAAGAAAACTGAAATAATTGTTTATGATCTGGTTATTTTGGTCAATGAATAATTGCATTGAGTGGCCATTAAAGAAAATCAAATCAATCACCAGCTGTGCACTGAGTCAGTCCACAAACAGTCCCCATGGTGGAGGGTGCAGTTCTGGGTCTTGAGCTCACGAGCTAACCCAAGCATGTGCTGGTGTCTTCACCATGAGGCTCAACCAACTGTTGCCCTTTTCCTTTTCTGTGTGCTTCCCAGCATGTGACATTCTTCATGGCCATTTTTATTTCCCAGGGATACCTTGTGTCCCTTGTCAACTTTTTATATGCTTTTCAAAATTGTGGCCCTTGCTCTTTGGGTTTCCACTGAACTTGAGTTTCCTGAGAGAGAGGTCTCCTGGAGTCTCTAGTACATACACTGCTGTCATAAACAATCTCTTCGCAGCAACTGTCAGTAGAACCAATTGTGGTGATATTTTATTTGTATGTTAATAAATAAATTTTTCATGGAGATCAGAGGTCATAGTCAGCCAAAAACAGAAGTCAGACGGTGGTGGCACACGCTCTTAATCTGATCACATGGCAGGCAGAGTCTGTGTGTTCAAGGACATAGCCGAGCATGGTGACACACGCCTTTAATCCCAGTACCAACCATAGAGACTTGGAGGTCTGTATAGACAGGCAATGATGAGGAAGTGAGGTGGCTGGGCTTACAGACCAATGAGAAGGCAGAACAGGAAGGCAATAAAGGTGCAAGTTAGACAGGAAAAGATTCTTTTGGGAAGCTACAGCAATATGGTGAGCTAAAGTTAGTCGGCGGCTATTGCTCTGATCTCTATGGCTTGCACCACTGTATTTGGCTCTGTGCTTCTTATTTAATGAGATTGTTTAGAAATTCGTCTAATTAGTGTCGGATTCCTCTAGTGTAAATGCCGTGAGGACATGAATCTTAAGTTGTAGGTTGTCATGTTCCTCATTATTTCTCCAGCATTGACCAAAGTAGAGACACATAGTAGGTGCTCAGTCCATTTTTGTAGACTGACTAATGCTGTTAGAGCATGAATAAATGAGAAGACATTTATCGAAGGAATGCTAGGTAGCTATATATTTAATCTTCACAATAATTGTGTAAGAAAGGCAATGGCCTTCCCAACTTTTTAATCATAAAATTTTGAAGGAGTTGATTTGTTCTAGTAAAATCTCAGACCTACACTCACCTTAACACAGATCACAAGAACAAAATCCCATCACCTTCCCCACCAAAACTTTCCACTGTGACTCTATGCTTTTGTTTTGTTTTTAATAGAAGAACAGCAGGAATTATAATGGAAGTGATCATGAGTGCAACCTGCCGAGCTCAGGTTGATGAAGGGCCCCCAGGGAACCACCAGACTCCTATCCAATGGTGCTTCACCCTCTCTCAGCCCACAGTCCATTTGTGAATAACCTCCATTACCAGAAGGGTTACCTCATTTCTGCTATGAATTCTGCCTGCCATTGCCTCTAATTTTCCTAATATTTCCATCTAACACTATCCTGCAAAACCAAAAATGGCCTTAGGATTTAGCAAAACTCTGCACTTGTACTTGGATATAGCCACGTGATTCTTGTCAAATTAAAATGGGGATAAAAGCCATTCAGAGAAGCCTTTCAGAAAGAGAGAAAACCCCAGAGAATATTTATGTGAATGAAGTTTCCCTTCTAACTTGGGACTGTTAATGGAAGGGCTGGCAACCATTTAAGAAACACTAACAGTGAGCCTGGGGTCTTGGCGAAGCCCCTAGGGATGGGTGGACCTTGAGCAGACAAATAATACATTCCATGAGAGATCATGGAGGGCTCGTTGTTAGTTTTGCTACTGCAGGCAAAAACCACAAGTGGGTTCTATCTAACATGTAACTTTAAAAAATAAAAAAGAGCCCAGGGTTGGGAGATGGCGCATCAAGTAAGCTATTTTCAGTACAAGTATAAAGAGTTGAGTTGGGATCAAGCACCTATAGAAAAAGCAGGATGGTGATGTGTACCTAATCCTAGCACTGGAAGGTGAAGGCAGAAGGGTTCCAGGAGTTCCAGGTTCAATGAGACTTGTCTCAAAAGTCAAGGTAATGAGCAGTAGAGAAAGACCCTGACATTGACCTTTGGCTTCCACACAAGTACATATACACATGCAAGTACACACATACACACACACACACACACACACACACACACACACACACACACACACACCCCTCCCAAAAAATATTTGTCATGTTGAGAGATTTATGCTATAAACAGATGGACTACTTTTCTATGCATCCTACCAGCTAGAAGCTACTGAATTAGGGCTGGGGAGTGTGAACATGGCTGCACACTGAACTGGGGAGTGTGAGCATGGCTGTACACTGGGCTGGGGAGGGTGAGCATGGCTGCACAATGGACTGGGGAGGGTGAGCATGGCTGCACAATGGACTGGGGAGGGTGAGCATGGCTGCACAATGGACTGGGGAGGGTGAGCATGGCTGCACACTGGGCTGGTGGGGGGTGAGCATGGCTGCACACTGGGCTGGGGAGGGTGAACACGACTACACACTGGGCTGGGGAGGGTGAGCATAACTGCACACTGAACTGGGGAATTGGCAAGGTGAGGTGGCTGTGGCTTGTCTGCTTCTCTGATCATCCAGCATTCACCCCAATACCTGGCCCTGGATTTGATTTTATTAATAAGACCTGCTAAGATTCCTGCTACAGGGGTAGGACCTTAGGAGTCCCTCCGCAGTACAGTGGGCTTTTAACTGCTTTGAATTTGTGCAGTTGACCACAGCTGCTCTGGATTCACATGTGCAACAGCCAGGCCATGTCCAGAAAACCGTTTCCCAAGTCCCCAGCACTCCTCCCGTCCTCTGCTCTCACCTTCTTCCTGCCCATCCTCTCAGTGTTCCCAGATCCTTAGCAGGGAGAGTCAACACCTATGTCCTACCTGGGACAGACCTCCTCGTCATTTATTCTCAGCTCTTTGAGTAGTTATGAGTCTCTGGAGGCGTTATTCACTTCCAACTCAGGAAGGAGCTTCTCTGACCAAGGCGGAGAATGGCACAGATCTATGTATTTAAATGTAAATATTTAGAAGGGAATTTGACAACATAACATTTCACAAAACAACATCAATAGGGTCTCCCCGGATTTGGCCTATGATCTCCCCAATCTTGATTTTTGACCATGACCATGTTTGGTAACAGGCATGAATCCCCTACAGTGGAGCGGGTCACAAATTCAATAAAGAAAGCAGTTGGTTTCCCCATAAACAGTAGTGTCGTTAGTGCAACAGTGGGCTCGTCTTGCCTGGCAGGTCAGTACTGTATTTGCAGGGTCCCGGTACTAGGTAAAACCATCGGTGTCTTCTCTCTCCCAGGAGCCCACACAGCACCATCTAGCATGAAAGCTAGCCAGCAGGGGGAGTGTTTCCAGCAGGTCAAGGTTGGTTTCTTTACGCTCTGTAACCAGAGTGTGACATCCTTAGCAATTTATCATTATCCATTAGTATGAAAGAATAGTTCTGAGGTAAAGCAGGTATCCAGAGAGGCCGGGATCACTTCCTGCTTGCCTCTAGCTGTGGTTGTCAGATTAAGTGAATCAATTTTTGAGATACTCAGGTACATTAAAGTTACTTGGAAGTGATGAAACACTATAAATTGAGAGGAAAATACTACATATGAGAAGGTTTCTTATTCTTCATACCATAGATTTGACACAAATAGAAATTCCGTATATTTCGTTATATTTCCCTGATAGTTCGATGGTCCAGGCTAGGATTTTGTCCTGCAGAAACTGCTTCTCAAGTCTCTTGTATTCCTATGCTGTGTTCCCCTGTGCTGTAACAAAACTTATGCAGTCACCATGTCCATCTGGTTGTGTGTCCTTTTGTCTATCCTCAGCAATGGCATTCCGAGCTACTGTGCAGGCATCCTTGGCAGAAAGCCCACATCCGGGAGTGGCACTCCAGCCTGACCTGCTGCAGCACACAGTGCTGCCTTCGTGATGTCACTGCTCGGCCTTCTTCTGCGTTACACTGAGTCTCTTGATTGACCATTTATTGAAGGCTGCATTGTAGTGACATTTCTGTTGAGCTCCTGGCTTGGCTCCAGAGAGTAGCACCTAGACTAAATCTTTCCTTTGTTTAGCCACACCTTTTGTTTCTCTTACCTTTTGTTTCTCTTATTCACCCTAAGTGAATCTTATTTGAGAGTCAGGGATCAGAGAGTCCCCCAAGGATCAAAGGCCTATGCAAAACTTGGTCCAGGAAACCCAGAAAACCATGGTACCTGATAAATCAAGTAATTCGCACCTGGCATTTGGTCTCTGGCAGCTCCCTTTGGGTTGCTTTAAAGGTATGGAAATTAACTATCTAAACTGTGAAAAGGAGTAAATAAATATGCCCTAGGCAAAGGAAAGAGTGCTTCAGTCCTTCAAGGCTGGACCCCCCTGCAGCCATGATAGGCTAAATTCCTTCTTAAGATGCCTCTATGTCTTCATTCCATGTATCCGCGTAAACCCACACACTCGTGTAGCTACCACACAGCTACATCTGGTGCCCAACGTGGGGCCCCATGTTGGGTGCCAGAGGTTGTATATCGTGACACGGTTGTGTGGGTTTACACGGATCGGTGGAATAAAGACTCAGAGGCACCTTAAGAATGTCTTTAGCCTCTTGACAGCTGTAGGGGGGTCCAGCCTTGAAGGACTGAAGCCCTGTTTTCTTTGCCTAGGGCATATTTATTTATTCTGAATCGAGTCAGCCCATGTATTATAAATATTTTACATCAAAGTAGTTTAGGGAAATTGTTAAGTTAGGGCCGAGGTTATGCTTATGTTTCCACAGGAGACCTTTACAACAACTAATCCTTCCAACCTGGGGACAGCTTAAGAGTTTGTGTGACAAAGGAGAGTTGATACTTCACAAGACTCACAAGCCTAAATGCTATAAACTTATTTCTTGCCATGCTTTCTGTGGTAACAGTTCAGGTAAAAGGGATGGATCATAATTATTGAGCTTATATCCCCAATCCTTCAATTAACATAACAGTAAATTGGGGAGATAGGAATATCCCTGTAGTGGTTAATGAATCTTCTTGGCTACCTGGTCCTTATGACAACTGAGGTCCCACTCAGCCAGTGGAGGAGGGTAGAGTTATTGACAATTACACCATTAGAGTACAAGGAATTCCTATTTGCATGGGAAATAGAATTCAGTGCCTAAAAATAACCTCAAGTATGGTTATCCATAGTCAATACTACCCAAGATTATCGTAATAAGTTTTATATGCTTCATGCATCTGGTTTTAAAGGACAAGAGATTAATACTACTAGTTCCATAAATCTACCATTCTGTAAGATGAGGGTTACCAACAAGGAATCTGACTGGTTCCACTGGCAACAGTGTAAGAGTGAGAAACCTGGAGTGCTAACTAATATCTCCAATGGAGACGTCATTGATTAAAGCCCTTATGGCTCCCCTCAAGAAAAATATTCTCACTCAGAGTTAAGATGGAAATGGTATAATATAAATGAAACTATGAAAATCAGTGCTTCTGTTAATGAACCTATTCGGTGACATGGAGTTGAAATGACAAGTCCTTTCCTACAATTTGGTGATTCAATTCAGACTAACTTGTGAAAATTAGCTTCCACCCTCTTAAGGCATGGGAAGGAAAATTAAACATTAAGGATAATAAGTACACTGTTTTTTAGACTTAATCAAAGCCATCCTATTATGGCATGTGTACCATTACCTTACTTGCTATTAAAGGGGCCTGTACAATGGCACCAAAATAATTGCAGCATCACTTGTGAACAGTGTACCCTTCATACCTGTGTTAATTCTAACATGTTTTTTAAATTTAACCTTTAAAAGTTTATATATTCTTAGAGCAAGGCCAACAGTTTAGATACCAGTGAAGTTGTTGAGGCCTTGACAAGACTCTCCTGCGATGATCCTGGTACAAAAAAAAAGCTTGTTGAAAGAATACTAAAAAGAACATGTCGTATGGCTGGACTGGTGGTTACAGTTATTATGAGAATCATTACATTGACAGCTACGGCAGCAACAGCTGGAGTATCACTTCATAAAGAAATCCAAACCGCTAAATTCATTAGAGACTGACACAGACATTCAGAAGAACTTTGGACTGAACAAAATAAAATTGATAGTGAGATAATAAATAAATTAGCTGAATTAAGGCAAGCTGTTATAGTGTTAGGTGATCAGTTAGAGATTTTAAAGGAACAAATAAAATTAAAATGTGATTGGAATGTTTCTTGTTATTGTATCACACCCTTAAGATTTAATGAGAACAAATATGATTGGAAAAAGGTTAAAATACATTTGTTGGATCACCCTAATGCTTTTCAAATTGTTTTTGATTTATGGAAAGAAATCAAAGAAACATTTACAAAAAAGTTACCTGATACAACAGGAATGGATATTATGGAAAATCTAGCAGATACTATAGCCTCATTCAATCCTACAAATCACTTTAATAGACTCCTTATCCTAGCAGGTGTTGGCCTTGTATTAGCTATAGTGACTTTAGTGGCTGTAAAATGTGTTTTAGTATACTTGCGTAAGATAAAAAGGCAAATAGATAGAAAGAAGACTATATTTACTGTAAGGCTACATAACCTTCAAGATAGTTGGGTTTTTTTTTTTTAATTTTTTAATAAAAGGGGCATCTGTAGTGACATTCCTGCTGAGCTCCTGGTCCAGGAAACCCGGAAAACCGTGGTACCTGATAAATCAAGTAATTTGCACCTGGCATTTGGTCTCTGGCAGCTCCTTTTGGGTTGCTTTAAAGGTATGGAAATTAACTATCTAAACTGCAAAAAGGAGTAAATAAGTATGCCCTAGGCAAAGGAAAGAGTGCTTCAGTCCTTCGAGGCTGGACCCCCCTACAGCCATGATAGGCTAAATTCCTTCTTAAGATGCCTCTATGTCTTCATTCCATGGATCCGCGTAAACCCACACACTCCTGTAGCTACCACACAGCTACACTGCATGGACATCCATTTTAATCCCTTGTAGCTAGAAAAGGATTTAGACACACACACACACACACACACACACACACACACACACACACACACACACTAAATTCTTCATCCTAAGAGACATTCATGGCAAGTGCTGTCATAATTACCAACTTGAATTTGGAATTTGTTTTAATTTCATAATAAGCCCGACATTTTAGGAACAGCACTAACATCCACAGGGAGATGTTTGCTGCCACAGCTTTCTCTAATACAGCCAGTGAGTTTGCCTAAGAGAAGACATCTTCAATAGTTGTTTGCTTTTCTCTCAATTTGCATAATCCCATTTCTGAACAAATGTAGAAAACTGTAAGTGATGATGAACAACAAAGAAGCAAATTTTTATCTCTCCGTAGATTACCTTAAAATCAACAAGAAAGGGGGGGGGTCCAGCTCCTCAGAATTAATATATGAAGCAGTGCCTGTGGACCCAAGAGTCAGACCAGTCCTGAGCCAGAGCTTGTGGAGAGGTTCCCAACTCACAGAGAAAGCTGCAGATCCAGGTAGGAGGCCTGAGCTGACCCAGGACAATGCCTGACCCTCACGGAGACTTGCCATGGAGCCTCTGGCTTTAAAAGTCGTCTCAGAGATAAAGGACATCTAACCCACTGGGACTCCTTCCCCCACTGAGGAATCCAGAAGCATGAACCCGGTATGTCGAAACAACTCAAAGCAGACACGAATATGCTCCAAGAGAATAAAACAGAGAATGAGATGAGAAAATCAATTCAAAACAGGGAAATAGAAGGAGAGCTGCTGAAGAAAATCCAAACTGAAATGATGCTGGATTAATATAGAACATAATAATACATTAATAAATAACAGCAGGATTAATGAGTGATTTCAATGCTTCAACTAAGCCAAAGATTCAACTATCCTTGTTTTTTGTTTGTTTGTTTTGTTTTGGTATGGTTTGAGTTTTTCTTTTTCTTTTAAGATTTATTTATTCATTTTATGTATATGAGCGCTGTATATGAGTGCTCTGTCTGCATGTATGTCTTTATGCCAGAAGAGGGCATCAGATCCTACTATAGATGTTTGTAAGCCCCCATGTGGATGCTGGGAATTGAACTCAGGACCTCTAGAAGAGCTGTCAGTGCTCTTAACCTCTGAGGCATCTCTCCAGCCCCTGTCTTGTTTCCTTTTTTAAGGATAGGTTTTCAAATAAAAACAAATTAAAGAGCATGATGTCAACAAAATCACCCCCACACAGGCACACGTCCTTTCATTGTTCAGTTCAAATAAGAAAAATGCCTAAGTATACGACCTGCATGTCCACAGGAAGGGCATCACATGCTGTGTGGTTGGTGTGACACAGAACATGAGTGCTTTACCTTAACACTGACAAGAAATTATGTGCCATTGAGCTGTTAAGCAAATGCTTGCTAAAATTTGTATTGGTCTTACTTTCCCTATAAGTAGTAACAACATATTTCTCAAGAAGTCCTAAATCAACTAGAGTCTTTCATCTGGAACGAACTGGACTCAGAGAGGCCCCACCAACATTTTTTTTAAATGATAACAACAATTAAATATTGCAGAAGCAAACACAAACTTCTTTCCTGAATCACGAGTTTTTATATCCACCGTGATGCTTAGAAGGGGCTTTGGTTATCTCTGCCCTAATAAATGAAGCCAGAACATTTTTATATATTATGGAGGATTTTATTCTGGCACTTGAAAACTCCCTTGCAGTTTTAGAATCTGAAAACACTTCTGGCAATGGTACATTCAAACCCTCCTTTCAGCAGAAGATATCACAGTGCACATAGCCTACTGCCCGCTCTCTCCCTCCCCCTCTCTCTCCCCCTCTTCCCCTCTCCCACTTGCCTCCACTTTTCCAGAAGTCAGCCTGAGCCTGTTCCTCTTAGACTCCTGGATTGCACCCAGGCAGGCAGCCTCACTCCCACTCAGTGCAGCTGCAGGCTGTAGAGCACCCTGAGGCTGCATGACAGGGGCTCTCCTGACATTTGTTCTCCTGACTTTTGTTCTGAAGCAGTCTTGTGTGACCCAGCACCCAAGGACTTGGCACCTTCTCTTGGTGCTTCTATGTAATAAAACCCTCAGTCACACAAAATCTACTTTCTTTATCGGTCCAGGCTGTCAGCCTTGCTTGACAACCCAGATGATAAATCTTTCCAGCTCAAGGCATGGCCCTGATCCACAGAACAGCTGAGGCAGGCCTCTGCCTGGACCAACAGCAAGTGAGAGTTGATCCGGGCAGCAGGCAGGAGTCTCCATTTTACCATCAAAGCTCTGGCCAATGAAATCACCTCCATGTGTCTACAAAGATGGTCACTAATAAACCTTAGAGACTGATGAGAACCGTTTGTCCTGATGCCTGGGAGGTGGTGTAAGCTGTGGCTCCTGTTCCAGGAACATAGGGTTCACTCCGCAGGACCAGGGTGCTGGTGAAGCATGCTCTTTTCACAGCAAAAGCAGAGGCACAAAGAGAGAGAGGATGGCGGTCTCACAGGCATGTTCCAAGCCCCCGCTTCAGTCACATCTGCCAGCATCCTCCTGGCAGCAAGGTGGTGGAGCGGCAAGCCAGAGTGGGGTACAGACAAGATCTCAGTTACTTCTGTTAAAGACATTCTCTCTAAGGGAGAGGCATCTTGCCCTTCCTCAGAGAAGGGGTGCATGATGGGAATCACACTGTACGTCTCACCAAAGAAATTCTGTCACCATTAGCCCCTGCTAGATTCCTGCTGAATTCTAGAAGATGCATTTCTAGCATTCAGAAAAGCGACTGGCTTTGTAACTCTCTTTACTTCGGACACCTGGCACATAGGTTTCCTCCCCCCCCCCACCCTCGAGATCTTCCATCTTAACCCCTCACAGAACCCACATCTGGAAGCACAGGTAGCAATGACCAATTTAGGAGTATTAAAATACAGTTTGATTTTAGTGAAACAGGGAGTTTGTCATCACTGCTTCTATCCTCTGTTGGGAGTGGAGCGGGGAGGAGGGAGAGAAGGGAGGGGAGGGGAGGGAGAATGTGTGTCTGTGTACTTAGGGATCCTAGGAAAGGTCCTATTGAATAGCCTCAATGTCTTGCCTGGGTTTGTCACCAGTCAGAGGCCATAATCCTCCTCTGTTCTGGAACCACAAGCCCCACAATCAGGGTGTTTCTGGACATGTGACAGTGCCCTCCTGAAGATACCACCAGCATGTCAGGCCCACATGTGAACACACTTTCCCTCTACCTTGCCCTGGTTCTCTTTTCTCAAATGGAGTACAGAGACATGAAGTGGGAACTGGAATTGGGAAACTTTAATTCAGATAAAGGAGAAAAGGGAAGAAATAGAAACATCTTTAAAAGAGAAATGATAGTGTGTCCAGGATGCTTTGGGACACTGGGCAGTTCTAGGGGACAGAGGCCACCAGCACTGGGAGCTGGGACACAGCCCAAACCACATGCTTTTACCGCTGATTGGCACATTTTGACTGCTGACAAAGATGTATTCTCTCATTAATTACAGACCCACTAAGATGGAAAATTTGATTAAAGTAGTATTTTAAGGAATTGGGCATTTATATGCATTTGAGGGAAAAATGGGAGATTTCTGGGTTGACGGCTGACGGGAGCTTCCTTTCCCTCTGCACTGGGAGCTAAAAGCAGGTTCAGGGTCTGATTCTCTAATTAATAATAAATAGTGAGGCCATAAAAAGTACAACCCACAGGCAGCTCAGTGACCCTTGGGTGGGCTTGTTAAACTATCCCAGGGTGTCTTCCAAAGGCCATGCTGCTCTGCCTTGGTCTCTGTGAATCTTGGATACTTTCTCTTAACAAGCACATCTGGGCTGGCTTGCTTGTTTGGAAGGACACTGCATAAAATGCTGTTTTCACAGGGACAGAGGACAAAATTTGCACTGTTCCACTAGTAAACTAAGGCAGGTAAGGGAGGGTCTGAAGGTGGCTTATCAGAGGCAGGGTGATGGGAGTAATCGGCCCTAGACACTGGGTGTTGGTAATAAAAGCCTTGTATTTTCTGTAGAAAAGCTAGTACCAGTAATAAAACAACTAGAAGTTAGTTTGCTCCCTCTCTCTCTCTTTCTCTCTCTCTCTCTCTCTCTCTCTCTCTCTCTCTCTCTCTCTCTCTCTCTCGTGTGTGCATTCGTGTGCGCATACATGTGTGTGTGTGTGTGTGTGTGATGTTGGAGATCAAATCAGGGCCTTATGAATTCTAGGCAAGTGTTCTACTACTAACATACATCTACAGTGGGCTGAGCAAACAGAAGTACTTGCCTGATGACTCAAGTTCAGTTCCTGGGACCGACACGGTAAAGGAAAGTGTTCACTCTTTTTTTTTTTTTTTCAAGACAGGGTTTCTCTGGTGACTGTCCTGGATCTCACTCTATAGACCAGGCTGGCCTTGAACTCACAGAGATCCGCCTGGCTTTGCCTCCCAAGTGCTGGGGTTAAAGGTGAGCGCCACCACTGCCGGGCAAGAGCTCACTCTTACAATTTGTTCTCTGATCACACACACACACACACACACACACACACACACACACACACACACACACACACACAGTGCCATACGTACATGCTCCACCCCAAACACAAACAAAACAAATGTAATTTTTGAAAACATGAAGTTACATCTTGGGCTGAGATAGCTCAACAGGTAAGGGCGCTCTCCACCAAGCCTGATAGTCTGAGTTAGATCCTCGGATCCCACATGACAGAAGGAGAGAACCAAACCCATTAGTTGTCATCTGACTCCTACATGCACATACTATGGCATGTGGGTCAGCATTCACACATACACAATAAAAAAATAAATATAATTTTAGGAATTTATTCCTAATGACATCCCAAGCCCAAGTCTGACATTTTTTTTCTTATCAATACAAGTAATAAAATCTCCTACATCCCTGGGTCAGGCCACTCCCAGCTTTCTTACTATGTCTGGGAGCCCAAGGAGATGCCAGAGAGAAGGCATGACAGAAGCACCAGACTTAGGGCTGGAGACAAGAGAACACATCCCAAGGAAGACGTTCTTAACCCAGAAGCAAAGCCTTGCCTCTCAGTGGTCCATTAGAACAGGGCTCTGGCGCACCACTATGAACTGAACTGTGTCTCCCACGAAACCACATGTCAAAGTGCCACCTCAAGGTGGAAAGTAAAGCTGTTCAGATGCAGCTACCTAAGAGGAGGTCCATGGAGTTGGCGCTACTCCTTTGTTTTAAAAACAGGAAGTGTAGACTGAGACAGTTACAATGAAAATGAAGGCTAAGCTGGAAATGGTGCTGTGGCAAGCCAAAGAATGCCAGTGGTCACCAGGAAACCACTAGAAACAAGGAGAGACGTGAGCCAGGCTTAACTCCACCCCTCCACTGCCTCAGACTCAGAGCCCCCTGGGGGAGTGGCTGGAAGATGCTATGCTTCTGTTAAGCATCACCCTTGGGGCACTGGGATGGCACCCATAGCAAATGGACCCAGTTACTTCATGGCCTGTGGTAGACCCTGGCAGGCATTCCCGAAGGATCATGCACTACAGCTTCTATGATAACAGCAGCTGGGCACACAAGCTAGCCTAGCAGCCCTACACCATGACTGATGTTGCACCAACATCTCAAGAAACGGCTCACACAGTATAAGTCATTTTGTCCTTAGAACACACTTATATTAAAGAAACAATCTGAGATCCAGGAGCATATATAGTTTGTTCAAGGAAGAGCTTATAAGAAACAGGCAGGATTTGAACCCAAGCCTCCTGACGCTGAAGCCGCATTTCTGTCCACTTCCTAGTTCTTGAGAAATGTGCCCTGCCCTTTTCCTCTTTCACTGCACAAAGGTTGGGTAATTTCCTAGTTCCTAGGGGTCATGACAACTTAGATCTCCTTTCCCTAGCTCACCACAGAATATCTGAGGACTGGGCAGGTTGGTGCTAACAATCCAACCATTCTGAATGATCTTTACAAGACCTGGCCATCAGTTGAAGTCACCCTAGCCAGTTCATTTGTCCTACACCAGTCATGTAAACACAAGAGTTTCTCAAGGAAGATGTAGTTTCCAGTATCAGATGAGTTTATGGGTACTTGTTCTTATTCTTAAGTCTATTGAGTGAAAAAAAGGAATTTAATAGACGGTGCCTCTGTGACATAGTTTAGCTTTCCTGGGCATCAGACACCAATTGCTGGGCCTTTCTTGTTTAATTATTGCTCATCAGAATCTGCCCTCCAGGATGTCAGAGAAGTGGCGTGTTGGTGTGAATTGCACCATTTGAATACATCTTTCTGGAGGGAGTTGAAATGTGGACTAGAAGTTGAAGATCAATGTGAGATACTGAGTTAGGGCATTCTGAGTAGGAAAGTAAAAATGAGTAATGCAAACAAGTAGATTGTATGACACAGTTAGAATGTGTCATAGTTAACACCGCTGTTAACCCTACACAGTTAGGATGTGTCATAGTTAACAACCCTATACAGTTAGGATGTGTCATAGTTAACAACCCTACACAGTTAGGATGTGTCATAGTTAGCATCACTGTTAACCCTACACAGTTAGGATGTGTCATAGTTAACACCACTGTTAACCCTACACAGTTAGGATATGTCATAGTTAGCATCACTGTTAACCCTACACCCTAGTTTGCTTTCTGCCGTAATAAACAGCATAGCCAAAAGCAACTTGTCGATGGAGATGAAAGGGTTTCTCACCCTACAAGTTACAGTCCATCATTAAGGAAATCCAGGGCAAGAGCTCAAGGCAGGATCTGAAGCAGATATCATGGAGCAATGCTGCTTACTGGCTTACTCCGAAGCTACTCTTCTTATGCAGTCCAAGCTCACCTGCCTAGGGATTGTACTGTCCATGATGGGCTAGGCCCTCCTACAATAATGACAATAAAAAACCCCACAGACATGCCAACAGGTCAATCTGTTGAAAGCAATTCCTCAGCTGAAGCTTCTCTCTTCACATATATGTCAAGTTGACAATCAATAGCAGCCATCACAACCTAGAATGCATTCACTCATTCATTTTCCGAGCCTACACTCAGCCCACAGAATCCAGGCCTTGTCCCTCCTCCTGGCACTTCCTGCACTCATTTTATGATCAGGAAGACAGACGACGCTGAGTGTGGGGCGCACAACTCAAATCCCAGCACTTGAGAGACTAAAGCAGAACATTTTCAGGTTTCAGACCAGCCTAGGCTACACCATAGGCTACTGTCTCAGAAACAAGTAAATAAACTAAATAAGACGCTGTGTACAGACAGTATGTACAGAAGAGCCAAAAAGACCAATAAAGCCAGGTGGAGGCTTCTGTGGGAGGGTTACATTTGCACAGTGGTTGGAATGAAGTAGTTTTGAAATGAAATGTGAGTATTGAAAGGGGAGCTTTGGAAGCAGGGACAGTGGTAAATGCAAAGGCTGAAGTAGGCTTGACATACCAAGGAGCAAGGGTAGACATGTTTAACCATGATTATTGATTGAGTGGTGATAGTGAATGTGCAGGACCAGCACGCTTATACCACAGAATAAAGGGAAAGATCGCCTGGGGCATAGTTGGCTTAAACCTTTATAGTGGTTTAGAGTTTAGCTTGCGTGTCTTCTTGGGAAGTGTAGTGCTTTGGGGTGGGGGACACACAGGGTGATGGCTGTAACTTAGGAAGTGTAGTGCTTTGGGAGGGACACACAGGGTGGTGGCCATACAGCATGATCGCATCCTAATCTCAGCACCTCATCTACTCCTGCCTTATGTGTGAGAAAACAGAGGCTACAAATGTTCAAACCCATAACTAAAATAGAGACTAAGGAGTCAGTGGTGTCTCCTTATTTCAAAGCCTTGGCTCATCAACACAAAACTTACACTCTCTGTATGCTATACACCTCAGGCTTCATCTCAAAAAAACTCAATGACATAAAACCAGCTATCTGATCTCAGGCTTCATCGTGCTAGTGGTGGAGTACAGAACTTCTCAGACTCACGCCAAATCTGCTCTGTCATCAATGTCCCCGCCCCCTTTCCTTCTCAATTGCGCACTTTGTCTCCATCTGCTCTGGATTAGTTTGTTCACGAACTTTCCACGTGTTGGCTCCCAGAGTGGGCTCAGGCATCTGCTGAGAGCACAGATGGACATGAGGCTCCTATGGATGAAGATCAGTGTTGAGTGTTTCAGGAGGATCCTATTGGATCCTCTGGAAAGATGAGATGAATCCAGAATCCATTCACAAAGATCCAGGAGGGGTATAGAGAAATTCTGAGCACGGTGGAATAATGAGACACCAGGAAGGGGAATTTTCTTAGCATGCATCGTAAGCATTCCTCGTTCTGCTAGGGTGTTGCATTGAAAAGAAACTTTTCTGCTTTGAAAACATTTACTTCCAAGTCTACAGAGATGAATTTCCCCAATTTTTTTTTTTGGTAAATTCTGGTGAAAAGCATTTCCATGTCTTATTTTTCCCTTGTCATTTTTTCTATCAACATCAAAATCCCTGCTCTAATTTCAGCTACATTCACTAGAAAATTCTCCAGCAGCCTTTACTGCTGTTTGAGACTTTCCTGGGGACTTCCCTTTTATACCACCCTGTTCTCCTTCAAGGGTCAAACCATCTTTTGATCATAGTAGATGATACCCTTTCCCCCATATTTTTCAACAGGCCATAGCTTCAACGTTCAGACACACAGAAAACACCGGTGTGTTCAGAGGGTTTGGCTCTTCACTGCTGTAGAGTTAATTACCCTCAAACTCTAGCAGCAACAGAAATGACCAGTGGCCAAGCTCAGGGCTCTGTCCTAGGCTATGCTCATCCATAGCCTTCACTGCTAAGGCAAGCCCTAATAAATCTCACTTAGGACAGTCACACCAGGATCTAACACTGCTACCCTTCTGAAGTAAAAGTACATTTACTTGCACCACAGGGATGAATAGGCAGCCTGGTTCTCTCACTTCAATATCCTTTTCCCAGACCCTATTGACTGGGCATGATGAGGATTTGGATAGAACTCATTCTCTGGTACTTTACTTCGTCACTCTTTCTATTTGCCCCTCGTCACCACATTTTCTGGTGTTTTCTGTGGGGGCAAAAGATCCAAGAAAGCTTTGCCAGGATAGTTCTGTGTGACTCTCCCTTGCATTGCAGTACTATGCTGGGTGGGTCTGCAGTAACAGTGCTTGAATACAGGACCAGGATGGACGGACAGACAGATGGACGGACGGACAGACGGATGGATGGATGGATCTTAATGCAGGATTACCAGCTGATGAGGTGGCACATTGCTATGGCTGTTGCAAACTTTCCCAGTGCCAATACACAGTTCCCTCCAAGAGCAGGTGATATGCCCCTGGGCCACCCTGCTGTTTTCCTTCAGAATGATGAACCAAGGGAAGAAAACTAATGCAGGGCTTTTGATGAAGTGACCCAGTGTCATAAGAAGCAGTCATTTATTGATAGTGAGTCTACTAAGTCCTGGAACTCAAAGGAAACATAATTAATCTCTATTTTTTTATTGTGTGCATGTGTGGTGTGCACGCATGTAGAGGACAGAGGTTGAGTTGGTATCTTCCTCAGTCACTCTTTAAATCATTTTCTAAGACAGGGTCTCTTTGTACCTAGAGCCCACCAGGTAAGCTAGACTGGGTGGCCAGCAAACCACTGGGAGGCACCTGGCTCTGCCCTACCCCAACACTGGGTTACAGATGTGTGCTCCTACCCAGCTCTTTCTGTGAGTCTTGGGGTTAGTCCAGGTCCTCATGCTGCACAACAAGCATTCTATGACTAAGCCATCTTCCAGGCCAGCGTCAACGTCTTTAAGAAAAGAATGTCACGCAATTTGTAGCATGGTGTAAAGACACTGGCAGCTGCATGCAGGCTCACTGAGCGTGCACTAATTGAATCAAAAGACATGCAGTCTCTTGAGTCAGTTCATTCTGTTTTCTTATCCTTTGTTTTGGCTGATGACACTGGCCTGGTGCCAATCACTTCTCCACCAGCCTGCATGGTCTTTATCCATTGTGAGAAGAGTTTGCTTCACAAAAAAATACATAAAAGCGCCGGGCGGTGGTGGCGCACGCCTTTAATCCCAGCACTCGGGAGGCAGAGCCAGGCGGATCTCTGTGAGTTCGAGGCCAGCCTGGTCTCCAAAGCGAGTTCCAGGAAAGGCGCAAAGCTACACAGAGAAACCCTGTCTCGAAAAACCAAAAAAAAAAAAAAAAAAAAAAAAAAAAAAAAAAAAAAAAAAAATACATAAAAGCATGCCATAACAATAGTCATACTCAGGGTAGAGGGTTATCTTTATCACTGGTAAAGTCAAATATTATCACAGAAAAGGACATTACCAAGAATGGGAGTTGTAATACTTGTTTCTTCACCATTAAGGTTCTTGGGGGATCAATTGCACAGTCAGCTTCTCTAGGCTAAGATTAATAAAAGGTTTATTCACAGATGGATTAAGCAATGCAAAGTATGTCAGTTATGATACATTTTAGGAAATCTACAGGTTGTGTCGCAGAACCCATATAAGGTAGAAAGGGCACCTCTCCCATCACCCTATGTCCACAGGATCAGAACTGGAACAGTTGATTTGCTTTTCCAGAGAGCAAAACAGATTTACAGGAAGATCATTGTGATTACGGTAAAGACTTCCCAACCTTCCCTGTAGACTCTTGGTGTAGACAACCTGCCAACATCCAACCGATGACAACTCAGCCTCCTCACCCTCGTCCTCTCATCTTGAGGGACGCTAAGTCCCATTTCATGGACCACCAGAGAGCTGGTCAACTGTGCATCATTTAGCCTAGGGCTGTGAAAGTGATTGATTCATTTCTCAATATTTGATGTCAATGAGTCCTAACCACTTCCCAATGGACTGTCTTGTGAAGAGTGTTGTCAGGGAGACAGGAGGGGGTCACTGGGCGATTTGAAATACAATGAATATAAATAAAATGGATAGAATCTCAAGCGTGGTAGTCGAGGTGTGTGACTACACAAGACATGGCCGTTGTCATGGACGAAACGTTGGGAACATTTTCTCAGTGTTGATATTCACTCTCAAGTTGCCCTCCTTTCCACTCTTCCCCGGGTGCTCAGAGCCCAGTGGCTCTTGCAGAACATTCTAGAGAACTCACAGTGTGTGGTTCTCAGCTCAGGGAGGAGAAAGAAAAGGCTCCCCAGCAAGGTGTCTTGCTCTGCCTTCTGCTCCTGTAACAGAATACATGAGGGTGGGTCACTGAAAAGGAAAGACATGTCTTTAGTCTGGTGGTTCTCAAGGCTAGGGAGGGACCAGAGTACAGTGCAGCAACTTTTGGTGGGGCCTTATATGGCACCCTAAGCTGAAGGAAAGAGGAAGGGCACTCGAGTGCATCAAGGGGCAGCCTGCTACACAACAGACCACCATGTGAGACCTGGAGCCCTCTAACACCAGGATCACTTGGTAAAGGTACCTGCAATAGGGATCAGACTTAGGGACTCCAGGGCGGGTAAAACACACCCAGGTAACAGCTGTGGGTGGATGTAGGAGGCAGGGATCAGATGATACCTGTTCCAGTCCAGAAGCACTGTTCCAGTCCAGCTTCCTAGGACTCCAGTTATGAGCCAGTGGGAAGAGTAACTGCTGAAAAGGACAGGAAGGGCAATGGCCACGGGTCTAAGGCATGTTTTAGTATGTCAGCTTTTCAGCAATCACTCTGTTCTTCAATGCAGTCAGTGCTGCGGTTTCAGTAGAAGGCTTGTGTTGCCTCACAGGACATGGTTCACTGATGAGGAGACTGAAAGCAACTGCCAGACACTTCCAGCCCCAGGTTCTGATACGGTTTCCAAGGTGTCAGAATCGGGCCAGGTGGGCACAGGGCTGAGGCAAGTTCCACCTAGGGAACACACTTATTGAAGCTGGTATGTGTGTGTCTGTGAGAGTGTGTGTATGTATGTGTGCATACATGTGTGTGAGGTGTAGGTATGTGTGCTATATGTGTGTACATGTGTTCATGTGTGCATATTTGTCTGAGTATGTATGTTTATTTGTGTATTGCAAGAGTGTGTGTATGTGTGTGTGTGTGTGTGTGTGTGTGTGTGTGTGTGTGTGTGTGTGTGTGTGTGTTGGGGAAGGGAAAGGAGGGCATCAGTATTGTGGATTTCACCATCAATTAATTTTCATTTTCAGTGCTCCAGGAGGGCTAAGGGTGTGTCCTGCATTCCCATATATACCACATCTCATAGGGCAACTGAGTGGTTGCCGACAGGTCCATGTCCACAGCCGTTCACCTCAGACCACACTCTGAATCTGCTCTGCATTTACCCTGTATGTAGTGTGTTTGGTATAGCTCATGTCAGAGGGGAATGTGGAGTCAGAACATTGACTCGCCGGAAGTAATGGCTAAAATGTGTAGCTTCATAGGAGAGAGAAAGAGGGAGACATAAAACCCCGGAGAGAAGAGTTTGGATGTTACAGAGCCAAACAACGAGACCAGCCCAGGGTAGCACAGCCAGGGATGTGTAACTCCTCCTTGGGAAAACCTTTTAGCCAAGAAATAACTCAACTTCAGTTAGGTTACAGGGAGGCTGCTCGGCGAAAGACAAGTGATGTAGAAAGAGAACTTTCTTCCTGCGATTAAGATCCAGAAGACCTGGCTCAGGAAATCTGGAATGTGTGGAAATGATTGGCTCAGGAAATCTGGAATGTGTGGAAATGATTGGCTCAGGAAATCTGGAATGCGTAGAAATGATTGGCTCAGGAAATCTGCAATGCGTAGAAATGATTGGCTCAGGAAATCTGCAATGTGGAGAAATGATTGGCTCAGGAAATCTGGAATGTGGAGAAATGATTGGCTCAGGAAATCTGCAATGTGGAGAAATGATTGGCTCAGGAAATCTGGAATGCAGAGAAATGATTGGCTCAGGAAATCTGCAATGTGGAGAAATGATTGGCTCAGGAAATTTGCAATGTGGAGAAATGATTGGCTCAGGAAATCTGGAATGCATAGAAATGATTGGCCTTCACAGAGCCCTACAGCAGGGGGACTCCACCAAACACCATCTTTGCACAGCGGAGCTTCACACAGTCAGCTTGGTGGAGGCTGAGACACATTTGTTTGGACTCTTTTGTATCAGTCAAGGCCTGGTTAGGAACACTGAAACCGTACCACTCTTCCAGACAGTGTTTAATGTGAAATAAGCTGGTGGGAGACTGAACTGCAAAGTGAGGGTGCTGCTGTTGCAAATTAGGAGTTTCAGGCACAATGTACACCTGGGACTAAGTACAGGTCAGAGGATGGCAGGGTACCAACTGAGGGGTCCCTATGACCCCCACCTAGGGATCACTGAGTAGAGTGCACAAGTCAGGATGTCTGTTACCTACAAAGTCATTTACTCTGAAAACGTAAAGCCAAGGAGAGGGGAGCGGAGGGCCCGTTGAGACCTGGAAGGAAAAGTTCCTCAGAACAGTGTTACTGAGACCTCCTACTGGTGGCTAGCTGGCCCAACACAAGCCTTTGTCAGGGGCATCTTGGTCTGTTTGGGTCATTACCTGTCCCAGCACACACCCTCTCAGTCCTTCTCTTTCAAGGGAACGAGAATTCACCTTCACGAGCTATGCTCAGAGGAGTTGCTCCAGATGGGGCATGTAACCTACTCCAGACCAAGGTGCAGCACTCTGGAACTTAGCAGCTATAACATAGAGATTTTATTGAGCATTTTGTCACCATACAGGAAGAAGCTGCATGGGAATAAGGCCAACTGAGATCAGAAAGAAGAAACAAGTTATGTGGCTAATAGCTCATGTGAACAGCTATATCCAGCGGCCCATCAAGATGATGAGGTCTCCCATTTTTCAGTCATGAAAGCCAACACAATCTTTTTCCTGTCAAGCCAAAACAGTGAGGTAAATCACCCCCTTCTGCCCCTTGCTCCGGAATCCTCTCTCTGACCACAATAATGCCTTCCCAGTGTTTCTCACATTTTGCCCAGTCTTCAGACTGGACTGTAAGATGAGGGAGATTCAGGTGGGCTTGTTCCCAGCCTCCCTTCTCGCTCTGCTGTCCACAGTAGGGCCTGTGATGGCCAACATGGGGTTTGCCTTTCGTCCTGCTGGACGGGATCTTTGTCAGTGTATATAAGGGAAGGTGACTCACAGCTGGGAGAAATCTGGAGGACAGTAGTAGAGTGAGTACACCAGAACTCCTGCAAGACCTGATGCAGAAGTTGATGGCGTCCTCTGGGACTGTGTGTCTCCATTTTGTTTGGGGAGTGCTTGGCAAGGATGAGGTCGCCTCCTAATAACTGTTTCTCCACAGAAGCCTGAGCTTGGAATGTTTCAGGTGTTTGACCAAGCTGCCCTGAAGGCCATCATGCACCCATGAGACCATGACCTGTGTCCTCCTCCAGGAGTGTCGTAAGTCCCCAACTTATCCTGTGGGCACCAGGCAGGATAGGAAGGACACTTGGTCATTTAAGTAGCCAAGCCTGTAGAGTGACAGTGGAGGGACTGCTGGGCAGTTATTCCCACAGCTGCCATACAGGCAAACAGACAGACAGACAAGAAGCCAACAGCCGCAGGAGGGGCTAAGCATCTTCATGGCCCTTGCCTACTTGCCTAGCTGTTCCAACCATTTCAACAAATGAGTTTGATTGAGTATGTGGCAGTTGACCATCGGCTCAGGGCTCAGCCACTGCTATGAGCTTGACACCTCTGATATGGAGCTGCCTGTGCCTCACGGGGTGCCAGATCTTCTGACGCTGTTGATTCTCCTCACAAAGTTAGTAAGCAAAGTACCACATCACTGAGAAGTTTTACACAATATGTATCATTTGGGTGTTGTGGTCATTTAAGGGTAAAGTCTTCTGTGTTTGTAAAAACTGCATGGAGAGCCTCTTGAGGGACAAATGTTTGGCTTTTTAAGAAGTCATCTGGGCAAGTCCTGGGAAGCCATGCTCTCCACATCAGTGCTCCTTCTGAAGCCCCTGTGGTTGTTTTTCATCACTAATCCCAATAGAAAGTCTACGATTCACTGTCTTCTACTGTAAGGTCCTTCTGAGACTGGGGACCACTAACCCGAGTCAAGTTGTTGGGTCACATGGTCCTACATTTGCTTTGAGTTATTTGTTTGTTTTCCCAGAGAGGTTGAGAAGATTTTCAACCAGCATCAGAGTTTGGAGACTGTGAAGAAACCCAAAGTGACGAAGTCTTTAAAAAGCTTTGCTCAAAGCCTGACTGTAGATTTGAGTGGGGAAAAAATGAGGAAAAACAGTATTTTCATTTTCACTCACTATAACCACATTTCCCATTCTGAATGAGGCAACAAAGCCCATGGTCAGTTGCAGCCAAGGTGAGTTTGTGGAGGTGGGTATTGCGATGGTGGGTGTCCCCTGTCACACCCAGGCATAGCCATCACTTCAGAATGATGCACACATTCAGTGCCCCTCACAATTCTTAGACAAGCCCCAGATTTCATTACCAATGAACTGAGCAAGCACATGTGTTTTTTGTTACAAGCTTTACCTGTTAAAGGTTCATCCTGATGACTGTTTCAAATATTTTCTTATGTATTTATAATACAATTAAAACCCTCAAACTACAATATAAAGGTGACCATAGACGTCATCTGATTGCCACAGAGGTGAATGACACACAGAGAAATGGATCTGAAGTACTGATCTATTCTCTTCCTCAACACTGCCCAGGCCAGGCCACCTCTTGATGTGACAAATTTAGCAAGTGCTTTGTAACCACCGCACTCTTTCCTACCTGGTGTCACCTCCAGGTGACATCTCCAGCCTTCCAGCCTGTCCTAATTTGGCCCTGTTACAAGGACTTTCTCAAGTGCTTTTTCATAGAGAAACTATTTCCCCCAACAATGAAGGTGTGATCTCTACACCCTCTGACTCTCACTGAGTCAAGTCTGCATTGCTCCTGCTATTCCTGAATTAGAAAGGGAGACCTGGAGAAGCCATCTGTGATGACTGACTGATAGAAGCCAGCGAGGCAGCGCCCTCTGTGTACTAGCATGGTTGCCCTACTGTGACAGAGTACCACAAACTGGATGGATAAAATATCATTTCTTCATAATTCTGGAGCCCATAAGTCCAGTGTTCAGCTGTCAGAATGGCTGGTTACTGAGACCTGTGTCCCCGACATGGTGATGGCCATCTTTGCCATGTGTCTTCACGTGGTCTTGCCTCTAAGCCTGTGTCCTAGGCTCGGATATGTTGGTTGAGGCTCACCCTAAAGATCTTTTATGAACTTAATTGCTTCTTTAAAATCCTGTCTCCAATCCTGACTTACTGGGCTCAACTTATAAACTTGGGAGAAGAAACAAAGCTAGCCTATAAAACTGTCTATGCCAATGTGAAGATGGCTTATCTTCAAAGTTCTAAAATGAGGAATTTGCGGACTTCCCCTATGTGGATGATGTAAGAATTAAATGTGATTTTCACACAAAGACTAGATGATGGCAGTCACAATCTCAGCATGGCCATGCCTGGCACCTGAGCCTGGTCCATGCTGCGGGAGGCAAGGTCCTACAGCACAGTTGCTCCTGGGGCCCTGCATTTGACATAGTAAATATGTTTTGGTTGAATACTTGGTTTCTCTTCATGTTGGGTGGAGGTTGAATGTGAAGGCCCTAGAGTACCAGCAAAACACAGTGTGCTGTGAAAACTTCTTAAGGAAAATATTCACTCCTTTGGAGATGAGAGTGTCTTCTAAAATGCCAGTAGCAGTCTTCTCAATCCAGCTAACTACACGGACCCACTAAATCCCACCAGGAATGATTCTTTCCTGACAGCAGTCCCAGGCAGTTGGACCAGAAGTATTCATTAAGTAATGCTTCTGCAATAGATTTAAGCAGGAGATTTTACCCAAATTTTGTAGGCTAATAAGAAACTCTCAGGTCACTGGGGATCCCTCTACAGTGAACCTGTTTTTAATTCCAGCCTATTACATGTAACTAACGAGGCAAGTTCTGGGATATGGATGATCTTATACAATGTCAAAATGCTCTGAGGATCTAATGGAAAAACCACTTAGTTCAATTGTTCCTCTTTTTTGTTGTTGTTGTCTAATCCAATACATATATGCTTACATACCAGACCACACTTAATGGAGACTTTGGAAAGACATTTTGTTTTCAGAAAACTTGGGTTGATTTGCAGCCATGGAATTAGCTTTGTTTTTATAAGACTGCCTTGTGATTATTAGAATCTGGCACTACACATGACCCTCAAATGATGCTGAGTTTTAGGAAAATAATGTTCTTAATGTTTGCATTGCATGGTTGTCTTTTTTTAAATATCACCAACCAAAGACCTGAACATGGTTAAATATATTTTATTTCATGCTCTTATTTTAATGGTGTTTTTGGCCCACGGCCCTTCATTACTGCCTTTTTATTTCTCTCTTTATATATTTGAGCTGTTTTTCCTTCCACAAGATGCTCTGAGCGTAACTGCATCCAGGACTGAGATGCCTCCTGAAGTGGGAGCATCTGTGCCTCCCCAACCCATGACGAGCTAGAGCAGCCACAACACAGGGAAAGGAGCCACTTTTCTTTCTGTGGAAAAGAACTCCTTCACTTTAGAGGAAGAGCAGAAGGGCTGGAGAGGCGGCTCAGGAGTTCAACGCACTTGCTGCTCTTCCAGAGGACTTAAGTTCGGTTCCCAGCACCCACATTGGGCATCTCAAAGTCACCTATAACTCTAGCTCCAAGGGATCTGATGTTCTCTTCTGGCCTTTATAAGTCCTGTACTCACATGGTGTATACACATGTACACACACACACACACACACACACACACACACACACACACACACATGAATGAGAAATAAACTTTTTTTTTTAGGGATCCTTGTAATGGCATTGAGAGCCCACCTGGATGATCTCATCTCATTCTTCTCTAATATATTACATCCCAACTGTAGCTCACCCCCATTCCACTCCTCTAAGTCTTGCCCCCTCTTCCACTCTCCCCCAGATCGACTCCTCCATTTTCCTTCCAAAAAAGAGCAGGCCTCCCACGGAGATCAACTGAACATGGCATAACAAGTTACAAAAAGACTAGGCACATACACTCATATCAAGGCTGGATAAGACAACGCAGTAGGAGGAAAAGGATCCCAAGAGCAGGCAAAAGAGACATCCCGACTCCCACTGTTAGGAGTCCTACAAGAACACCAAGCCACACAACCATAACATGTATGCAGAGGACCTAGCTCAGACCCACACAGGCTCCCTGGTTGTTGCTCCAGTCTCTGTGAGCCTCTATGAGCCCTACTTAGTTTATTCTGTGGCTTGTGTCCTTGTGGTGTCCTTGACCCCTCTGACTCTTACAATCCTTCCTCCCCTTCTTCTGCAGAGTTCCCCTGGCTCTGCATCTGTTTCCATCAGTTGCTGGATGAAGCCTCCCTGATGACAACTGGGCTAGGCATCAATCTGTTTGTAGAAGATGACCAGTTCAAAACCACATGAAATAAACAAAAACAGAAGGGCACCTTCTGTGTGGCCTTAAACTCTAAATAAAGCAATGTGAAACATTTCTCTTTCAACTCTCATATGTAATTTTTGTAGGGCTGAAAGACCAAAGGGTCCATATTACAATCACCATGTGTAAAAGCAGAAGTCTTGGTGGATACATTCGTATGCTTCCTGTTACTGTAACACTTATCTGAGGAAATCAGCTTACAAAGAGAAACAGTTGATTTTAGTTCACAGACTGGGACACTTGAGTCCAGATTTATCTTGCCTTCTCAGTTTATACCCAGGCAGGCTGAGGGAAGAGGTGGTCTCTCAGGGAAGAACTGGATCACTGTGAATTGCACAGTGTGAACTGGGTGCATCTCCAGCCCCTGGACAAAGCAATGGTAACAGTGGGTTTGTGTGGGGCGGGGGGGGGGGGGGGGGGGGGGGGGGGGGGGGGGGGGGGGGGGGCGGGGCTTCCATTGTCTCTTCCTCCAGCGTGACTGCGAGTGGCTACAGATCAGAACTCCTGGAGCTTCGAGTGTGCTGCCACTAGCTCTAGCTGGTCTGAAATCTTAACAGCATTGAAAGAAGACGCTGACGTCTATTTTAACGTTTAAAATACGTGTTAGATACCATTACATCATTTTCAATGAAACCTGTTTTGTGATTCTCCTTCCCCTCTTCTCCCCCGACCCGTCACACCCTTGTTCCCTGCTCATGCCCTCCCTACTAGATTCTTCTAACGTCTCACGTGCCCTTGTTCCCAATCTGCCCTCCTCCTAACCCGTTATCATCCTCTCAGGGTCTCATTTCAGGAGTTTTAGACTTTACTCACCCCTGGATATTTTTAATTATTTCAAAAGCAGTAAGTGTAGATTGTAAAACATCAAAGCAAAACTAAGAAAGCGTGTACACCATACACTCTTTTTTACTGAAAATATTTTTTCATACAATATATTCTGATCACAGTTTTTTCTCCCTCACTTCCTCCCAGATCTTCCCCACCTTCCAGCCCTCCACTCCACACCTTTCTCCCCCTCTTTAGAAAACAGGAAAAAATAAAAAACAAACAAACAAGAATAAAACAAAAGAAAAAGAAAAAGCACCCCCCACACACACACACCCCAAAAGGGGAAAAAAACCATAAAAATGCAAAATTGCCATAACATACAAGCAAAAGATGAGTAAGGTAAAAATAGATAGATAGATAGATAGATAGATAGATAGATAGATAGATAGACAGATGCCCAAACAAAGCATTATGAGACAACAAATCTCCACAAATGCCATTGGGTTTGCTTTGCCATGGTACATCATCTATCCTCCAGCACAGATCAATACTCCGCAGTTCAACATGTCTCATACTATGTCTGTTAACAATCACCACCTTTCAGGCCAATTAATTTTCATCAAATGTTCAATCTGTTTTCCACTTGCTACTCGTTGTCTCAAAACATAAAATGAATGTGGGGCAAAAATATTTTTCTAAAAACTCCATCAGAGATGGCCCCTGCTGTCACCGTGGACCTGCCAAGTCCTCCAGTGCACTAAGTCCTGGAATTGTTAGATAGCGGGTCAGCCAGAGGAAAATCAGTGTGGCAGAACACGGGCGTCATTTCCTCTGCTGTTGGCCTTGCGACTAACTGGGCATCTCAAAAAGCCTTGTCTGTCTGTCCCTGATGGAATCCCAGCTCTTGGGAAGCTGAGGTCCACAGCAAGACCTGTCAAAAGAAGAAAAAGGAGGAGAGGAGAGGGACTGGGGAGGGACAGGGAGAGGAGGAGAGGGGAAGAAAAAGGGGAGAGCAAAGAAGGGGAGGGATTGCTCCTAATGAGTCAGGGGGGCCCCAGAGCACCCCCAAAACCACAGGCTTTTGACATTTCTCCTGTTTACCAACCGTAACGGGATGGTATGACCTACTGATAAGACACTGCTCGACTCCACACTAATGTGCATGGCATAGGAAAGTCAATCTCAAACTGAGCAGGAAACGCCCTCTTTGGGGGTCAGCTCTCACAGTGCTGGAAAGTGCTACGTAGGTTGTTGGTATGGGGTGTGAGGGTGCTGGTGTGAGTGTGGGCCTTTGGGGGAGACATCAGTGGCCCCTATAGTTTGCCCATACTTCAGTGAATAGCCATACACCAACGCACATCCAGGAGGCACTAACTGGTGTTAGTGGGTTATAAACAAGAGAGAGACAGAGACAGAGACAGAGACAGAGATAGAACATGAAGTAGAAAGGGACATGTATTATGGGGGTGGAGTGGGGGTTGGATATGATCAAAACACAGTGTATACATGTATGGAATTCTCAAAGAATAAAAAAGGGAAAAAAAGGTTAAAAGAGAGAAAGGAAGAAAAGAAGGGAGGGAGGGGTGGAAGGAGAGGGAGGGAGAGTAAGTTTATGGGAGGGAACTATTTCCTCACTAGAGACTTGTTTGTGGAACCCAGTGCCAAGGGTGAAGGGCACATGTCTGCAAAGGGGGATGACAAGCCCAGATGCCACCACCAGTTACGGGGAAACACACGGTCAGTTGTGGCACTGCTACTGTCACACAGCAACTTTTGGTCAAAGATGCAGCAAGACCCAAATATCCTGTGTCCTAAATTCTGCCACAGTTGCCATGGCAACACCACCCTGCATTCAGCCCGTGGAAGACAGTGAAATGCAGAGACTGTTTTCATGTCTCAGGAGAGAAGCGTGGCTCCATGCCAGCCACAGGCAAGAACCAGTTAGAGAAGTTTGGGACTTAGGAAAGGTAATTCCTATCTCAGGGGGGAAAAAAAATTGACCTGGAGTAAACTCAATTTTCCATTCAGTTGAAGAGACAATATTCTGTGTACTAGGTAGACAGACGACTCAGAAAGTGTTAGCCGCAATCCCTGTCTTACCTCAAGAAGGTGATCGGTGACCTGGGCACTCCTCCTGGGTATCAGTGGAAACGTATGAGGTGGTGTAAATGTGTGAGCTGGTGGTTCAGTGTGGGGGCCACACACAGCACCAAGTGCTGTGATGATATAGTGTGTACCCTAATAAAGTGTACTTGGGGATCAGAGGACAGAACCAGTCACTAGATTAGACATAGAGGTCAGGCAGTGGTGGCACACATCTTTAATCCCTGTCCTGGGAAACACACACTCTCAACGATATCATTCTCCATTTTCCCAAGAAGTAAGCAGGAAGGGAATCTGTGAATATTGTTGTCTTATATTTCACTGAAATTCTTATGAGGAAACTATCAACCATGTGTGGTACTCCCAGCCCAGTCTCCCAGCTCTAATCCTTCCCAGCTGCATGAGCTTCATGTTGCCAGACCTCCATATGATGTGAAAGTGGTGCCTCTGGAACAGAGGGAAGCCTGGTGCGAGGCGGAAAACGAAGCAGGCCAAGGGGAAGAGGAGGAAGCAGGACAGCTCCACGGTCGGGATTGACACCGTTCTCATCAGACTGCCTCTCCAACCAACCACGCCCTCAGCTGTCTCACTGCTAATCGAAATTCAGAGAAAACAGGCATCCAGGCCTCACTTGGTTCCTGGAGATGTTAGAAGGAGTGGGGAAAGTCATGTCATTGGAGATACCAAACAACCATTCCAGATGGCGGGAGCTACTAGGCAGTCTCTCACAGCCACACACATGGAACGCATTTCACTCCCGTGAAGGCTGTTGAAATCCAGCTTTGCAGTGATTCATTAACAGTTGAAAGCATGTGGTCCTTTCTCAGGCAGTTCTGGATTCCTCAGCCTTTTCCTTCCTTTTTTGTTTTCTCTGGGAAATACAGACGACCACAGTGAAAACAGAATGTCCTAAAGAGCTTCAGTGACATTGCTGTGGCCTGTCCCTGGCCATGGTTCCATATTGATGGACATGCACTCTTGAGTTAAACTGTAGAAAGAAGTACATGAGGGAGGAGCGATGGGGGCCAGAGACCCCAGCTCCCCAGGAGCTTTGATGCTGTTTCTTCTCAGATAAAGAAAACTGACCATCAGAAAGGTGCAGGAAGAACTGAAGGGAGCAAGAAAGAAGGGGAGTGTTGTAAACTAACAAACCAAACAACCCACATGAAAAATGATGTTTCAAATAGAAATGCCAAAATTTACCTTCACCACTGTCTTCGGAGTGTTTATAGTTATGTATCAGAAACAAGCAATGTATCCAACTAATGTTTTGTTTTTGTTTTTTTTGAGGCAGGGTTTCTGTAGCTTTGGTGTAGCTTTGGGGCCTGTCCTCTGTGACCAGGCTGGCCTCAAACTCACAGAGATCTGCCTGGCTCTACCTCCCAAGTGCTGGGATTAAAGGCATGCGCCACCACCGCCCAGCTCCAACTAATTTTTGAAATGCTTCAGTAAATTATGATCATCTAGGCACTGGCATCCTATGCAACTATGTCCAATTAGGCTTGAAATGGCATACGCTGACAGGGCACAACTTCACAGTATATTTTAACTCACCATGCAGGCTCTAGAGAATATGATGATCATAGTTATTTTGGCTATTTAGATACATATGTGTAGAAAAGTGAATAGAATTTTGTGCACCAAAGAGTTACCATTAGTTATATTTGAAAGATGAAATTTAATTTTTAAAATTGCCTCTTTTCTAACACATTTTGCATTCTCCCAATAAGAATTCTCTATACCCTTTCCAGATAATCATATGAAAATAAGAGATTTCAGAAGAAGGAAAGTGTCTGACTTTCCCCCTGAGAGGCTGTGACTACACACCAGACCCAGAACATAGTTTTTGAAGATTTCTGACCCTATAGCCAAAGATGGGTGTTGACTTAGGCCGTCAAGGCAGTGAAACCTGCTAGACAAGCGAATCTCTTTTCTGGAGCTGGGGAAGCAGAGGACAGGCCAATGTCACCCCTGTGCTTTCTGCATTAAGGCAGATGGAAAATGTGAATGGTGACTCCACCTGTTTAAAACTCCTGTGTTGTGGAATTTCGCTCCACCAATGACCTTGGGGTATCTGGCCTGATAAAAGCATGGTTTTCTCTGGGTACAGGACTGCTTAAAATTGAGGAGAAGGTGTGTGCTCGCTCGCTCTTTCTTGTGGTAGTCGGAGATCGGACTGCTGGTTCCATTCATCCCCAGGCAAAACGGAAGGATACTGCAAGTGGATCTCCCTTGTCCTGAACCTGTGAGTCTCTTTTCCGACAGCACCCATTAATAATATATATATTATTAATACATATTAATACATATAATATTAATATATATTATATATATTTATCTATACACCCACAACACCCATTAATAATTGATATATATATATATTCATCTATATACCCACAGCACCCATTAATAAATTGATATATATTTTCATATATATACCCTTCTGGCTCTCCTTTCACTACTGTGCTGTGGGATGTTCTGTAGGTTAAATGTGTTGCTCTGATTGGTTAATAAATAAAATGCTGATTGGCCAGGAGCCAGGCAGGAAGTATAGGTGGGACAAACAGAGAAGAGAATTCTGGGAAGTGGAAGGCTGAGTCAGAGAGAGCTGCCAGCCACCGCCATGAGAAGATGTTAAGATACCAGTAAGCCACAAGCCATGTGACAACTTATAGATTAATAGAAATGGGTTAATTTAAATATAAGAACAGCTAGTAAGAAGCTTGAGCCATTAGGCCAAACAGTTTAAGTAATATAAGTCTCTGTGTGTTTACTTGTTGGGTCTGAGCAGCTGCGGCACTGATGGGTAAGAGAGATTTGTCCTGACTGTGGGCCAGGCAGGACCAGGAAAACTCCAGCTACACTACTGTGTCCATCTTTGACTATAGTCACCCACTACAGTAGCCTGTCATTTGGGGATGCAGCAGAATGCATTTTGGGGAGACTCTGGGACACACTAGGAAGAGTCTAAGAGATAGGAGAGATGAACTCACTTCTGACACTAACTTCTGACACTATTGTGTTCCCTGAAATATTGTGCACCCTAATAAACTTATCTCGGGTCAGAGACAGAACAGCCACAATATTAAACATAAAGGTTAGGCAGTGGTATAGCACACGCCTTTAATCCTAGCATTCCAGAGGCAGAAATCCATCCGTTCAAGGATACAGCCAAGCATAGTGACTCACGCCTTTAATCCCAGAAAGCGAGCCTTTAATCCCAGGGAGTGGTGGTAAAAAACAGAAACATATATAAGGCGTGAAAACCAGAAACTAGAAGCATTTGGCTGGTTAAGCTTTTAGGTTTTGAGCAGCACAGTTCAGCTGAGAGCCATTTGGATATGAGGCTTCCAGTCTGAGGAAACAAGATCAGCTGAGAAGTTGGCCAGGTGAGATTAGCTGTGGCCTGTTCTGTCTCTCTGATCTTCCAGTGTTCACCCCAGTACCTGGCTCCAGGTTTGTTTTTTATTGATAAGACCTCCTAAAAATTCGTGCTACACTTGTTGGTAATTTTTATTCAAGCCAGTAAGAGTTTATTCAGAATCTAGAATATATCAGGCATGGAACTCAGTAACACACAAACTGTGATGTTACACTATTCCTACCCTGAATAAACCCAAAGGCAAACCAGGTTGATAAGGTCACTAACTCATGGGGTGAAATCGCATAGTACACACTGTACCAAAGATACAAATAAAACATCATGGAATCAAAGTGCTGAGGGAAACTGCATCTTCTACCAGTGGTTGAGTATGAGGTATCAACAGTTACTAAAACAATTAACGTGTTGTTGGACCTCAAAAGACAAGGCAGGCAGGGGCACGTTGGGCAACTGTGTTGCCTTTTATGTGTGTGTCTCCTCACCTGTGTGATGAGGGCCGAATCTAACCGTTCTTAGCGTGCATATTGCTTGCTGTAGACAGACTGCTGGCCATGCTGCAGTCGGCCCCACTGCTGATGCAACCCTGTCCAGAGCTGCCTGCAAGGGGACACAGCGCTGAGGTGGGTCTGCCTGTGGGAGTCAGAGCTAAGCATTCACTTGTGTTAAGGAAGTGCATGGACTCAGTCAAAGAGATGAGTGCAGCATCCTTCTCTACCTCACTAAGGCTGGTTCAGTAAGCCCAGCAGGGCCCTTTAACTCCCTAGGACACTGCCTCTGCTGACATTTCAGTCCACTATTGATCAGCATCCAGACACTGTGAAGTTAAGTGTTAGCTTGTCGACATTTGTCTGGCAGAAATGCAAATTATTTCTGTCCCATTGAATAGTTGCTTCCAGAAGGTTGCAGTAGTTGGGCCTTGTAGGCCCATAACCAGATTGTCTCCAAGTCATACCTTTATTTGGACACACAGAGGCACACATTTCAAGACACCCCATGCACTGTGTGAACCCCAGTTCTCCAAAAGGTTTATGCTGTTTTTAATATCTTCCTGATTTCCTTAGTGATAAATTAAGAAATTTTAACCCATGTTCCTTCTATATTGGAATGATTACAGCTTTTTAATTTCTGAGGGCTATCCTTGTAGAGATAAAAAGAGGAATTGTCTCTCATCCTCGGCCTGTGAGTCTGTGTCAGAGGTTCCATTCTCCTCAGTGTTTGCAGTTTAATGCATTTTATTGCATCATCTTAGTGGTCTCATGCTGTCTGCAAGGCTAGGAGAGTCTCAGGGCTTATTCTTACGGCACTTGCCTTATGACAATGATCAAGGTGTAGTTAATAAGTCTACACACACACACACACACACACACACACACACACACACACACACAATTTCAAGTGGCTACAACACAATAAGAGGCTGGATAATTGTTGATGAATAGAATCTATTTCCTCAGATCTGGAGACTGAGAAGCCCTTGCTCCATCACTCCATAGTAGATGGCAAGAGAGAAAAGACACCGGCCTGTCATCTTCCAAAAAGAAACCACTCCCTCAATAAGAAGTACCCCCATGATGGTATTAAGCAGTTCACGAGGGTAGACTCTCACAGGCCCAGCTGCCCAACGTTACGGTGTTGGAGATTAGGTTTGCAAAATACAAACTTCAAAGATACAGCATTCTGTCACAAGACCTCAAAAGCCATGCTCTTTCCTGTTGCACAAACTCTAAATGGTCTTATAATAAAAACCTGGAGCCAGGTATTGGGGTAAATGCTGAAAGATCAGAGAGACAAAGGAACAAGCACAGCCACAGAACCTCGCCAACTCCACAAATCCTCTGACTGAATGTGTCTGAGTCCTCAGCCAAAAGGCTCTAGTTCCTGTCTCCTCATGCCTTATATGCCTTTCTCCACCCAGCCATTCCACTTCCTATCTCAGCCTTCCTAGTACTGGGATTAATGGCATGTGTGCTTCCTAAATACTGGAGTTAAAGGTGTGTGCCACCACTGCCTGGCTCTGTTTCTCTCCTAGATGGGATCATTCTCATGTAGCCCAGTGTGGCCTTGAACTCACAGAGATCCAGACAGACCTCTGCCTCCAGAGTGCTAGGATTAAAGGTGTGTGCCACCACTGCCTGGCCTCTATGTTTAACTCTGTGGCTGGCTCTGTCCTCTGATCCTCAGGCAAGTTTTATTAGAGTACAACAAAATATCACACTTCCCACATGCAAAATTCATTTACACCATTTCACCAGGCCCAAAGCCTTAGCTTCTTCCTGCACCAGCTCCAAAGTTCAACATGAACAGTCTCCTCTAGGTCAAGTACAGGTGAGTCCAGGCAGGATGAAGTGGCAATCATGAGCCCCTCCAGCTGTGAGACTATAAAATAGTACTTTAGCAACCATTCAATATATGGTGGTGGGGCAGGCAAAGAATCCACATTCCCACTCCAAGGTGAAAGGACAGGAAAGGGATCGCTGGTCCTCGGTAAATCTCAAACCCAACACAATATTAAGTCCTAAAGCTAGACAATTGTCTCTTTTGACTCTATGTCCTGTGTTGTGACAGCACTGGAGTGACAGAATCAGACCCCAAGGCCTCAGACCACTTTGTTGCTATGGCTCAGTGCATGCATCAGTGCTGATAGACAGGAGTCTAGGGCCTGGAAATCTCCCAGGCTCCCATCACACACTTCAGTTTCACAGTTCAGAGGTGAGGGCAGAAGTGTGTGTTAAGTGGTGACCTCACTCCCATTGCTCCACTATACGTTGCCTTAGAGGGGACTTTCTGGTGGCTCCTGGAATATGTTTCTACCTGGGCCCCAAACTATACAGTAAATTCCCTGAATCTAAGCAGAGGTCGCCATGGCCCCACAAACCATACTCTGGATGCCTGTAGAATTAGCACCAGATGGACACTGCTTAAGACTTATAGCTGGAACCTTCCAGAAAAATGGCAAAAGCAATGGCCAGAACCTTCTGGCCTGGGACCTCTGGAGTCATGGTGAGTTGCCAAGAAATACTGTTCTGGAATGCATGGGGCAGAGTCCCACAGTGACCCTTGGCAGTGAGCCTACAGAGAACACATAGAAGCATCTCAAATCTCCCTGCCCTTCTGGAGCTTTGGGTCTATGACAAGGAGAGCCTCAGAGATCTCCATAGGCCTCCAGGGCCTTTCTCCCATGACCAGCAACCTAGACTCCCCCTACCCACTAACCCCATTCTAAAAGGTCTTTGGGCTGTGCCCCTGGCTTGTTCTCTTTAACGTCTTTTCAGTCTTGGCTAGGCTGCCAAGTTTTCAGAACTTTCTGCTTTGCTCCTTTTAAAATGATAGATTCTATTCTGAAACCATTTATCTCTGTCTGTAACCATTTGTGGTTAAAAGTATCTAAGAAACTTCGTCAATATCTTTGGCTTAGAAAGTTCTCCTCTTGTCTTAACTCAACACTCTTGAATTCTGCCTTGCACAGGGCCTGCAGGCATGGTCACAATTCAGCTAAACTGCTTGCTAATCTGTAGCAAATACAGCCTTTATTCTTAATGTCCAACACCTTTTCCTTCCATTTCATCTGAGACATCACAGGAACACTGGTCCGGCTACTCAAGTCATCCTGAGGAAGCTTCAATCTTTACTTGCAACTAGTCTGCTTTGGCCTCTCACCATGGTGGCCCACATATGTCCATCACAACAGTGTGGGATTTTTCTTCCAGTTCATAGTTCTTCTCCTCTAGTGGGGCAGGGACATATAAATGGTGTCATTGCTGGAAGGTAAATGAAGCACCATGAGGAGGGTCAGGGCATGACAAAGGATGGAGAAGGGGAACAACACAGCTGAGCCGGGGTCAAGGAAGCTCTACTGAGGATGTGAAAGTTGACCTGGGATGTCCATGGTATTCTAGCAAAGATGAGAGAGGTGGGTTAAGGAGAAGTGGGAGCATGTGCAAAGGACCAGGGAGAGCAGTTGTGAAAGACTGAAAGAAAGCTATGGGTCAGGGACCCAGGAGTAACATGGAAGAGGATAGTCTCTGACTAAATGTAACCTCTGCATCCCAGTGAGTGAAAATGGAAATGCTGATGAGAAATACAGGAGCCTCGAACGATTCCTTACTGCAGCAGGAAGGAGAGCTCGAGAGTGATTTCCAAAGTCACACCTCCCCAGACAGAGGAGCGTGAAGATTCATGGTGGCAACCAACATTACAGGCAGTTGTACACATCCACACCTATGAGTGTTTTTAGGGCTGTCACAGAATTTTGGAGCTCAGCTAAGCAATTCACTCCTAAGCATGTGTACTTCAAGGTCATAGTTCAAGAAGGAAAGATGTGGGACACCTTTGGGGCAATCTTAGCTTTAGGTCATGATGCACGTGGTTGAAATGATAGGAACATCTCTGCATACAATCAGTATTCTCCAAAAGTATCCATGACTGAAACCAAAGAAAGGATACTGCCAAGCTGAGTTAATTGGGGAGTTTCCCCCTGAAAGTGCCTACCATGCTTAGCAGATGAGCAGGCCACTGGCAGAAGTGTTTGTCACCATAAATAGAAAGGGGATTTTCTTTCCCTCATTATTCTTTTTGTACCCATGACAAAACCATGACCAAAAGTTGTTGTGGGATATTTGATCACACTGTGTGAAAAGGTGTGTTCTGATTGGTTTAATAAAGAACTGAACGGCCAATAGCTGGGCAGGAGAGAATAGGTGGGACTTCTGTGGAGAGAGAGAAACTGGAGATGAATCTAGACTCACAAGAGATGCCAATGAGATGTGGAGGTAATTGGACATATAGAATGAAGGAAATGTATAAAACCACATGACAGAACATAGATTAGTAGAAACACGTTAATGTAAGTTATAAGAGCTAGTTGGGTACAAGCCCAAATTAAAGGCCAAGCTTTCACAATTAATAATAAGTTTCCCTGTCATTATTTGGGGGCTGCCTGCCAGTCTGACAAGAAAGTCTGACTACAGTTGGTGCCCAACATGGGGCTCAAACCATGACCCTGAGATGAAGAGTCTCATGCTCTGCTCACCTAGCTAGTTGGGCACTTGAATAGCTGGTGTGCTAGATAAAAAATGTCTGCCACAGCACAGACACAATTTCCCAAAGTTGAGATGGTTAGGCACAGCTGGGACAGTTGAGTGTGGCTCTCACTGATACCTTCAGACCTGAAGGGGTGCAGAGCCACCTGCCAGTGCCATGTGCCAAATGAAGCCTTGTGGTGATAGCCTACACATTTAAGGTTTGGTTCACATGGTCAAAGAAACATTGTAGACATGGAAAAAAAAGCCAGGTCCAGGCCAAGAAAACCTCTAAACAGATACAGTATGCTTGAAAATGTGCTTAGAACTAAAAAAAGAAAAGAAAATGGGTATAGACAGTCATAGAAAAATAAGTTTAAAATTAAAATAAAATCTTTAAGGAAAAAGTAGAATAAAAAGAATAAGCCACATAAGGTTGGAAATACACAGGGCATCTAGATCCTATATGGTACTTTGTTGACTTTGAAGTTTTGAATGCTGACAAGTGAAGGGCAAACACTGCTGAGAGATACTGAATTGTAGAAAAAGTGCTAAATTAAACTGGCCTATATATTTTAAGAATATCTTAACTTCAGAATGGAAGTCAGGAAATGTGTTGTGTTGGGGGAGCAGTTTTGGCTTTGTTTCCATGGGAAACAAAAAGCTATGGATTCCTTCAAAATTAACAAAGACCATATTTGATCAGGAGAGACCTCCTGAAAATCATGGCTACAGACATGAAGAAAGAAACCAAGAAAACCTACAAGACAGGTAACATACATGCTGGTCCCTCTACTGTGGGAACAGCTCTGTGACTGGAGGAGACATGATAATTCTTGTTTATCAATCTTGTCCTCATGACTTAGTATTACATGCCATCATTTCATATGCCATGGATGGAGATTTATATTACAGTTTGGTTATGCAGTCCAAATGGACTTATAAAGTTGATAGATGTCTTTTACCTGCTCAAACATAGAACAAAAGACTATCTTCAGCTGATTTGTGCATACTGCATATTCCATACTTGTGTTAATGAAGATATATGTATGTTACCTTTAAAAGTTTGTATGCTTTCAGAACAAAAAGACCAGGTACCAATAAAGACAAGTTGCCCAGTTGATCCAGCCTCTCAAAATGCCTCTGTTGCAGTTACCTCAAAAATCTACATCCAGGACAACTTCAAAGCTGCTGGCTGAGATGGGCTAGTCTCACAGACTACTCCAGCCAGGACTTCAGATAAGCCATGCATTTTACCATTACACAAAGGTTGAACAAAAAATAATACAGTTAGCTCTCCCAGGACTTAACTATTACCTTAATTCTCAGGGTCCCCTAAAGATGCTGTTGCCCCTAGACAACAGGGAGTAATTTTAAGAACATGAAACTCATGTTCCCAAGAGGTGGGGTAGGTGGCCTTTGGTCATTTGATGGCTTATGGATATTTATCATCGTTTAAGGGGGTTGGTTGCAAGTTTCAACTGGTCATGGTCAGAGAGGAAACCAAAGGATGTTAGATTCAGAGATCTTTAAAAAGGGAGGATATAGGAATGATAGGATAAAAGGGTAGATTGTTGAATCTACTTTTAAACTAAAAATCAACTATTAATGTCAAATATTTTACATTGGCATAGATTTTTTTATATTGATAAAAATTTAAAGTTACTTTTGTTATATTGTATATATGTTTCTATTCTTGTTTGAGGTACTGTACCTATGCAGTTCATTTAAAAATGTAATGTATGGGTCTAGTCCTCTCTCTCTCTCTCTCTCTCTCTCTCTCTCTCTCTCTCTCTCTCTCTGTGTGTGTGTGTGTGTGTGTGTGTATGGAAGGTAGGAGTTGATTCATGGTTTGAAGGTACAGTCCTTGAAGATACAGTCCATCAGGGCAGGGAAAGCACAGTGTAGGAACATGAGGTGAGGCAGCTAGTCACACTACATTTTCTCTCAGGAAACAGAGAACTGTAGTTGCTTACTCTATGTACCTTTAGACATGTATCACAAATAATTAAGAACAAATTTGGAGGAGCCAGGTATGGCAGCACACACTTTAATTCCAGCATTCAGGAGGCAGGGGTAGGTAGATCTCTGAGTTCCAAGCCATTCTGGTCTACACAGTGAGTTTCAGACCAGCCAGGGCTACTCAGTGAGACCTTGTCTCAAAAAAAAAGTAGATAAAAATTAAAATTAAAATTGAAAATGTAGAGGAAATCTGGGTTAAATAAACTGGTTTCCCTACTGTAAGATGTTAATATTCATTAAGTCTAGAAGTGAAGCTCAGCATGGCCTGAGTTTAAGTGGACTTGTTTTCACAGGCTGGTGATTTATGCACACAGAACCAGGGTAAGAAGGTGAGTTCTGGAACCGCATACAAGGTCTCTGAGTGCCTCTCCTCAGTGCATTCCCCACCTCCAACCCCTACCTAGCAAGGCTCCTGGTTCATAACAGGTAGGCTTTCTGCCAACGATTCTCAAACTTCTATTTCCAGTTCAGCCCTTTACAGAACTTCAGACCCAGACACCCAGCAGCCTCCCCAGTATCTTTGCTGGCTTCCTGATGGATGTCTCAGATGCAGTCTGTCCAAATCTGAACTCTGGACCCTCCCCACCAAGCCTGTTTCACTGGCAGCCTGTGGATCTCAACTGGTGTAAATATCACTCTCCCAAGGAATTAGCCAAAAACCTTGGTCTTTTTACTCATTTTTCATGTTGAATCCATCAAAGCATAAAATTTTCACCACTCTGAACATCTACCTGAGATGTGATCGTGTCTAGTACTATCATAGGGCCCGTACTTAGAAACAGGTCCTAACCTTGTCTCATCTGGCTTCCTTTCTGGTGCTCTCACACACATCTCTGTGATCTTTAAGTTTCACGGACCTATCCTTAACTGGGCTCATGGACCCCCCCACTCTCTTCAAACTCCTACCACAAGATTCCCACCCCACTCAGACCACCAAAAGCTATAGACTTCCAGAAACACTCTGGCCTTATTCTGGGTTCTTGTTATCTATCTATCTATCTATCTATCTATCTATCTATCTATCTATCTGTATGTCTGTCTGTCTATCAAATAATCAATCTATCTGTCTATCTATGTATCAAACAATCTATCTATCTATCTATCTATCTATCTATCTATCTATCTATCTATCTCTCCCCTTATCTTTGTCTCTTCCCTTCCCCATCTCCTCACTTCTACCCCCTTTCCTCTCTATTGCCATCCTCTCATTCCCTCTCCCCCTCTCTCCTTTCATCTCTTTCCCTCCTTCTCTCTTTTTTATCTGGCTCCTTCTCCCCTCCTTTCTCTTTCCTTTGCCCGTTCATTCTCTCTCCCCTCCCATCCTCTCTCCACTTCTCTCTCCATCCCACTCAGCATACACCAGCTCCCAAGTTTAACATCAAGTTGCAGCCTGCCTTTGGTCTCTGCCCTGGCTGCTCCTTGATCACAACATTCTAGCTGACTCTCACATCTCCCATATTAGCACAGCTCTCACAATCAAGATGAGGTCTACCTTGACCACTGTGACTAGAGTGCCCTGTCCCCTGGCAGTCCCCTCCTCCCTACCATCTTTCCTCATATTTCACCACGCCACAGACCTCTCTTGAGACTGAATACCACTCTACCCAGGTCTTTATTTCTCCCTATGCTGGAATGTATGCTCCACACTCACTTCTCTGCTATTCCCTAAGCAACAAGAAAAATGCAGAGCACACAGACCCTATTCAAAGAGTATTTATGGAACAAATGCATGCTTGGTGAGTGTTCAGCCCATACTGGAGCTGTTGTGTTCGGACCCCCTGACTACACTTCTTTGATTTGACAGAAAGCCAAATACCGTGATCTTTAACTTTCAAGTAAGATGAAGGTTGTATTTTCAACAAGTTGGATAAAACCAACATGCTTTATGATTGGATCATTTTCCCTGCTCAAAGCAGATACTGTCTGAAAGACTCAACAGACAACCAGATGCTGTTTTCCATGAAGGTATTGAAATGTGGTGACATGGAAGAGTGGTACCAGGAAAGTCATGGAAGGACGTGCCAGAGTTTCCGGTGTTCCATGCCTTTCTCTCAAAAACTCAGCTGTACTTATAGTCATTTATTTCCTGATATTGGAGCCATGTGGGGCTCCCTACTGTGGAGCATTTTGTTATGTAAGCCAAAAGGGTTAATACACACAACATCTTGGGTCCAGGGCTACAGCTTAATTTATAGCATTTGCCTCAAATGCATAAGACCCTAAAAATAAGATATTGCCTATGAAATCATGTGTTAAGCAAAATATCAGAATGTAAGCACAATAAACACAAAGAATACCTCAGAGTTTAAAATTCTCTTGCACTGTGAACCCTTCATTGCTCATAATATCATGGAAAAATAAAGATCTGATAAGATATAAAATGTTAAGAATCCTTGAAAAGGACCCTTCATTGGTCATATTATGACATAAAAATGATAATCTAATCAGATATAAAACACTGAGAATCATTAAAAGTGTATGATGAACAGAGTTCTGCCACAATATTATTCTTTTATATATATTTATAATTGTCCACAATTCAAAGTTTTTAGGAAAAATTAGTGCTGGGAAAAAGGATGATGAGATTATCCGGAACAGTGTTTGAAAAACAGAATTACCATCAGATCTACATATATTATATTTTCCTATACATGTTTGCTGTGTCTTGAGATATTAGTTAGTGAAAGTCTGAAATCATCTAAAAGTTTCCAGTGTTTCATGTTTTTCAATCATCAACTTTAATTTTTCTACTTCTATTCTTTTTGGTATTTTGTAGTGTATATTCATATATGTACACATACTTATACATGGGATACATAGTTCAGCCATCCTGTTGCTGGGAATGTATAGGCCAAAACATCTGGTGACCCCCTGTGCTTAACGATAAGAGACAATGTAAGACCTAAAGTATGGAGGATGCCAGTAACAACACTGATCCCGGGTGGGAGGAGCTAATCAGCAAGGTTAATGCATACAGGTATTACTTATGCACAAACATTATCAGTAAAGTTGGTAAAACTTTTTGAAACCCTCTGGGATAGAAGGCCCATAAACAATATATTATTTATATCACTCTTATAGTGCACACTTCTGTTTTTATATTCAGCTACCAGAGAAGCCTTCTAATGGTCTCATCTTTTATGCAGCATAGACCAGTCTCCACTAAAGAGGATACATTAATCTAAGTAATTGAGATGAATTTTAATTTGTTTGGATGGTATCAAGGCTTGGGATGACTAGAAGGGGGAAATATAGGTTTTTATATATTTGTGCAGGCTAAGACAATAGCTTGCAATAAGATCCAACTACCTGGAGTCTGATTTTGGACTTCCAGCCTCAAGCCTATCAGAAAATGAAGGCGTGCTTTCTGGAAGCATTTTGTTGTAGTAGTCGGCAGAGACTCATGTAGCCACAACTTGCTGAAAAATAAACATTAAATGATCTGGGACCATGAAGCAACATTTCCCGCCTCCCACATGTTCATCTCACAAAGCAGGAGAGCCAGGATGTCCCAAACATGATTCTTACAGTGGGGCAGAAGGTAGAGGAAAAACTAAAAAGATCAGTGATTTTTTTTTTTCTGACTCTGGACAATGTTTATATACTGAGTGTGGGGAACGTGACTGAAACCTTTTGATTTATAGCCTTAAAGAAAAACCAAGAGAAAACACCACTGGCTTCGCATCAAGAATGGCCGTCTGTTTGGCTAATTTCAATGCAGTGATTTGGTTTTTCTTTTCCTTTTTCTTTTAATTAGGTGATCAAGTGAAAGCAGATGGCTTCAAGGGCTCCCATGCTCTGTGAATTGTCCATGGTCCTGAGAAGTGGGAGAGTCTCGGTTGTGGGAACTAAGCTTTCATGCTCTCTTTCTCTTTTTATTGCAACAAACTGCATAGATGTTGGGCAATATTCTCATCTGGCACCAGGAAACAAAGACAGAGCACTTACTAAGCAGGTCATGGGGCCAGGGATGCAGGCTGGTGGTAGAGCACTTGCCTAGCATCACAAGGTCCTGGGTTCAATCTTCAGTACCGAATTAATAAGTTAAAATAGGTCATAGTACAAGAGACAATGAGTCTGATCACTCCTGGGCTCCCAGGACTTGTGTCTCAACATCCCATGTCCCTCTTGCTCCATCCCACCATGTTCCCAGCCTCAGCCCTTCAATAACATGCAGGTGGACAGCTAACCATCCTGACTGGGAAGTATTGGTGTTTCTCAGCAAGCACAGGATTTGCTAAGAAGCCTGACTGACCCCAGAGGATGAATATCTGGTCTTTACCACAACTTATCCATAGACTTGGGTCCTAAACTTTCTCATAGACAGAAGAGGTACATCCACATGACAAAATGGAGAGCAGTATAACAGAGATGCTGTGAACCTGCCTTTGAAATATGTGTACCTTGGTCACAAGCCCACCAAGGGCATATGTGAGCCTCTTTTCCTTCTGCAACGCAGGGATGCTGATGGTCCTGATAGCACTGTCTCAATGTATAGCCCATAACCTGCCCTCTGTGGGACACCTTGAGCCCTGATAAGAACTCAACAGTTGGAGTCATCACAGTTCACAAGATTATAGAACTAGTCACCCAAAGCCAAGAAAGGCCACATGGAGTTTGAAATAAAACAACTCCATTCATTTATTTAAAAATGACCCTCCTACTGCCTTACATTTTGGAACAAACCTACTGTCTTGCAGTTGTAAGGCCAGTGGTTTAATGAGGGTCTCACTGAATAAAACCCAGGTGTCTGCTGCATTCTTCTTTGCAGACTGTGGAATGACATCCATTTCTGGCTTTTTCCATCTCCCAAAGGCTGACCAAATAGTTTTGTTCACAGCTCAGCTCTCTTCATCTGTCTCCATCAGCAGAGGGTGGATCTTCTCATAGCAGAACTCTGACCCTCTCTTGCCTTTCCCTCTGCTTTAAAGGGTCAATGTATTAGTTGCTTTTCTGTGGCTGTTATAAAACACCATGGCCAAGAGCAACTAAGACACACATCTCAACCACACACAAGAAACAAAGCAAGAGCACTGAAAGTGGGACGAGGCTATAAACGCCCAAATCCCACCCCCAGTGTCTCAGTTAGGGTCTCATTGCTGGGAAGAGACACCAGGACCACAGCAACTCTTACAAAGGAAAACAGTTCATTGGGGCTGGCTTACAATTTCAGAGGTTTAGTCCATTATCCTCATGGTGGGAAACATAGTGGTGTGCAGGCAGACATGATGCTGGAGAAGGAGCTGAGAGTTCTACATCTGGATCTGAAGGCAACAGGAAATGAACTGTGACACACTTCCTTCAACAAGGCCACATCTACTCCAACAAGGCCACACCTCCTAAGGGTGACACTCCCTATGAGCCTATAGGGGCCAATTACATTCAAACCACCACCCTCAGTCACTTACTTCCTCTAGCAAGGCTCCCTACTAAAAAGTTCCATAAACTCTCCTGAAAATTACCACTGACTGGGACCAAGTTTTTAACATGGTCCTATGTTAAAAGTTTTTTCCATGAGCCTCTAAGGGGACATTTCTCATTCTAACTACCAAAGGATGCTAGAAATTGCGCTGGCCAACTCAAACAAGCCAGGATAATGCGTTAGTTCAAGGTTAGCTGCGTAGAAATCTTCACTTATCCTCCATGGCCATTTAAATCAATATGTTTCCATGATGGGATTCAGACACCTTTGAGGATCATTATTCTGTCTACCAGGACAATTAAACAGAACATACCTACTCTGTAGCAATACATAAATGTATTTCTATTGCAGTTGAGTTGCTAAAATGGAGATAGAGCAAATAGAAACCTACCAGAACATGAAAGGAAGGCTCCTCCTGAGTAAGGGATAAAGTTCTCAGTCCTCAGAAATTAATCACTTGGCACAAATGTGCACTTCACAAACAAAAGAAAAATGGGAATTTATTCAGGGAACTCGAATTTAGCCATGTAGGAAGGGACTTCAGGAGTGAGCACCTTCTGAAGCATATGTTGGTAAGGCATAACATTCCTGAGCATGCTCAGTTCAAGAAGGAAGGGTGACAGACTCTTTGAGGGACAATCTCAGATCAAGGGCATGCAGCCCAGGTTCAAGAGGTCACAAGGTGGGCGGAAGCACCACTGCACATTCAGCTTGCCTTGTAAGGATGGCAGATAGAAGCTCCTCCGAGGAAGTTCAGTCTGTCTCTAAGGTTTTACTGTAACAAAAGGGAAGCTTCATTAGTGTAAGTTTGTCTCTAGAGATGCATGTCTCATTCAACACTGCAACAACACACTCTACCACACAAAGAAAATGAAGGCCAGACAGTTTGGGATGAACTGGGGTGGACACCTTAGGCTCACCTCCCCTTCTTCGAATTTACCCTGGCAAAAAAGAAGTGGAACACATTTCCCTGCGACTGATTTGGAAGGCCAGGCTGCAGGTGGAGCTGCCTTCAATGAGAAGGGCTGTGTGGGCTTATACATTCACACCCAATCCCTTTCCCTACGAGCAGAATTTCTCCACAATGTGAATTGCATGTAGAGTATTGATGCTGACGATTTAACTTTGGCCTGAATTATCTTTGAAAACCCATTCTGCAGATATGAATCACCAGGACACAAGCCCCTCTCTCTTACTTCTCTCTGCATTGACTGGCTTCCCTTCCCCAGCACCACAAAGCCTAAAATATAATTTGATTTAGTGCAAAGGAGGGAGGTAAAAGAAAGCAATGCAAATATTATTTGGATTTATTTAATTTCTCATTTACTTAATGGGAATAACTGATTAATGTGGCTAAGTGCGTATATTACATGATGTACTGAAGCTGAAAGCCTAGATCCTAGATACTTTCTAGACAGTGGGAAAAGCAGAGTCTAAGGTGTCGAGCCATCTCCGGAGGCAGCACCTCTCTGAGAGCACATTCTAGACCTCTACATATGCTGCAAAGACCAACTATGCCTACATTATCCAGTGATAAAAATGATGGCCCCCATATCACATGACCTCCAAACATGTTTCTTGATCCAGATACTTTCAGTAAATCAACCACTCCTCAGCTCATCCCTCTGTGTAAAACAACTAACACAGAAGTAACCACACTTTTGGTTTAGACTTCAACAGGGCTCTTGTTTTAGCATGAGGTCACTTTAGAAGTGCCTTCAGCTTTGGCATGTTCCACATAACAGTTCTGCTGTTTTTACTAGTCATGGGGAAGGACTCCGAAGCCCAACCTGGAGAAGTCCATTTGCTTTTCTCCCTGAAGCTCAGAGCCCCGCCCACGACCACTGTCAATCACAAGGTGTGCTTTTGCTCCTGCCAACCATCAAACATCACATTTCCCTCTAGAGATGCTATCATGACTTCTGAAAAAGCTCATGTTCAAGAGACTTTTCCCAGAATATGAAAATGCCTCTCAGCGGAGAATCCAGGGACAGTTTCTCCGACAGGCAGGGGAACAAAGGTTTGTTGTTCCTTGTCATAATGTCATAAGTTAAGGAGGAGATCAATTCTGACATTTCAATTTGTACCCAGCTGAAGGTCAGGCAGAAGCATGTAATAAATTCTGTTTGGGATATAAGCAATTAGAATCCAACAGATCCCTTCTACTCTTAAAGGCTTAGTTCCAGTCTTTCCATTCAAGAATTCCTTCCTGGCCGTTAAAAGACTCTTGTTCTAGATGAAAGTGTTGCCCAGTGGTTCTTTTCAGTCCCAAAAGAAAAAGTTAATTCTACTGATTTTAAAAACCATCTAAAATTCTGTCTTTCCACACACAGTGAGCAATATTCAATGGCTATCAAAAGGTTACTCAGAGGCGCTGGGCAGCATCCTGTGTAAGCAGCAGCCACCCACTGGTGAGCAATGAATGGAATCCTCTGAGAATGAGGCAGATATTGTCATTGAACTACAACATATCAGGGCAGAGGAAGTGCCATGTGGTGTATGAGCATACACATCCCCAGTGAGTCCCCAGTAAGGGACTTACCTATCGGGAATGCTCTGCCTCTCTGGCTTGCATGTCGGCCTTAATCAAAACTGTACTGACAGAAAAGGACTGGATAGAGAGCAACAGGACCTAGTCACTGGGAGACATCTCCACGTTAGAGTAGCTGTGTCTTTAATGTACTAAAGCCACCATCAACGAAAAGAAATGTAAGTAGCCATTAAGCACTAAACCTTGATGTATTGTTACAATTTCCCATTGTGCACACAGACAGCACAACACAAAACACAGCTCTTGCCTCAAAGGGAAGAAGAACTGGTTTGTTCTGGAGGCAAATATGAGTGACCATGGCCCTGGAACAGAGAGTTTCAGTGCCCAAATGCCATGTTCCTGTGTGATAACAATTGTATTGAAATTTTATAGTAACAGAACAAATAAAACTATAAATAAAGACATTTAAATATATATAAGTGAAAATATTAAGTGGCTAGGCAGGTAGGCAGGTGATGCAAAGGGGGAAAGTCTCTGCTATAGTCCTCAAGTGTTATCTCATGACATCCTTAGATTTGGGGTTGGTTGAAGCTGGGGGGTCTGTTTGTACATTCCAAAAATGTACTATTGTGAGTAGTTATCTACTAGTCACAAGGATGTTAGGTCAAACACAGAGGGATGATAGGAGCTCAGCTAGCATCTGGGTCTGGAACATCGACTTTCCATAACTAGACCCTGACATGACTTTGATTGGCAGTCAGTAGAATGTGTCCTTGGAATCTTGGTTCTCTTCTTTCCCTGGACCTGTGATGTGTAACAGTGCTACACTCTTCTGTGATACTGAGCAGAGGCAGAGCCTCAGCTCTCAGTTAGCCACATGGTCATGGGGTAAAAGACAGCTAGATCTGGACACTGCAGCTAAGCTGTGACGCTTGGGAGGCAAGTGACTTCTTTATTTTCTACTTAGGATGGATTTATGGAGACCCATCTGCGCTGTAAGTCAGAAAGCTCCTGTCCTCCCTCCTGCTGGAGGGTGCATAGGGGGACTGGAGTGGAAGGGGGGCTGGAGTGGGAGCCGTTTGTGGCCCAGCCTGGAATCACAAGCCTGATGTCCCACTTCGCCCTATCCCTTTGCACCTTAGAGTCCAAGAAAACCTACTCAGCTGGGTTAAATTTTCTGACTAAGAACCAAAGCAAATACACAGAAGCAACAATTCACCCAGCTGAGAAAACATTAATATTTTCAATGAACTGGAATCTAACTTTAAAATATTACAAATGAGAGTCTTCCCATGACGTATTTCCAAAAGATTTCCAAATCAAACCACAGAGGAAATCAGATAAGCACAAAGCTTCCAGAAAGAGAAAAGCAGAAGGGGGTCACTGAGTGGATGCTTGTCATCTGTGGAATTAATTAAGAACACTTCACACACACAGCAAAGTGCTCTGAGCAAAAGCCACCAAGCCCTCAACATCAGGACCCAAAATGATAAACAAAAAGGTAAACGGGAATCTTTCAGAATTCCCAGTGATGCCAAGGGGCCACTTTCCGGAATCCAGTCTTTCTTTTTCCCCAATCACCCAGTCACTAGTGTGACTGGATTGTATAGCACCAGAAAAGGGTATTGGATCACACAGCCATGACAATAAAGTGTGATCATTGTATCCATGTGACTGGAGTCTCCACATCACTGTATTCCCAGCTTGGTAACATCTCCTATCTAAATTGTTAGGGATCTGATCCCCAAAAGCTTGCCTCTCCCCGTCTCTGCTGCAGCCAAAATTGGAGCAGAGTCCGAAGAGCCGGTCCTGGTTGCCTTTCCCTCACCCCTTAAGCCAGAACCTAGACATGTTCCTGCAGAAGAGAATAAAGACTTGAAACCTGACTCAAGATGAAAGAGAGCCATGAGCAGAGAGAGACTGAATGGAAGCCCGACCTTACCCCAGCTCTACATACCAGATAGAGTTTCTACAAGAAAAGTCCCTGATACACAAATATGGAAGACGTGGGAGCTATGTAAATGTGGAGGGTCAGGATGCTAGTGGCCCAGCCCATTTGAGTGAATGCCTTCCCCAAGCTCACTGGCCCTGTCTCATTCTTGGGAGTACTTTCCCTTTCTTAAACTGTCTCTATTATGTCTACCTGTGCATCCCTGGTACAATCCTTTATCATGAGACACAAGAACTTGGATACCAGAGCCAAAGAGATGGCTAGTGGTTAAGAGCATGTACTGTTCTTACAGGTGACCTAAGTGCAGTTCTGAGAACCCACATCAGGTACTCATAACCACTTTAACTCCAGCTCCACGGGACCCCAACTTCCTCTTCTAGAATCCATTGACACCAGCACTCACACATGCACATACCCACACAAACACACCTGAGTGCACACACATGCACACACACACACACACACACACACGAATTTTTTAAAAGAATGTGGATATATGGATATTTCAACAGGTATGCCTGGAACATGCCAGTGTGTTCCTCAGGTCTCAGATCCACACTTATCACACTCCTATGAAAGAAGTTGAATTGTAATATCTGGCAGCAAGCTGCTTACCTCTTTGGTTACAGGAGTTCTTCAGCCAGACCCACCCACACTGCCATATTCTCCCCCAGATTGCTGAGTAGAAATGAGTTCTCAAATTCTGCCAAATTTTGAACCCCTGACCATCCTGACCCTTGGTCTATCAGTCATTAACATATTAAGTGCCTTAAAACAATCGTATTTGGCTTTGCCTTTAACCGTGTAGGTTACCCACACAGTCTGGTAACTTGACCAGGCTCTGCCCTTCTTCTTGGGCTCCGTCACACACTTGGCAGGTCTACTGGGAATGATGACCCAGAAGAGTGACAGCTGCTCTGACAGTGGCAGGTTCCCCAAAGACTGTCGGGGTGGTCAGTCATGTAGCAAATAATACGAAACTCTGTCATCTCCAATCATAAGAAATAAAGCAGACACTCTTGTATTTGTCACACATGCCCCTCTGCATCCACTTTTGGCTTTAGTGTTTAGGGATTCGGTAAAAACCAGATGTTCTTCTTGATAGAGCTGCTCTCTTTTCCACCTGCCACACAGCAATGCATGGGAGACTACTTCCTCCTGGGAGGCCCCCTGAGCCCTGGGCCTGGAGAGGGTACGCTAATCCCTCGCTGTACTCAGCAGTAGGAAGTAGACTACAGCCCATCATGCTCATGGTAAACAGAGCACCAAGGACACCCTGAATACACACACAAGGCAGATGGAGAAACTGTCCGTTGTTGCAAGCAATGTGTGCACCTGGGATTGTCAGAGCATTTAGATCCCCCCAAAACAATCTGGCTTCATATCTCATCCCAGGAATGAATGAAATTTCCTTCAGGGGATCCCATATACTAAAGACCCAAGGATGAGACTCGATGTCATGTTACTTTTGGAAAAATTTGTGAATGGAATCTATGACCTGCGCCTTCTTTTCCTGTGTGCAGAATAGCTGCGGATGGGAGACAGCAGTGAGAAAGGAGAAGGAGCCATTGACCATTGTTCACGTTTCCAATGATGACTGTGTCTGTCAGGTGTCTTAACCAGACCTGGGCGTTGTACTTAATCAAGCTCCTGTGGATGGCCAGGATCACCATGCTTTGTGAAGGAGGAAGATCATTGTCTATCAATTTCCATCTTCTAGCTCAGATAATTTCAAGGGAAAGACCAAGCTGATATGAGATGATGTGGCTGTGATCTGAAAGGAGAGAGAAGAAGCAAGAACAAAGCTCTCCCTACACTCTAACTCCAGTTTCAACCCATCCTTTGCTCAGTGTGAATGACGGCTCAGCCGCCACCAACTGCCCCACTTACCCACTCTCAGAAGCTGAAGCTTCCACCTCTGTGGCTTCAGTCTCCCATGCAAGCCCTCTTAGCCAGGCACACAAGGATGATGGATAACTACTTTTAGGAAAGGGAGATGTTTGGCTAGGTATACATTAGACTCTCTAGGCTGAAGTGCAGTTCACATACCCTCATTCAATACTCTGTCTCTGTTTTGACTGAGACATTACTCCTAGATGCTGAATACCACTTTAAGCATGATTGCTCTTGAAGTTATTTTTTTGTTTTGAGTCAAAAGATCAATGATTTTAATTCATTAGTTCTACAAATCCTTCTTGAGCACAGTTGTCCCTCCATAGGCAGGAGAGATGGCTCCAGGGACCCCAGTGATATCTGCAGATGCACAGATTCCTTATATTAAAAGCATGGAATTTGCATATAATCTACATATGTACTCCCCTAGGATTCTAAATCAACCCTGGATTACTTATCACCTGACGCAATTGAAATGATACAGCAATACTTATTATACTGTATCGCCCCATGAATAATTACAAAGAAAAGCTACAGATGTCATTTCTTCCTAAGAAGTTTTGATAGAACATTGGCTGAAGCCACAGGTACACAATCCAAGATACTGGAGGTAACTGTACCAACCCATGCCAGCCTCTGCTGTGGGCACCAGTAACAATGGTGAGAGCAGTTCTAGAGCCCTGAGAGCAAGAGATTGGGGAAGGAAATAACACTAGTATGTCATTATTAGTAATGACAATTACACTAAAGAAAAATAAAGTTAACAAGAGCGTCAAGTATGGTGGAGAGGACAGAGGAGCCTGGGCATCTGGACGAGGCTTCCCTGAGCTGACAGTGTCCTGGTGAAAACAGGGAGAACACAAGTCATGGCAGCAGGGGCATGAGATCACCAAGGAGAAGAGGCCAAGTCTCTGTTGCTCGGACCTCCAAACTCATTCTGGGAGAGGGGAATACATAGGTAGGTAGATAGATAGATAGATAGATAGATAGATAGATAGATAGATAGATAGATAGATATAGATTTCTTATAACCCATATTTCTTTGGTCCCTCAAACATTTCATGATGGCTTACACTCGTGTTAATGAAACAGTGATGAGTACATCCAAGACTAGAAAAATGTGAAACATTGGGGCAGTGCTCATCACCTGGGCCCGTTCTGTGGCTGAACTTTTCCCAGTCAATGGAGATGAGGGCTCGTGTGTGGTCTTTGCAACTTCACTGCAACGTGAAAAATAGCAACACTGTGTCTGTGTGCTCTCTTCTCTCCACAGCTGTGATCTGTGGACATTTACAATGACCAGGCATAAGGGACCCCTCTCCAAAGTCAAGGCCTCCTCCTAACACCAGCGCAAGGAAGGGCTGAGAGTGAAGAGGCAAGAAGGGGAGCCTGGGAAATGCAGCAAGCCTTTGTAAGGATCCCCACCTGGGTGACCCACAGATAGAACCAAGAACATTATGGAGTTCTTAAGGAATGAGCCTTTGAAAGAAACAAGCCATCAACTGGTCGCCAGAGCTGTAGGTGGAGGAGGAACTGTAAGATCTGGCCCTCGCCGGAACTCCTGGCCCTGGGGAGAGTTCAGCTAACAGTGTGGAGGAATCAAAGACCTCAAGAGGCACCCTCACTCTCAGCCAGGACTTGCCAGCATCCCACACTTGTCTCATCTCTCCATCACAGCCACTGTCTCCTTCCCACTTCGCCTTCCCCAGCCCTTCACCCACCAACCGCTTTCTTTTCCCCCATCCCTTTCATACTCCTCCCCTCTTCCAGTTTTGTTTGCTTGTTCGAAAGAAGCAGTGTTTCATTTTCTGCTGGTGGCTCATCAGTCCTACAGCCGTAGAGAAGAGTCTGTGTTTTGGTACAAAGTGCCACAGGTTTCCCACTCTGGTGCCGTCACCGCACTCCAGAGTGTGTGTGCTCAGTAAGTAAGTCAATAGAAGCTGAAAGAAAAAGTCACACATATATCATGTCTTATGTGGCATCGTCTATAGTGACAATAAACATGTTCAATAAAACTCAGTGGGTTAGCAGCCTCTTTAAAATGACTTTGTATCCGTTAAGAGTCCCGCTTATAAACACTGTGGGAGTTAGGAAAACCCGGGTTGCTTTTTTGCTGTTGTTGTTGTCTGGCTTTTGTTTGTGTTTTTTTAAGACAGGGTTTCTCTGTATAGCCTTGATTGTCCTGAAACTTGCTCTGTAGACCAAGCTAGCCTCAAATTCACAGAGATCTACCTGCCTCCCAAACGCTGGGATTAAAGGCGTGTGCCATCACCACCCAGCTAAAACTCAGTATTTTTGTGTGAAAAGAGAAGGATGCAAAATTCTGTTGCCCTGCTTATTACAACTATGTGCATACAGAAAGACTGGGGTTTTGCTGTTGTTTTGGTTTTTTGTGTTATTTTTAATAAGAATGGAAGGCCTGAGGACATAGCACAGAGGTAGAGCACTCGCCTTGAGTTCTACCCCCAAGCACAACAAAAATTAACAAATACATAAATAAATGCAAACAATATGAGCAGACACCAGAAGCTCTGTGGGAAAATCCAACACAAGTGAGCCATAATCCTGTGCCTGAACCCACCAGGAATCGTCTTTTAGATGTTTGTTTTATGAAGTTTCTCCCTCACTCCCAAATCACTTCCCCAAAGATGAGCCCCGAAAAGGAAGCCTTCTGTATTTGTAGCTGGCCTACTCAGGGTGACCATTGCTGTGATGAAACAGTAGGACCAAAAGCAGCTCAGAGAAAAAGGGGGTTCATTTGGCCTACACTTCCACATCACTGTTCATCACTGAAGGAAGTCAAGACAGGAACTCAAACAGGGCAGCGACCTGGAGGCAGGAGCTGATGCAGAGGCCATGGAAGGATGCTGCTTTCTGACTTGTTCCCCATGGCTTGTTCAGCCTACTTTCTCAAAGAACCCAGGAGCAGCAGCCCAGGGATGGCACCATCCACAATGGGCTGGGCCCTACCCCATCAATCACTACTTAAGAAAATGCCCTACAGGCCTACTTACAGCCTGATCTTGTGGAGGCATTTTCTTAATTGAGGTTCCCTCCTCTCAGATGACTTTAGCTTGTGTCAAGTTGACATAAGACTAGCCAGCACAGTAGCCATCCTGTTCTTTGTTGGGCAAATGCGTTAGGTGGTTTCTATATCATGGTCTTACTGTATGCAAATGAGTTTATCCCTTATCACACTCTACACGCTGTCTTCCACAGCAGGACATGTCCCATCACGGTTCCATCATCCATTCTTCACTCTCAGACCTCTCTTCCATCTATTCTTCTGGTTAAGTGCCTGACATTCCTTCTTGCTTTCCCTCCTCTACAGATCCTACCTGCTCTCTAAGCCCATGGCACCTTTCCCGACCTCCTTAGGCAGCCATGGTCTCCTTACATGTCCTGTTTCTCCAACACTAATCATGTTCCCCATATGACGCACCTTATGGCCTCATGACTTAATCTCACTGTCCAACCCTGCTGCAGTCCCCAAGGGTAGGAACTATGTTATGAATTGGTCTTAAAGCAAAGTCTCCCACAGTGTTCAGTGCAGAGTTAGTGAGTGCTGCTGTTGATTGAGTGATCAATAAGGAAACGGAGGAGGGGGAACACCTGGGAACCGAGGCATAGATTTCCACACCTCTTCTGCATCTCATCTACCTGTCATATTAAAGCCCCCTCCAAACTAACACTCACTAACTATTGCAAAATATGTGTGGACATCCATAAACATGAAGCCATCTGCAGCTAATTTTTCAAACCTTTTAACCAGCACAAATGAATATGTATTACTAACAACATCAGTACTGATTTCTAAGATGTTCTAAAGTAGATTAAAGGCTATAGGCAATATTATTAATAACCCAATTTATAGCAGAATAAATTTCTAGATTTAATGTTGGAGTTACGAAGAATAACACAAAGTGATTTTTTGAAAATAAATGTTTTGAGTAATTTTTATCTGACATCTAAATGTTGGAAAGATGCACAATAGAACACTGAAGCATGCATATTCAGTGAGCCAGTCTGTGTTTTTTTTTTTTAAATCCAGAGTGTTACATATTTCCAAGTAGGGAATTTATGCTGCAGAATTATTATCACACCGCAGGTGCATAAATTACTGACCATGCTAAAAAACAGAGCACTTATGTTGAGTCTTGTGAAGCTAGAACTTGGAAGGTTGGTGTTCAACACTCAGTGTTCTGTGGTGTGTTTGTGTGTGTGTGTAAGTGTATGTGATATGCATGTATATGTATGTATGTGTGGTATGTATGTGTATGTATATGTGTGTATGTGTGTGTGGTGTGTGTGTATGTATATATATATGTGTGTGTGTGTGTGTGTGTGTATGGTATATATGTGTATATATATATATATATATATATATATATATATATATATATATGTGTGTGTGCATGTGCAAGCACATGTATGACCTCATAGGTTCTAGTCACAACAACAGACAATGGAAGGTGAGCATGGTTGTTTCTGTTATTTCATCCTAAAACTGCCATTCCAGAACTGTTATTCTTTTTAAGCTTAATATATATGAATGCTGAGAACTTCTAGGTGGACCTTCACAACAATGATCTTTACATCCAGGGATCCAATGTCCCCATTGCACCCTGCACATGTCTATGAATAAGAAAGAGTGTTTTTGATGGAATGAGGCCACAGCAGGAAGCATGACTCCAGAACTGATGAATATGGAGGCTGCACTTTCTCTTGTTGAGAAAGCTGATCGCAATCATATTCAGTCCTGATGGACGATGGTATTGGAGAAACATTTTCTCTGCATTGATGGGAGAAGGAACTCTACCTTCCTTCACCGAGACCCCCTTTTCTGGCCAAGCTCTGCACCCGAATGTTCACAGTCACATTGGTTCTTAATTATGCTCCCTGGAAAAATACTTGACTTTAATTGTTTGACATTCTCCAACCACGGTGCCATTTAAACATCAAGGATCGCATTTGTTTTCCATACAAGACAGAAAGGCAATTCAGGAGACAATGTCCAGCTTGAGGATGCAGCCTCCATGGGTCGTGAGTGTTCTCAGAGACAGCTAGTGAGAAAGGGAGATGGAGACAGAGCAGAGTGATGATCATCCTGAAAGCATCTAGTTCCCAGAACCAAAGGAATCATAAGAATAGAGGAAAAGTCTCAAATGATACGACAGCAGTGACAGAGATCCGACAACTGCACACCGGTGTCTCTTTACTTCTTTGAAAAACCTTGTGCCTTTCCCCATTGTCATCACTAATGTGCAAAGATGGCTTGAAATCCCAAATAGCATCTGTGGGGGTTTGAAAGAAAATGCCTCATAGGAAGAGGCACTATTAGGAGGTGTGGCTTTGTTGTAGTGGGTATGGCCTTGTTGGAGGAAGCGTGTCACTGTGGGGGCAGGCTTTGAGGTCTCCTATGCTCAAGCTAAGTATAATGTGGCACTCAGTTCACTTCCTGTTGCCTGAGGATCAAGATATAGAACACAGCCAGGTGGTGGTAGTGCACGCCAGCACTTGGGAGGCAGAACCAGGAGGATCTCTGTGAGTTCGAGGCCAAACTGGTCTACAGAACAAGATCCAGGACAGGCACCAAAACTACACAGAGAAACCCTGCCTCAAAAAAAAAAAGATGTAGAACTCTCAGCTCCTCTCCAGCACCATGTCTGCCTGTGTGCTACCTACCACAATGATGATGAATTAAACCTCTGGACTGTAAGCCAGCCCCACTTAAATATTTTCCTTTATAAAAATTGTCATGGTCATGGTGTCTCATCACAGTAACAGAAACCCTAACTACGACATCCTCCAATGCCCAAAGCTAATGGTCACAGCTCTGGGCCTCTGGACTTTCCAATGCTTCCTAAAGAAGGCTGGTTTGGAAACCATTTGGAATCAAGTAGTAAAAGAATGGAGTTAGGAAAGGAGTGTGAGTAATGGGAAGAGTAGTTCATGGAGAGCAGAGATACAAGACAGAGAAGTTCGCCTTCCAGCATGGTTCTCATCTTTTAATGTGGGAAGAGGGTTTTTATAAACCCAGAGGCCTTTAGCTTTGTAAATGGCTGGGGACACTTGCTAATACTGATTACCCAATTAGATACGAGCCCACGGACACTTAACCCTTCTCTCATTTTCACCTCTGTCATCAAAGAGAATGACACACTGTCTCCCCATGTACCACTTCCACCTCTCACCAGGAATGGCCCGGGCCATCCTGGCGCAGGGGTCCTATGCTAGTTATTGTGTCCAGTCTGACACCTCTGAGTTTGACTGATGACCTCCAGACACTTTCTTATGAGAGAGCTCATTTTGTTGTCTTCAGGATCTCATTTTCAGTGGATGGCAATGTCAACTCACTGTCCAGGGTACCTACTGTGAGCAGTTGATTAACCTGCCAGCCGATTGTATAACCATGCTGCTGAGTCTCTGCAAAGGACAGATCTCTAATACTGTGGGGAAGGCAGGAGAGCAGCATGGGCATCTCGTAGCTTCTCAGCCTGTGACACAATGTAAATAACATCCAGGACTTTCCAAAACAACAGGAGGGAGTCTCTCCCGGGAGAGTGTCCTGCATCCCAAACTGGAAACAATCTGAGCCTCTTGAACCATGGTTTTGCTGAAATCACTTAGCTCCAAAGAGAAGCATCATTAATGCTGGTAGTGCAACATGTCAAAAGCAAGTAAGGACCATGTGCAAGATTAGACACAGCATCACTTCCTGTGACTTCTCTCCCTTGAGTATTATAGTCCAAGGTTCATGATCTAATTCCCTGCACTTATCTCTGTATATGTGGGTATACTCTAAACTTCCTTGCCCCCACCTGTACGCTCTAAGGGTAGTTATGGAGTCTATGGTCAAAGATAGAAGACCATTGTTTGTCCACTCAAGACGGAAGTCTCTAGTTTTCCTTAATGTTGGATTAACTAGGACATTATAAATCAACTCCAGAAGAACTGTCTTCCTTTACCAAAAGATATCTTAATGCCCACAGTTAAGTGTGATCCATATGCTAGTTACCAGGCTTTTAAGAAATAAATCTCCTGACATATGCTTTATCTGGTGATGGCACTGTTCCAGAACTAACTAGGAAATCAGATAAAACACTGAAGCATTTACTCGAAGGACCTGGAGAGCAGCCAAGAGAAGCAGGACACAAGAATGCCAATGTGCAGCGAAGGGCCGTGGGGAGCCGGCCTGTGTGCTTCTACCCGAGACACTTACTGATGCTTGCCTTTATGATGGGTTAGAGTTGAAAGACTGATACAGAGCTGTGGCCAAGAGACAAAGGAGCCACTGCGACTTGGGAGAACCTCATAGAAATGGGAGACACAGGTTTCAGAGCTGGCCCTCACATGTTCCTAAACTTCTGAAGTCCATTTGTGCTTCTGAATCTAACACAAATTACTCCCAAGATGGAGTAATTTATAAATAAGTGCATTTATATTTCCCAGAGTTTGGGCATGTTCATGATCAAGGCACCAGCAGATCTGGTGACTCAAGAACTTCCTTCTCTCAGTGATGAACCTGTCTCTGGGTTTCTTCCTATGGCAGAGGGGACAGAAGGGAACAAGGAACGAACACTGTCTCGAGTGTGGCAGGACAGGATAGCGCGCTCCTGCAAACTCTGTTTCAAGACATTAATCCCATTCCTAGTGCTAGAACCCTCACGGCCCATTTGCCTTCCCAGCCTGCTGCATGGGGAGTCAAGCTCAGCACGAATCTTGGGGGAACACCAACATTCACACTTCAGCGGAGCTGCCTGGCAGAGGAAGGCTGTGGGCCAGCATGACGGGGGGCAGGAGCAGAGCAGAAGGCTGCTGGGAGCAAGAGCTCAAGGGTTTGCCTGAGAGCCGCAGAGGCGGTGACAGAGTTCTCAGTGGCCTGATGGGCTAATTTAGGAACAACAAAAATTCGAGAGCCCGCATAAGTACCCTCTGCTTTCAGGTTAGGTTATCAGGAAGCTGTATTTACCCTAGGAGAGTGGTGAATGAAAGGGGAGCAACCTTACAGAACCCACCTCACTCGGGCTCCCAATCTGGTTAGATTACATACCTGTCCCAGGTGTGCTCATCCCTCTCTAGAGACAGTTAATACTGTCATGAGTCTCCACAGCTTTTGTACCCAATGTCCAGCATTTAATTAAAAACTCAGACATAGTGAAACTAAGAAACAAGAGAGCAAGATAACAGGGGAAAAAGGCAAATTCACAAGTGGTCTAGTTTTCTGAATCATGGGATATAGATTTTAAAATTATTGTGATTACTTATTTTATATAGGAGAGTATGATTATCCTACCAGAGATCTGTAATAGGCCATTTTCAAAACATTATATAGAATTTCTAGAGCTACAGATTATAACAGTTGAAATTAAGGATTCAATAGATGTCATAGAAGATCAGATATAGTAAAAGCAAAATCTGAAAGACAATGAATATAAAATGTGTAAACTGAGTCACAGACAGCAAAATGGGCGGAAAAGACAGAAAAGCATTAGTGGAACATGATGCACAACAAACAGGTGTGGCTCATCAATGGTTGAGTCACACTGAGGCAGAAAAGTATTTCAGCAGAGAATGACCAGGACTTCCGCAACAGAGGACAGTCCATGGTCTCAAGATCTGATTGCTAATGTCATGGAATCAAAGTTGGGTCAGCACAGCAAAGACCAGAAGAGAAAAGGAGCCAGGGCAGAAAAGGAAGAGTAAGTTCCTGTCTTCTGCAGCACAACAGGGTGGCAGTAATTCCCTGGGGCTCTTAAAGAGTCAGAGAGAAGAGCTTAAAGCTTTGTACCACAATAACATAAATAATTCAAGGCGACAGGAATACTAGCTACCTGGATTAATCACTTCATATTGTCTCTATGTATTTAATTATCACACTGTACTCCTCTATATGTGCAAATATGTCAATTAGAACTGTGAAAAATAAATAAAAATTTAAAGACATGCTACCTCAAAGAAGTGACAATAGCCTGACAGCTAAGTTTTCAGTAGAAAAATAAGAAACCCAGAAAACAGCAGAACAGCATCGTTAAGACATGAACGGAAAATAACTGACATGCACAGGGACAATAGTTCAACAATGAAGATGAAACAGATGTTTCAGGAGGCTGGAGAGATGGCTCAGCAGTTAAGGGTACTGGCTCTTCTTGAAAAGGCCCCAAGATCAGCTCCCAACTGCCTGTAACTCCAGTTCTAGGGGAACTGGTGCCTTCTCCTTCTGGGCTCCATCGGCATGATATATGCATGATGTCCATACATACATACAGGTACTGACACATATAAAGTAAAACTAATAAATCTTTAAAATATTTTAAAACAGAGAATTTTCAGATAAACAAAAAGAGTTTTGATCCACCGGTCACCCACTGGTAATTGGAAAGAAAATGTTCCTGGGTAGAAACAAGAAAAAAAATGCAAGAAGGAATAAATTAAACTAAAAAGGTATGACTTTAGAAAATAAAAATGGACATTAACAGTAAATCCAATATTAATCCAGCCTTGCAGAGTTAGCATGTGTGAAAAAAGCAGTGTGGCAATGATGGTGAAGGAGAGGAGATAAAGCTGACGTGTTTTAAACTTTAACATTGCTGGAAACAAGATACCATGGTAATAAGCCAAGGTGCAGGCCAAACTGTCCACAATAACCACTAACTTCAAAGGACCATGAGCTCAAACAGCTGGCAAGGGAAGGAAAAGGAAAAAATTCAACCAGAAATCAGTGTGAACTTCCCACCAAGACCAACTACAATATAGTACAAGGAAAGACGGTTGTGATAATTTCTCCTATGGATAAAAATGCAAAAATATTAGCAAAAGAATAACATACTCATTTATGCATAAAAAGTTAAAACACGGTTAGATATGTTTCACCCCAAGAATAGTTAACATTTGAAAATTACCCAATGCAATTCTCAGATCAACAGGAAGGAAAGAGGGGCCCAAAACCTGCTGACATAGGAAGCCTTTTTGGTAGCACTTTTACTTGAGGTGGTTTAGAGCAAACAGCTGGAAGGTAGGGAGAAAACAGAATTTTTTAATCTCAGCACAGGCATCTATGCAATGTCCTCAGCATGCATCATATTGAGGGGTGATATTGATATTTTTCTTTCTACAATCAGGAATGGAGCAAACAAGAATGTGAGAGTTCCCACAAGAAAAAATTAAAGGCATTGAAAGGAAGAAACAGATGTGTTATTATTTTCAGATAAGAGGATTGTGTATGAACATTACCCCCAACATCCACAGATGAACTATTGCAATTAATAATCAAATATAGTAAACATACTAGATTGATATACAAAAATACCATACAATTAACTATACCACACAAGACATGCATGCAAATACTAGTCATCATATACAAATCTATTGTGAAATGCAAATTTAAGTCAAAACAAAACATGATAAATACCCATCAGAATCACTAAAATAGGTTTAAAATGAGCATGTAAAATGTTGGCCTTGATTTGAAGCAGCAGGATTTCTCACACACTGCTCTGGAAATCTAAATTTACACAATGACTTTGAAAAACCACTTAGTGGTGTCTAATGAAGTTGAACATATTCCTCCTCCATGAACCAGTAGTTCCCTCATCCATGTATACACAACAGAAAAGCACACACACGCGCAGTCCCCAAATCACTTGCTTACAAATGTTCATAACAGCATCATTTTCAGCAGCCAAAATCTGGTAACAACCCATTTCTCTGGCACCAATATAAAGAACAAAAACTTACGGTGCATAGATTAGAATACTATAAAACTGAGAACCAACCACCCAATTGTACACAGATAAATGGAACAAATAAAATGATGGGTTTTATTTGATGGAGGTAAAAACAAAAAATGTATTTTTATCATAGACAAGCTGTATCCATAAATCTTATATAATGACATTTGTGTAGTTTTTAAAAGGCAAAAGAAATCTGTGTTAATGAAAGTCAGAGTGGTGATCATGTTTAGAAGTGACAGTTCTGAGATGTAATGAAGGCTCTTCTAGTGTTGAGACCACCATATACCTTGGCTCACATGGCTTAGCTACACTTATCTGTAATTATATGCATTCCCACTACCTTTCAATAAGGATTTTCTAACTCAACAATAAAGATAACCATTCCTGGGGCTGGAAAGATGGCTTGGCAGTTAAGAGAACTTGCTGTTCTTGAAGAGGACCAGAATTCTGTTCCCACTGTCCATGCTAGGTAGCTCAAAACCTCCCGTCACTTGAGTTCCAGGGATCCAACATGCTCTTCTGGCCTCTGTAGACAACACACACACACACACACACACACACACACACACACACACATACACACACACTCACACACACTCACACTTTTAGAAACTAATTCTTTTTTTTTTTTTTTAAATTTCACAAAGTGTGGCCAGTGGGGCCTTGTACTCTGCAAAGGCAAAGCTGCTCGGAGACAAGGCAGGAGATGACATCATGTGCTCCCCACTGAAAGCAGAAAGTCTCTCTGGTCATGTGAGAAGCAGCATTCCATCTAGGGTTTCTTGATCCTTGTTAGCTACTAGCCCTACCAATTTTTTTTTTTTGTCCAGAACAGTTTTTTATTCATAGAGACCCTGACTTTGCCCAGAACCCTTACTTGGACCATAGAGAGCAATCTGAACTACTATGGTGTGATTTAGTTAGAATTGATGGAGCATTCCAGATGGAAAACCCAAGCTCCTGCTTTGTCTCTTGGAGAATATCTAGTGTCACAAACTTGATGTGGGGACCTGAGGCTGAGCATGGAGCTGGAGTGGAGGAGTAAAAGATGGAGAGGGCAGGTGGGGAGGCAGGGAGGGAGGGAAGGAGGGAGGGAAGGAGGTGAAACAAGAGTCAGAAAGGAGTATTTGGAGTTCTTCATACCCCATTCAAATCTGGTTTGTCTGGCTCTTATAAATTGTTTGGCTTTTTTGAGGCCTTGGGAGTAAGTCAGTGAATAAAACTGGATTCTGACTCTTAGGGATCAGATTCTAGATGGCATTAGAGAGTAGTGTGAGCAATTATGAGCATGTGACATGTGGTGTGGATGAGTTGAATACAGTGTGCAGTGAGTAAAAGAGGAAGGAATGCTGATACCATCCTCGTCTGTAGCCTAGCACACAGTAGCCTAGCACACAGTAGCCTAGCACACAGTAGCCTAGCACACAGTAGCCTAGCACACAATAGCCTAGCACACAGTAGCCTAGCACACAGTAGCCTAGCACACAGTAGCCTAGCACACAGTTAAACCCATAGGGCTTGGCGCTGATGAGGAAGGGAAGTTTAACCACCTGAGCCCACCACATTCAGAGAGGCCACATGGGCAAAGAGACTAAAATATGAAAGTGGGCGTCCCTATAGCTCCATCTTGGTCTTGCCACAAAATCTGTAACCAGCATTATCTATGCCAGTCTCTGCCAACCTGGGGAAGGCTGCCATATCCTTGTCGGAAAATAATTCTGTGACTCTAGGGCCAGAACCAATGTCTAAATTGGAGTGATAAGGTCATAGGATCAAAGTCAAGGCTACAGATTGAGTATCCAAAGATGCTCCTTGCTCCTTCCTGGGTCCCATCCCTTCTAACCTTCTCCTCATGAGCCTAGTTCCATTCCATTGACATATAACAATAGCAAGAAATCCCAGCCATTACATTGGTAAAATTCACCCTACCCCTACAATCCTAGAGTTGTAGGTTATGAACCATTTGCAGGCATCTACTAGCTTTAAAATGTTAGGCATTTGAGCTGGAGAGATGGCTCAGAGGATAAGAACACTTGCTGCTCTTACAGAGGACCCAAGTTACGTTCCTAGCATCCACATGGCAGCTCACAGCTGTCTGTGACTGAGGGATCTGATTCCATCTTCTGGCTTGTTCAGGCACCAGACACACATGTGATACACAGACATACATATAGGCATAACACTTGTCTTAGTCACTGTGAAGAAGCCCCATGACCAAGACAACTCTAATAAAAGGAAGCATTTAATTGGGGACTTCCTTACAGTTTCAGAGGTTTAGCTGATCATCATCTTTATGGGCAACATGGCAGCATGCATAGATCTAGAGAAGAAGTATCTGAGAGTTAGATCCTGATCTGCTGGCTGAGAGAGAGACTTGGCCTGGTGTGAGCTTATGAAACCTCAAAGCCAAGCCCTGGGGGCACACTGCCTCCAACAAAATAGGGCCACTCCCTGGTGACTAAGCATTCAAAGATATGATGAACCAGTGGGAGCCATTCTTATTCAAACCAACACAACACTCATTCACATAAAATAAAAGTTAAAAAAATAAAACAGAACTAGGCATAGAATCAAAATTGTTCTGCCCTGGGGGTCTGATCACACACACACACACACACACACACACACACACACACACACACATTCATTCATAGAATGAAATGGAGAAAAACCCTAAAACATGCTTCCTAGGCATTCAGCTCCCAGTAAGAGCCATGATATTCTGCCATCAACTCTGTCAGTGACCTTGCAAAGTGGTAAAGGGCATCAGACAAAGCAAGTCAGTAAGATCCTCCTGCAGGGCCATCTACAGGTAACCTGGAGAGGAGGGCTTTGAATCTCGATTTACACTCCAACAAGCACATTTCAGGGCCATGAGTACAACTGCCCAATGCAACCAAAGGCACAAAGGCCTATGATCAGTTAGCCCTGAACCCTGTTATTTCAGGAACTTCTGTTCTAAAAATGTGACTGCAGTTCTGATTTCCTCTGAACTGAAGATGATGAAAATGGCCCGAAGGTAACCAGCTACCCAGTAGGATGATGGTTTTTCTTAACCCCCTGGCAATTGTCTCCTGCTGGTCTGACCTATGTACCTTCAAGGCCATCTCACAGTCTTTCAGAGCAGTAATTTGTTTACTGACATGTCCCATTCTTTCATGTTCCAGTAATAAGAATGGAGTATTGGCTGTGGGAGGTAAGGCCATGTCCTGAGAGCCAGCAGAGCCATCTGAAGGTCCTGACCTAGGTAAAGCATGTCCTGGCCTGTAAACACGTCAGAATGACATTAGCCGTGTGTTTACAAAGCCTGCCCTGAGTGGGCCCATTATGGCTAGCCTAATGGAATTGCATTCCTCTAAGTGCTTCTTAAGTTGTGTAGACAGCATTGCCAGTATCCCTGTAGGGTACTCGGATGCCTGCTGTAAATAGCAAAGCAGGCCTCCCAGGGAGAGCCTAGGTTGCCTTGGGATGTACTGAGGAGGCTCTGGTCCCGTTCATCTCCTCTCACTGTGTCGTCCATCTGTTTGAGCCTCTGATGCCCAAACTCATTCAACTTTCCTAAACTGGAGAACAAAATTACACACCAGCCCTCCAAGTGACTTCCATGCACACTGTGCCAAGCTCACTTGTACTGTCCTGCCCCAGCACTATGTGCTAGGTCTATTTCTTCAGCATTTTACAGGGAGAAAACAAAGAAATAAAGCAGTGAACTAAAATGCCTAACATTCAAAGGCTAGTAACACTGTCGCACTACTGAAGAAACTCAACTATGAGATGTTGAACAGGTCACCCAAGGCGAAAGGACTTGTAATTGACAGAATGCAAACCATGTGACCTGTTGTACGGGCTACACTCTTTCCTCTGATGCTCAGTAGCCCTTTGGTTTGTGTCTCATAGGCCAACAGAACTCAAGGGTCATTAGGACCATGCCATCTCCACTTAGTTGAAGAGGACTCAGTTGAAGACTCCTATTTCAGGCCTCCTTCTTCAACTCCCTGAACAGACTCCCACTTGACCTCACCAAAGTAAAAGTATCTGGAGACAGGAAGTTCACCTGTGTGATATGCTCTAAATCAACAACAATCAAAATGTGATTATGGGAGAATCCTAACCCATTAAAAATCAAAATATCTTTATCATCTATTTGTTTTTCCTTAGCTGTTTCAATTTTTAAAAGTCATTCATTTTGAACATTCTCCTTTTTTTGTGACAAGTCAATTATCTAACTGAAATCCTCCACTTTCATTAAAACCAGCAGGGCTTCCAAGAAGTGATAATGGACTTAATTTTCTCCTAAGTAGAAGTTCATGTATATGCATACATGTGTATAAATCCATAATGTGATATTTATGCACAGCATTTACACATTGTATATGTATGCACACACACACACACACACACACACACACACACACACACACACACACATACACACACATACCCCACTGGTTAATACTTCAAACACAAATGTCTTTAAGTTTAGGCACATATTAGTTAGTTAGTATTCTAGCAGTTTGACCTGGAAATGTTCTCAGCAAGTTTTTGCAGATGGAACAGATTTTTTTGTTGAGCATCCTCATGAGTTTTTAAAAAAAATAATTCTAATTTATACAATTTGAGCTTGCATTTAGTCCTGGACTTTTAGCTATGACTTATAATGTAGTAGCTGTACATAAAATACCATAAAGCTTCCACAGATGCCAGACAAAAATATGTCTTAAAACACTGAAAGGAGACAAAGATTTATCAGATTAAAAGTAATTAAGAAAAAGGTTCAGATTTTCTTGAGAATTTCTCCAAAAATCTAAAGAAAAAAATCACAGCAAGAAACAGCCCAGTATATCATCAGATGTAAAGTTAAAGAGCAAGATTTAGTGCACACATACACACACACACACACACACACACACACACACACACACACACACACCACTTCCACTGTACCTTATCTCAGAGTCTAGTCCATCCTTCCAGCCCACAGGAATATATACATACATATCCTATGCTTTTTATTATCTTTCTTTAAATTTATACAGAAACAGTTTTGATGTATTTAAGAATTCAATAAAAGCCAAATTTCCCAGCCTTCTGATGAACCTGGACCTAGACCTCAGGTCAGTGTTGGCACATGCTGTTGCTGAACTTCAGGGGAAATGTAAAGAGAGTTTATATCCCACTCACAAACCACATATGTTTTCCTGGTGCCAATTCACAAGACAAAAATCACCATTTGCAACCAGAGAAGCCCTGTTTATTAATGAATGCTTTTATCGGTGTTTTCTCATGTGGCAGCTCAATCAAAAAGGCAGCATAAAAATAAATTAGCTGAGGATATGAGGTCTTATTTTACAAATGATAGCACTCAAAAGGTTTGATGTCTGCCACCCAGACCAGGACCACTGTGGTCTCACTGTCCTGAGGGAGCCATTTCTGTCCTGTACGGGAGCTTGCCGGTATAGTGATGTATTTCCTAGGCCCTTCACTTCCCAAGTCAGTATGTAAAACTCCCATTCACAAGCCACACAGCAATGGCACTTGTCCCTGCCATGTGGTAAAAGCACTTATCAAGTATTAGGGATCCATCAAGGGCATACATAGCACCTGGAGCTGCTCCAGAGTCCTCTCACCCAACCCTGGAAGCATCTACAGGAGCCGTGTTGCCCACTGCACTTGGAAAGTTGTATATTGGACACTTTTGTGTCACTGGGGGCACAAAGTCTTTTGCCCACAGATCACTAGGAAAACCAGGAATGTTAATCATGCAGGAATGTCTCCTCAAAGGAAGACATACCTGTTTCCACCCGGAAGTGGATATTGTTAATGACCTGGTGACCTTTTGCTATCTGTAGAGGCAGACGTCACCCAAATATGCCCAGAATGTTTATCCCAGACACTCCCTCCCTAGACCTTTGTCTTTAGCTGCCGGTCAGCAGAACCCATCCTCACATGGACTTTATGGCCTGCTGACCTCTATGCTATCTCAGTCAGAGACCACTAGACCCTAGGCCTTTCAGCTGTAGAACGCATCTTCAAGGAGTTCCTATGTCGTCACACCTTAGCTTTATTGTGCACCTAGAACTGTAATGATTGTTACCTGGAAACTTTCCCCCAAATTCTATTGTGTTTAAAAACCACCTGGAATCAGGCTCTTTAGAAGTTTGACTTCTCATTCTCACCTATTTTAAGTTCTTTTCCCTGCCTGCAGCGGCTTCTGTAGGGACCCCTTAGGCATCTCTCTACAAATGCACTTCCTCGCTCCACATACTCAGTCCTCAGAGGATGGCTAGGAACAGATGCCAGACCATGTGAAACCCCTGTGAAGAGCCTCTGCATTCTTGGGAGTCTTTCCTTTAAGATTCATGTAGCATGAATCTTAAAAGTTCTTATTAATAAAATCAAACCCAAGGCCAGTTATTGGGGTCAATGCTGGTAGATCAGAAAGACAGAACAAGCCACAGCTATCTCACCTCACCGGATCCTCAGCTGGTCTTGTTTCCTCAGACTGGAGGCCTCTGAATCCTCATCCAGAATGGGTCTCAGCTGAACTGCTGCTCAAAAGCCTGAATGCTTAACCAGGCGAAATGCTTAACCGGCCAAATGCTTAACCAGGCAAATGCTTAACCAGCCAAATGTCTCTAGTTTCTGGTCCTCATGCCTCATATATCTTTCTGCTTTCTACCACCACTCCCTAGGATTAAAGGCTGCTTTCTGGGATTAAAGGCATGAGTCACCATGCCTGACTGTTTCCAATGCGGCCTTGAACTCACAGAGATCCAGAGGGATTTCTGTCTCTGGAATGCTAGGATTAAAGGCGTGTGCTAACATTTTCTAGCCTAAGTATCTTGTGGCTTTTCTGTTCTCTGACTCCAGATAAGTTTATTAAGGTACACAATATTTTGGGGAACACAATACCACCACACCCTGATACCCCAGGTCACTCTAGCTCTCAATGGTTTGTCTGATGCTCGTATTTAGCGTTTCTCCCTAGTTATTGTCCATGTCCACATGTGGTCACAAGTGCTCTCCCAGTCACCCACGTGCATTCACAGGACAAGTAAATTCTTCTAACCTGACCTATTCCTTTGCTGGTATTAGAACCTACTTCTTCAGGATTCCAATGTAGACTGAAAATTGGCAGCTTTCTAGGACCTCTCGGGAACTCCAACACCAGATTGGGATTGCTGAGACATCAGGTCTCATGGACTAGCAACTACTGGATTCTTGCTTTCTGTAAGGAGACAGCCATTGTTGGACTACTCAGACCACACACAGCTTGTGAGCCACTCTAATAAAGCACTTACTAATATATATATATTAGTAATTATAATCTATACATAGTAATTATATATATATTAGCTCATCCTTTCAGTTCTGTTCCATAGAGAATCCTGGCTAATGCACCAGGCAATGATTTTGAATTTTCAACATCCCTCCCACAAATTGTCACACCCACTGCAGTACCCCATCCCACCAAGAACTCACTGTGCAAACTGAGATGGATTAGAACAAAAAATTAGACATTTACTGGAGAGATAGGGTTCGGTGGTACAACACTTGTTTAGAGTTTTCACAACCTGTGGTTAAAAAAAAACCAAAAAAAACACTAAGATCATATTTTTCTTTCAAAGTAATTCAATAGTTTATATCTAGTAGTCAAGTTTTTGGAAATCCCAAAGAGAGATACATGAGGATCTCCTGTTGAATTTTGGCCATGTGGACACCTTTTACCATGGGTATGACACTGAGATGTATAAATTTCCAAAGATTTCACAGGTTGGTTGTGTCTCAGGCATTGTCCAGTAGGATGATATACAACTCTCCAAACTTCAGTGCAGTTCAGCACATACATAAGTACTTTGTCAATAACTACAGATTAAGAAGTTAATAAACACACACGTACGTACATATATGTGTATGTAGAGTACTTGTGTGCACACAGCATGTGGCCACTGAGATGACCACATGACAACCTTGGTCAATTTTCCATATTCAGATCCTATCTGGGCACTCGGCATTGTGAGTGAGTGAGCAGCTTTTCAGTCTCTCGAGGTCACAGCCCACCACTAGCCACTCTGGCTTTGGCCCTCTTTGTGAAAGTTTGACACCTTCAGGCACTGTCACTTGGAGACTTCTGTGTCAGGCAGCATTTTCAGGGGCAGAGGCCATGTCCATGTACGGTAGCAGTTACATTCCAACAAGGGTGACATGCAATAAAAGACACTGAATGATTAAGAGTCTTTCAAATATTGGGAAATGTCAAGAGTGACGTAAAACAAGATGATAAGGAGGAGGGTGCCACCGAGGACTGAGGGCATTTCAGAGTCATCAGTTTTGAAACGTGACATGCTATTGACTCCCCCTGGAAATGAACACCTGTGTGAATCCTTAGCCATTTTTATCTTTGACCCCTTGCCTCAAGCTAAAGTGAAGGACAGTATCCATTTCATTGACAATTGCCTATTATTCTGTCTTTTTTCTTTTTTTAATCTCTTTCTGCAACTTTCTTCCTTCCTTCCAAGGCAAATTATTTTTCCTCCTTTTAGGGACTCCCAGAGGTTCCTGCTTCCTCTTTCAAAGACATGCTTTATTACTAACCCATTGCATTAATTTCATAAGTTTTCTCTGCACCAGTGCTCAGTCCTTTCACACATGGGCAGTTTAACAGCTTGCAACTAGAGTCAGAAGACTAAGCAAAAGGACAGAGTCCCGAAGGAAGGACACACACACACACACACACACACACACACACACACACACACACACACACACACGTCTTTGATGGCATATGTCCACGCATGTGGGGTGAGTGGCTAATGGCTCTGGAAGATGTGGGATTCAGTATCTCTTCAGAACAAACCGGCGGCAATCTGGAACACCAGCGCCCTCTCATGGACAAGCTGCAAAGATCTTTAAAGCACACCCTCAGCTCTAAGGCTCCTGAACTGCACTGCACCCTCCCTCAGAAGTGAAAATGACATGGTGTGCTGGGGAGAGAAGCTGCCCCACCCCAGCAAAAAGATCTGCTCCTGCCAGGTGCTTCACTCCTGAAACCGCTAAGGACCGTTTCTTACAGCTTCCATCCCAACCAAACATAAATCTCAGGACAATTCATGTCATGAATGTAAGCATCACCAATTTGCATGAATCATTTTCCGGTACCAAGGAGATGACTCGATGGTTAAAGTGTTTCCCTAACAAACATGAAGACCTGAGTTCAAATCTCCCAACACTCATAAATGCCAAGTGTAGCAGCACAGGCCTGTAGCCTCAAGGTGCCAGTCTAAACTAAATGGCAAGAACTGGGTTCAGTGAGAAACCCTGCTCAAACACTATGGTGGAGAGCAATAGAGGAAGCTATCTGAGGCCAACTTCGCATACTAGGGATAATTCAGGGCAATGGCAGGGACAGGGGTGGGTGGTGGGGAGTTGCGGGGGGAGGGGGGGCTCTAAAGACAAACTTAACTTACTGGTGATAGGAATTCCAGCCACGCCCCCCAAGATCCAGCATGCCCCAGTGGGACACTTAGTCATTTCTGCCTAGTCATTTCCAGGTCATACGTCCCATGTAACCAATGCACTGCATGGTCACGGAAATCACACACGGTGTGACCATGTGATCTATGCACATATGTGGAGTAGCCACATGGGCCTGTGTGCTCATGAGTGGGGTGGACCTTAAAAGGTAGGCCCCATGTCCCCTGCCCCCTCCCCTCACGTGTCCTTTCAGCAGGCCTGAACACATCTATCCCTTCTCCCTTCCTGGATAAAACTCTTGCTAGTGGGTTCTGTCATGTTTTGTGACTTTTCCTCGCAGGGAAAGAGCGCCACTAAAAGCCATCAACTAGATTCATGCATATTTTCTTAATCAATGCTCCCAATGACTAGAATACATAGGCTAAAGTATGTCCTCATATGTTACAGGTGAGAAAACATTCAAAAGGTTGGCTTCTTCACTCTGCACAGTGTGATGGCTACTGCAGAGGGATGCCTGCATTAGCAGGCTCCCTGTCTCTGAGTGCCTGTCACACATGGGCACGGAGCACAGAGGAAACTGGTAGCCAGCACTACCTTTCAGCCTGAGATCAATCTGATTTTTTTAATCTACCTCCCTTTTCATTCTGACAATTGAAGGAAAGTCTTGATTTTTAAGGAACAAGAGAGGAATCATTCATTCAAGAATCACCATGTTTTTCTTTAAGTTTGAGAGGCCTGTCTTTGTAAGTAGAACCACAAACAGCATGACCCCTTGTATCCAAGCTTAGCTTAGTTCCCAGCCCTGCTGTGGCACAGAAACCCATCTCAGTAATACAGCAGCTAATGCCTCTCATGTTATCTTTTAAAATGGGGCTAAAGGAAGCCAGTGCTGCCCATAAAACAAAGTCTCTGAGGCTGCAGTGGTCAAAGGCCAGGCCATTCTAGTCACATGTCATTGTTAATACTGTTCTTATTGTCTTCATTCTTACAGAGGCCTGGCAGAAGAAGCCTTTAGTGGGGGCCAGGAATGTTTAACTTCGGGATAATACAGGCCTGGGAGAGTGTCTTCCCACACATCTTGGAAGGTGTGCTTTATGTTCTATTAAGAATAACACCATGAGAATTCTGTGAACTATTGATTCCCATAAACATGCTGGCTGTTTAGCACAAGCTTGGAAGCGTCACCACAAAAGAACAGTCCAGTTAAGAGCTGAAAGGTAGCCAGGCTCCTGGTGAAGATATGTAATCCCAGTTGTTTGGAAGGCTTATGCAGGAGGACCACAAGTTCAAGGCTAGCCTAGGCAGATTAGTAAAACCTGTTCTCAGAATAAAAAGTGGGCTAGGACCATAGCTCAGCGGCACAGTTCTGGCCTAGCATGTGCAAACTATTTTTGATCCCCAGTAGCAAGCAAGAAAGAAAGAGAGAGAGAAAAGAGAGGGAAGGAGAAAGGGGAGGAAAAGGGAAGCAGGGGCCGGGGGGAGAAGGAGGTGGAGAAGAATCTCCAGATGTGGTGGGAAATCCACTTTACAGACCAATTGCAGGCTAAAAGTCCAGGGATGTGTATACCTTTTCCTGAAGGTCTACTTTTGCATGGCAATATCTCCCTTTAGAAAAATGCCCTAGGATCCCAGTAACATGTTGTGAAGATGAATAACAGGTAATTAAAGGATTGAATTTCCCAAGGCACCCAGCTGGTAAGAAACAGAGTACCCCAACACCAGCGATCTTCCTCTCCCACCAATGCCCTCCTGGAAGGACACCTGCACACTGGCCAAGACTCATGAATTTCACTAATTGCGAAGTATAATTCTTCCTGTGTCCTTTGCTGTTGGTCATTTTAATCTTTAAACAGTAGTGACACCCCCCCCTTTCCTGTTGCCAACCCTGTAGCTGACCTGTGTCATCCTAAGCACATGCTGCAGTTTTTATAGTTTGGGGACCAGTGAGAACAGGATCTTTGTGGTTACACATCCCAGTTTAAAGCCAAGTCAGTCTCAACTAACACAAAATGTGCTTGTGAATAGACTTTCTTGTCATCTGCATCTCACAAGTGAGGTGTGTGCTAGGTGATTCTCACAAAGAAGAAAGAACCAGATCCCCAAAACTCTGCCCTTCTCCCTAAAAGATTGGCTACAGGCCCACCATGGAGACTCAAACCCCGAGTCAGCTTGTCTCCTCTTGCAGAAGGCTCACTCTCAAGGGAGGCAGCTGCAGTCCAGTCTGCTACTCTTTATGAGAGAACATGGCAGCACCCTGGTACTGCTGGTGGTGTTGGCATTAAGTGCCATATTGAGTACCATGATACACTGCGGGACAAAATAGATACGATTTCCTTCCTTACTCTCAGGCTGATGCTGTTGGCATTTATTACTGCTGCTCCAAGGCTGCAGGCTGCAATTGGTACAATTCTTAGTTCTAAACTCTGGGGGTTTGCTTTAAAGAAATAATAAATCCAAGTCTAGATCTACACACCACTTAGCCAGGGATGGTGGCTCATGCCTTTAATCCCACAATGTGAGGGCCAGAGGCAAGTGGATCTCTGAGTTTGAGGCTAGCCTGGCCTACCTAGTAAGTTCTGAGCCAGCCAGGGCTGCACAGAGAAACCCTGTCTCCAAAAAAAAAAATCTCTTTCTGGTTTGAAGTTGGGAAAGTGTTTAGTACACAGGTATTATTATTATTATTATTATTAGGAACACACCTAGCCAGAATGCACAATATTTAAAGCTGTTGATTTAATATGCAGGTAGCTCTCTGATGACCAGCACACCCGATTGCTCTTCTTCACTGGCTGCCCACCCCATTCTCATTTGTCTTCAATATTAATCAGCGAAAGAAAGAACTCTGTCAGGCCCCCAGGACGATGGTTGTGAGAATGGAGAGTCTTCTTATCAACAGTCAATACGACCAAGGTTAACCTCGACTTGGATTTGGTATTATGTCCTTTTCTTTTTTTAAGTAAGGAAGTGTACATTCCAACATGAATTTGCTATCTCAGCAAAACTGCTTGTCTCCCCCAGCTGCCTGCTCAGCTTCAGAGGCTCCGGGTCAGTGGTTATCATCTTTCCACTCTGACAGGTTGACATCTGTGTATAGGCTGACCTTGAAGACTGAATCATTCCTAACAGATGTTAATTTGATTGCTCAGTCTGACCTCTCCTGGGGTCTGGCTTCTGTCTTCATCACTATATGAAGATGGTGAGAACCTCTCCGAGGCTCTGAAAAAAATGCTGATAGACTGACTCATCAATCCTGGACCTAAAATTGAGCAGATAACCCGAGTGTGTTTTGGTAAACTTTTAACCCACCTCCCAAGACATTTGTCCACCAAGTAAGAAACCAGAAATGCATGCTTTTTAGCTCATAAAGACCTCTTATTTGCTTTCCATGAATACTTACTGCTCTAAAAGTACTATAACACTCTCTGTCTCTTTTGCATTTATTTTAGCCAGCTTCTGCAGGAATAAGGACCATTGTAATTAGAAAAGAAAAATGGTGACACTCTCTCCCTTAGAAAATGTAGGACTGTGACAGTTTGGAAGACAACAATGAAATAGGAAAAATAATGAGTTAAAAAAAATCTGCTAGTTTTAAAACGGAAAGTGACCCAAAAGACATCTCCCCAAACCAGATATACAATGGCTGACATGTGTATGAGGTAATGTTCACACCAGTCAACATCAGAGAAGTTCGATGAGATTCCATCTTACCCTAGTCAGAATGCCTCCAGTGGAAAGGAAAACTGACAGATGCTGGGGAAGGTAAGGAGAAAGGAAAATTACACTCTTGGCAGGAATGTAGATTAATGCTCCCTCTACAGAGAACACTGTAGAAGAGCCTGAAGAAACTGAAAATAAAGGTACCACATGACTCAACACTCTCCTTGCTGGTTACTTATCTAAAAGAAATTGATGTTTCAAACAGACATCTGTACCCACCTGGTTACTACAGCATTGTTCACGAGACCTGAGAAATGGAATCAACCAAGACTTCCCGGACAGCAGAATACTATTCAGTCATTAAAAAGGGAACAATCCTGTTGACTGAAGCAGCTAGATAGAACTGGTTACCCTAAATGTTGACAGAAATGAGTCATGCACAGAAGAGCAAATTTCACATGATTTCATGCTCAAATGAAAACTAAGAATATTTAGCTGATCCAGCTAGCTAGTGAGCAAACAGTGGGGCCTAGAGGCCAAGAAAAAGAATGAGTGAACCCAGTCACAGCCAGCATGGAAGACTTCACACTGGTGTTCTGTTCCACATCTGGAGGGGGTAATTACAGTCAACAAGCGTGTATCAAGTGACCCAAAATTGCTAGAAAAGAAGGTGTTGAGTGCATGCATCACATGGAAATGATAAACACTTGGAATGGAGGGCAAGTTGTCTTGAGTTGATCAATACTCAACTTGTGAATGTGCCAAAGCATCATGCTGTTCCCTGTGAAGATGTCCCATTAAGTCCATTTATGTTTTAGCTTACAGCTAAAGATATGGAGCCCCACTGATGAAAACCCACTTTTCTTGTGGGGTGCTTCCTGGAAAGATCATGGCTCAGTGATCATGTGGGACTGGACTCAAAGCTTTGCTACAGCTTACAAAGTAAATGTGGTTGCCAAGTTATAGACACAGCTGAGGATGACCCTCCTAAGCCCAGTGAGGCACGGCCTTCCTTGGTCAGAGTAACTCCAGATAGAGCCATTCCTTCAGACAGGCAGATCCCAGAGTTACACTGACCAGGAAAATTCTCATTTTGAGCTTCCTTCTTGATGGTGCCCTCCAACTCAAATTAATTAATAATCTTCATAAAAATTACTTTCTCAGTTCTAGAAGCTTTTTAGTATGTAGTAGAGGCATATTGACCAAATGTTTTCAGAGCCGCACAGATGAGAAAATATAGTAGAAATTGAAAACCACAAAGAATTACTAAGCTAACATGCCAGTGGACACATTAATGTGGAAGTGGGTAAATTTCTCAGGGTCCTACCCCAAGTCAAAGAATTACAGACAACCAATGACTACTGGAGGAAGAGAATTAGCCCCTCCCAAGGACAAGCCGCCTTACTGGTTATCCAGCACAAAGTGGTCACCACTCCAATACCATATATACACCACAAATAAAAGTGGCAGTATTTATATATATTTGCACACACATGTGCATTCGTATGTAACAAAAATAATCGAGAAAAGGCAGCTATCTTACTTGATCATCATCAGAGAAGCTTCCTTCAGCAGCAGATAGGAACAGATGCAGAGACCCACAGCCAGACGTTATGTGGACAGTAAAACTAAATGGGATTTCTCCATCAAAGCCCTCCCCTCAGAGCTCAGGGAGGTGAAAAGAGCCAGAGGGGATGGAGGACACCAGGAGAACAAGGCCCTCTGAACCAACTAAGCAAGGTTCACACGAGCTCAGAGACTGAGGCAGCATGCACAGGGCCTGCACAGGTCTCCTCTGCTCCTACATAGTACAGCTCTTAGCTCAGTGCTCTTATGGGACTCGGAGTGTGAGAATAAATGGATCTTTGATTCTTGGGCCTGATCTTAGGAATCTTTTCTTGCTGCTGAATTGCCTTGTCCAATTTCAGTATGGTGGGTTTTGCTTCATTTTATTATATTTTATTTTGCCTTGTTTGGTGGTCATCTCTTAGAAGCCTGTTTTCTAATGAGAAACAGAGAGGGAGTAGATCTGGATGGGATGGGAGAGGAGATGAGGAGGAACTGGGAGGAGTAGAGGAAGGGAAACCATAATCAGGATAGATTTTATAAGAAAAATAATCCACTTTCAATAAAAAAATAATGAAAAGTAAAGGAGGCAATCAACTTGAGAGTGGTGTGGACATGGGGGGCTCGAGAGAGACTAGCTGGGAGCAGCTAGAGGGCGTGAAGGGTGGAGAGACAGTGAAGTGCTTCTATTTCTATTATAAACATATTTAAACTTATTTTATTAAAAGAAAGAACAGCTAAGCTACTATTTTCTCAGAATGTGTAAGTTGGGGGTGACTTGGACATATGGGCTGGACTCAAGGATTTGGTTTAGGGGGTAAGAAACAAAGCTTGCCTATGGTCAAGCAGAAAAGGTCAGAGCAAGATCTAGAATGTTCTAAAAAGAATCTTCTTACTATTCTGATCTAACTAAACATTGGGGTATCTCCTCAGGCTGCTGTGTTGCTGTCCACAGTAGACTGGAGGAGCCTGTGGGAAAGCTATCCTCTACAAGGTCACGTGCGCCCTACCCACTCCTCCCACCCCCCCCCCTCCCCTACACTTTTTGTTTGCTGAAGCCTTTGAACTTGAGGGTACACTTTCCCCCCAATGTCACAGCAGCAAAAACAAGATATCGCATCTGTTTATGACAGGGCCTTGAAAAATACAAGTCTCCACCAAAATATAATCAGTCAACAAATGTCAGCCGTGAGTTATCAGGCATGACCTTCCTTGAGAACATTCGAAGGGGAGACGAGTGCATAGTCCCCAGGCAAGGGAGCCAAAAGAAAGGATGAGTGCCAGGGAGAGACTGTGGGAGCAAATCTGCCTCTGTGTCATTTTGTCCTCAGGCAGCTCTGCTTGCAACTGGGGCTGGCAACAGGGGCTGAACTTGAATTTGGTTTGGGAAGGTTTTTGGATTTATTTATTTTTGGTTTGGCTTTAGTTTTTGTTTGAATGCCTCGACAAATTCTGTGCATCTGGTAACAATGATTTATGAACTATTTTCCTTTGAGAGTGTCCATTTCTTTTTCATGACGCTGGATGGTTTCTTCCTGTCTCCTACTATTAATAAGCCAGTAGCTTGGGTAATCAGAGGTGGAGTCCACGTCCCACAGGCAACCTCACTCCCTCTATAATACATATGTCCAGTGAGTGATTCAGCCTGTGACAAAATGCCCAAGACAAGAGGAAGGGCTTGTTCTGGCTGTTTGCTGGCATCTGGTCCATGGTAAGGGGTCCCAATACTTTGGGCCTGGATGAGACAAAACATTCCAGTGGAGACACATGGGAAGGAGGACACTATTTCACACTAGATAGGGAGCAGGCATGCCCTGCCAGTGTGCTTCCTTCTCCATATTTTTTAACCCATCCGGTCTCCAACCCATTGAGGTGCTGTCCATGTTCAGTGTGGGTCTTTCCCTGATAATTGTCTGGAAATGCCTTCCCAGACACACCCAGGAATGAGTTTAATCTCCCAAGTTTCAATCCACTCAAGCCAACTGGGAAGATTTACTATCGCTCAGCCGGTTAGGCAGTCAGATAGGCAGACTGGCTGCCAGTTGAGGGCTTGATAAACAATCCATTGGAGATCAGCCTTTCTTTCAGGATTATGTTCACTCCCTAAGTCAAGATGTGGCTGTAATTTAAATCTGTCAAGTTCCCCTTAGTATTCAGAATAACTCAGATGAGCTTTAAGTAGAGAGTGGGTGTAGAACTCAGATCATGAAATCTATTCCTAACAGTCCGAAATTTCCCATTCAGCAAATTGCAAGCCTGCTGTGGGATGTTCTGTATGTCAAATGTGTTGCTGATTAGTCAATAATTAAAACACTGATTGGCCATTGGCTAGGCAGGAAGTGTAGGCGGGACAAGGAGGAGAATAAAGCTGGGAAGTGGAAGGCTGAGTCAGAGAGACACTGCCAGCCGCCACGATGAGAAACAGCATGTGAAGATGCCGGTAAGCCACGAGCCATGTGGCAAGGTATAGATTTATAAAAATGGATTAATTTAAGCTGAAAGAACAGTTAGCAAGAAGCCTGCCATGGCCATACAGTTTAAAACCAATACAAGTCTCTGTGTTTACTTGGTCGGGTCTGACGGCTGTGGGACTGGCAGGTGAGAGAGATTTGCCCTGACTGTGGGCCAGGCAGGAAAACTCTAGCTACACAAGCCAGTGTTTAGGACTCTCCAACAAGCTCTCCTATAGCCCCAAGGGTAGTTTCTCCATTGCCTTTAGAGCCAGAAGACCTGGTTCTTGTCAAAATCATGTGCGCTCTTTACATAAGAAAATCTTGGGAGACTGATAAGATGACATAACAGAAGTTATTTCTTGGCAAGTTTGGCTGTCTACCAGTCATGGTGGTTTTCCAGGGAATCAACAGAGAATGTGTTGGGAAATTTTTAATGGACCAGGTGTGAAATATTCCCACATACTTCCACCCACATTCATTGGTCAGAGCACAGGTACATGTCAACATCCAACGGCAAGGGAGGCTGAGGAACTATTCGTACACATATTATAGGCCCAGGGCTGAGGGAAAGTACACTGGCTTCCCTTCTAGTCTCTGCCATCATGCTCATTAAATATTTGTTGAATTCATGGCCCAAGGCCATTATAACCACTTACCGAGAGTTAAAATAATGGCTAAATGTCTTTACCTAAAAATAACTGTCAACTATGCCTATAAAAAGAACACAATACCTCAGAGGACTGCTGGGGTCTGAACGTTGTGTGCCCCCCTCCCCACAGACCCAAATGTCTTAAATCTTCACCATCAATGTGTATTAAGCATTAGTAGTTGGAGCCTGTGAGTGATAAGTAGGTCATGGAGACAGAACACTCACACGTGAGATTAGTTCATATGAGAAAGAACCAAAGGCCAGGGGATAGCCTGGTCAGTAAAGTGCTTCGTGCAAATATGTAGACCTGAGTCTGAGCCCCAGAGCCCACACCAGAGAAGAGGAGACACAAAGGTCCTTGGGGCTTGCTGATTAGTGAGTCTAGCCTACTTGGTGTGTTCTAGGCCAACAAGAGTCTCTGTCTCAAAGGAAGTGGATAGTGTTCCTGAGGATGAAACCTGAACTTGTCCTCTGGCCTCCACATTCACAAAAACATACATGCAAGACAATCACACGTACACCCACACATGCCTCAATAAAAGAAAAACAAATAAATATATTTTTAAAGAAAGTGGAAGAGAAAACAATCTTTGTCTCTTTCTACCATATGCATGTCTAGCCAAAGATAACCATCTAGAAAGCAGGAAACAGGAAATGGTTCCTCGAGAGACACTAGATCTGTTAACAACTTGACTGTGGGCTTCAAGCCTTCACAAGTATAAGAAAGAGATCTTGGTTATATGTAAGTCATGCAGCTGTTGGCATCTTAAAGAGCCAGAACCTAGAGGAATGCCAGCTTTGCTGTCTTGCTTTGTAGGGGACTGGACCTACACACATTGTTTCTCCCATTAGTTTCCACTTCAAATCACTAAAAAACTAAGTTTAAGGGCAGAAGTAAAACAATTGGATCACTTAAAATAACAGGATGGTTCTCATTTTCTTTGTCAAAATTACATGGTATACATTTGACAGCACACATGATGATTCAATTTGAGGCCCCCCATATCCAATAGAGAGGAGATTTCACAAATTAATATCATAATTTAAGTTAGTCACACGTGCACAATGACCTGTGCACACAGTTATTCCTTCTGTCATTACTTATAATAGCATAAGTTCAAAAATAACCTCAATGTCTCGCTCTAAATTACCCTAAGGCAATTTGGCTCATCAAGAAACATCAGCATGGAAACTTCCAAACTCAACAACACCGGGCTGGGGGTAGGGCACCGTGTGTGCTGTGCCATCAAATGCAGGAGCTTGGGCCCTGCAGAAATGTGTATAATTCTGGCAACTTCCTTATAAGGAACGTTTTTGTGCTTCCTGCTAGAGTCAGGCCTTTAGCGGCATCTGCTCAGCTGTTTAATAATGACACGTGAGTGGACACGGACGTGGAACTGTCACCGCTCTTCCCCCACACTGGATGTGGGAATCTCTGGACTTTCTACAGACAGTCATGTCCGGGGTCCGAGGTACTGTGGACCCCTGTGAGGGAAATGAAGGGTGGAGTCAAAGCCCGAAGAAGGTCTGCGCCACTCAGCAGCCTGGCACCTCCTGCTGACCAGGTCTAGACTCGACCCTTGTCTCTGCTGTAGAAGTATTTAAAACCAACTGGCGCTGCTTTCCTCCTTGCTTAATGACACGGCGGCGTGGCTGTTCCTGACATCTCTTTGTGGTAAGGACCGGGCTATTCAGGTGATGTCACATCCAGCCAGGAATGAAGACATTCTGAAGAGACACTGTGCCCGCCTCTGGCTGACAGACTACTGAGACAATGCACCCCCGGAGACTGAAATCTCCCCACGAATGTGATGCTGGGAGAAGGAAAAAGCTGAAGCCAGCTGCCAGCATTGTGGGGGGGGGTCCTCAAAAAAGGGAAAACATTTCATACAGTACTGAGAGTTCAGTGAGGGGCACATCACAATTTACTCACAACATCTTTCCTTGTTATCACTCCTTAAGCAATATAGTAAAGAACCTATTCAGATGGAATTGGTATGATTTAAGGTTTGCAGGAGAATATACTATGCTGTTTACAAAATGGAATCAAGCATCTTGGGTTGGTATTCATGAGAGATCTGGATTCAGTCCCCCACAGACACCAAGGGATGACTGAACTTTGCTACATGAAGTTCACATAAGCTACATCCCTCACGTGAGGCATTTCAAAGAACTTGGTATCACTTGTGTGCTCGGCTGGCACGGACATGTGAGCCAGCCTCTAGGACTGTAGGAACACTGACATGAGTGACCTTTTGCTCCCTCCTTTTCCTGACTTCTCGCTTCTTTTCATGACCTCAGTGAAGGCGTGGTAGAGTCCCATGTCATACCATTCCTTTGTCTCACTCATGCTGGTAAAGCACCAACCTTGTGTCAGACACTTCCTGTGCATTTTTCATCAAATATAGACATTTTCTGAAAATATCTCTTGCCTTCAAAGGGACTGGACTTTTGCCAGACCTTGGAGCCAAGTTAATAACATGCCTTGCGATTACTTAAGACTATGCATGTAAACTGCTGTCCTTCTGGGCCTCAGACCCAAGGTAATGGACAGGCCTTCCCATGGTCAGTGAACAGACGTTGACAGAGTGTGCAGAAGCATCGCTCACAACTTCCTTTTCCTGGATGACTGGAGCCTGAGACTGCTCCCCTCCAGAGCCCCCTACTGAGATGTGCTATCCCACCTCCTCTTTCATAGAACTTGACTGAAGCTGGAGCAAGCGAGAACCAGCCTCTCTTAAGGGGCATTCAAAGCAAACAAGACCTGCCAACATCTTGATGTTAGACTTCTGGCTTCCAAGTTAGGGGAAAATTAAGTTCCGTCAGATGAAGTCACAAAGTATGTGGAAATTTATTACAGAAGTCACAAGAAGCAGATACATCTTACACTTGGCTTCTCCATGTGACCGGCTTAGACTTCACCACAGCATGTGGCCCAGATTGATTATAACTCTTCCATGGCTTTTAGCTTCCCACTGGCTAAAGCAGAACCTGCCAGGAGTTTTTAATGCTAGGCTCAAAACTGATGCAGGACTATCTTCATGAAAGGTCCAGGGGTTTGGGAAGCAGCTCTGTCCCTTAAGGGGTGGAGTAAGGTACAGTACAGAAAGAGTGCCCAAGCAGACATCTTTGTTGTGAGCCTTCACCCAGAAGGCACAGCCATCATGGAACAACATGGAAAGGACCCAGCACCACGCCTGACATGTTCCAGGAAGGCGTACTAACTTCTCTGAGGACTGAGATTCATCTGTTTTACTTTATTTTACCTTTACAAACATTCTTATTAAAATGTTATAAAAATAATGTATACATTCAAAGAAAATTGAAAACTACCATCAAATTAAAGGACATAGAATAAAAAGGCCCAGTCTTGTTTCTGGGGTCTTTGTCAGTTTCTTTTTGCTGACTTGCTTTATACCACACAAATAAATGTGTGCTCTAATCATCAAATGGAAAACCTAAGTGTAACTTTTAAAATATCATAGTCCCCAAATCTGCCCACCAGCTAGTTACTGTGCTAAGCAAATACCGTAGTCCCCAAATCTGCCCACCAGCTAGTCACTGTGCTAAGAGAATACCATAGTCCCCAGATCTGCCCACCAGCTAGTCACTGTGCTAAGTGAAGGTGACAGTTTAAGATTTTAGTCACTTCTTGAGAGCTTCTAATCCCCTAGACTCCCTCAGAATATACATGAGTTTTCTTTGATAGTAGTAAGTGCTACATTGCCATTGACTAACTGAAACTGACAAGTGCTTTACCTTTGAAATTATCGTCTTCTTTTTAGGAGGCTTGAAGCATCATTCAGTACTACATTCAAATTCTTTTGAGCCTGTGAAATTTTTCCATCCTTTGGAAATAGAGTAAAATGCCATTAAGTATAAAATACTGGCAATCCCAAAATACACAATACTGACCAAGAACTGAGGCACTTTACCAATAGTTTAGAGTAATATTTAAGTTGGAAAAAGTCATGACCTCTTTCTAGCTTCTTTCATGGATGGGTGAAGGTCATGTTTAATAAATGTCAATTATTTACATCCAAACAGGTACATTAAGCGTGTACTGAACACAGATGGGACTCAGAGTCAGCAGTGAGTGACACCAGACAGTGAGTGTGGTGCTGGAAATGCGGGTACCAGTGCATCATCAGCTCCAATGGTTGGCACAAACCACTTTCCAACCTCATCTGGCAACAGAGCTTATGGTGGTTTGTGTACCTTGAAATGTGATTATCTCATTTTCTTTTGTTTTAGAAGACGTAAGGAGAGCCAGCCAGCCCGGTGCATACATCCAAAATTCTGTGAGGTTCATAGAATATCATATTAAATTACACATTGAAATACAGTTCTTTATCTGCTCTGCTTCCAGCACTGTCCGGGAGGCATTCTTTACTCCCACTAGAGTTTTAAGAAACATTGACCCTGTAGAGTCATGGGAATCCTTAACAACTTTCAGACTGTGATTGTCTAAGCATAGACAAGATCTAGAAAATTCTCTGACAGGCTGTTATATGGCTGAAAGTTTTCCTGTGTCCACCCAGTCCATAGCCACTCAGACCCAAGTAAACACACAGAGACTTATATTAATTAAAACTGCTTGGCCATTAGCTCAGGCTTACCACTGACTAGCTCTTACACTTAAACTCAGCCCATTTCTGTTAATCTATGTGTTGCCACATGTTCCATGGCTTTACCTGTGTGTCATTACATGCTGCTCCCTGGATGATGGGCTGGCATCTTCTCACTCAGCCTTCCTCTTCCCAGAATTCTCCTTGTCTGCTTATCCTGCCTACACTTCCTGCCTGGCTACTGGCCAATCAGCGTTTTATTAAACCAGTGTACAAAAGCATTATTCCACAGCACTGTTGGAACACAAATTCACACATACATAACTAAGTAAAGTTTTGAACAACACATCTCTTGTCAAACTTTTCTGGAAGACAAGGAAATCCAAGGACAACCGTGTGAAACCTGAGGTAGCTGCTGTCTGGGCCCACAAAGTGAACAATAGAGAGCAGGCCAGGGAGAAGAAAATCAGTCCCCCTTGTTCTCAGAGAGCTATGCAAAGCGCAACCCTGGGCTGAGGCAATGGCTCAGCACATGAGGTACTTGTGAGCAAGTGTGAAACCAGAGTTCTGATCCCCAGAACTCACATCAAAGTCAGGTGGCTGTGGTAGTCAGCCTGCAATCCCAGCACATGGGAATTGGAGACAGGAAATCGCCACAGAGGGTGGCTCACCAGACCAGCTACAATGGACTCAGTGAGGGACCCTGCTTCAACATATAAAGAAGACAATGATCAGGGAGATGCCAGAGGTCAACACCGGCCTGCACACACACACACACACACACACACACACACACACACACACACACACACACACGCACGCACGCACGCACGCACGCACGCACACATGCACACATGCACGCAGACACTCACATCTTTGTCTTCTAATGGTCCACCTCTCAGGCTATCATTGTTCAAGATTCTCACTATTCCAGCTTGCTTAGACAGAACAATGACACGGTGTCAGAAAACCTGAGAACAGGACAAAGAAAATGGGAGATGGGATTATAAAATGGTGACCCCAGAAATCTCTGAAAAGGAAAAGAGTGATGAATAGGAGCTGTGGTGCGGCCTAGAACGGCATGGATCTCAGGTAGATCCCTACAGAGACTCCTGAGCCATCTTGTCCTTTACTTTTCCATAGTCCCAAAGTTCTCCTTCCGACTTCCCCTCTGTGCTGTAGTGTGACCTATCCTTACTGCTACAGGAAGGAGAGAGTAATCTGACGAGTTGAGGATCAGAGCAAGCCTTGAGCATGCAGAAATACTAAAAAACTGAGCAAGAAATGTTTTGATGAGATTTGGGCCACAGGAAATGTTCTCCCAGAACTGATAGGCATGGGGGTGGGAGGAATTCCTGTCTTGTATTTGTAATTAATAACTGTGCTTTGATTAACTATAATAAAGGATAGAACTAATTCAGTGGCATCTGTCTCTCCTTGTCTCCTTAGGCCACTATCTGCCTAACGTCCCAAGCTAGACAAGAAAAACCAGCAACTGTATGCAGTATTGTGTGTAAGCTTTCTACTTCCACAACAAACTTTCATGAAAAATGTAAATATGACAGTGATCCCATGCAGCCCAGCCTTGAGAGTGTACAATATTAAAAGCAGCAGACTTGGTTTAGATCAGCCTACAAAATATGATTTCCCTCCTTATCTAGCCCTGGGAGTCATTCCTACGGTCCCCTCCCCTCATCTGCATCCTGAGTGTCATCCACAGGAAGTCATTGTTCCCACAAGCTTTCTGCCCCACACTTCCCTTCTGCACCTGCCCCCTCCATTCTAACCCTCACAGCTTTTCTCTCTCTCTCCCTTCAAAATGTCAACTAGAAATCAGCACTCAGCTTTGTTATTGTCCCCATCCTTATTATTACTTATATATTATTAATTATATTATTATTATATAATCCATCTAAACGGGCTCTGCAGCAGGTGTGGTGAGGTGTGTACTGAGGTGGGGTGGGGCAGCCTGGTGAGGTGTGCCCTGAGGTGGGGTGGGTTGCAATGTATAAAGCTGGGATATTGCTAGTTCTGGCTCCTGAATAATGTTCTCTCAGTTTTGCTTTTGACTCCATTTGCCTGTCAGTCTGCAGATATCTAGGGACAAAAGACTGAAAAAAGCATGACAGGACCCACAATTCCCTCTCCCAACACTGGCCCTGTTTCTCTGCTTAACCAAATGTCTCTTCTACTTCATATTCTCTAGACCAGTGGTTCTCAGCCTTCCTAATGCTGCAATCCTTTAATACAATTCCTCATGTTGGGATGACCCCCAACCGTAAAATTATTTTCATTGCTACTTCATAATGTTAATTATTGAATTGTGTTTCTGGATTATCTTAGGTGACCCCTGTGAAAAGATTGCTCAACCTTAAAGGGGTCATGACCCACAAGTTTAGAACCACTGCTCTAGACAATAAAGTGAGGACTTCCATAAACAGTTCTTGGGCAATATTGTTCTGAAGGTCACCACACAAGGAACATGTGACCGGAATGCGCCTCAGTCACAGGTATCAGTGTAGAGCATTCTGGGTTACTCCATGTTGTGAGCAGCACTGTGGCTGTGCAGGCTGACACCTCTTGGATATGATATGATGCTTGTGATCCTACTTTCTCCTTGCCATCCCATTCAACCTCATGCTTACATGACCTGAAGCAGGGAGGTCGGAAATTAGGGAGGCATCACCTCAGAAAACATGGATGGGTTTAGTAGAGCTGAACTCAAACACAAGGGTAATGACACACCCATGATTTTACCCAGGTGTAAGCAACCCAGATCCATGAAAATGCCTCAGAGTAGAAGAATCACATGGCATCCTTGAGGTCCCAAAGGATGAAATGAGAACTTGGAAATCTGACCTTAGAAAAACATCCTCCATGAACCCTGTTTTCTTCATCATGGAGTCTACAGACATGTTTCTCAGTTTTTATCTTGTTAGAGACAGACAGAACCTGGCAGGAAGAGGAAGTCAGTCACAAGAATTGGAAGAAATGGACTCTGGTGCCGTTCAGTAGCACTAGATCTGACCCTGTGGGTTCTGAGAGCAGCCATCCCTCTGGTGGAATATGCAAGCTCCCATTTACCCCTCAAATGTATGCCAGCTCTAATACTTGCTAGGATTTTAGTCAGGACTTTAGTAGACAAATTCCACTGGGTTCTCAAGATCAGTAGATAGGCTGGGTGTGGTGGCCCACACCTTTGACCCCAGCACTCCGGAGGTGGAGGCAAGTGGATCTCTGTGAGTTTGAAGCCAACCTGGACTACACAGTGAGTTCCAGGCCAGCAGGGGCTATGACCCTGGAGAGAGAGAGGGAGGGAGAGAGAGGGAGAGGGAGACAGGGAGACAGGGAGAGAGGGAGAGAGGGAGAGAGGGAGAGAGGGAGAGAGGGAGAGAAGGAGAGAGGGAGGGAGGGAGAGAGAGGGAGAGAGAGAAGGAGGGAGGGAGGGAGGGAGAGAGGGAGGGAGAGCAATGGTTCTCAGGGTACAGTTCCTATATAAACTATGTCTGTGTCCCCAGAGAACTTGTTAAGAATGTCTTTGGAGCTGGGCATTGGTGGTGCACGCCCTTAATCCCAGCACTTGGGAGGCAGAGGCAGGCAGATCTCTGTGAGTTCAAGGCAGCTTGATCTATAGAGTGAGATCCAGAACAGGCACCAAAACACCACAGAGAAACCCTGTCTCGAAAAAAAAAACCAAACCAAAAAAAATGTCTTTGGGTTCTGTGCTATACATACAAGACCCAGAAATAGGAGTAGTCAGGGGCTTCCGTGGTTGTTGCTACAGAATAATTCAATATCTAGCATAACTGATATTGCCAGAAACTATGTTCACATTGCCTACTTCTCAATGGTCTTAATTTTAAATATTCTATCCCACTTTTAAACCATATTTTTTTATTTTGACCATATATTAATTATAAGTTCTCTTTGTTTCATGTGAGGTCTAACTCAGAGCTGGGAACACTGTGTAAGCTTGATGAAGAAAATGTTATCTGGGTCTGAGAGATGACTCAGCAGTTAAAAGCACAGGCAGCTCTTCCAGGGGACCCAGGTTCAGCTCACAACCATCTGTAACCCCAGAACCAGAACCAAGGATCTGGTGCCCTCTTCTAGCTTCCTCAGGCACCAGGCACACATATGTACATACATACAGGCAAACACTCATATGCAAACAATAAAATAAATAAATCTTTAAAAATAAATAAAAAGTCATTAGTCAACCATAGTCTCCATCCACTTATGAAGATCAGTCTCCCTTCATAGCCTGTGCCAACCTATAAAAAGACCAGTCTCCCTTCATAGCCTGTGCTAATCTATAAAAAGGCCAGTCTCTCGTCATAGCCTGTGCTTACCTATAAAAATGTGCAAAGCACTCCTTATATTTTCCTCCTCAAACAATTTCCTCTTTTCTTGATAGTACTTAAATCCAGCATTTTCGGCTCCTTGCTTTGTTTAATTATTAACTGTGATTAGACACTCCAAGGGTTCTGGAGCACCCAGGCAATTGAACACGTGTAATTTCCCTGATTCAAACTAGAATGAGTAAAAACAAACAACAGAATTCAAAGGAGTGTTTGTACAACTGGATCTCTGTAGATTTATTCCTCTTTCCCATCTGCACTAACCAGACCTCCATGAGCAATCCCTTCATGGTGAACACAGCCTCTCTAATGTGGTGGCAAGAATTTGAAGCTATTTTAGAGTGTGAAACTAAAAAGCACCTACTACCTAAAGCACCCAGGCCTGAGCACACTTCTAGAATTAAGCTTTGGCTCCTGGAGATGTGAGACCAACTCTCATCTTATTTTGACTCCTTGAGATCTGACAGAATCTGGCATCTGGCACATTGTAAAAAATCAATACATGGTCTTGTTGGATGGATGGATGGATGGATGGATGGATGGATGGATGGATGGAGGGATTCAAAACTTACTTTGGATAATTTCACTGAAAAGAACAAAAAGCCAAAATTTGATTACTAATCCCTATGAGATAAACATAATGCCAAATTTTCTCTCTTCAAAATTCTGTTTATGCTGGATGTGGTAGTACACCCCTTTAATACCAGTACTCAGGAGGCAGAGGTAAGTGGGTTTCTGTGAGTTGGAGGACAGCCTGGTCTGAGAAGGGAGTTCCAGCCAGTCAGGGCTATATATTGAGACCCTGCTGTGGGATGGTCTGTATGTCAAATGTGTTGCTGATTGGTCAATGAATAAATCACTGATTGGTCAGTGGCCAGGCAGGAAGTATAGGCGGGACTAAGAGAGAGGAGAATTGAGAGAACAGGAAGCTGGGGGAGGGAGACACTGCCAGCCGCCATCAGGACAAGGAAGATGTAAAGTACCGGTAAGTCACAAGCCACGTGGCAAGGTATAGATTAATAGAAATGGATTAATTTAAGCTGTAAGAACAGTTAGCAAGAAGCCTGCCACGGCCATACAGTTTGTAACCAATATAAGTGTCTGTGTTTATTTGGTTGGGTCTGAATGGCTGTGGAACTGGCGGGTGTCAGAGATTTGTCCTGACTATGGGCCAGGCAGGAAAACTCTAGCTACAAGACCCTGTCTCAAAGAAAACAAAATCAACAACAACAAAACTACAGAAGATTCTGCTTACAGGTTGCTGCCTTGACAGTAGCCATTCATCTCTGAGGATGTAGTTATCTGTCTCATCCAGGATAAGCCCCTACCCCTGTCTGCCAGGGCATCTGGACACAATAACAGCCCTGTTAAAGGTAAAGCCCTGTCTCAATAGATAGACTTGTGACCTTAGCAAATTGACTCCCACATCATTTGTCAACAGGTACTGATAATACCAATTAACAAAAGAAAGCAATGGAGAACAAATACCTTCATCAGAAAAGGAATGAACGGTGTGTGCGTCATGTCGTTAAATCTTAGCCTTGCCATCAGGAACAAGGTGTCAGCAGAGCAACAAAAGCCAGAGTTCGGGTGGTGGGGGCATCCCTTGGGGCCAGAGAGATGTCAGGGTTTTATCATGGGGTATCTGAATATTTAACCATGTGACTCTGGACTTTGGTCCAAAGTGGAACAACAGATTGTATTCTGCAGAGGAGAGGAGGAAACGGGATTATCTTAGTTAGGGTTTCTCTTGCTGTGAAGAAACACCTTGACCACAGCAATTCTTATAAAGGAAAACATTTAATTAGGGCTGGCTCGCTTACAGTTCAGAGGTTTAGTCCATTATCATCATGGCAGGAGGCAAGGCAGCGTGCAGGTAGACACGGTGCTGGAGAAGGAGCTGAGAGTTTTTCATCTTGATTCACAAGCAATAGGAAGTGGTCAGTCTCACTGGGCATGGCTCAAGCATATATGAGACCCCCAAAGCCCACCTCTACAGTGACACACTTCCTCCAATAAGACCACGTCTACTCCAACAAGGCCACACTTCCTAATAGTGCCACTCCCTTTGGGGGCCATTTTCTTACAAACCACCACAGGGATGCAGGGAAGATGCAGCCGCCCCTCCCTGTACCACCATTCACTCCATGCCTGTCCCTGTGATGAATTCAGGTCCTCCTAAATCCCTCCTCGGTACCCATATGGGGAAACTGGCTCCACGACTCTTCATGAATACCAGAATCCAAGGACGCTGAAGGCATTATACGAAATGGCCTAGTATTTGCATATAACTCATGCACACCTTCCCACATATGCTTCAAATCACGTCTAGATTACCTACAAAGCCTAGCACAATGTACATTCTGTGTGAATAGTTGTTACGTTGTCTAAGAAACCATGACAAGAAAATCAGTGTACACATGTTAAATGCGAATGCAGCTTTCCTGGGTATTTCTTTGTGTTCTCTTTCCCATTTCAATATTTGTGGCAATTTAATTATGTTCAGAACAATAACACAAGAACACAAGAAAAGACATTTTGTGACCTCGAACTGATGGAATTTCATGTGCCTTCCTTTGAGGGGTACATACAGAGCCTGCCTAATGAAGACACATAAGGACAATGGCAGTCCCTGAAATCTTTCTCCAGAGTGTTCATTTCTGTCATGGAATAGTCACATTTTAGGGGTTATTGATAGATGTTAAATCTGTGTACATTTACACTGTCTTAAATGCCACAGCTTTGTGTCCTCAAGTAGTTTGCAGCAGACTAGGCCAGTGCTGGGAGCTGGGAGAGGGGGAATACAGAGCCCACTTTTTCTGATACTAAAGGAATTCACCAAATAGGTTGATGGATTGGAGACCCGAGCATCATTAGGGACAAAATACACACATTAAATCCAGAACCAGAGCTGAGGGCATTTTGTTTATCTCAGGTTGAGAAAATTACATCTTATTGTCTAAACAGACACAGCTCAGTTGGGCATGGTGGCACACCCCTTTAATCCCAGCCAAGTCAGGCAGATCTCTGTGAGTTTAAGGCCAGCCTGGTCTACATAGTGAGTTCCTGGACAGCCAGGGCTACATAGAGAGACCCTACTTCAAAATAAATAAATAAATAAATAAATAATAAATAAATAAAACAAAAAGTTAAAGAATAGACACAGCTCAGCTGTGATTTTTTATCTTCTGCAATCCTTCGGTGTTTTTTCTGGTTATTATATAAATGTAAATTGGCAAATTTGGAGGAAACCACAATTAACAAGCATTATGGCGAGTGTGCTGTTAATGTTCATTCTGAGACATTCTTATCATGTGGAGCTCACAAAAGCTGAGGCTTGAGTTCAACTCACTTCATCACAGCACTCACATAGGCCATGGTGCACATAGAACACAAACCTGAAACAATTCTGGCTAGAGAAAAGCAAGATGTAATGCCCTCCTTACCTCTCCATTCCTTGCTGAGTGTCCTGGGTAAATGCCTCCAGGTCAGAATAAGAGATGCAGATGCAACAACCCGGGAGTGTTAAGTCAACATCAGGACCATACTGCTGTCTTGAATACAGTGTCAGTGTGCAGTGCCCCATGTGGAGTCATGACAGAACCTCAGAACGTAGATAGACATTTAAAGTCAGCTAGACCAAGTGACAGGCATGGCACCCTGACAGCATCTCTGGCAGGCACTCATCCCAACTTCTACTTGGAATCAACCCGTGTTTCTAATACCTGTGACCTCTCAGGCCAGCCTACTCCTTCTTAAATTATGCTCACTGTTTGGAAGTACTCCCTGCTTATTATACTCAACTTCACTTGGTATAGATGGGATCTAAAATTTCCCCACAAGTGCCTGTGGAAAGGCTTGGCCCCTAACCTCTGGTGCTGCTGAGAGGGAGTATGACCTTTACTAGGTAGAGTCTTGGGCTGGAGAGATGGTTTAGCAATTAAGAGTATATACTGCTCTTGCAGAGAACTGGCTCAATTTCTCAAATCCACACGGGGCAGCTCACAACCATTTGAAAGTCCAGTTGCAGAATTACCCCATGCCTCTAACTTCTGCAAATACCTGTACTCAAACACACACACACACACACACACACACACACACACACACACACACACACACACAGTTAAAATTAAATATTTTTTAAAAGGCAAAGTCTAGCTGGAGGATGTTGGGTCATTAGAAACATGCCTTTAATGCTGGGTGGCACACACCTTTAATCCCAGCACTCAGGAGGCAAAGCCAGGAGGATCGCTGTGAGTTCGAGGCCAGCCTGGTCTACAGAGCGAGATCCAGGACAGGCACCAAAACTACACAGAGAGACCCTGTCTCGAAAAACAAAACAAACAAACAAACAAACATGCCTTTATTGGGGATATTGAGACTTGAATACCTTCTGATTCTCTCTGCTTCCATCTGCCACCTGCTCCCACCATGACAGAACCATGCCATGGGCCAGAATGCCACGGGGCCAACTGATCATGGGCTGAAAGCTTTGAAACCATGAACCAGGTAAATCTGTCATCGTATTAAGTTTATTTATTCCAGGGGTTTGTTACATAAATAAAAAGCTGAGTAATATACTATCTAGTGATCACTTCTTCCATAAGCCCATGAGAACCTAAAAGTGACTGTCTCTCAACTATTTAATACACTTGTCTATCATCAAACATTAAATTGCATCAAGTCAACCTACCTAATCCATCTACCAACTGCCTACTCTTCTCCATTTTCATTTATGCTGTGTCTCTCCTAAGCAATTCCTGCTTTCACATGAGACTGTCCTTCCTCAAATCTCACCCTCTCCTGCCCATTTAATACATTAAGCCTAAAGAATATTCTCAATATAACCATCTTCCTTGTGAAAGCCCTGACTAGCATTGTTCTGCCTTCAAACTGAAGCTTGGTTCTTGGATGCTGTTGATACTCTATTATCAGATCCTTACAGCTTTCCCCAGAGCCATTATTCAGAATTCTTTACCTTCCACACAACATATCAAACTATGAACTACTTTGAGTTCCCAAGCTGGTCATGCTGTCCTGTGTGGGCCTTAATCCATCCGTTGCCTGCAAAGGCCTCTTTCCCCATCCAATGGGCTGTTCTGGTCATCCTTTTAGACGTCCCTCCTCATGCCTTTCCCAAGGCTGAATCAGGGTCTCTTGTGGTTCCCTGCTCTTAACCTTCATCATAAATACTAACACACAATGTTACCATCATTTGCTGAAGCGTAGTATGGGAAGGAGGAGAGTCACAACATGCACTAGCATGTTGTACAATCCAGACATTAGAGACACACCATTATTCTCTGTTAAGTGATAAACCCAGTGTCTTTGATCTTTTATTCTTTGGCTTACTACTAGAGGATCCATGATCTTGGCTGTTTTCTTCCTTCGCTCTACATATCCACAAGTTTATTAACATTCCATCTAAATGTACCATCAAAGCTTGAACTTGCTCCTAAAGCCAGCAGAGAAATGAACAATGCCGAAAAGATACATAACATGTGACCTGCATGTCGAGTCTTCTGCTCCAACTCCAAGCTGACTACTGCCTGCATGAGAATCCCCAAACACAGGATCCTAGTAGGTTTGTGGCTCTACCAAAGACCTACTGGAATTTAGTTCTCCATATGGGAATTAACAACGACTCAGCCATATGCTGGATAAAATATGCATTAAGTAGAGTGCAATGGCTATTAATGAAACATTGATGCATCTGTTTATCTGGCCAATTATTTGAAAATAGCCTGGACCTTTTCCAGATGATGACTTCAGCTTGGCATTCTGTAGTGTGAAATCCATTGCTGGATTGTGCTACTGGGATGTTCTTTGTAGGTAAGTTGTTTTTCTGCATGCCAGAACAATTTTATTCTTTGGTGCCTTTCTCAAACAGTGGGTCCAGGGAAGGCTATCCATTTGACAGCAGTGAGGGATTAATTTAATACACTGAAAGGCTGCTCCCAAGGCTCCCATTTCCAAGCTCTCACTTTAGCAGATTCCCTATGTAATGCTCTTAGGCTTCAATACTCTGAATCACCACATTCCACTCTTCTCAATGTTTCCAGTAACTTTCTCATTCTTTATATTTTGTGCCCATTCATTACCCACAATAAATCTTATTTCAGTGCATGAGTCCATATGCCATTTCCTTAGTAACATTTTTCTGTAGCTTTTTAGCATTCTTGCACAATTCAGCCATTTTCACATTAAAAAAATAAAATATAACTTAAGTAGTTAGAGATGCTCAGTGGTTAAGAGCACTGGCTGCTCTTCCAGAGGACCTGGATTTGATTCCCATACCCTCATGACAGCTCACAACCCTCTGTCACTCTAGGTCCAGGAGACCCAGTGCCCTCTCCTGGCTACTGCAGGCACATAGTGTACACACATACATGCAGGCAAAACATCCCTACCCTCAAAATCAAAATAGTATTTAAAAAGAAACTTCTGAGCCTTCAGAAAAGTAAATAAAAACCAAAAGTGCTTTCTATTGTGTGACTGAACAGCCACATGCTCAGAAGATACTCATTCCTGTGAATAGTCATTTCCTCTTTCATCATTAATAAGTGTATAAATAAACACCATAGGCAATGTGATCAATAGCTAGCTCCATAAATTGGCAGTATGATTGGTATTAACCACGTGAATTTATATCTAGATGTAACAAAAACTGGACTGAATGATTTAACTGATAGAGGAAAGGACAGATGGAAGAGCAGACGTTTGTACACACGCATCCAGATCAGGTGACCCATTTCCTGACTTAAAGGAATCTGTAACAGGAGAGCCTTAGGAGAAGCCTTCCTGAAGTCTAGTGCCAGTCAAATTACTCAACTCTGCTCCTTTGGATACTGAATCTCAGTTCTACCAACCCAGTGCCCATATCAGTAGAAGTTTTATGAGCTTCTTTTGTACTTCCAAAAAATATGAGTCTGGGATATTAAAATTATTGCAGGGTTAGAGATGTAGCTTAGTGGTAGAGCATGTGCTTAGCATGCATGGACCCCTATAACCTCTGCATCTTCTCCAAATACCAATTCATGTAATGGTATAAACCCTTGTTAAAAACGAGAAAAGTATCTAGATGTGGTGATGCACTTCTAATACCCGAACTCAAAAGGCAGAAGCAGGGGCATCTCCATTTGAGGCTAGCCTGGTGTGTGTTTGTGTGTATTATTTACACACTACTGGTAAAATTTAACATAGATTAGGCACACCAAGAGACTGACATTAATAATAAATTAGGTCAAATTACAAGAACACACTGTAATGGAACTTACATAAAATGGCCTCTTGAAGCAAGGTGAGCATTACTATTTTCAGACGGTTGCTGAAGAGGAAGCTGGAGTTGAGGAAGCAGATAAGGGAAGTGTTGCTAGAGTTTTCCTGCCTGGCCCACAGTCAGGGCAAATCTCTCTCACCTGCCAGTCCCACAGCCTATCAGACCCAACCAAGTAAACACAGAGACTTGTATTGGTTTCAAACTGTATGGCCATGGCAGGCTTCTTGCTAACTGTTCTTTCAGCTTAAATTAATCCATTTTTATAAATCTATACCTTGCCACATGGCTCGTGGCTTACCGGTATCTTCACATTCTGTTTCTCATAGTGGCGGCTGGCAGTCTCTCTCTGACTCAGCCTTCCACTTCCCAGCTTTATTCTCCTCCTTGTCCCGCCTACACTTCCTGCCTAGCCAATGGCCAATCAGTGTTTTAATTATTGACTAATCAGCAACACATTTGACATATAGAACATCCCACAGCACTTCCCCCCTTTTTTTTTTTAAAAAAAAAAAGGAAGGTTTTAACCTTAACAAAGTAAAATTACATATAATTTGGGAATTTGGGCGTAGCTTCTCTTACTACTTCCTGCTGGAGGGGGGCGCTGTATCTTATGGGGATACAAAGAAAATTTTAGGATCATGGAAAAGTCCATGAGGGTGTATCGTCTGAGCCAGTTGCCTTCAAACCATTCTGGATGTTGGATCATCTGGGCCATGGTGTCATCGGAGACCTTTCAGGGGGTCTTGGCTGGTCAAACCTGATGTATCTTAATCTGGAACAAATCCATAGCCTTTGGCTTTCTGTGGGAACAAAAGCAGAGTCTCCTTTCCAAAGTAACATATCCTTATATCCAAATTTTGAAGTCAAGGCACCTTTAAAATACACATTTTGGCATAACTCAACAGCTTTTACAATCAAATATTTTTCTGCAGTTAAAAGTCCCAAAGACAACACAATGCAGATTCTCTGTGTAATATCCATTTTTACGTGGCTTATTTTTTATACTACCTTTACTGTCTCTTTAAAGACTTTATTTTTTAAAACTATGTTTCTATAACTCTATATATCATCTTTTTTGTCTCTTTCAAGCCTACGTATCTTTTACACACATTGTAAACTATTACATCTGAATCTGTCTTATTGTGAATCTATTGCCTTAAACTGCAGCAGCTGTGGCTGCTGGCTCCACCCACCTCAGCTTCCCAACATGGCCATGGTTTACCGCCAGCTCTGGGAGCTATCGGGGGTCTATGCTTTTAGCCAAGCAGCGTGTAGCCCAGAAACCTCCCCTTTTGCTCTGCACCAGCAAAGGCTAAATCCACCATGCAGCTCAAAGTGCCACTTGCAAAGGCCTCATTCCCACCATAGGCAGGTCGAGCACGCACGCTAGGAACCCACCAGTAGCTCAAACCAGCAGCTGCCGCTCATTTGAGAGAGACAATTAGGAACTGTTTTTAGCTCCGTTTTAGAATCTTTTCTCAGGTTTTTAGGTGGAAACTCTTGCCACCACGTTGGGCGCCATTTGTTGCTAGAGTTTTCCTGCCTGGCCCACAGTCAGGGCAAATCTCTCTCACCTGCCAGTCCCACAGCCTATCAGACCCAACCAAGTAAACACAGAGACTTGTATTGGTTTCAAACTGTATGGCCATGGCAGGCTTCTTGCTAACTGTTCTTTCAGCTTAAATTAATCCATTTTTATAAATCTATACCTTGCCACATGGCTCGTGGCTTACCGGTATCTTCACATTCTGTTTCTCATAGTGGCGGCTGGCAGTCTCTCTCTGACTCAGCCTTCCACTTCCCAGCTTTATTCTCCTCCTTGTCCCGCCTACACTTCCTGCCTAGCCAATGGCCAATCAGTGTTTTAATTATTGACTAATCAGCAACACATTTGACATATAGAACATCCCACAGCAGGGAAGATTATGACATTCATACTTTTACATGTGTTTACAGCTCTGGAGAGAAGTCCTCAGAAAGGCTGAGGCCGGCGGTGTGTACTGCCACTCTGAGCATATCATCCTTCTGAAGTGCATGTTTCCTGTTTCCTCCATGGAACACCAGCATCTTGGACCAGGGCAAACATGACCTGATAAATCAGAATGGATTCTAGATCTAGACTAGTGTTCGGCATGAAGTAGATGCTCGATAAATGGTTATTGGACATTAACCGAAGGGAAAATACTTTCTCTCTGGCCCTGATGTGGTCTGTTAGATGCAGGAGAGAATTATGATCACAAGGTTTTAGAAGTTTGAGAGGAGGATGTAGAGAAGAGAGAGAAGGGAAAGAGAAGGGACAGAACTGGGAGGGAAAGAGGGGGGACGGACGTGGGGGAGGAGAGAGGAGACAGAAGAAGGGAGAGAATGGGGGGGAGGATACGAAGTCATAAGGATGCTGAATGTAGAATGTCCAGCTCCACGTATTGGTAATTGTTACAGCATATTCTGCCTCTGACTGAATGTTCCACAAACACGTAATTAAGGTAATCTTCCTCACAGGGGGTGCGGGAGAAGCCAAGCTGCAACATGTTTTGAACAGCTGGGGAACAGCAGAAATACTGGAGGGAGAAAACCACACACAACATCCTGTGTGCTGGTGTTTTCGTAGAATTTAAAAATAAATGCCAAGCGATGGAACACAATCATTGTGAGGGACCAAATTGGAATCTGTGCTGCCTTAGTTGTTCAAGGGACAGAAGATTCTAGATGCTACCTTGGCAATGAAATAGAGCAACTGCTGTGTACATTGCTAGCTCATGAGGGTAGCCAGGATTCAGAACATCACAGTGTGGGGAAGGAAATCTCCACAGGCCCTGCTTTTACATGTATATTTAGAGTTCGTGGGCTGGACAGATGGCTCAGCAGTTAGAGCGCTAGCTGTTCTTGCAAAGGATCCAGGTTCCATTCCCAGCATTCTTGTGATGTCTTACAACTCCTGCCCCCCAAGAGCCAATGCTCTCTTCTCTCCTCCATGGGCACCAGGCACACGCATGCTGCCCAGACATACACGCACGCAAAACTCATATACATAACATAAAAATAAAGATCATAAAGTGTCTTCATTAGACTCTTCTCAATGGGACATTTCTAGCTCTTCTGAATGTAATTTTGCACATGCACGAGCACACACACACACACACACACACACACACACACACACAGATCCACAGACTTCCTCCCAGCTTTTAGCCTGTGCTGAACTGTCATCATGACCAAGTACACTGCATTCCTTGTTTGGGGTCATGTGGTATCTCACTGGACAAGTCCCAAGGCCTTCACTTATCATCCCTCTTGTCTGCCCACTCAGCGGCCCCCATCATTGGGTGCAGTGGTTTGGGAAAGCACCTTTTGCCCTTTCTACTCTCCTCAGAAAGGGTTCACAGGCTGCGATTCTGGATGTTTATGGAGTCACTTCCTGTTTCATCAACTGTTCTCATCCCTCAGGTGTCAAACACACCCATGCTCCCTGCGCATCCCTTCTATTATCATAAAACAATACAGCCAATGCCTGCCTGGGGCTCCAGGCTCCCCTGTCCTGAGAGAAGAGCACACTCAGTCTGCAGGTTGGTGCCCTGTAAGAATCCCCCAGTCAGTGAGTGAGAGACAGACGCAGTCCTTCCTCCTGGGCTTGCCAGTGGTGAGGTTCATTTCTCGATCCCTTAGTTCTGGTGTCTCAGCAGGACTGGACTGGCTCCGGGCCCTTAGATGCCCTGGGTTACAGGGTCCAAATGCTCATGTCACTCACCCCCCTTTTCCGGAGTCATTCTTGTGTTCTCTTCCTTGTTGACTGAGGTTGACCTTCAGACAATCTACTTGCTGCTGAGTCTTTAACTCAGTGTCTCTTTGAGAGAGAAACAATGAAGCAGAGCAGAGGGGAAACATCTCTGATAAATAAAAACAAGGTTCATTAGGATCCAGTTAATTAAGAACCAGTGATATTCACAAGTTCTTCTAAGCATGTTTCCTAATGTATTTATGCAAGAATGATATTTGAAAATGAACAGCACCCTTCCATAAATTCACTCATGATGTTTTCTTAAGGAAGACATTTTCTTCCTCACAGGAGACTTTCAATGGTGTTAAATACTAAAAAACTAAAGCTGATGTGATTTAGAGAAAACAAGATCCCAAGCTGGAATTAAACAGGGCTGGGTGGGAGAGAAGGGCCTACTTTTAAATGCTGATCTCCTACTGGCAATTTGAGGGCCCGCCCAGAGCAGTTTGTCCACAGAATCAAGTGACATGTCTGATCCTTTGCTGTAGATTTTGTGTCCTGAGAAATAGATATGACACTCATTCTAAAATAAACTGAAAATTAACGCTTCACAAAATAGTCACAGTTCTATACTTTAGTCACTTTATTACTACTGTTGCACAACAAGGTCATGAAATGTTTATTAAAAATACACCTAAGGGCTGGAGAGATGGCTCAGAGGTTAAGAGCACTGGCTGCTCCTCCAGAGGTCCTGAGTTCAATTCCCAGCAACCACATGGTGGCTCACAACCATCTATGAGATCTGGTGCCCTCTTCAGGCCTGCAGGCAACATGCAGGCAGAACATCCTAGACATAATAAATCTCAAAAAAAAAAAAAGAAAAAAAGAAAGAAAGAAAGAAAAAAAAAAGGAGAAAAATACACCTGGTTTGTAATCATTCTATCCCCACGTTTAACCTGTGTTCAGATGTGGGCCAGACAAAGTCACATTAACTTGTTTCTGGTTTCTGAATTTCACCAGGACTCTAACAAGCAGACCTGACTTAGACATTACACGCACATAGGGTCTGCCGGGGCAATGAAATGCATTTACCATGCCCCTTGCCATCTGTCCCTGCAACCAAACCAGAAGATGATGCTGTTGCAGCACCAATGCTTGACCTGGAGTAACCTCTTACAGGTTTGAAGAAAGGCTTTCCAATTGAAGAGTGAAGAAACTGAACAGAAAACTATACCTAGAAGGAGGGGAAACTCTTCTTAGCTCTCATGGTTACTCTGTTTTACTCATTGCTAGCCAGATAGCTGCCATTGATGATCTACAAAGAAAAAAACCTTAACTAAAATTATTCAAACTTTTCTCATACTCTGCTCTGAACAAACATGACTGACATATCCTTTCCTGGGGATAAAACCTTGGGTCAGAAGGATGGCTCAGCTGGTAAAGAGTACCTGTCACCAAGCTTGATGACCTCATCCCAGGACCCACATGGTGGGAGGAGAGAACGAACTCCTACAAGTTGTCCTCTGACCACACACACACACACCACACACACACACACACACACACACACACACACACACACACACACACCACACACACACACACACACACAGACACCACACACACACACACATACACACACCACACACACACACACAGACACACACACACACACACCACACACACACACACACACAGACACCACACACACACCACACATACACACCACACACACACACACCACACCACACACACACCACACACAGACACCACACCACACACACACACACAGACACCACACACACACACACACACACACAGACACCACACCACACACACACACAGACACCACACCACACACACACACACACACACCACACCACACACACACACACAGACACCACACACACACCACACATACACACCACACCACACACACACACACACACACCACACACAGACACCACACACACACCACACATACACACCACACCACACACACACACACACACACACACACCACACCACACACACACACACACAGACACCACACACACACCACACACACACACACACACACACCACACCACACACACACACACACAGACACCACACACACACCACACATACACACCACACCACACACACACACACACACACACACACACACACAGACACCACACACACACCACACATACACACCACACACACACACACACACACACGCACACACCACACCACACACACACACACACACCACACACACACCACACATACACACCACATCACACACACACACACACACACACACACACACACACACACCACACCACACACACACACACACACACACACCACACCACACACACACACACACACACAGACACCACACACACACCACACATACACACCACACCACACACACACACACACACACACACACACACCAGACCACACCACACACACACACCACACATATACACATACACCACACAAGAGTAAATAAATGCAATAAAAAGTATCTTAAAAATTTTTGGACTTGTTCTAGAATTTTTCAAGTTACACCCGGAAAATCATCAAATAGCTCCTTCATTGACTCTTTAAAATGTCCACCACATTCTAAGAATCTCACAGAAGGTCTGGGGTCAAGTTGTCAGTGCTTACCCAGCAAGCAAAGCCCTGGATTCAATTCCCAGCACTACATAAAACCAGACAGGGCAGCACACACCTGCAATCCTAGCAATTCGGAGGTGAATGCAGAAGGCTCAGCCATTTAGGTCATCCTTGACTACATAGCAAATCTGAGACCAGCCTGGAGTACCTGAGACCATTCTCAAACAGAACAGGAGAACAGGAGAACACAACCACCGCTCCCTGTCTAAACAGAATGACCATCAAAACTGAGTCACTTCCTGTTGATGTTTCTCTCCGCTGCACCCACCCAGTACAGGCCACATCGAGACTTACAAGTCTGCCATGGGGGCAGAGGAGGAAGTCAGCTTCCTAGCTCCTCATCCACTCTCTAGCTACAGCCCTCCCATTTCAGGTCCCTTCACGGAGGAAGCAGATGATTTGAGAAGAGCAATGGGGACTATGGAGACTGTTTTAGCTGGTACCATCTATCATCTGTGGACTCCAGGCATGACTGATGTCCACAGCTAATTCTTCTCTGTGGGATACCTGCATGGGTTCCTCAGAAATCCTCAACTGGGAACTTATACCCGATGGGGAAATGCCTTCCCCACAACTGAAGACTCCTTCCCCACTCCTGCAAGATTTTGGCTTCTGTCCCTCTGCCCAGGCTCTAGGACATAGCTTGAACAAGATGGTTTTTAAAATAAACCAGGAAATTTTCCTCTCACAGCCTCCCTATGTGTGGCAAGCACCCACCCCTCAGAGCAGCTGGCTCTGAGTTGGCTTCTCCACCCACCCCTCCCGTGTCCATGACCTTCTGTCTTTAGATGTCTGCTGGCGACCATCTAACACCAGTCCTTAGCTTCCAAACTCCATGGCACATGGGGCATATCCCTAAATTTCCATTTTAAAGTTTCTCTCATTGAGTTGAGGTCAGATGGAGACATGTACTCCTGTCCTTGTGGAGGCAAGCGGTATACACCACAGTCCTTCAGCCACAGCCCTCCTCCACCCTATGCCCATCCAGGGGTGAAAGGTGAACTCTGAACAGTCTCTCCTAATGTCTTATTGAGGTCTGCATTCTGCTATACCACCCTCCATCTTTCTCTCACTGTCTCTGTCTCTGTGTGTGTGTGTGTTTGTGTGTGTGTGTGTGTGTGTGTGTGTGTGTGTGTGTGTGTGTGTGTGTTTGTGTCTCATATTTGGGCATTTGGGTACCTACCTCATTATTCACAGCTTTTGTAAAGTCAGCCAAAACTGAGGCAGAAAAAGTCTCCATTTAAACACTGTACAATAGCATGAAATTTAATAAGAGCATAATGAGAGGAATGGGGCTGTCTTGACTGGAAACTCTCAAAGGAGAATGCTGTTTGGAGCGAGTTCCATGAGAGGAAAGACTGGAATGCTGTTAAAGCATCCCCGTTACAGAGGAGAGTTTCCTTTAATTGTTCTAAAGATGGAAGAAAATTAAACAAAGCCAGTGAGATGGAAAGCCCACCTATAACCGCCCCCCCCCCCCCCAGTGCGAATCCAAAATATGCACTGAAGCCCCCAGAATGGAAAACATGTGCTGTGTGGGCAAATACAGAGACAAGGGGTGAGCTTGGCTTCTCAGAGGCTTAGGTGGAGGAAAGAAGAAATAAAGAAAATGAAAGAGGAGAAACAGAGCATTTGCAGCAGGTTTTCGGGGTAGGGACAGCCATGGAACCAGAACCTGCGAAGTTACCCAGAATGCTGAGCAGCAGGGTTGGTCAAGTGAGAGATTTAAGAAGCCTGCTGGTTCCTGAGCAGCCACCTTCTAGACTGACTGTGGAGCAACTCACTATTGAAATAGAGTGACAGCCACAATCAAGTCACCTTTCTAGTCATCGGTTCTGCTAGCTTAAGTCTAATTGGACAAATATTTAGATAGATATTTCTGAAGCTCGGTTTATTATCATCATGATGCTAATGAGCTGCTTACAATCAGGCCTGAGACAACAGCCCAGCACTAGAGAGCGCACTAGGCAAAGGCAGTCACTTACTGTGAATTGTCTTTCTTTCTTCCTGTGGTCCTGACTCACACCTTTCCTTCTGACCACCTCAAGTCAACAGATGGTGGTTAAATTGAAAATAAATTCAATAAAACTCACTATGACAGGCTTCCACCATGGTACTACAAAATTAGACAAGCTGTGTAGAGGCAGAAGCAGAGGCTACAGACTTGACCCTCCGCTAACAAGCACAGCGGTCTTCAGCTCTGAGCACGGCATTTAAAGAGGGATTGAGGGTTCTAAGCATAAAAGAGGGAGAGGAGGAAGCCACATCTCACCTGAAGAATTATTTTCTGAAGTTAGCATGGTTTTCTGGAACAAGAAACATTTCGATGGGGATGTGAGAGGGCTATCTAGCCTGAAAGGACCAATATTTGGAAGAATTCAACGTTTCCAGTGAGTCCTGAGCTGATGTTGGACAACAAAAAGCAGGAGATGTGGGTCAAGAGAGATCCAGGTAGTTTCTCTTCCCTGTCCAGCTGTGAGATCTTAGACACGTTGTTTACTTTCCTGGCTGTTAGTTCATCAGATCTGCAAAATGAAGAGATAAAATTATCAGTACCCGGGGCTGGAGAGATGCTCAGAGGTTAGGAGTGCTTGCTGTTCTCCCAGAGGACCGAGTTCAGTTCCCAGCACCCAAGTTAGATGGCTCACAAGTGCCTGTAACTCCAGTTCTGGGAGATCTGATGCCCTCTTCTGGCCTCTATGGGTACCTGCATTTAAAAAGCCCCCACACACCCTCTGCTGTGTGCATGCGTGTGTGTGTGTGTGTGTGTGTGTGTGTGTGTGTGTGTGTGTGTGTGACAGTCAAAAGTTTCTAGGAAAATTTTAGCCTAATATGCAGAAGGCGTTTCAACCACCACCAAAGCTCAGATGCTAACAGACCCTACGACAGGTGTTCCACATGCCATCTCCAATCTTTGCAGGTGTTCAAGTGGAAATTGAGCACCATTTAGATTGATACGCCATAGTAGATGGCATTTAAGACATTCGGACTGTACTGGTCTGTACAGTCTTTGAGATCACCTCCACGGCTGAGAATAAACAAATCTACAAGCCTGGCATAGTAAAAGTGCATACCTTTAATCCCAGGACTCAGGAGGCAGAGGCAGGAGGATTGCTGAAATTTAGAGCCAGTCTAGAATAAATAGTAAGTTCCAGACCATCTGGAGCTACCTAGAATCTGTTTGTAAACAAACAGACAAGCACAATGGTTCTATAATTATCATGAGTGCTTGCTACAAATTAAAACTAAAAGTTCACACGCACAATTATTAAGTACAGCATTGTTTTTACCTCCATCCTTTGTCTGGGTATCTGGGAACAAATAAAAAGGATTGGAAAATAACAACTTGGGAATATAAAATATAGAAGTTGCTTATGACACCTGAAAAGGAGATATTCCAGCAGTGCCTGTAATTTTTTAAGATTTATTTTGTCATTTTATTTGTGTATGTGCACCATATGCATGCATGCAGTACCCACATATATCAGAAGAGGACATCAGGTCCCCTGGAAATGGAGTTAGGGAAGGTCATGAACCATCATGTAGGTGCCCAAGTCCTCTGCAAGAGCAACCCATGCTCTTCACCAGTGAGCCATCCCTCTAGCTCCCTGCATGTAATTTTTTTAAAAGAAAAGTGTTGGTCCAGACTGATTTTTCTATAGCTTTAAGAGAATCTCTTATTTCCTCAGAAACTGTTCTTCTAGATTAGGCCATACTTTTTAAAAAGCATTATAAGGCTTATGAGGTATTGGCCTCTCACAGAAGCCTGTGCTTGGAGGGGTGTTTTGGAGGAAGGCACTTCTGTTCCTCCATGAGTGGGAAGGAAACAGCTTAAACACTTCTGCTGTAGAGGTGCCACGGGGTGACTTAATCAAGCAGAGGCCACGCCTTAGCCTACCTCCCAGTGACAGTAAAGCTGATGCCAGGTGGCTCGTTCACATGCAGAAAACACAATGTCTTACTACAAACACCGGATTAGTTTTTAGTAATCTAAAAACTAGGGAGATGAAACGGCCATTGTTGTGGTGTGGCATGCTTTGACAAACATGTTCATTTCTCAGACACCCTGTGTCTTAGTTAGGGTTTCTATTGCTACAACGAAACACCATGATCAAAAAGCAAATTGGGGAGAAAAAGGTTTATTTGGCTTACACTTCAGCCTTGCTGTTCATCACTGAAGGCAGTAAGGACAGGAATTCAAACAGGGCAGGATCCCAGAGGCAAGAGCTGATGTAGAGGCCAAAGAGATGCTGCTTACTGACTTGCTTCCCCTGGAATGCTCAATCTGCTTTCTTATAGAACCCAGGACCAGCAGCCCAAGAATGGCACCACCCACCGTGGGCTGGGCCCGCCCTCCCCCATTGATCACTAATTGAGAATACCTTACAGCTGGATCTCATGGAGGCATTTCCTCACTGATGTGCCTTCTTCTCTGATGACTCTAGCTTGTGTCAAGTTGACACACAAAACCAGCCAGTACCCCCTAGAAGTAATTTAAGTCTCTATGCCCTCAGTGCCCACACAAGAGTGTGACGAGTGGCCACAGCACACTTAGTCTGGTTCTTTCAGCCATGCCTGAACCTTGAGAAAGGTGAATGGCAGGTGGTGCACTCTCATATATTCTAGTAATAATTTTGTAACTCTCCCCAAAATAATTACTAATTTTCTATTTCTAACTTGACCAGAAGTTTTTGTAGCTTTTTCATTATATTTTGTGTGTATGAGTGTTTGTCTACATGTACGTAAGTGCACTTCATGCATACCTGGTGCCTGCAGGGGGCAGTTGAGAACACTGAACCTCCAGGAACTGGAATTATGGATAATTGTGAGCCATCATGTGGGTGCTGGAATCCAAACCCAGGTCCTCTGCAAGAGCAGCCAGGGCTCTTAACCACTGAGTCATCTCTCCAGCCCTGTGAACCAGGATCTTTCATTTTTATCTGATACATTAAATTTGAATCTGTGGTGCATTTAATTCTCAATTGTTCCTACTGAAAAAATTTAAGTTATGGAAAAATGAATTTATAGTGGGACTGGTAGGTTTTGCTATCTCGTTACTCCGAGATTCTCAAAGTATTTTTGTCCCTCTGACAAGGCTTACTCCAAAAGGAGATGTAACCTGTGCTCATACTTCATTATTCCCTTCCCAGGCTCTGGCAGAACTGGTAGGAAAGGCCCTTAGTTAGGGTCTGTGGAGGTTCCAAGAGAGAAAAAGAACAGAAAATGGTCACAGCCACCTGTGTTGTGGGGAGCGCCATCTTCCCAGGTGGCACAGACAGAGACCTTTATGATAAATGACACCTGATGCGAAGATTTTGAAAAACCAGTTTTTAGCTTATGAGTCGTGGATGATTGGGCGTTGCTGACATGGATGAAGCTTGGAAGAGCCAGACCAGTTCTCTCCTGTGTCTGAGGATTCAATGATCTCTCTTGATCCCCACCAGGATTGATTCCCACCAGCCAAGACACTGTGATGTTCGATGCCACAGACACCCAGGAAGCTGTGGGAGACACTTGATCCCTAAGATGATTCTGTGGTGGGAAACTAAGGCTCACCTAAGCAAAGGCTGCCACCTCGCTGCTCCTACCTTCCCCATCCTACCCCTCGCTTATGATTATCCTGCATCAGTTTCCTGTGGCTGCTGGAGTATATTCCCACTACCTGGCAGCTAAAAGTCATGGAAGTTATTCTCTCACATTTACAGAGGCCAGAAGGCCTAAGTCAGTATTGCTTACCTGATGTTCTCGCATGTACTCACAGGTACTGTCTCAGAGAAGGTTCCACTCTTGCCTTTTCAGAGCCTGGTAATTGTCCATGCTTCTTGGCTTATGGTCACATCATACCACCTCTGCCTCATGACCACTCAGTTTCCTCCTCAGCTTTCCTGTTATGTAGAACAGTGGGATTACATTAAAGACCATATGAAAACTCCTTATAACCTCTCCCCTCAACATCCTTCAATTAGTCACGCTGCAACATTCCTAGTCACATTGATGGAGTCCAAGGATTAGATCATAAACGCCTCCTGAGACATTATTCAGCTGCGTATCTCATAGAAATGCTCCTGGCTGCTGGCAAGCCTTCTCTCCATTAAAAAAGGCAAAGAGAAGGAAAAAGGGCTTTAGCAAAGGTGGCTCAGCAGGCAAGGGGGCTTGCCACCAAGCCCAGTGACCCAAGTTCAATCCCCAGACCCCACACGGTAGAAGGCGAGAACAGGCTCCTAAAAGCTGTCTTCCGGCCTCCGCACAGAGCCATGCCACATATGCACCCATACCCAAACACATAGAAAGTAAAGAAAGAAAAGGGGGAGAAGTAAAGAAAGAAAAAGGAAAGGAAAGAAAGCCTAAACGTTCTTTTGAAAAATAGCAGCTAGCAAAATTTACCTTACTTCACGGTATGATGGTCATGATATTATTTTTGTGGGTTTTTGTTTGTTTGGTTGTTTGGTTTGGTTTTATGTGCCTTGCTATGTAGCCTGTACCCTTGTCTGGTATTTGATATGTAGGCCAGGTTGAACTCGAACTCACAGCAACCCTCTTGCTTCAGTTTCCTTGTTTTCAGAAATGTCTGTCTGGAAGAACATTAAGGACCGTGGCTTGGCAGTCTTCTCGGGGTCAGGATTTGACTAGATCTAAAGGGAACCCCCGGGAAAGACTGTGAGAGAGCAGGGAATGAGCCGGAAGGTCAGAGAAGGAGCACACTACCAAACGGACAACCCGGCACAAGCCTCCCACGGAACTCGGGAGCCGTGAGAAAGCTGGCCATGCACCCACTACAGCAGTGTGAAACGGGCCACAGACAGCCTGAGTCCCATGCCTTGCAGTTTGCCTTCCTTGTTGGGTGAGTGTGGTCCAGCAGCCCCGTGAGGTTCCCAGACGAGGGGACTGTTGCCTCAACCAGACGTTAGTGTTCAGGAGCAAATTCCTCAAGGTATCTCCTGCATCTACCACAGAACCACACCCTCTATCCGGTTACCTCAGGGATAATTATAAAAGCCCACATTTGGACTCAGAGTCAAGTTTATCAGCTCATATTTTTATGTCTAATCTTTCTACAATGGACATTATAAAAGGTTTTATAAGTGAGGATGTAGGCGAGAGTCCCAAAGTCACACAGCTTGTCCAGGATCCCGTCACCTATGGATAACAGCAGGTGTAAGTCCTGGATTGTATGTGAATGCTTAGCTGAGCCTGGGATGCCCACCCCCTGGGCTCACCTGACAATTGTCTGTGGTGTAGCTGAAAAGATAATTTTTTAGAAAAACAGAATATGTAAGTCAAAATGATTACTCTAAATGTTAAGAAGAAAAAACAAAAGATGAGGAAAGATGGGGAAACAGGAGGTGCCTTCTCATACACCTGAGAGATAGGAAGGTAATATCGGTGTGTAACAGATGGGAGAGAGTGCAAAAATATGCACATATGTGGAAAGACAGTGAGAGATTTTACCTTAAAATTAAGAGGTAGAAGTCCAAACAAGAAGTTTTATTGGACATGGTAGAGAATCTAATGAAGACAGTTGTGCAATTTCCAGATCCTATGAACAGGAAGAGCCAAGGGTGAACCCAGACCAGAGCCAACCTCCTGCTCAGAGCTGGAGAGAAGGAACAGGAACTGGCCAGGCGCCTCCTGTGAGAAGCGCTCTGTGTTGGTCACAGCTGCTGGGAGAGATATCGTGTTCTATGGTGAGGAAAATTGGATTTTCAACTCCATCAATTCTGTCTCATATACAAGTTAATGCCAATGAGAGGAATTAGGAGGGAGCAAGAGCTTCAGGGCGGGGAAGGGGTTAGGATCCCCAGGGAAATGTCCAGGGATGCAAGCATGAAGGGAGGTACCTGGGATATTGACAGTTGGTCAAGTGCAAGAGCAGCCTCGGGTCATGGGAGAGAGCCGGCGTGGCTGTGAGCTTTACAGTGGGCGCACTGGGGTGATGCTGCCTCCCGGCCAGCCCTGAGACAGTAAGTGTTCCCGGGGTGGGTGGATTTCTCTGTTTGACAGATGATACAACCAGGACTGAGTCAGTCAAAGAACCGGCACCAACTGGGAAAGGCAGGAGGTGACGAAAGCTGAGGGCCTGGGGCTGAACCCCCCAGTCTGCAGTACCAGAAAGCAATGTGCAAGCATGCAGGTACAGAACCTCTCCCACCAGGACAGCAACCAGGAGTCTGGGGCCCAGAGGACACGTGGAAGTCAGATCAGTCGTGGATGGGCACACCAGCAATTCCCTGCCCACCTCCTCCCTCTTCACTGATTGCCAAAGGGATGTACGTTTTTATCAAAAGTGGAAGTGTATAAGAACTAGAGAACTTGGGGATTTTTAGAGCAAGAATAATTGGAAACACTTGGGAAACAAAAACCTCTTCTGGTGTTTTTGAAACCCCATGGTGTTTCAAAATATATAGATGAAGTCAGTCCTGGGTTCCACAAGAATTCATTAGTGAAGCAATCAACTTGATCTGTCCAGTATTTTACTAAGAGTGAAGGAATTAGAAATTAGAAGACTCTAATTCTATTTAAAGTACAAGAAATGTTATTGTGAGCCTGGCAGCATCCTGCATATCTATCGAGAATAGTGTATAATGCCCTATAACGTGGTGTGTATATGTGCCATGCCTCGGTGTGCATGTGGACAATACTCATTTGACAGATGACACAACTGTCAGTCAGAAGACAGTCCTCAGGAACCTGTTCTCTCTCATAGCCTATGGGACTCAGGGATTGAACTTGGGTCCTCAGTTTATGTGCAAGCACCTTTACCCACAGAGTCATCCCATCAGCCCCTCAGTGTGTGGTTTTTAAGTTAGTGACTAACTGCTAACATATTCATCCTAAAAGAAATAGTCATCTCTCATCTCCAGAGGGGTTGGTTCCAGGATCTTCCATGCATAGGTAGTTGGGTACCCATGATGCTTAAGTCTCTAATATGATGTGGAGTAGTGTCTACACACACTCTGACCCTACCTTCCTGTGCACCTTGTCACCTCTGATGGCTCAAACAGCAAATGTTATGGAGATGTGGGTTAAACTGCATTGCTTAGAGAAGGGTGACCAAAAACCCAGTCTTTGTGTTTACCAGACACACCCCGTCATAACAGCATGGCCACAAACGAGGTGCAGGGATGATAGTGCTCAGGCAAGTATCAGGAGACGGAGATGTGTGAGATGGTGGAGGCTGCAGGAGGCTCTGATCACACAGCTCTTTGGCATGAGTTCAGTGTCGTGTTTGGTGTGGGCAAATTCAAATTTTCTTTTTCTTTTTTTTTAAAAAAAATCTGTTTTAATTAAAATACAATTATATCACTTTCCCCTTCTCTTTCCTCCATCCAATCTCTCCCATGCCCCCCCACATCACTCCCCCTTAAACTGATGGTCTCTTTGATCACTATTGGTGTATGTGTGTGTGTGTGTGTGTGTGTGTGTGTGTGTGTGTGTGTGTTCATGAATATATAAATGCAACCTGCTGAGTCGGTTTATTGTTGCTTGTTTGTGTATGGTTTCAGGGTTGATCACTTGGTATGGGGTAACCAATTAGGGGCTCATCCCTGGGAAAGACTAATTCTTCCTTTCTCAACAGTCATTAGTTGCCTGTTTTGGTTAGGGGCAGGGCTCAGAATATTGGAGCTGGAACTTCAATCCGAAATCCTCCTTCCAATGGTCTAGCTTTCTTGTTGCTTTGTTTTTTAATTTTATTAACATATTTGTATGTGTGTGGGTGTTTTGCCTGCATGTATGTCTGTGCACCATGTGTGTGCCTGGCACCCACAGAAGTGGAAGATGACAATGGATTCCCTGGAACAGAAGTTACAGATAGCTACGAACCACCATGTGGGTGCTGGGAATCAAACTGAGTCCTCTGAAAGTGAAGCCAGAGCTCTTTACCTCAGAGCTCTCTCCAGCTCCAGTATAGCTTTCACAGTACCAGAGGTGCCATGCAAGGCACCAAGGGAGGTGAAGCGATCAATCATCCTACCCAGCTGTGATGCCTATGAAACACAGCGGCCAGTATGGCAAGAAACCCCTAAAGCTGTGGTTCTCAACCTTCCTAATGCTGTGACCTTTTAATACAGTCCCTCATGTTGTGGTGACCCCCAGCCATAAAATTATCTTCATTTCTACTTCATAACTGTAATTTTGCTACTGCTATGAATGGTAATGTAATTATCTGTGTTTTCTGATGGTCTTAGGTGACTCTCTGTAAAAGGGTCATTCAAACCACTACCCTAAAAGATCAATAATATCATTCACATGTTAGAGGTAATCAACAGCTGTCTAATTGGACTTAAGTGCTTGCTGTGGGATGTCTTTCTGTATGCTGTGAATATGTGTTACTCCCATTGGCTAATAAATAAAGCTGCATTGGCCTATGGCAGGGCAGGATGGAGCCAGGCAGGAAAATCCAAGAGAGACAGTGAGAGGAGAAAGGAGAGTAAGGGGAGACACCAAACCGCCATCCAAGGAGCAACATGTAATGGGATGCAGGTAAAGTCACGGAACATGTGGTGATACATAGATTAATAGTTGTGAGTTGAAGTTATAAGAGCTAGCTAGTAAGAAGCCTGAGCCATAGGCCATATAATTTGCAATTAATATTAAGCCTCTGAGTGATTATTTTATAAGCAGCTATGGGACCATGGGGACGGGCAGGACCGGAGAAACTTCCAGCTACAGGATTGCTTGATGCCTGGGGCCAGTGAAGTCATGGATCTTAGAGGAGAAGCTAAAATTGCCACTTTACTAGACCAACATGATTCCTGATAGCATTCTAAAACTTATCCTTATACCCACAGAGAAGTGCAGCTCTCACACCTCATCAAAGAAGTTTCTCCTTGCAGCAAATGGAGACCATTATAGAAAACTGGAGCTTATTATAATGTAGAGATCAAGATCATGAAGTGTACAGCCCAGTGTTTGTGCCTAGAACACAACCTCTGCACCTAAGGCTAGGGATCCATCTGGGAGGGGAGGAGCGAAGATTGTAGGAACAGAGGGCCAGGATGTGGGCTGTGAGATTATTTCCTAGAAATGACAGGGAAGCTACTAGACTCATGATACCTTGGCAATATGACTGCCTAAGCAACACCTGAACAGTAAAACACCAACAGATGTGCAAAAATGGACATGGGAAATCTCAATGGAACGAAGAAGAAGGAGAAAGAAGAAGAAGAAGAAGAAGAAGAAGAAGAAGAAGAAGAAGAAGAAGAAGTAGAAGAAGAAGAAGAAGAAGAAGAAGAAGAAGAAGAAGAAGAAGAAGAAGAAGAAGAAGAAGAAGAAGAAGAAGAAGTCAAAAATTGATTGAATCCATGGATTTGAAACCCACGGATATGGAAAATCAACTCTAACAGCTCCTATTAAAAACAGATGGCAGATGCTGTGTCTTAGTAAATAGGTCAGAGGAAGGCCTTGGGCAAGGCAAAGGATGAGAGGCTCCTTTGGGAATGTTTTTCTTGTTGTTTTGCACAATGCAGACAATGGAATGGAATGAAGACGGTATATTCTAAGCCTATTCCTAACTGTAACTATTAACTCAACTATGACAAAATCAGAAATGAAATTCTATGGTGATATTTTATTTGTATTAAAATGCTATTTGTATGTTAATAAATAAAGTTGCCCGGGGGTCAGAGCTATTAGCAAGCCATAGGAAAGCAGGGCAGTGGTGGTGTACGCTTGTAATCCCAGCACTTGGTAGGCAGAGCTGGGTAAGTCTCTGTGTGTTCAGGGATACAGCCATTATTGGATACACATGCCTTTAATCTCAATACCAATCATGGAAAACCTGGAGGCCTATACAGACAGGCTGTGAGGAGGCGGTCATCTGGTTGGGTTTACAACCAATGAAAAGGCAGGACAAGAACTCTATATAAAGACTTTAACACAGGGGTAGCTCTGGTTTTGAGAGGTAGGACCACCACAGGAGGAAGGGTAAGGTTTTAGCTCTTAGCTCTGACCTCTTGACTTTCTTTTTTGCATTGGTTCTGTGTTTCTTATTTAATAAGAAGGTTGGTTACATCTATATTTGGCGCCCAACGTGGGGCACGAGTTTCCACCTAAAAACTGAGAAAAAAAGATTCTAAAACGGAGCTAAAAACAGTTCCTAATTGTCTCTCTCAAATGAGCGACAGCTGCCAGTTTGAACTACTTGTGGGTTCCTGTCGTGCCCGCTCGACCTGCAGTATGGCAGGAATGAGGCCTCTGTAAGTGGCACATTAAGCTGAATGGTGGATTTAGACTTTGCAGGTACAAAACAAAAAAAAGAGGTTTCTGGGCTACACGCTGCTTGGATAAAAGCATAGACCCACGATAGCTCCCAGAGCTGGCAGTAAAGTACCACGGCCATGTTGGGAAACTGAGGTGGGCAGAGCCAGCAGCCACAGCTGCTGCAGTTTAAAGGAATAGATTCACAATAAGACAGATTCAGATGTAATAGTTTACAATGTGTGTAAAAGATACATAGGCTTGAAAGAAACAAAAAAGGTGATATATACAGTTATAGAAACAAAGACATAGTTTTAAAAAATAAAGTCTTTAAAGAGACAGTAAAGTTAATATAAAAAATAAGCCACATAAAGATGAATATTACACAGAGAATCTGGATTGTGTTGTCTTTGGGATTCTTAACTTCAGAGAGATATTTGATTGTAAAGGAAGCTGAGTTAAACCAATATGCATATTTTAAAGATATCTTGACTTCAAAATTTGGATGTAAGGATATGTTACTTTGGAAAAGAGTCTCTGTTTTTGTTCCCACAGAAAGCCAGAGGCTTTCAATTTGTTCCAGATTAAGATACATCAGGTTTGACCAGCCAAGACCCCCTGAAAGGTCTCCGATGACACCATGGCCCAGATGATCCAACATCCAGAATGGTTTCAAGGCAACTGGCTCAGATGATACAGCCTCACAGACTACTCCATGATCCTAAAATTTTCTTTGTGTCCCCATAAGATACAGCGTCCCCCTCCAGCAGGAAGTAATAAGAGAAGCTACGCCCAAATTCCCAAATTATATGTAATTTTACTTTGCTAAGGTTAAAACCTTCCTTTTGAAAAAAAAAGGGGGAATTTGTGGGATGTTCTGTATGGCAAATGTGTTGCTGATTAGTCAATAATTAAAACACTGATTGGCCATTGGCTAGGCAGGAAGTGTAGGCAGGACAAGGAGGAGAATAAAGCTGGGAAGTGGAAGGCTGAGTCAGAGAGACACTGCCAGCCGCCACAATGAGAAACAGCATGTGAAGATGCCGGTAAGCCACGAGCCATGTGGCAAGGTATAGATTTATAGAAATGGATTGATTTAAGCTGTAAGAAAAGTTAGCAAGAAGCCTGCCACAGTCATACAGTTTGTAACCAATATAAGTCTCTGTGTTTACTTGGTCGGGTCTGAGCAGCTGTGGGACTGGCGGGTGAGAGAGATTTGTCCTGACTGTGGGCCAGGCAGGAAAACTCTAGCTACAAAATTCAGAGGTGGAAATGGAGTTCATGGGTTTCTGGGAAGACAAAGTCATAAAAGTTGTAGAGTCTGGACAGAATCAAGTTTCAGCAGGGTCACAGCTCCAGGAGACCACGTGGTTTGTGCCTCAGAAGTTCCATATATTTTCCTAGGGACACTTTAGGAGGAGAAGAGACAGGGGAAGAAGATTCACCATGCCTCTAGTTAGTCCTCTGGTCATCGCCGCCCTGTGACCCTGCTGTGCTCCCCATTTCTCTTCAATGAAGTCATCTGGAAGAAGGTGAAAACAATCATGCCCTCAGGCTGAAGAAAGCAAACCCAGACGTAAATCCGAGACTCTGGGAATTGACCGTGACTTCTGTCCTAACAAGAGTTGTGCGTAGAGCTGTTTACTGTTTACCTGTCCTCCTGTGCTTTGGTGACAGGGCATCCCATTGGTGTTTGGAAGGAAGAGTGGGTGTGTTTGTCACAGTGTCACAGTCAGCAGCCAGCTCTCAGTGTGGCATGTGAATTTAGATGCTTAGACAATCCAACATCCCAGGAGAGTTTAGCTCACAGCCATTCTGGAAGCATCTTTTGTGTCTCTGAGAATCTGTGAGTTACTTAAAACCATGTAAAAGGAGGTATATCAGCCTAATAGAAGTAAGTGAGTCCCCTGGGAATGTCCACATTTACTCATCTCTAGGGGATACGTTTTCATTGCCATGGACCAAACACCAAATGCTTGTGGAAATACATACACGTTTTGTTTCCATGCTTTTCAAGTTTCTGCCCCCTCTGGGAGGTGCTGTGTCATCTGGCTACCAATTGCTCTCTGACCAGAGTCTCCCATCTGCTGAGAGGCTACAGAATGTGGAAAAGCTGGACAGCCATGGAGAAGATGTAGGGAGTGGTAGGCTTACCTCACACCCATAGGCTCTGTTCCAGTGACCCTTCCCTCACATGCAGTCCGCTAGAGTGAGGACTCTCCTCTTCCAGCAGAAGTTTGGGCCAAGTGATTCCCCGAATTGCATCCTTCACAGGAAGGGCTGAGTGGGGAGAAGGGTGTTTGGGAGCCGGAGTCCCATTGTCCACGTGTGACTGGTATTAGTCTGCAGTCATTCAAAGCCACACCATATAGGCTGGAGCAGCTGAACTTGGTTCCATTTTTATTGTGTTGAAAACATCAGACTGTAGAGTTGTGAATAAATGCAACAGCCAGAACAGGGTTTGGGCCCCTCTGGTTTCTCTTATGAAAAAGGCAGAATTGTGCTGTTTGAGGAAACTTCCTGTTGACCTTAGTCACTGGGAATTTAAAGAGCCAGATTTTTGGGTCCCCCCCTCTTTGTCTTGTTTTTAAAAACAATTTGTTTGTATGTTTAATGAGGTGAAAACACAACACAAGAGAGGGCTGAGCAGGACCATGTGACCCGTGTGAGCAGGGTGACTGAGGACAGCTCAGCTGCTCTGACAAAGGGTGGGTAGGGATAAGGAAGCCAAGGGGCATTAATGTCCCCTAGAAAAGAGACAGCCACCCTGGGTGCCCTGAGTACTTGTTAGGCAAGGATTTATGCAAATATAGTCCTTATGTCAGACATGTTCTAACATTTGTAACTCTAAAGAACATTTTAAACCATCTAATTCTTGTTGACTAAAACCTTCTATTATGGTATAATTAAAAACAATTGTTACAATTATTAGGTGACATACAATTACAGGTAACAATTATTGGATGCTGGCAATCCATCCTGGACTGTAGGATTTTCAGAGAAAATTTTGAATAGAATCTATTTTCCACCTAAAACAGTGCCTTGCTCTTCCCATCTCCCCTCCCACCTCTCTTCTTCCTCCTTTTTCTTCCTCCTTACCTCCCTCCATGTGTGTTTTGAATGATACAAACCTGAAAAAAAAGTCAAATACCTGTTCTCTTGGAAGACAGGTTCTGAAGTACTTAGTAAGAAAAGGCTCCTTCAAGCATAGCCTTAAAATACCACATTTATAATGTCATTTACACTTAAAGGTGAATATAAATTTATACTCACCTTTATAATTTTTTTATACTTGAAGGTGAGTGATGCTGTGAATTGCCCCTGGAATACCTCAGCCGTATGGCAGGGTGACGTGTAACATGGGGAACGCTCACTGACAGACAGAAAGGGAACTTCAGATGCTGTGGCTTGAGAAGGTGCTATGGTGTGAGTGGGTGTGGTTTGTCCCACAAGGACCAATGTGTGGATAGTCTTGGATCTAGGCAACACTGAAAGGGGGTGTGGTCTAGTGGAAGGTCTTTGGGTCACCAGAGATGTGACCTCAGGGATTACTTCAGTTCTCGGGGACCCTTAGTCCCCTGGTTTCCCGTCCCACTGTGTGATCTTTCCATCTCCACTGCTGTGATGTCTTCCACCCTGAGGTTCATGGTATGTCTCAAGATGTGAGCACTCAGATACTGCTCCAGCACCATGCCTGTGTGCGAGCCCCAAATAAACTTTTATGTAAGTGGCATTGGTCATGGGGTATTATCACAGCAATAGAAAAATAACTAAGATACACACACTCACATGTGTACACACACACACACAGTGTGCACACCCATATGCACATAGTTATACTCACACATGCACATGCAAACACACCTGCATGCATGCACATAGTTGTACACACATTCACACATGCACTTGCACACATACATAATGGCCTCCTCCATCCTCTGACAATATTCCATCTATTCCCTGCCCACCTCTTGCATTAGCTGGGTGGAAGTTCTTCTATTCTGACTTTTAATGTAAGGTGAATTTTTACTGATTGAATTGGTCAGAGATAAGTCAGGAAAACAAGTCTACCAATAAAAAGGAAAAAGAGAACCAGCCCGGCACAGACCAGTGGAGAGATTTAATATAGAGATAGACACGAAAATGTCAACATTACTGCATAGCCAAGCAGGGCTACTGAGACAATCAGAGACTGCCTACAGCAAGAAGCAGCTAGAAAGACAAACTGAGAACTTAGTTGACCAGAGCAGGCCCTGGGGGAGGTTATGGAGGCCATGGACTGAGCATCCTAGGTATATCCAGGGTGTGCCTGGGCCATGGAAGAAGATACTATCAGTGAGGAGACTGAGATTCTACCAGAGAGCCACAGGACCAGGAGGGAAGCATGGGAAGAGCCTCTTTCTCCCTCCCTCTCACCATGCTTTGAGGGTGAGCCTTATTGATTCAATCCAGCCAGTGGCCAGCTAGAAAGTGAGCTTGGGCACCACAATTTGCGGGGTTCCAGCCCCTTTCCCACAAAGCAGGGGGTGAAGGAAAGGTCTGAGAAGATACTACCAGATGGCAATGTTGTGTGATATTTTGTTTGTGTTCTGACAAATAAAGCTTGCCTGGAGATCAAAGGGTGGAGTTGGCTACTAGTTAACCACAGCGGCCAGGCAGTGGAGGCTTACACTTTTAATCCCAGCACTTGGGAGGCTCATGCCTTTAATCCCAGAACAGTCAGGAGGTGGAGACAGGATCTCAGTCCCCTTTCTGTCTGAGGATTCAGAGAGGGAAGAAGTTTCTATTGGCTGCTCCGCTGCTTCTCTGACTTTTGGGGTTATTACCCCAATATTTGACTCCTGGTTTTTACTGGTAAGACTAATTAGGATCACACTTCATGGCAAAGCCCACTTTTCCACTAGGTCCCTAGTTTCAAAGCAGTTCTCATTAGAGCCCCAGTACCCCAAGGATGTTAACTATATCATGGACAAATAGCAAACATGGTTTTGATTCAAAGGAGGAGGAAAAGGGAGTCAGATAAGTTGAACCCTTGTTTTAAGTGCTTAGATAAACAAAGCTTGAGGGCATCATTTATTTATGTGCAAATAAAGATGGAACATTCACCTCTCCCAAACTCATATGTAGTTTTGGAAAATGCCACCCACAGCTAGTGGCTCATGGATGATTTTAGCTGTTAGTCATATCCAAAGATTACAGTGGCTTACTCTACCTGTTCATTCCAAATTTCCATTGAAAAGAAGGTATCAGTGAAATTTCATGCCCTCTGTCTTAAGACATGCACAGGAAACTTACTTTGACTTGTTTTAGTCCAGCAGAAGACTTCTATATCCCAACATGGACACACCAGAGGGCACACTAGGTCCCTTTACTTAAAAACATTTAAGTGGTCACAACATGATAGAATCCATTGTAAAAATGTAAGCTTAAGCTGCAAAGCTGATTACATCAACCTAAATATAATCAATTATGACCAGATTGGCAGAAAATAAAACCATTTCTCATTTATAACTGTGATCTGTTATCTACCATCTCCCTGCTTTTAAAATGGAATTTTTATAATCATCTACAGAAAAAATTTTAAATATCATTTTGTAAGTATCCACACAGTAAAAAATTAAATATTTCACAATCTGTTAATTGAAATTTAATGTTTTTTTAACTTCATAGCCAGAATTACTTTTCTTCACCATAACTGAACTTGATGACCCTACAGAATGCCAAAGAGGGGTGTAGCTAGAGTGTTCCTGCCTGGCCCACAGTCAGGACAAATCTCTCTCACCCGCCAGTCCCACAGCCACTCAGACCCAACCAAATAAACACAGAGACTTATATTGCTTACAAACTGTATGGCCGTGGCAGGCTTCTTGCTAACTGTTCTTACAGCTTAAATTAATCCATTTCTATACCTTGCCACGTGGCTCGTGGCTTACCGGCATCTTCACATGCTGTTTCTCATTGTGGTGGCTGGCAGTGTCTCTCTGACTCAGCCTTCCCTTCCCAGCTTTATTCTCCTCCTTGTCCTGCCTACACTTCCTGCCTAGCCAATGGCCAATCAGTGTTTTATTTATTGACTAATTAGCAACACACTTGACAAACAGACCATCCCACAGCAGAGGGGAAGTGTTTCCATATATTAAATAGTTTCCTACAAAAGAATGTGGTGATATTGTGCTCCCCAAAATATTGTGCACCCTAATAAACTTATCTGGGTCAGAGAACAGAACAGCCACTAGATACAGAGGCCAGAAAATGGTGGCACTCACACCTTTAATCCTAGCCTTCTGGAGGCATGGATCTCTGTGAGTTCAAGGCCAAACTGGAAACAGCCAGGCATGGTGACTCACGCCTTTAATCCCAGGGAGTGATGGTAGGAGGCAGAAAGGTATATAAGGTGTGAGAACCGGGAACTAGGCTGGTTAAGCTTTTAGGCTTTTGAGCAGCAGTTCAGCTGAGATCCATTTGGATGAGGACACAGAGGCTTCCAGTCTGAGCAAACGAGATCAGCTGAGGAATTGGCAAGGTGAGGTGGCTGTGGTTTGTTCTGCTTCTCTGATCATTCAGTGTTCACCCCAATACCTGGCCCTGGGTTTGTTTTTATTAACAAGAACTTTTAAGATTCATGTTACAAAAGAAAGTGACACAAATATCCGGGGAGGGCTACAAAGACCACATGCTGGTCATCTTGATGATGTCCAGGAAATCATTCCCATGTTGTAAGGCAAGTAGAACAGTGCCTATAGTATGTATCGGCTGCAGCATCCCAAATGTCCTGGGGAGGATGTGAGCTTTCGGCTTCTCATCTCTCCTCAAACTCAGGTAGCTTCACTCGCAGGGAAACTGAAGCAAAAGTGTCAGGCAAGCAAGCCAAAGTGGGCCACAGCTCATGAGTGCCAAGGGCACGTGTGACTCTCAGCTGAGGGAAATGATGCTTCTCTACAATGAGCTTAAGGAGTGTGTGTGTGTGTGTGTGTGTGTGTGTGTGTGTGTGTGTGTGTGTGTGTGAGAGAGAGAGAGAGAGAGAGAGAGAGAGAGAGAGAGAGAGAGAGAGAGAGAGAGATTCAGCTTGTACAGTAGCAGGGCCCTTTATACTACGCTTGGGTGCCTAGATGTCTGAACTCAGGGGAACAATTCCCTAGAGAGCTTTGTGTAAGACAACCCAGAATTCTCTGATATTCAGATGACAATAGATGAGGCCTCTGTAGGCTGTTTCTATATCAAAGAACTGCATGCTCTCTGGGTAAACTATTAGTGTTCTTAATGGCAACATTTGCTGAGTGCTGATTTTCCACTTAATGGAACTCAATTTATCAGTTTTCACCCTTAAAAATACTTCTTTCTGCTTGCAATTATTGCCAAGATGGAGAAACAGGATTGAATTGGCTTGCCTTCCTAAACTGATTTTTTAAATGAACAGATCATATGAAAGAACATTTTCAGGATATCAGACATCAGATGGCAAAACACATTAAATTCCAGAGGAGTCAAAACAATAAGGTGAGCTCTAGGGCTGCCCTGGATTGCTGCCTAGGAAAGTCCCACAGGCACACAGTTGGAAAATTCCAAGGCAAAATTTAGAAAATCCAAGTGAGCAACATAGGAGAATAATAATATTTCATGAATAAATGACATATAGATCCCAGGAGTGTGAAATTAGTTTGTAATTCAATCAGCAATCAATGGAATTCATTGTATAGATAAACCAAAAGAGCAAAACCATGTGATTATCTCAACAGAGACAGAGAATTCATTTGCCAAAGCCTAACACACATACTTCTTTAAAAGAAAAAGAAAAATACCCTTTAATACACTAAGAATAAACAAGTGTCCTCAAACCAATAACTGACATCTATGAAAAATTACAACTAACATTGTTCTCAGTGGCTAAAGTGTCATTTCAACCTCTCTGTTTAACAATGCATCAGGGTTATACTCACCAATCAGAAAGGAAAAACTAAAATTAACAATAAGTGATACTTATTGTTGCAACTGAAAACAAAGTGAGATGCCTTCTGGTCACATGGATGATTCCAGGCATCTTTGGAGAAAGTATACTGATGAGATTCAGATGGAAGGGGGAGATGCACAGTGTCATAAAGAGACATGTCCAGAGGTCAGAGAATAAGAGCAAGCCATGAATCAAGACCGACTGGGCTGACAAGATGGCTGAGTGGGGAAAGGTGCTTGCTGCCAAGCCTGAAGAACTGTGTTCAATCCCCAGAACCTACATGGTAGAAGAGAGAAAATTGAATCCTTCAAGTTGTCCTCTGACCTCCACATGCATGCCCACGCTTACACACACACACACACACACACACACACACACACACACACACACACACATACACACACACACACACACACACACACAGGCACACAGGCACACACACACACACAGAGGCACACACACTTACACATGCACCAAATAGATGAATAAATGCAGAAAGAAAGGGTAATGACATGGAATTGATGACTGAGTCCTTGGAGATGTAACACAAAGGCAGCCTTTTGCTTTTGCACAGAACATGGCCAGGTCACACAAGTGGTCTATGTCACTTACACTCTAGAGTAGTTGAGGCTTTTTTGTTTTGTTTTGTTTTTGTTTTTTTACTCTTTGGGGGACAGCCACTCAGCACCTAAATAAATACACAGAGACATATTCTTACTTATGAATGCACAGCCTTAGCTTGGCTTGTTTCTAGCCAGCTTTTCTAACTTAAATTATCCCATGTCTCTTTAACTACGTTTTGCCTCTGGGCTTTTTACTTTTCTTTATTCTATACATCCTTCTTATTCCATGGCTGGGTGTGTGGCTGGGTAGCTGGCCCCGGCATCCTCTTCTCCTCCTCCTTCCCTACCTCCTCCTGTTCCTCTCTCTTCTCTAAAGCCTAGATTTCTCCTACTATTTATTCTCTCTGCCTGCCAGCCCCACCTATCCTTTCTCCTGCCTCGCCATTGACCATTCAGCTCTTCATTAGACTGATCAGGTGTTTTAGACAAGCAAAGTAACAGATTTACAGAGTTAAACAAATGCAACATGAAAGAATGCAACACATCTTTGCATCATTAAACAAACGTTCCACATCACACACAAATGTAACACATCTTAAACTAATATTCCACAATACTCTAGGACCTTAAGATCTAAAACCTGTGCCTCCTTTCTCCCCATGCATGCACGCTGCATTTTGCTTTTGACCGTATTCAGTTGTACCACTCTTCCCAACAGGCAGGAATCTCTCACACTGGTGCTTGAATCCATCATTGCTCAATATTGGGTTCCCCCAGTGTTCAACAAAAAACCAAGCAGACTGGAATTGAGGGGAGGGGGGAGAGCAGAGAGGAGAGCTACGTGATGCCTCTGTGTCAAGCACTGCAGCGAGTACTTGCCACTGATTGCCTCTTCCTAATCTTAGAGTCATACAGTCGGAATGCACCTTCCCTTGTCATGAGTGACACTGGACAGCTCAGCAGGGGCTTCTTCACACTGGCCAGACACAAGGACTTATGTCCAGGGAATTGATGTTAGGAAGTGAGCAAGAGCAAATGAACAGGAGTGTAAGTGCCCAGAAGTGAGAAGCCAGTGTGCTTCTGTGACTGCTGTGGGAGGGGGCTCCATCCTGCTGGGGCCCCACATAAGAACCCAGGCAGCTGTTTTCAGCATTGCAGTACCAGATGGTAGAGAACCTCAATATGTAAGCAGGATTCCCTCCAGGGCATCATACAGCAGCCAGGTCATGCCCAGGGGGTGAAGCAAGCCTCTCACTGCCTGGAGAAAATTCTTTGGCTTCTAGAGAGTAGACCAGATATGTGAGATGGGAAGGGCCACACTGGTAGCCAGGATCGTCTTGAGTCTGTCCATAACCAATCTTCCTTATTTGACACCAGGAAGAAAACCAGATGCAGAGGTGGAGTATCTCACTCAAAGTCCATAGCTAAAAAGCATGCCCCTGCTGGAATCTCTACCCTCATCCTATCTCACATTCTTAACTGTTTACCTCACATGAGTAAGACCAGAGATGCTAGCCTACATGTTCATGCAAGGTGACCTTCCTTATACATGTAGTCTTGACTGACAGACACCAGTGTCAGAACTCTGCAGTGAGCTTTCTTCCAGGGACATGCTCCAAAGACTGTGTTATAGCTGAACACCCTGCTGTCCTGAAGCAGTTTTCTCTGGATGCCCATAGGAGTTAGCAAAATTCCTTTTCCTAATGGATAATGACTGTGCTTCTTTTTATGGCCCAGCACTCTCGCTGTACTTCTTATGATCTAGCGTCTGATACCTGATACACAATGCCATCTACTTCAGGAAACACATACTCTCTCTCTACTATTGACAGCCCCTGCTGTAGACTTTCTCTCTGAGTGGCTACCTTAAAAAATAATCCATTATTAGGAAATAAATGGGTAGGCAATGTGTTACTAGGCAGTGGGCTAATAAATCTTGGCCTCTGCTTTCCCAACTTTTTCTTCTGTCTTATGGCTCCCATTGGCCTCAGTGCACAGCTAACCACGCAGGGGAAATAACGAATCAGCTGATCAATTATAGACTCAGTGGCCCTGTTCTGACATTCTACATTAAGCAAGAACTAATTGCCTGATTCCAGATGCTTTTTAAAACACATCTCGGCAATCAATAGGCCTGGAACGATGTTGAAATAGAAGAGTTTCATCTAATGAGAGGAGCCATGCATACATGTCCTGGTCACAGAGAGTGTCACCCAGCCTTGCCCTAGTGAGTTCTTCCTCAGTCACCACACCCCAGTCAGTGCTTCTCACCAACCCCTAACACCTGGAGCAAGCCCTCAAAGGAGTTCTCCAGGCTTGTACAGTTAGGTTCAGAGCAAAGAGACACCTGGCCTCTTAGAGCTTGACAATGGTTCACCACAGTTCTACAGGCAGGGCTGGAGGCTCTTCCCCACTCAAGAGAAAGCAGAAATCAATAACTGATGGTGCTTTTGTGGAACATGATAAAGTATTTTCCAGAAAGCGTGGGGGGAAAGTGCCAGAACATCCCAGAAGGCCCTGCAGGCTCCAGCCTCCCTCTTCATCCCCCATATCTCCTCACCCTGGAGTCATCCTGCTTTTAGAAAACACTTCTAAGTCTAAGGGGCCCCATGTCTGGAGACTCCTGGGCCTGACACTTGGTCTGTAACCCTGTGGGGATGGAAACGCACCAGAGACAAAACCAATCTGCAGAAACAGAAAGGCCTTGCTTTCCCTTCTTCCCAGAGCCCCACATAGACCCACAAGAGCTATCTGACCCTCCAGAAGCTGAACCTGCCAATCACCTCAGACAGTGTCTCCAAGGCCACGTGCCCCCTGGTGATAAGTAATCATCAGGCAAGGAGGATAAGTGAGTTTATATTTGAAACTCAGGAAAGGATGGCACCACCATGTCCTACTCAACTGCCTTGGAAGGAAGAAGAGACGGGATTTCCCTCCAAGGAGCCATTGCTCTGGTTCCATGGAGTCTGAGTGGGAGGGTCAAATGCTTTGATAGCTAAATGCTCCATCTCTTAAAATCCAAACACTTACATCTGTGTGCATGGCCCAAGTAATGAAGTCTGGACGAAAACTGAGAGAATCTTGGTCTACACAGCCAGTTGCCTTTGTAAGCAGAATCCTCTCAGCTTTTTCTGCCCAAAACCCACCCTCTGAGGAAAAGCCAGGCAGACATGGATGAACAGTGCCTGCAATCTGATGCCTTCTGTACATTTCTGAAAGAGGGCAGCCACTTTCCCCACAAACAGAGAAAATTCATTTCCTAGAAGAGTGGTTTATTGTCTTTGGTCTTCCATATCTCCTCTACCCAGACTACTCACTGCATACAACTGCCAACCTTGCTCAGAGTCCAGTGGCTTTCATAGCTCCCATGTGAGGTCCTTGCGGTCTGGAGACTGCATGCGATCACAGGTGTGATGGGGAGCAGCTCTGCCAGTGCTTACACAGGACTTCCCAAAGTCACATCCACTGCCAAGAACTACCAGAAAGGTCTCATGAACATCATCACAGTTAATCATCCTAACCCTCCCGCCAAGTACGTCACCAACCACAGCTGATAGAGGAGGATCACAGGGTGACAGAAAGTTAAACTGTTACTAACCACAGGTAATAGAATCCCAGGGTGACAGCAAGTTAAACTGGCCAGAGTCACAGTGGGTGGGATTCAGGAAAGCAAAGCTCCTAGCTCTGGTTGCCATGACTGCAATGTCAGGCATGGCCACTGGTGCTCTGCTACCATCACTGGGCTCCCATGAAGAGGGTGCTGGGAAATGCAGAAGGCAGACCCTGACTTCAGCATTCACCATTGCCCCTGTGTCCAGGCCCTTCTCCTGAGATGATCGCTGCCATAGACAGGGAGTGGAAGTTCCATCCTTTGAAAGACGTTATTTAAGAATGTGTCCGAATTTATCACATATAACTTCTTTCGAAGTCTCATGTGGGCACAAGACTGGTTACAGGATCTACACATTTCCTTTCAGATTCCTTGGTCCAAAGCAGAAGCTTGGCTCTGGTGGCTTTGATTGGCATGCAGAGATTCAGCATCCTATTGGATCACAGGCCCCGTCCTCAGTTTTCTTCAAAACAAAAGAACATGTTTATTTCATAAACACTTTCCTTGTAAAATGTTCTGTTTTTTTTTATGAAGTATATCAGTGACCTACTGGAAAAAGTTCTGTCTTCAACATGTGCCTAAGAGCTCCAAGCTGGGTGTTTGGAAACAGGCATGTCAGATTAACGAGTGTTCGAGCTGGCTTTCTGTTGCTGTGATTGCACCATGACCAAAGCCACTTGGGGAGGAAAGGGTTTATTTCATCTTATGCTCCCAGGTCATAGTTCATCACTGAGGGAAGTCATGGGAAGGAATGTTGTGGAATATTATTTTAAGATGTGTTACATTTGTTTATGCTGTGGAACATTAGTTTAAAAATGCAAAGATGTGTTGATTTCCTTTACATTGCATTTGTTTAGCTGTGAAGCTGTGTTACTTTGCCTGCCTAAAACACCTGATGGTCTCGTAAAGAGCTGAATGGCCATTAGGAGAAAGGGTAGGTGGGGCTGGCAGGCAGAGAGAATATGTAGAAATCTGGGAGGAAATAAGAAAAGAGCAAAAGGTCAAGGAGTGAGAAAAGAAGGGGCCAGCCACCCAGTCACCCAGCCAGACATGGAGTAAGAAGGAAAGAAAAGATATACAGAAACAGAGAAAGGTAAAAGCCCAGACACAAAAAGTAAACAGGATAATTTAAGTTAAGAAAAGCTAGCAAGAAACAAGCCAACCTAAGGCCAGCACTTATAAGTAATAGTAAGCCTCCATGTATTTATTTTGGGAACTTAGTGGTGAGCCCCACAAAGAGCCAAAAGAGCAAAGAGTAAAAACAACCAACTACAAAGGAACTCAGGCACAACGTTGAAGCAAAGACTGTGGAGGAATGCTGCTTACTGGCTTGCTCAGCTCGTATCCTTCTTATACAGCCAGTCACCTGCCCAGGGGTGATACCACCCTGAGCCCTCCTTCATCAAAGCAATTAAGAAATGCCCCACAGACATGCCTACTGGCCATTCTGATTCAGGTAATTCTTCAGTTGTGTTCCCTCTCCCCAGGTGACTCTAGGCTTACATCAAGTTGACAACTAACTGTGACAAGAGTCATCGGTGAATAAAGAAGGATCCTGTGGCTTCAAGAGTATATATAGCTTTGAAAATAAGAGAATGTAACAGCAAGCAAGCTTCTATTGAGGTCTATTGTTTTAATTTTTGCATTTCTTTTATTGTTATTTTTGAGAATTTCATACATGAGTACTAAGTTTATATTATTTTCACCCTACCTGTAAAGTTAGCCAACTACCTGTGGCTGGTCCTTGAGGTCATGGGCCCTAAACCAGTGTAATCCCTAGTTACATTCTAGATGCTTGTCCTTGTAGAGGTAAGTGTAGCTATCACTTCTCATGAAAGAAACTTCCCTCTGCAGCAGACACACACCATCACAGAAATCCACAACTGGTCAAAATGCAGCGCACAACTGACTGGGACGCCCACAGCAGACTGATGGGCTGACAGCACAGGCCCTGAGCCTAGGTCATGGAACATCGCAGAAGAGGCATCAGGAAGACTGCAGGAACCAGAGGACCAGGATGAGCTATGAGCTGCTCAACAGAGAGAGTCCTTGACCGCCTGAGGCTTGATTTACTGTCAAGTGGAAAAATTTTAAGACAACAGTAGGAGCCCACACTGTCCCACAAGAGCAGAGGTGTCAGAAGCTGGGATTGTAAAATGTGTGGGCAGAATGACCTGCATTCTTTGGACAGTGAGTTTGGTCACAACTTTCATGTAAATGTCTACAACTGTCTCCTGACATGCTTAGAAAGGACTCTGAGTTATTAGGTACACAGAAAACTTGATGGGGGGAAAGGGGATATTTTATTTAGACTTCATACAAATGAAACACTTTAGAAGCCTGAGGTATTATTTTTAATTAAACTTCTTAAAAATACAGAGAGCTAGATCAGTTTGTAATGGAAAGGTGATCTCTAGCTCATCTACCTGCTAAAGCAGCACACCCCATGGGGACAGGGACACAGAACTGATCTACCTGCTAAAGCATGCACTCCATGGGGATGGGGCACAGAGCTGATCTACCTGCTAAAGCAGCACACCCCACGGGGACAGGGGCACAGAGCTGATCTACCTGCTAAAGCCATGCACTCCATGGGGACAGGGCACAGAGCTGATCTACCTGCTAAAGCATGCACTCCATGGGGACGGGGCACAGAGCTGATCTACCTGCTAAAGCATGCACTCCATGAGGACGGGGCACAGAGCTGATCTACCTGCTAAAGCATGCACTCCATGGGGACGGGGCACAGAGCTGATCTACCTGCTAAAGCATGCACTCCATGGGGACAGGGCACAGAGCTGATCTACCTGCTAAGGCCATGCACTCCATGGGGACGGGGCACAGAGCTGATCTACCTGCTAAGGCCATGCACTCCATGGGGACAGGGCACAGAATTAGAAATCTGACCTTGCCTCTGCCTCACTTAGTTGAGATTCACCCCAGAAGGTGAGCTCATGTTTTCCCTCTCACACAAAAATTGGCATTTCTGGGGTGAAGAGACAGCTCAGCAGTTAAGAGCACTGAGGGCTCTTCCAGAGGACCAGGGTTCGATTCCTGATACCCACACAGTGGCTCCCGACCACCTCTAACTCCAGTTCCAGGGACTCTGATGCCTTCTTCTGGCTGCACGCACACGGTGCACCCACATACATACAGGCAAAAACAAAACAAAACCAGCTATATACACAAAATTAATTTTTAAAAAGTAATTTTTAAAAAGTATGTCTCAGAATACTGGAGCCCCTTTTGGTTGGGAGCACAAAGGCTTTTCTTATGCTGAGGCATCTGTCAGCTGTCTGCTCCTCTGCCTCATTCCCAAATCTTGAATTAACTCAAAGCTTCCATGTTCTTCCCTTTTCTCAACATCAGTTCATGAAACTACTAACATTTACTGAGCAGGGGCTACGTGCCCGACAGCCTGACCCTGACTGGGTCTGCAGAGTGGATAATGCTACCAGATGCTACACTGCCACCCGGGGGCACCCCGAGCTGGCCTGACAGCCAGTTCCTTCTCAGCTAGCATTCTAACCCCACTGGGCCGCCATCTGGTGGCACAGAGGCCCAGTGGGGTTAGACTCACCAGTGCCCTCCCAGGAAGGTCACCCTGGGGCATGTCTGTGTAACAAATGATTTCCCAAAGCTTTAAGTGGCCATTTTATTTAGTTCATGACTTTGTGATTCAAGAATTTGGGAATTGCTAAGTTTATTTTCCCTCAGCTTCCCATAGGGCTGAAGTTGGATGTTGATTCAGGCTTTGGACATCTGGAGACCCCACTGGGTGAATGTCCAAGATGCCTAGCATATGGCCTGCAGATGAGCCTAGGTGTTGTTGCGAGCTCAGCTGGACCGAGGACCCAGAAACAGTATGCATCTTCTCCCTTGTGACAGTCTGGTGACTGGATTTTCTCCATGTGGCTTCCTGCCTAGTGAGCATCCCAGGAGAACCAGAGACCAGCTGCATAGCCTCTTCTCCCTTTGTTGTGGATGCCAAGTAATGTCACATCTGCCACCACCTCTTCTTGGTTTTAGGAGAGTCACATGAGGAGCCAGCCAGTATTTGAGGGGAGAGAAAAAGATCCAGCCTCTTGAAGGCAAGGTCATTCTGTAAAATAGCACAGATGTTAGGGATATCAGTAGCCTAGTTCTGATTCTACAGAATACCTGGAGTCTCATGGTCTGGCACCACGTTGATTGGTTCTTAAGGTTCAAACCCTCAGAGATAAGAAGGTGAGCAGCTCTTGCTAACTGAGCTGAGTCAAGGGGCTCAGAGACTGTAGCTCCCTAAACCACACATACCTTCCTGAAATTCCCTGGCCAGTCTTGGGGCTCTGCCATGGAAAAAGAACTGTCCTGAATCCCACAGGTGTTTATGCCCCTTTTGATAGGAAACATTTCTTCCCTCTCTTGAGAGGACACAGGAATTCTTAAGTGAGTTGAGACATCAAACAAAACCAAGCCACACGCTGTTCTGAGGAGACACAGCTTCCTGCCAGTCACCACCTCAGATCCGTCTTGAGACAAAAAGCTGGGATGGGCACAGGAGCTTGTCAAGTACAAGATCACAGGAGGAGGAGGAGACTAGAACAAGATGGCTGTGTCCAGCACTGAGTGACCCTGCGGGACAGCCCTTGTGGCTTCCAGTGCTTCCATGTTACATAGGAGGGAAGAAACTCCCGACTTTGCAGTTTTCCTTGAATATTTGAGAAGCTGTAGGAAAACCATGAGTTGCTTTATCCTTGCTCCACCCCCAAATGTAACATCAAAAGGACAGCAGAGAGTGTCTCCGTTCTGGTTTGTTTTATGTTGCTATAACAAAGGATCTGAAAGCGTATACTTTATAAAGGCAATGTTTATTTATATCACAGTTCAGGAAGCATTCGTGGTATAGAATATCCATGGTGTGTGTGTGTGAGAGAGAGAGAGAGAGTGGGGGGAAGAGAGAGAGAGGAGAGAGAAGACATACAGGCAAGCAGACAGGCAGGCAGACAGGCAGGCAGACAGATAGACAGACAGAGACAAAAACAGACAGAGAAAGAGAAACCCCAGGGAGGGACCAGCTTCCATCTCATAGCAACCTGTTCTCCTCTGGGAAGAAGTCATCTTCGGAGAGACCTAATCCAAAATTTTTGAGACCAGCATGAATCCTTGTATAGGGCCATGGTGACCAGCGACCTCCCTGTAGACTCCACCCCTCAAAGGTCTCCTCATCTTTGAATATCGTTAACTTAGGAGACCGAGATTTCACAAGATGGAGATTTTGGAGAAAGCATTCTCAGACCTTGGTAACTCCCAGAGCAACATGGCTTCTACATTTAGTGTCCCAGAGAACTCAGACATGTTGAGGGCCCCAGAAGAGTGATCAGCTACTTGCAGCTCAGTGGGCAGGTGGTGCAGGCCAGAGTGAGGAGAGCTGTGGATGCTGATAATGTCTTGTAGCTAGAGTTTTCCTGCCTGGCCCACAGTCAGGACAAATCTCTCTCACCTGCCAGTCCCACAGCCACTCAGACCCAACCACGTAAACACAGAGACTTATATTGCTTACAAACTGTATGGCCGTGGCAGGCTTCTGCTAACTGTTCTTATATCTTAAATTAATCCATTTCTATAAATCTATACCTTGCCACGTGGCTCGTGGCTTACTGGCATCTTCACATGCTGCTTGTCATGGTAGAGGCTGGCAGTGTCTCTGACTCAGCCTTCCACTTCCCAGAATTCTTCTCCTCCTTGTCCCGCCTACACTTCCTCCTGCCTGGCTACTGGCCAATCAGTGTTTTATTTACTAACCAATCAGAGCAACACATTTGCCATACAGACCATCCCACAGCAATGTCTCACAGTGCTCTGCTCAGCTCCACAACAGAGAAAAAGGCCAGAGTGAGGAGAGCTGTGGATGCTGATGATGTCTCATAGTGCTCTGCTCAGCTCTACAACAGAGAAATAGTTGATTCAAAAATATAAATTGGAACAACACTGCGAATTTTCAATATAGAATAAAGAAATCTTTTCATCAAAGGAGGTTTGTTCCCCAGAGTATTCGAGGCAGTGGTCTATGCTAGAAACCTGCCTTCATAGACAGGACCCTAAAAGTGTTTTCAGCTACAGCCCAGCATTCCTGTGGCTCCCCCATGCACAAGGGTCTTGACCAATCTGAGAACTCTTCCCTATTTCAGCTCTGGCCAAACTTTCTTCCCTGCCTTGTTCTCATCCATCTTGGAGGCAGGCTCCTCCTTTCTCTCCTTCCTCAAGTCCCGATGTCAGGTGGTAGCTGTTGTCTGTTAGTCTGTGCTCTTGATGCACAACCCTTTCAGACATCCTTAGGAAAACAAGAGCTGCAATCCTTCCCTTACCATTCATGATCTCGCCTCCTTTCCTTGCTCTTCCTTCCTGGACCAGGTTTTCCTTTCTTGGGGTCCCTGAGTTCTTGGGCTTTGTGTCCACCTTTCCCTCCAGCTCGGCCATGTCTATAGGACACTCTCACAGCACACTCTTATGTTGGCACCAAGCAATTCTGATGAAAAGCAGATTGTCCCAAGTGCTGTAATAAAGTGATGCTCAGAAGACAATGTGAGGGGTGGTGGGAAGGGACAAAGTCAACAGTAGTGACCCTCCATTGCTGGGGGACAAGAAGCAAACAACTGCCTTGCAGAGTTGCATGTGCTATGTGGTCCAATCCTGGTTTGTGTTAGTGAATTAGCTTTCTCAGACCACCAAATGGCCTCCTAATGTCCTGAGAGCTTTGAAAGAGTTCCAAAGGCTCAACAGTTTTCTTTCCTCAGTCCCTGGGAAGTCTGGACTTCAGGCCTTCTGTTGGCCAACAGCCAGAGGGTACCGACTTAGAAAGATTTAACTGTGCAGATTCTGTAGTATGTGTCGGGATGGCCTGGGGGTCACTGTGTGCTTTCTGTCAACATTATAAATTCAGATCCCTCCCACAGGCACGAAAGCCTGCAGCATATACATAATAGACTTTCCCTCTTACTATACATCTTTCTAGTTTATCTCTCAGTATGTGTTTCCATTTCTGTCAAGGTGATGCCAGATACCTCTTAAAAGATCATTTGGCACCTACTTATACAGAAGTGGTACACCTGAACCAACGGCTATGGCTGCAGGCTGTATCTTCATTATTGAAAGAAACTGTATTTTGGATGGTCTCACTCCGTCCAGTTGGGGGTAAGCTATTTCCACTTGGCTTCTTACTGGACTATAAAAACATCAAAGACTAACAGAGGAAGAGGAGCAATGGGCAAAATGTCAAGAGCAGGGAAAACAGAATTGGAAAAATTTAGATCCTAGAGGAAAAAAATTTCTAGAGTACAATAAGAAGCCAAGTGGAATAGCTTACCCCCAGCTGACCCTCGGGCTGCTGTCCATTCACAGCCATCCATCTGTCCCCAGTCAGATGGAAATGAAGCTAATCTGGACCTTAAGAAGCACGGCCCAGACATTTCCCTCTTCTGCCTGCACAGTCAACTAGGGGAATGAGATCATGGAAGGGAAGACCTGCCACAGGAAGGTGTCAGGTCAAGGATGTGGTGTGTGGAGCACCTCTCTGACTGAGTGAGACTATCCAAAATACAGCTTCTTTCAACGATGAAGATACAGGCTTCATTCCAGCTCTTTGGAGAAAACCACAGCTTATTAGTAATTCTGATTCCTTTCCCATCTCCTTCACACACCCGACTCCCCAGTCTTCAGGGTTTCTTGACCTAATTTCCCTCAGTTCCATTTAATTTCTCAAATCTATCTACCTCAAGGGCTGGGGATGGGGTGTAGCTCAGGTGGTAAAATGTCACATGCATGAGACAGAAAATTATTGTTTTATTATTATTATTGTTGTTGTTTCTACTTTAAATGGGATTGGGATCAAATATCTATATGTATGCCTAATTTCTACTTCCAAGAGGGTCACAGACTGATAAACCCATCATAAGTTGAAAATGTCACCAGTCAACAGGACCTCTACACTCATGAATGCACAGCAGTTTTGTGCAGTGATTGCTTGCACAAAATCAAGGCAGTCGACATTCTAACATGGAATGGTGAGGGATTCACAAGCTCCCACCCCCAACTGGGAAGCTATAGACACTTGATGGCGTTCAGGAAAGGGAGAGTCAGTGTTCTTCAAAGGCATAGCCCCTGGTAGATTGACTATACTCCTGCAGACAGACAACACCCAGGAGTCTGTGGGCAGTACAAATTGGAATTGATGGATTATGGGGGAAAAAAGAGGACACAAAGTTTGGAGAATAGGAAGGTAAGATGGATTTAGGAAGAGTTGGGAATGGAGTGAAAATGAAATGCTCAAAACACATTGTGTGTAATTCTCAAGAATTAATGAAATTTATTTTTAAATGTCTGTAATCCAAACATGTCCAACATGTGTAACCTGCTGAACTCCAGCATGCTGGGGTGTCTTTGTTTCTCTAGTGATTGTGTGGTGACTAGAAACTGGCCCTCACTATCAACACCCAACACCATGACAACATACACTAGGACCTACCACCAGATTTGGAGGCAATCTCAACTCAAAAGTCAAACTACAGTTTCCATTGAACGTGCACTTCATATGGCCGGAGTGGAGATGACCCTGTTGTTTTGGGGTCTATGGTGGGCAGCGCATGAAATGGGACTCTTGTGCCAAGGAAAAAGAAAGGTGAAAAAGTGCCATTCCTGTGTTGTAGAAGGCCTTCCCTGACGGCTGCATGCCCGAGTCCCAACATCACTGTCAGTTTTCACTCCCTCAAACCCTGCCCTGAACAAATGCTGTGTTTGGACTTTAGCTTCAGCCTATTTGCTCTCAAATCCACTTGGAATCTGGGCTCCCTACTTCCACCAGAAGACGGTGGGCTTCCCATCTAGTAAACCCCTCATGGGGTGATATGTATAGTTCTATCGACCCACAGAATTCCCTTGGCAAAAATGTGCTTGTAACAAGGAAGGAGTGGGTGCCGTCATATCTAAAGACATCTAAAATATTTTACTTTGGTATATTCTGTGTTGCTGTGACAACACACTTGAGACTAGACAAGTTATAAAGAAAAGAACCTGACCAGTATTTGAAGTCGATAGCCCAGTATTTAGAAGACTGAGGCAGATATATTTAAGGTCATCCTGGGCTACATAGTGATTCCAGGGCAGTGTGGGCTATGAGGTAGGGTCTTCTCTTAAAAACAAATGGGGAAAAAAAGGCAAACCAGGTTCATGATTCTGGGAGGCAAGAAAGCATTATCGTCAGGCTTGTAGTAAGGACCACACGATGACTCACAAGTAGAAAAAAAAGGAGAAGGAGGAAAGAGGAAGCAAAGAGAGAGAAGAGGCTAACCTGATGTATAATGACCAGCTCTCAATATAACTGACCTGCTCTTCTGGGGACTACATTAGGCCCTTCACTGAGACAGCCCCCATGTCTAATCACATCTCAAAGGTCTCAGCACCTATTAAATCATACACTAAAGGCCAGGACTCAGCCGGGCGGTGGTGGCGCACACCTTTAATCCCAGCACTCAGGAGACAGAGGCAGGTAGATCTCTGTGAGTTCGAGGCCAGCCTGGGCTACAGAGTGAGTTCCAGGAAAGGTGCAAAGCTATACAGAGAAACCCTGTCTCAAAAAAAAACAAAAACAAAAACAAAAACAAAAAAGGCCAGGTCTCCAATGCATGAACCAGGGAGGGGCCCAGGCCATATTAAAATCATGGTAAGGGTAGAAGACAATTTTGTTTGCATGGAACTTTCTTGTACAGGCAGCATGGAACACTGAGGACTGGTTGGTGTTCAGTCAGGGAACAGGCTTCCAATTCCACGTTATGTCACTTTGGAATTAAACTCCTTGGGTCTCATCACTCAACACTGAAAAACAAGAATGTCAACACATATCTCAAAACACGTGGACCCTACATGATTATGTGTCTATAAAGGTTGTAATAGAGGTAGACTTGCCTCACAACACTTGCCTGTGAGATGAAGGAGGTGTCTCTACAGACAGAACCAACACTACATTGGCTCACATGAACAGAGGCTGAGTAATCCTGAAGTATCCACTCAAACCAAGGAGCCTTAAGCTGTAAAACAGAAGAGAGATAAAAGTCAGTGATGCAGCCTCAGCCTGAGGCCAAAGGCCCAAAGCTTCATCATAGGCTGTAGATCCTTCAAAGGAGTCTGGAGTCTGCTGTCTGCAGGTGACAATGTGGGTCAATATACCCACTCAAGAAGGACCTGCCTGTGCTTCCAGTGTGTCCTCTTCTTCTGCTTTGTTTCAGTAGACACACTGCTGCTCTCAATCCAGGACAGGTCTCTCCTGTTCAGTCCTGATGCACAGGCCAATCTTCCCTGTAGATGCCCCACATCCAGAACCGAGGTGACAAGTTTTTTTAACATACTTAGCTCTAGTCTAGTTGACAACCAACATTACCTGTCAGACTAGAAATGTCATATACATTTTCTTTATCAAAACTCAATGGATCTTGTGCTAACTTGGGAGACCATGAGAAATTTAATGTCAGATTCTAATTTAAGAAATACCCCAGGGGCTGTAGAGACAGCTCAGCAGTTAAGAGCACTGATTGCTCTTTCAGGGAATGTTTCCAGCACCCACACCATGGCTCACAACTGTCTGTAACTCTAGTTCCAGGGAATCCAAAGTCCTCTTCTGGCCTCTTCAGGCATTGTATGCACATGAAGCATGCACATATGTAGACAAACATTCATACACATAAAACAAAAATAATAAATAAACCTTTAACAACTACTCAAGTGGACTGAAAGTTCTCAAACAGCACAGAAAACTAACAGCTGCTTTGGATGATTGAGGATTAGCCCATGCTTCTATTTTATAGAATAGAATATTAGAGAGAGAAAGGGGCATAAATGGCAAAAGAAACAGAAAAAAGTGGTTCCCTTAGTAGGGAATGGCATGCTGGCAATAAGCTGAGACATGAAATAGCTCCTACTATTGTGTCTTTTAAACTACGTATATATTTCATAGTTGTAGAAAATCCATAGACTAGATTCTACACACACAAAGACATCATTATACCTGTTATCTGAACTCAGTTAAAAATGGTGGAAAGTCTCAAAATGCTTCTTTGTGCTCCAGCAAACGGAAACATAAAAGCCATGAATCAGGAAGCTTGCCCATGAGCTTCTCATGCACTGCTGTCCCTAAGTGTCACACCAACATCACTAGCATCCTTGTCCAAACTCTACCATCAACCCTTGGGGTCTGGACAAGCTGCTTGACTTCCAAGTGCCTTATCTCATTATCTGTATTGTCAGTCCATTTAAAAAGTTTCTTGCTGGGCAGTGGTGGTGCACGCCTATAATCCCAGCACTCGGGAGGCAGAGCCAGGTGGATCTTCATGAGTTTGAGGCCAGCCTAGTCTACAGAGTGAGATCCAGGACAGGCACCAAAGCTACACAGAGAAACCCTATCTCAAAAAACAAAAAAAATTTTTTCTTCCCCAATCTCATATAATTCCTTCATGGTAGCTGGCTATAAAGATGGAGATAGAAGATGAGTTTTTGATGATTGATTTATTTTTATGTGTATAAGTGTTTGCCTGCATGTTTGTGTCTGTGCATCATATGTGTGTAGTGCCTGTAGAGGCCAGAAGAGGGCATCAGATCCCCTGGAACTAGAATTGTAGATGGTTGTGAGCTGCCACATGGGAAAGTACACCAAACCCATGTCTTCTGCAAGAGTGACCAGTGCTCTTAAGCACTGAGCATCTCTCCAGCCCCAGAAAAAGGTTTGGAAGCTATTTTCAGGATACCAGCACTGGGAGTGAATACAACTCAATGATACCTGTGTCTGCACTGCTTTTTACAACCGTTGTTGGGTATATGATGAGGGAGAGGAGGGAGGAGAGAGGGAGGGGGAAGGTAGAGGAAGGGAGAGGGAGAGAAGTAGAGGAAGAGAGAGAGAGAAAAAGGGGAGAGGAAGAGCCAGACGGAGAAGGGGAGGAGAGGGAGAGAATATGGTGTGTGTGTGTATGTGTGTGTGTGTGTGTGTGTGTGTGTGTGTGTGTAAGACAGAGAGAGAGATTATGTGTCTGTGTGTGTGGTTGTGTGTCTATGTATATGAGTGTGTGTGTGTTTGTGTCTGTATTTATCAATCTGTGTATTTATATATATGTATGTGTATATGTGTTTCTGTCTATCTGTGTACTTCTGTGTGTCTGGGTATAGTTATCTTTGTGTCTGTGTGTATGTGTGTGTGTGTCTGTTTGCATCTGTATACTTGTGTTTGTGTGTGTCTATGCATATATGTATATGTATGTCTGTATACATATATGTATGTCTATATGTCATTGTCTATGTGTGTGTGTGTGTGTGTGTGTGTGTGTGTGTGTGTGTGTGTGTGTGTATGTGTTTCTGACTGTCCATCTGTGTACAGTTCCAGGTGTTTCCCATTCTGTTCCCTAGATCCTCGTGACATAAAACTGTCACGATTTGAGGACCTCACACAACCCCTGTGTCTTGAGAAAAGATCCCAAGGCAGACACAGCACAAGATTGTGAGGTCGGCAGATGGCTCATAAAACACAAACTGAGTCACTAACCCAGAGCCGCAGCAAACAGGAAATCAGCTTGAGTTGGGTGTTTCCCAACTCTTTTCGGGAAAACTAAGAACCTATGGTCGCTGAGACTAAGGCTCCCATCTCCTTATTGACTCCACATTGAGGATTTAGGAAATCTTCAGTACTTCCTGCATCTAAAATGCAGAAATTATCCCAAATAATTTGAAGGAATAAGGAGCCCAATTTTCTTTCACACTGCATTACACCATTTAAGTATCTGTTCCATGGAATTTGAAAATTACTATGTGGACAAAATTTATAGAGGGAATGGTTTATTTCAGAGGAGGCTCAAACGTCTTAAAGGCATCATGAGAGCACTGTGTTTTTAAGTTAAGCATCTCTGTTTAAAATCTTGTAAACCATGTTTTTTAGTCAAATTTCCTTTACAAGACTAATGTTTTGCTGCTACAGCAAACTCATCCTGAAGTAATTCCTTCTCAGGATTGCACCAGGATGCAGCCTTGCAGAACAGAACCATCCAGAGATGGAAGGGACCACTCTAGCCAACCAAAGTCTCTCTCCACAAGGCTGGTCACATTCTTCCCTAAGGCAACTTCTCCAATGTCTCCTCCCACTTCACAGTAACTCAGGGAACAGTGGGCCCTGGCTCCCTGGCTCCTTTAATAAACACGTTCCTGAACTCTCTACCCTTTCGCCAAGTTCAGTCTCCCCTGAGATGGCCCACCCGGCACAGCCCAGCTTGGGGTGTGGGCCACTTGCTGGACAATAACAGCTTTAGCTCCTTTAAGTGGCTTTTGGGGAATATCCACCTTTATGCAGAACACTAACAAGGTGACTGTCAGCTATCTATAACCCTTGTTCCAAGGGATCTAATGCCTTCTTCTGGCCTCAGCAGGCACTGCAGGCATGTGATACACATACACATGCAGGCAAAACATCCATCACATAAAATAACTAAACCTAAAAAGCAAAGCTCCACACCACAAAGAAAACAATTCCCAGAGTAAAGAGGCACAACCTCAAAGAAGAGGCAGGGTATCTTCGTCAGCTGCACAGAGGATGGTCATGTGACCAGGAATTAATGCCAGACTGTGAGGTGGAACTCAGAAAGTCAAACAACAAAAGAGGAAATAATCCAGTCAATAAATGGGCAAGTGTACTGAACTGACACCTTTCAGATGACACATACATGGCCAACAAATACATGAGAAAACCTTGACATTTTTATCCCTCAGGGAGACGCAAATCTAAATTGTTCTGATATTTCACCTCACTATAGTCATAATGGCTATCATTAAGAAAAATTAGTAAACGTTGGCAAGGATAGGGGGCAAAGTGGGCCCTTAAACATTGTTGCTCAGCATGTAAATTAATGAAGCAACTATAGAAGTTAGTGTGGAGGTTGCTCAAAACTAATTACAATAGAACACCTATGTGTCCCAGCTATACCGCTTCTGGTACAGACCCCCAAGAATCCAAGTCAATTCACTATCAAACCTGCAAACATGTTGATCACTGCCCTATTCATAACAGCCAAGTTATCAGCTTAGGGGCCCTTCAGTAGTTATGGTTGGGCGTTTATGGCTAAAGACAATGTCCACAGTGGAGTTTCATTTGACCATAAAGAATCTAGCCATGTCATTTGCAAGAAAGTGGATGGAACGAGAGGTCAGAGAAAAGTCGTCAAATCTTGAAGGCCATCATCTCATGATTTCTCTCACATGCAAAATTGGGGCGGGGTTGTTGAAAGTAAAAGAGGAGGTGATGATGTGGGGATTGTGAGGATGAGAGAACTAGGAAGGAAGAGTAAATATGATCCAGGTATGGTGCATTCACACATGGAAATAGCATAACAAAGCCCTGACTGCACAATTAAATCACACTAATAAAAGCTCTATAGTCTAGAGATGGGAAACGTGGCTTCTTACTAACAATTAAGGTCCAGACTCATTATGTTTGGCCAATAAACTTGCAACATGTTTTACCCAACAGAACAGATAATCCCTTGGTCATGTGCTCACTATGTTTTTAACTTATTAAAAATTATACTTTGTCATTTCCCTTTCATTCTAGAGAATGGCAAAATATGAGCAAGGAGGGTAGCTTGGGTCATCTTTGCTCTCAAGTGGCCCCATGAAGATTCATGCAGAATGAGGGTAAGACATAGAGCCCTTCTGGCAGATTCCATGAGCACCAACTCTCATTATCCCTTCTAACATCATACAACCTTGGAAATCTTTATCTTTTATTAGGGAGTTGGAAATTAAAAAAGTAATTGACTTTTATTGGAGTAAACATCATTCTGTGGTCCTTCAGGACTCCTATAACTCAAACATCCATATTCTTAAAATCAAAACAAGTTTTTGAACTTCAAACTCTAAGGAACTGACACTCCCATCCCCAACCCCATCCCACCTTACCACTCCCCACCCAGCCCCATCTCCACCCCGGCCCTCCCCACCCCAGCCAACCCTCCCCCTGCTCACTCTCTCCTTATGATGACCTGTATTGAAGGTAGGATGCCGTGAGGTCTGGTAGGCAAAGGAAAAGGCCAGAGGGTAAGGAGGAACTGCCGAGGAAAGCTGCACAAATATGAGATGAGGAAGATTAAATTGTGTTGACATACTCCAAGTCACTGCTGCGTGACTCCAGGGAGTCGCTGGGATGTTTAAAGAGGTGCAGGCAGGGATCCTCACAAGGGGGCCTCAGAAGACCTTGTGATGCCATGGCTGATGCTGCACATCACATGACTGGTTCTCTGTTTCTCTTTCAATATTGGCCAAATGAGAGCACTGGGAGAAGACAGGTGTGTCCCCTCTTTATCCATGCTGTGTCGTTTCCTCGGCTTTACCCAGCAGCAATGAGCAGGCAGCATAAAGTACTGTTAGTCAAAGATTTCTTTCTTGGTCTCTCAGAAAACAGCTGATTGGTAGCATCCTCTAAAGAAAGGTTTGTTGACTACCTCATGTCTGCTTTCCAGTTCTGTCTTTTCCTTCTAGTACCAGCTACTTCCCTTATAACACTTCAAGTCAATGCTGTCCTCACAGGAATGTGCCTCTATGAGGCTACCTGATGGTTTGAAATGTCAATAAGAATCTAACTTTCCCAGTGGGGTGTTGGGGGGGGGGTGGATGTGTCTGTCTGCCTGTCTGTCCCTGCCTCTTAATGATGAAGGCTTTGGAATCAGGGTACAGTATTTCAAACATTTTTGAGTATTTAAGGATGGAGCTGAGACAGATTTTGCTCTTTTGGAAGCAATGGGAGTAACAGAGGATGACAAGTGACTCTAAATCCCCCGGGAACGATGCAACATTTGCAGTCTCAAGTCTTGGCATCATGGTAAATTCTTGTAATTCTAACAGAAATCCAAGAACATCCAATTCCTCTGAACCTTTATGGCGCAAGCATTGCTGTTGAGGAAGTGCAGTAGACCCTTTGGAGACAGGGATGTAAAATGAGCCCCTCTATGACTCTACACAATCATCTTTCTTCCTCTTTCATGGGGAAAAGAAAAACCACAAAGTCCCTCACAAGCACATGTGCTTATGTCTTCTCACAAACAGGAAAAAGATTCTCAATTTTAACTCAATAGTAATAACAACCTTTGATGCATTTTACTCAGAGCATATAATTGTCTCACTGACATGGTGGGGAGACAAACAGACAAGGAAATACAATATAATCTGTTGGGCCCACATGCTGTTATATGTCATATCTGAGCCCAGTCGCTTGGACTGATGGCAAAGTCACAGAGCAAAGCCAGATTTGAGGCCTATCTACACTTAGACACCAGAAGAATAGAAGAGAATGTGTTTGTAGGCCAAGCAGGTATGCTTAAGAAAAATGAGATAATATATTTGGATAAATGATCTATTATCTTTCCATCACTGTGACACAAAACACCAAAGACACTCAGCTCCCAAGGGGGAAGATGGATTTTTGACTCAACAAATTTAGAGGTTCCAGTCTGTCTGATTTGTGGTGGCCCTAGTTACCATGGTCAGCAACCATAGCAAAGGAAACTGTCTACCTCCTTCTGTCCCAGCAGCAAAGACAGAAAGACAGAGGGACAGAAAAGACTGGGAGTCTAACACTCCTTTTGAGGGATTGCTCCAGTGACCTGACTTCCTTCCACTAGACCACATCTCCCAGTGGTCCCCTAAGCGGAGGAGCAAATTTTTAGGGAGGAGGACACATTAAAGACTCATTAAGCCATTGGTGGAAGCCAGTGGAGTCAAAGCTTCCAAATCCTCCAGAGTTAAGATTTAACTGTGCAACTTCAGCAGCACTAATGTGGATATTGTTACAAACACAGAGTTTCTGAACTCAACCTGACCTCCTGAGACAGAACCTACCCTAACGCAGATGTCCAGGTGAAACATGCATATGCTTATCATGCAGATGTAAAGCTTTTAAAGCCACATTGAATCAAAAAATATTTTAAGATCTATATTATATTCTTTGTTTTCTTATGCTTTTGAGCTACTAACCTGCCCGAGTCTTCCTTGAATCCCTCTGATGGTGATGAAATAAACCACACACATGCTACCTCTGACTCCCAATTTCTTCATTTGCTGTTGTATTTTTTAGTCCCACTATTCTCATTGTAAACCCCAGCTTCACTGTGGCCATCCTAACTGCAGAAGTGTAGAGAGAGATGGACTCTGGTTCTGACTGATTCCACTGTGTGCCTTCCTTTCTCAATGTATTCATAACAAAGTTTTGACTATTTAAAAATGTAGATAAAGATAATGAGAAAAATATTCTCATTTTAATTATACCAGTATAAAGTAGAAGAGATCGCATTGGCGAGGAAATTGGAAAGACAACACTTCAAATGAACTTTACTCCAATCTGCTAAATTCTATTGGCTTCTTTTCAGATTCCACCACTCTTGTGGGAAAAGACACATGCCCTGCAATTCATTCTCTCTCTCTCTCTCTCTCTCTCTCTCTCTCTCTCTCTCTCTCTCTCTCCCCTTTGCTAACCCCTCTGTAATGTCTGCATCTTCTCAATGTCTGCAACACCATCCCAAGGCCATGTTCAAGTAAGTCTCTGTTTTTCTACTTATCTCAACTTCTGCTATCCCAGCAACAGGGGAGGTGTCGCTGGTCCATGCTTTCCCCATGCACCTCCCTTGTGGTTCTGTCAACAGCAACAATGGCAAGGCCTTCCCAGGGACACTTCCCAGGCACTCCTTCTATTGCACTCCCCTCCACTCTCAATAGGGAGTTTGAGGGTTATCAACAGGCTCAGTGATTGTGATGATTAATATGGCCAATAAGGCAGGATCCAGACTCACTCAGGAGACACACCTCTGGGCATGATCATAAGGGATTAGCTAGTTTAAGATCATTTCTGAGAATGCCTGTAAGGGGTTATCTAGGTTAGGCTAACTGAAATAGAAAGACCTACTTTAATTGTATGTGGCACTACTCCTTTGCCTGGGGTCCCGGACTGAAGATAAATGACAAACAGCTGCATGCACACCGTCGTCTCCCTTTGCTTCTGACTATGGATGCAATGTGACCAGCCACTTCAGGCTCCTACTGAATGACTGACACCATGATAGCCCACGTTCTTGACTGGGCTAGCAAAACAAGCCCTCCTTAAGTTGCTTCTATCAACTATTTTGTCCCAGCTATGTGTAAAGTAACTAAGACAGTGATAAAGTATGTACTTAGCATGTGTGAGGCCCTGCTTGAGAAAGTGGGGGAGATAAGGGGGTGAGAGAGAGAAACAGAGAGAGAAAAACAAAGAACACCAGTAACAAAGCCTTTAGTCGAGACCTGTCTCCACACAGAGCAGTCCAGCTCCACAGTTGGTGAGTGTGTATACTCCCTCCCTGTGTCAGTCATCTGCTCCATGCGTGCATGCAGAAGCACAGCCAGCTCCCAGCAGGTGCACCGGCGGCCATCAGCCGCACACTGAGAACCGGACTGCTTGTTGGATGTTCCATGCTTGGATCCAGCTCTCCATAGAGTTGCAGTCAGCCTGACGTAGGTTCAGGTAACTGATGTGGCTCATGGATCATGCCACAGTATGGTCAACTTCAGTCCCTCAGATTCTAAAATACTGTGAGTCCAGTTAGTCTTGCCATCCTAATTAACAAATTAAGATTTTTAAAAAAGAAAAAAAACATCACTTCTGCTCAACCGAACAAGCATGAAGAGAATCACAAGTATCTACTGCTACCAGCATGTTCTGCTGAGAACAACGCCAAAAATCACCCACGAAATAGATTTCCCCTTAATCACAAAAAATGCAAGTAGTGTTAAAATACAAAAGCTAAACAGGGAGCATAGAAATATGAGATTACATATTGAAGTGGGATTTTTTTTTAATAAAATGAGCAGACTGGAGAGAAGGCTCAGTGGTTAAAAAGACTGGCTGGTTACCCAGAGGACCTAGGTTTAATCCCCAGAACCTACATGGCAGCTCACACTATGAGGATCTGGTGCCATCATCTGGACTCTGAGGGTACCAGACACATAAGTGGCACACAGACATACATGCAGGCAAAGCACCTATACACATAAAATAACAAAATGAATATTTATGCCAAGTTTCATCCCTGAGAGAACTCTGGTGTTCATTTTGCCCTGGTGGGGAAACATTGTCCAATGTAGACATTGGACAGCAGAGGGCTTAGAAGAGAAAAAAGTGCAAGATTAATTTCATATATCCTTAAGCTGTCAACCTGGAGGCCCCTCCCACATCACAGTACAGGGAAATAAAGACCAAAGCACAAAACTTCCATGATAAGCACCCAGGAGGGGTCTCAGAGCATCCCTGCCCCAGGGGTAAGGAATGCTTATACACTGGAATGAAAATCGAAGTGTATTGATTGCAGATGGAGGGAGTCAGGCTTCTCACCAGAAGAGGAGAAGACTGTACATAAGAGAAGAAAGCTGTCTTGATTCACTTGACAGGGACAGAGTTGGAAATATCAGTGTGAGTTCAGATTTAGTTAATATACATGCAGATGCTGTAGGCTGTGTGTGTATGTGTGTCTGTGTGTGTGTGTGTGCATGTGTGTGTCTGTGTGTGCACACACGCACATGCTGAGAAGTCTGAGAAACAGCATTGAGCATTCACTAGCAATGGGTACCCTTCCCTTCACCCAACCCCCACGAATTACATCAACAGTCCTAATCCTCTAAGACTCCCAGGGACTGGGATCCCTCCTTGTTGATCTCTGAATGTCCTGCTCACATCGTCCCTTCCTGCATCCTGAGATGTTATGTAAATTTCTTCTCAACCACTCATCAGTAAGTTCCCACTCTGTCTCGATCACTGTACACCATCTCGGCACACAGTTGTGGTGTTTGCATTAATGGAGAAGAGACTGTTTTTGACGGCTTCATCCTAATTCCTAGTCATCTTCAAGTCTTCCAGCCTCAGTTTGAGTGTTAACCACGTCTCTGCATTCCAGATCATGGGAGCTGGCTCTTCTACTCACAAATTTCTCAAAAATCAAAAGAAACAGTTTTAACAATCTGCCACTTAAGCAGGAAGAGACACAGTGCTTTTAACCAAAACAAGTAATTACACCAATAGGAACACTACAAACTGGCAAGGCTTCCATCATCTGATGGCTTTGGCAGGCTCAAGGTCTCACTGAGATTCTTCCTCCTCCACCTCTTTTTTTTTTATTGTTTTCATTTGCAAGCCCTGAGAACCCAGAACACATCCCTTGAAACACAGACAAAACAGAATCTCAGAATGGAGGGCTGAGATGGAAAGGGGAGCTCAGGGGTTTGCCCCTGATGTTGGTGACTATGCTGGTCAATTTGGCTGGATTTGCACCTAGGAGACACCTCTGGGCTTTTCCAGAGAACTTTAACTTGAGAGAAAGACTCTTTGAACATCATATAAACTGTGGTTCCAGACTGAAAAGGAAAAAGGAAAAATGAGGAAGCTCACAGACTGCCAGTGCTCAGCTTTCTGCTTCTGATTCTGACAGAGAATGGCCGTCCACTTTCCACCACCCTGATGTCCCGCGTGTGGTGATATTCTCTGTGTACCCCAACAAAGCTTATCTGAGGATCAGATGAAAAAGCCAGCCACTATATTAAATATAGAAGTCAGGCAATGGTAGCAATGCCTTTAATCCCAGCATTCGGGAGGCAGGGATCCATCTGGACCTCTGTGAGTTCAAGGCCACACTGGGAACAGAGCCAGTCATGGTAACACTGGCCTTAAATTCCAACACCAGTTAACCATAGAGGTCTGGAGGTCTGTACAGACAGACAGGAAGTGACAGAGCTGGGCAGGAAGAGGACGTGATGTAGCTAGGCAGGGAGAGGAAGTAAGAGGGCAGGGACAGAAAGGCATATAGTCCTGAGTATACAGAAAGTAGGTCTCTTTGGTGCCTGAGGGCTGGTAAGGTGAGATTGGCTGTGGCTTGTCCTATTTCTCTGATCTCTCAGTTTTAACCCCAATATCTGGCTCCGGGTTTTTTATTAATAAGACCGTTTAGCAATTCGTCTTACACCTACATCCCCTCAAACCATCGGCAAAAGCAATCCTTCCTTAAGTCTCCTGTGTCAGGGATTTTGTCAAGAGAAAAAGAACTAATGCAATGCTTGCAACCATCTCTTCCAAAGGATCGTTTTTTGTGGTTTCAAAACAACCAGAAGGCTGCCACTCCAAAAGCACAAGCTTATTAATTACCCAGTGACAAATTCCTTCACCACTGGGTAGCAATCAAGAGGATGATGAAAGTTAATAATGCATCTCTGCTCTTCTCTCACCAAAATACATCTGCTGCCTCTCTAGGTTGAGTGCAACAGCCCTTCCTCTCCTTACAGAGTCCACTGACTGATGTCCTAGGCTCTTAGAGTGCGGGTATAAAGTAGAGAATGTGTATGGCAAGTACCTAAAGCTACCCCCAGAGGCAGCCGTGAATACAGGTAAGACCCAGTACAGTTACCTAGTCAACATATGAATGGATGGGTGAGCTGATCCTTTTGACTGTCATTAAGTTAGATGGTCATAAAGAGTGTATTTGGGGTCAGAAAAAGAAATCACATTGGAAGAGAAAGGCTCCTATTGATTGATTCCATCAGAAGGAAAAGATTACATTGATTAAGAGTGGCTGGATATCAGACAGTGAGTTGTTCGAGAGCTGGGAAAGTCACACATTCACACTGTGAAGCAGAAAGAAGTGCATGTTAGGCTATGGTAATTCTCCTGACAGTTGCACGATCAGGAGGGTGGCCTTGAGACGCAGAATGACCCTGAATGTTTTAGAATAATCTCTAGAAGGAGGGAATTGGTGTGAAAGCCAAATCCTTCTTATGTGCAGTATCATCCAGTCACAGAGCTGAAACAAGGAAGATGGCTAAGCAACACCCATTAGGGAACATTAGCATTCAGACCTGCCCCTGGGGACCCGCCCAGCATCCTGACCAGGCATCTTAGTAAAGTCCCCTTCAAGAGAAAACCCCTCCACCTTCTCTCTTCCTTCCTTCCTCTCCCTCTCTCTCCCTCTTCCTCTCCCTCTCCCCTCCCCCTCCCATTAATAATAAAACTTTCCACATGGATGCCATGTCTGCATGGTGTAACTTTCCACCACCAGGCGAGTATCTCCCTTTCTCAACACTGTGGGACACCTTGACTCAAACCTACCAAGGCCACCACTTTTTACAACAGCAGCTGCTGCCTGTTTAACCTCCTTTAAAGTTGTTAGTGGCCTTTTTTGTTTGTTTTAGATGCCAAACATGATTTCCATACAGAAATCTCCCAGACTACTGTTTACTCTACAGTCCACGTGGACTGAACAAGGTTGGCTGCCTGATGATGCCAGAGAAATTTCCCTTGATTTTGGTGCATTTAACTTTTTGGTTCCAACCCCAACATTAACCAGAGAAATCTCTTGGTCCTGCTGCAGATGGACATTTTTTCCCCTCTTTGCCTTTTCCCCTTGCCCCATCCTAGTTGGTGGACAGGAAGTTATCTTTAGACTGCTTAACTTAAGGACCTTCAGCCTAGTCGTAGCTCATATCACTAACTATCTGTCCTTAAGAGCAACTCACATCTGAGGTCCAATTACTATTCACGAATGCTCTAATGAGAATGTAGATCTCTTCAGTCTGTGCCCCTGAGATGACTTGGCAGTCATGACAGCGACCGGATTGCTCACATTGTCTGACCCTGTATGAGCAGAGCCTGGCCCTCAGCTCTCACCCACTCTCTGCCTCTAATCTCCCTCTCATCGTTATAATTTACTAGCTGCTCTTTACCACAAATTGGCTTAAAAGAAAAAATGTAGTGTGTTGACACAATCTCTCTTCTTATATAGAAGACTCCAGCATTGAGCAAACTTAATTAGAATGCAGAAGCCAAGCCCTCACGCTAAGCCTGTTAAGCTACAGCGATTGAGTTTTGGACTCAGAGAAGTGTCTCTTAGGTATTTAAGTGCTTTGGTTTCATGAGAAGGATTTAAACACAAAGTGGCCTGTATATTTCCATTCAGTCACTCTGTGGTGAGCTTGATCACTTTAATGTTGCAGGCAATGGGGTCACTTGGGATGAGTAATGAGATTCATTCAAACAACATAAGCTTAAATATATATCTGACCACACAGTTTTCCCAGACCCCAAGGGCCAGCTTCCTCTGCATTGTGGCCACACTGGCTCTCAGTTGCTGTTATAAAACATCGGTTTCACATAGTAAGTAAGTGACAGTGCTGAACAGCTTCACAGCACGGCCTAGAAAAGTGATTGATGGAGCAGCAGTCAGCGTTCTCCTGGCTCCGTGCTGGTCTGGAATTCAAGATGCCCGTTTCTTTGGAGCATGTTGGTAGGTTAGCAGTGACCAACAGGATGGTCATGCAATAATTCATAATGATAACTCTGATGGAGGGAAAATAGATTTCAGTAGAAAAGATTATTAGGAAGCCAATGACAGCATAGATGTTCCCCTAGCTAGCAAAGTTCTCCACAAAAAATTAGAAATACTTAGCCTTCTTAGTCCATTCTGTTGCTATGACTGAAGTCCACAGCCTGCATAATTCATTAAAAGAAAATAGCTATTGGGCTCATGAGTCTGAAGGCTGCCAGCATGGAGCTGACACCTGTTGAGGGCCTTCATGCTACATCATTATACATATCACATGTTAAAATTTCCTGGATGACTGTGAGAGCACGTCTGTTGGCCTCAGATAGACCAGAGGAATGACTGCACTTAAGTTCAACCTGCAAACCAACAAGTTTATACATTATAACGTGCAAGAGGTTATGTATAGAAATATGGGTGACCCCAAAACAGATGTGTCGCTAAAAATCCCCACTCTCACATGGATGAACCCTTTCTCTTAGTGGCATAGATGGAGTCCCTCCAGTGACCATTGCAGCTGGGATGAATTGCATTCTACTGTAAGTGGCCTCTGCAGGGAGGGAGAGAATGTCTGGGTTCTCAGGCAAGGTCTGTTGACTCTAAGTCTCTCCTTTGAGGGAACACCCACAGCCTGATCCTGCCGACTTCCTGTGGGTAATCCCAGCTGCTCTGGCAATGGCTGTAACTCTCAGAGGACAGTGTCCCACAGCGACAGCAGAGGGGCAGCAAACACATGAGAGGAAGCACAAGGAACAGACTCACTGTGACAATCCACTCTCCAGAAGAACGTCTGCTCCTGAGGTGATGACAGTAACCCATTTGCTCTGCCATCATGCCCTCATCATCTCTAATGAGGGCCTGGCTTCCATCACAATTGCCCTGAGGATTACGATTCCAACACATAGAGCCAGGGAGCTGGCTCAGCAGTTAAGAGTGCCCACTGCTCTTGCAGAGGCCTGGGTTGGGCACCCAGCCTCCACATCAGGCAGTCCACAACTGCCTGTAACTCCAGCTCCAAGAAATCTGACACTCTCTTCTGGCCTCTGTGGCCACCTACACTCACATACACAGACACACATAGGTGCATAATTTAAAATAAAATAAAAATTAATTTTAAAGAAGATTCTGACATAGATTTTCGAGAGCAGTGCTCAAAGTGCATCAACAGTTAAAGGAAATCCGCGTCCGTTCCCACACAAGCCAGAGTGTCCAGGTCAACAAGCAAATAAGGAAATTCCACGACTGGAGTCTATCAAAGACACTATCGTTTGAGACCTCTCAGCCAAAATAACCATGACATGTGTACAGGTGAAAATCACAGAACTGTGGGTCCAGAGCTAAATAGAGAAGAACTCAGTGACCTCACTTTAGAGGTACAGGTTTCTGGAAGTGTATTCTAACCATAGATTTGCACATTACATCAGATTAATGCTGTGTTTAGAAAAGTCATCAACAGCAGAACCTTTAATAATATGGATGTAGTAAAAGCTTCACTTCTAGAGGAACAATGTCATTGAAACTCTTTTTCCTGCAGCTCTGATTTCATAGGCAGATGGCAGAATGCTGTCTCTTTCTGCACCCTGAACTGTGAGGAAGGGATGGTTACCTCTGTTGACAAGCCTTGGAATCTGTGGGCCAAACTCTCCTGGAATGTGTCCTGATCTCATCATATCCCACATTCACTGCCCCAGCTGTCCCTCCTGGCTAAAGAAAAACGACTGGCTAGTTATTGAGCTGAACTGGAGCAGAGGCAGGAAACCATGCCAATGACGGGGACACCCATCTAATGGACATGGCAGTCGTATCGGAGCTGAATACCAGCCACACAGTGTGTGTGGATCCACAAGCCACAAACATTTCCTATCTAGTCTTTTTAGGGCTTGCTGACTGCTGGAAGGAAAAGGACTCCATTGTGTCACCAATCGCCCGGCGAGGCTGATTTGATGTCCTTCAGGAAGGAGGGCACATCAGCCACAACCTACAAGCAGACACACTTCAGACCAGAAAACCTCATCGGCAGACATGGGCTATGGAGAGAGAAAGGATCGTATCCTGCATGCCAGGTCTAACAGGTAAGCTGTCACTGTCACTTCCCCAGTGGACTGGATTCCCTTCTGGAAGGGACAGGTTGTGTGACTCTCCAGTGGTCGTTCCTACCAGACTGCCACCACCGTCACAGGACAGAGAATCATGTAGAGAGTCTGCCTTCTGACCTACAGAGCTGTTCTAGACATACCCTGGCAACTAGAGAAATCACCAACTGTGTTCAAAATCTCAGAGACCCTACCATATGGAGAACAAGTGGGCTCTACTTACAGTCAGGCCCCACAATGCCCATTGGACAACCCCTTCCTGGGATCTAGGAATTAGACTCAGGTTTACTAGCTGTCAGCCTAGGTCTTTACCTTTGCAGTTCAAAGTTCCTAATACATATTGGCAGCCTCTTTGGAGACTAGGAGCAAGGAGCATGGTGCAAACTTATGACAGGGTCTGTGCTCTGAGGCTGGCTCCCTTCTCTCGGGAGAATGCAGACACGTACTCCATCATTTGATAAGTACTCATATTACCGTGCTTTTCAATTTTTTGTGTCTCATGATGTTTGGAGATCTTAAAAAGTCTTTCTGGGCAGAGAAGACTCCTCTTCACAGGGTAGGGCAGCTCTCAGAAACAGCAGAGTTCAGACCAGTGGATGCCTTTCATACACAAAGCCATAAGTTATGAATCTAAGACTCCAAACACCCCATAAACTTACTCTCACACACAGCAAACTTTCTATTGCCCTAAGTCAACCCAGAACTGGGCACCAGGGAACTAGAAAGCCTTCCTGGAATTCCTCAGTCAGTCCTAAGTGGTTGGGGAAACTTCAGGGGGCTCAGGCCTGGGCCTTCCCCTCCCCTACCCAAGGCTCTGGTCTGAGCACCTTCTGGTGTGAACCTCTCCAATGTGACCTTTATCTCTTCAGACCTAGCAGGAAGCAGGGCTGAGACCGCTGAGCTCAATCAGGCTAACTGTTTTAATAGTTGTATAAAGTGGATAAAACTAAAGGACTCATTTACACTCCAAATCTTCACTACAGAGACGAGACTCAGAGGATTTAAAAAAGAACTGCCTTTTTTAACTTCTTTTACCAATATCCATATCAATGGGGTATAGTTAGGGTGTACAGATTACACGGGCTGTATCCACTCACACATTCTCATCTTCAAAGAGTTTGGATTTCTTCCTCTATGAAAAACTAAGAGAATCCTGGCATCCTTTCTTCACTCAGCATGGCCACCGTTGGTGCCAGATTCCAGACACTAAAATAAGCAACCGGCTGGAACCAGTTCCCATCCCTGGACGAGCACACTGAATCCAGGAGACTTGCTAAGAGATGCATTGACTCCATTCAGTACCAGGGCCTTCCCTGTCATCAGAATCTCTTCTCAGAGGAAGCTTCAGGCTTGGGCACTTCTGCAGACAAGACCTGGCTAGCAAGTGAACTTGTAGGCCTTGAGGCCTATTTGGATTTTTACAATCTTTAGCCCCAACCCAAGCATATTTAAAACTCTAGCTTCCCCTTCATGTCTTAGAAAGTCACTTGCTTACAAATTACTCTTGGTAGGAGGTTAGAAATCATTCAGGTTTCTCATGTAAAAATAACAGTTTCGCCGGGCGGTGGTGGCGCACGCCTTTAATCCCAGCACTCGGGAGGCAGAGCCAGGCGGATCTCTGTGAGTTCGAGGCCAGCCTGGACTACCAAGTGAGTTCCAGGAAAGGCGCAAAGCTACACAGAGAAACCCTGTCTCAAAAAACCAAAAAAAAAAAAAAAAAAAAATAACAGTTTCAACTCTGGCTGACATAGACAGGAAAAAAAATTACTAAAAGACAATGGCTCCGTGGATAAGGGTTCTTGCAACAGAGTCTGATGACCTAAGTTTGATTCCCAGGACCCACATAGTGGAAGGAGAGACATAACTTTCACAAGTTGTTCTCTAGCCTCCACATGTGCATACACACGTACATTCATACACACGTACACACGTACACACACACACACACACACACACACACACACACACACACACACACACACAGAGTGATAGGAATTCCAGTCATGCCCCATGATCACACATGCCCCGGTGGGACACTTAGTCATTTCTGCCTAGTCATTTCCAGGTCATACGTCCTACATAGGCCATGCACTGTGTGGTCACATAAATTGTGCACGGCATGACCACGTGATCTATGCACATGTGTGGAGTAGCCACGTACACAAGTGTGGGGTGGTCCTTAAAAGGCGGATCCCGTGTCCCCTCCCCCTCCTTTTTACATGTCCTTTCAGCAGGCCTGAACACATCTGTCCCTTTCTCCTTTCCTTAATAAAACTCTTGTTAGTGGATTTTGTTGTGTTCTATAACTTTTCCTCACAGGGTAAGAGTGCCACTAAAACACACACACACACACACACACACACACACACACACACACACACACACACACACACAAATGTAAAAAAAAAAACCTTAGGGCCTGAGACTTAACTCAGTGGTAGAGCACTTGACTAACATGTACAAGGCCCTAGATTTGAACCCCAGTACATACACACACATACAAACAAATAAACAAAAAACACAATGTCTTGATCTGGGCATGGTGGCACATATCTATAACCTTGGGAGGTTAAAGCAGGAGTTCAAGGTTTGCCTGGGCCATATGATGAGACCCTATCCAAAAAAAAAAAAAAAAAAAAAAAAAGCAAGGTATGGTGATGTATGCCTTTAATCCCAGTGCTTAGAAGGCAGATGTCTGTGAGTTTGAGGCCAGCCTGCTCTATATAGTAAGTTCCAGGACAGCCAGGGCTACACAGAGAGACACTGTATTGAAGAAGCCAAAAGGAAGGAAGAAGGAAAGAAGGAGGGAGAGGGGAGGAGAGGGGAGGAGAGGAGAGGAGAGGAGAGGGGAGGGGAGGAGAGGGGAGGGGAGGGGAGGGGAGGGGAGGGGAGGGGAGGGGAGGGGAGGAGAGGAGAGGAGAGGGGAGGAGAGGAGAGGGGAGGGGAGCAGAGGAGAGGGGAGGGGAGCAGAGGAGAGGAGAGGGAGAGGAGAGGAGAGGAGAGGAGAGGGGAGCAGAGGAGAGGAGAGGAGAGGAGAGGAGAGGAGAGGAGAGGAGAGGAGAGGAGAGGAGAGGAGAGGAGAGGAGAGGAGAGGAGAGGAGAGGAGAGGAGAGGAGAGGAGAGAGGGGAGGGGAGGGGAGGAGAGGAGAGTTTGCAAAACTCCCCAAATTTTTAGAATGGCTGGAAACAAAATTTAGGGATTCACGAACTAGGAAGTCATGATTCAGACTGCTGGAGAGGACTTCCCTGCCCACTGCCCAAGACTATAAACTGCAGTGCCCAGAAGGATTACCAGCCTGGAGACCGAGGACACCACATTCTGCCCTCACTCATGTTATGGAGTGAAGCTGGGTATAAAGGAATGATGGCCAAACACATTTTTTAGTCCCTGAGAATATTACTTAAGTGTGCCATATTATAAATTTAAATGATGCATGAGTAAGTTTTGCTGGTGCTGTATGAGTGACGGATGCCATCGTCCTCTGTCACCCTGAGCATTCAGGAAAGCAAAACAGAGCTGCATCTGCACTGTGCTCAGTTCTCCTGGAGTTGAGACTCAGCTTTATCAAGTTCAGGTTGCCAGGTAATGACTTCCAGTTTTTCAGATTCAAAACATATGTCACTCCAGGATGTCTTAGTTAGCCATAAAAACTGATAGTGGTTGGTTCATATTGTAAGTTAAATAACTATTTATCAACCTGTATGACTAATTCAGGGTGTGTTTCAAAAATAAAGCCACATATATGCACCTTGATCTGTCCCCATAATCAGACCAAAAGGGCTCCATATTGCCACTATAAAATCTGTTTCATCACCCTGCCTCTACTGCTCCAGCATGATAGCCCCAGAGGCAGCATGGTGGTAAATGCCAACCTAAGCCACAGGCAGATCACAGCAGGAGCTGCACTCACCGTAGAAGGAGAATGGATGGAGGGAGCTGTGAGCTTGTGAAGAATTGCTTATGGGCCCCATTGTACATGAGAATTATCTTTACTCTCAGCTACCACAGTAAGACCCAGAGGAAGGAAGACCCAGCTTCAAATGTACCCAACAAAATATATTAGCGTCTTTGTTGAAACTCAGAGGATGGGCCAGCAGGATTCCCAGCATGCACTGCAAGCACCCAGTTAGCTTGCATGGTGGTAAGTGACTCAGGAAAATGCCCTGTACATACAGCTATGATGCTTTGCCCCATCGCTCTGCTGAGGTCACACTGTGGACCTCGTCTCTGTCTCAAATCTCTTCTTCTTATGGTACAAAGAAACAGTTTCCAAATTTTGTAAGGAAAATTTAACATTTTACAGAATTTTACTGTTCATAGTGTGGAGGCTTGGGAAATCCAAGATGAAGACAGGGGCATAGAGGCTGAGGAGTGCCCAGTGGTCAGCGGCATAGTCACACACAAGCACACATACAGACACATAATGTTTTTCAAGACAGCAGCAAATCACATGTCAGTGAGGCCCTTTCCTTAGAAATGGCCTTCCATGTGTTCTCGTGTGTTAAGGGAAAGAGGGCGTCAGCACACTTCCCGGGGCTCTTCTGTGAGGACTACCTCCACAGTGACCTGTGAGTGATAAGGGTGGCCTAGCTGCTGGTCACAAACCTCATCTGTTACTATCATCACCTTAGGGAATGGGCTTCAACACAAGCTTTTTAGGGCCGTGAACATTGGTCACAGTACCCAACCAGACCATGACAGTTGCTATTCACACTTCTGGCAGAGACTGTGGGGACCAACGCTTATTCCTCCAGCACACTTTCCAGTAAATACCAGAATAAAGGCAATGTTAATCAACCTACAATGTTTTCCTATTAAAGCATTAGAAATAGATGCTGACATGTGATCATCTAATTAAAAGCAAAGGGTGTTCAAATAGATATTGTTGGCAGACAAAAAGAAAACTGTAATTCACTGACTAATACCTTCACATACCATTTTTGGCACGGAAGGAGAATTATTTAATTAACGTTTGCCTTCACGAAGTTTAATTTTTGTCGGCCTCTGGTGAGTTCAGAATGGCTCAGGGGAAGAGGCTGGTACATCACTTTCAGAGTAAATAAAGAAAACAAAACCCCCTCGAGAAGCCTCAACGGGGTTGGCTGACTGTAAAGCAGGTGGTTTTGGAGACTCGAGGTAAAACCACAGATGATATGCTTGGCCTAGCTGAGGGTCAGTGTAAACTCACCAAGGTGGAGGCCAGAGTTTACATGTGTGTGTTCATTTTTAAACATTTTCACTACATGGCACAGTTTTTGTGCTGTTTTCCCTTTTAGATCCTACTTCTATTCTTAATGTTATACATGTGTGCGAGTGTGGGTTTGTGCACATGAGTGCGGAGTTCACAGGTGCCAAAAGATGGCATCAGATCTCCTGGGATTGGATATACAGATGGTCGTGAACCACCTGGTTCTGGGTGCTAGGAACCAAACATAGGTCTTCCAGAAGAGCCGTAAGCACTCAGCTACTGAGTCACCTCACCAGCCCCCATCACGGTTTTGAGGGGGAGGTGGGACAACGTATCATCAAACATGACCCTGGCCCTGATGAGACCACAGTCTCCAGTGATGTGTGCAAATCAGAGACCAGAACGCATGCATATCTCCAACCCTGGCTTGACCTGAATGGGAACTAGTGCCTATATCAGATGCTTCTCACAGCAGCTATCAGCACGAATACAACGGTGGTTCTCACAGTTGCCACTCATGCTTGTTTAAGGCTATGAATATAAACCTTTTTTTTTTTTTCTGAATGGAAGCATGTTCTAGAACATTGAGAGATGTACAAGTTAAGGCTAGAATCAAACAGGACCTGTCCTTACCCTGGCACATGCACCTCAGAAGCTCACAGGCATGGTGAAATGGGGAAGGAGGCAAGTTCTATAGGGTCAAAGGGGGAATTTTCCTGGGCCAAAGAAGGAACTCCTAGCCTGGCTGCTGTGTCGGTCAGCAGGAGCCCTCCTGGCTCAATTGCCAGCATCGTCGCCCTATTGATCCCATGATTTCACGGTCCTGATGCCAGCACAGCTGCTTGTGGCACTCCTCTAAGGAACTGTCTTTAATAAGGGTGGTGCTTCCAGAGGAGCAGCTGTAACAGGCCCCAGACCTTAGCAGAACTGATGCCATGATGGAAATATAATTCAGACCTTGGAACCCAGCACATAGGCAGCACCACCTGCCAAAACCAGAACAGAGGCCTAACCCGTCAAAGTCCCTGGTTCTGGGAAAGTCCCTAAAAGTGCTTGTTCTGGTGGAAGCTCCGCCTCAGTGCCTTGGAGGGAAAGGGGCTTCCTCACTACCATGGGCACTCCCATAGCTAACCGACTTCTTATATCCAAGATCTTGGAGGCCCTCCAGCTCCCTGCAGAAGTAGCTATAATTCACTTCCAGGGATATCAGTCCTCCAAGGACCCAGAGGCCTTAGACAATGCCAAGGCTGACTCAGTAGCCTGGGGACTGGCCTCCAGCTCCTCTGCATCAGCAGAACATATTTTGGTTTTGACACCCTCCTATCAGCCTTGTTATCAACCAGAGGAGACGGACGAACTCCTGAAAAGTGAGGCCACACAGACAAAGGATGGATGGTTTTACTTAAATAACTGCCTCATCCTCTCTCAGGACCAGGCACTGTCCATCATTTCAGACATCCACCAGACCTTATACATAGGCCCCAAAGCTTTGTTCCATTTCTTAGAGCCCCTCTTTGACCCCATTCATCTTTGAGCTCATATTTCACAGGTCCACTCCTCCTGCCAGACATGTGCCAAGGCCAACCCACAGGGGACCCTCCAGATATATCAGCCTTTGCACCAGCTTTGGGACACCAGCTGGGCAAGGACTGGCAGGTTGATTTCACTCACATGTCCACCCATTAAAAAAAAACTCCTTTATCTCCTAACTCTGGTTGACACCTTTATAGGATGGATAGAAGCCTTCCCCACCTCCAGGGAAAAGATGTGGTGGCCCAAGTACTCCTGGACCACATCATCTTTAGATTTGGCCTGCCACAGACCATACAAATGGACAATGGGCCAGCCTTCACTTCCAGGGTCATGGAGCTCATGTTGGAAGCTCTCAGCATTTCCTGGAAGCCCCACATTCCTTATCACCCACAATCCTCAGGGAAGGTTGAGAGTCAACTCATCAAACAACAGCTCACCAAGCTCTCCATTGAACTCAGGTTATGTTGGCCTTCCCTTCTCCCCATTGCCCTTACCCACCTCTGGGCCACCCCATGATCTCCTACAGGTTTGAGCCCTTTTGAGCTCCTTTATGGAAGGACCATCCTCCTCAATCACCACCTCCCAGCCCAAACTCCCCCACTGGCCAGGTACCTCCCCTATCTCTCTCCTGAGGTCCCTTCTCCATGCACATGCTGACAGCTATCTGCCTGGCCCTCAACCAACAGACCCAACTGCCCCTGAGCTTGCTCCACTCTTCCCGAGGGACAGAGTACTCCTCAAACAGCTAGCTCCTAAGTGTCTTGAGCCCCGATTGTCAGGATCTTATACTGTGACCCTCACCACCACCTTGGTTGCCAAGCTCCTGGGACATCCATGCTGGTACCACCTCTCCAGGCTCAAGTGGGCACTTTTTCAGGTTACATGATCTGTCCAGCAGCTGGGACCCTCCACCTTCCAGTTTCCCAAGAAGTCCCAATGAAGGGCCTGTCTGCTCGTCTGCCTTGAGCATTCATCTTTACAGTACAACTAGGGCAGGTGTTAATAATCTATCTTTTTCCTAGCAACTTGCCTTTTCTGCTTCCTCAAGAAACAAGCGCCTGAGTCTTCAGGATGGCAGCTAACTGGATGCTGCTGTGTGAGCCCACTGACTCCTGACTCCACTTCCCCACATCGTCCCATGCCCACAGGAAGCAGCCAGACATGAACTGGCATTCATATAACCAAGGAATCTGGAATGTTCTGGTGGAAGCTCCACCTCAGCCCCCTCCCCTATCTCTATCTCCCCAAACCCTGTCTTATCTCAGAAAGACTGCTAAACACGGCTCCTCCCTGAAAGATGCTCAAGACAACTCCTACAGGGTGTTTAAACTGCCCTCCAGAAAAAAGACAAGTGGTTTTTTGGTCTCTCTTCCCCATCTCCTCACTGGGGGACCAGAAAATCATCCAGGGGCATTTTACCCATTAAACCTGTGCTTTTTCTTAATTTGGTTTGGTTTGGTCTGTTTTGGATTGCTGTGTCGGCCGAGAGGCTTTTTGGGGTGCAGAAACTTTTCAGTACTACCTTTGCTTTTAGTCTTCTGTAGTTCTGCTTCTGCTAACTGCTCTTGCTAACTGAGGTGTGTCAACCCAGGATGTGGTTGTTGTACTTATAAACTCACCCCAAGAAAGGGTTGGGACTGCACTGGGGTCCTGAACACCCAGTGTAGTTGCCAATATAGACTTTCTATTGGCTTGAACTCATGTCCCAGAGGTCTTCTCAGGTGGATCACTCACAAGTTTCTGAATGCTTGCCTCTTATTTCTCCAGAAGCCCTGTTGCATTTGAAACACAGAAAAAAATCCCTTGTTTTCTCCCAGAAACACATACATGGTTTCAATAGCAGGAATGCCTACAAGTAAATTCCAGCAAGGAACCTTCTACCACACCCACAGGACCATTTGCAAGAGAATGGTGAGTACTGTGTAAATCACTAAGGAAAATAGCTCTCCATAAACACTGTCCATTTTCCTACTAAGATCACAGCTTCTCTCTGTGGCCTTTCTCTGTCTTCCAGGACATACAGAGTGCTCCTGTGGCCTTCCTCTAGCCTCCAGGACAGAGTGCCAGCAGTCTTATGGAACACTTATGTTGAGAAGCCAGGAACAGAAGGCGTTTTGTATTCAACGACAACTGAGTGGCACAAGACGCCAATGCTCTTGACGTTGAAGACCCCTTGTCCCCTTGTACTACTGAGAAAATCTTTACAACGAAAATGCAGCTTTGATTGGATTGTTAATTCGCTCAAATCACTGAGCATTTTCCATTCCCTTGGCTCTGAGGTAGCCACGGGGATGTGGGGAGTAGTTTTTAAAAGGTCTAATAAGTGTCCCTGGTGAAGAGGTAGGGAGGCATGTTCCTCAAGTGGTACTGTAAGAATTCTCTATCTACTTTTTTCCAAGGGCTACAGAATAAATCCCTCACAACCAGAGAATTTTAGTAAAGGGAGAAAGGGATTAGAGATCATTCCAAGCTTAGGGGTTTAAGCAGTTTTCTTTGTATTTCAATTGTCATGACCATGTAGGCCTTCTAGAAAGTTCCTCCAGACTTTCAGCCATACAAAGCCAAGGCAGTCCATGGTCACGGCCAGCCATCAAGGCACAACATTCTGCAACAGTTGATTCTGTTAAGGAATAATCCTTCTTTTCACTGTGTGAATATATGTCACTATGATTGGTTTAATAAACAAACTGACTGGCCAGTAGCTGAACAGGATAAAGTTAGGCAGGAAAGCCAAACTGAGAATGCTGGGATGAGGAAGGGTGGAGTCAGGAGTCACCAGCCAGACACAGAGAGAGTCGGAGATGAATGTGCCATGCTAATAAAGGTGCCACCCTGTGGCTGAGTGTAAATAGGGAATATGGGTTAATTTAAAGTGTAAGAGTTAGTTAGTGATAAGCCTGAACTATTGCCTGAGCATTTGCATTAATAATTAGCCTCCGAGTGATTATTTGAGAGCAGCTGTAGGACAGGAAAACTTCCACCTACATGATCCCAATTGCTACTTAGAAACTCTTTAACATGTCACATTTTCCTTCTCATTTGCTCTATAGTGTTAATAGCTAATTGCCCAATTCTAGAAAACAAAAAGAGTCCCACAGACTTTGGCCAGCTCTTAGGTGGGAATGAACCCCGAATGTTTGGGCAGAAGATCCCCAAGATGTACTTCAGGAAGAGCGGGTGGGATGGTTTGTCATGGTGTGAACTTGGTCTGGTTTTTGCAAGACCCGCCCAATCAGTCCCATCTCCACTGCCATTTCTAATATTTCAAGGGGGCCTCTAAGCTTTCTCTACTGGAAAAAACTTACGTTCTTTGGGATTTTATTTTGTACCAGCCAAGTAGAAGCAGGAATTGCAATCAGATTTGATTTTTATCTCAGGCAAATAAAGTTTTAGGACTGGAATTTCATGCCTGCCTGCCTTTACAGAGCAAGTTCCATCCCCACTACATTTTAATATTTTATTTCCCACTCTGTACTTTGTACAACTAAATAATTAATTGCCTCAATAGCCTATCAATATGTCTTTCTTTAATTGTTAAACATGTGTTAATAATTCAAAAATTGGCTGGTGACCTCCCAGCACTCCTGTGGTTTCAGCCTCTGAGCTCTTTAAAGAGGGGCTGTCGCTCCTGAAGTCACCATCAACTAAAAGCCTCTTTCTAGATGCATCTTACTTGCCAATAAGGTCTTGAGGTTAAATGGGAGACAGAGTTCAAGGATTCTGGGACTCTGATTCAATTAGGGCAGATGAGTATAGGAGAGCCAGACATGTCACTCCAGAGTGCATCCACCCAGACCTGGGGGACATCTTTTTTTTATTATTCTTTTTTTTTAACATGAAGATCTTTGTCATTGAAGAAATCTCAGAAATTGGAGTTATACTAAACTTGCTACCCAGGTTAACTTCTATTTCAAGGAGAAAGATGATTATAGATAGGCAGTGTAAGCAAGGGCAAAGAGAAGCCACCAACCTGACTGATCTATGGATGGGAAGGTTTATTTTAGATAGGAGAGAGAGAATAGCCAGAGGCCTTTGGGGAAATCCAAAGCAGCCATGGCTACTTCTCTGGGGCAGAGAGGAGAGGTGCAGACTGGCAAGACCCAGAGCTGTCTCTCTTAGGAGCAGAGAAAGGAGTGATGCCAGGGAAAAAAGAAAAGGCCAGGGATGAGAGTGGGGCAGGGCAAGGGAGTACAGTGACTGGGAGAGCCATGGAGTTTAGGCTAGCAGGGAGGGGTTGGGGGCCAGGTGGCTTTGGTATGCACCACAGGAACCTATTAATAGAGAAGTGGCTCTTCCTGGCAGACACAACCTCACAGGTTCCTGAGAAATGACAGGAGTGACCTGATAGGAAGAGGGGTTGGATATAGGCTTCCTTGGTCTGGCTGTTTCTTTGTCTGTCTCTGGTGCCAGCATTAGAGTTGTTGGTCTGCAAGTTGCTGAAGGCCTTTTTGGTGGTTTGTGATAAAACTGAACCTTCTAGAACTCAAACTCTCCCATAAAAGGCTCCCAGGTCCTTGGCAAATGCATAGAATATAGATAACATTAGCAAACCTTCTCCTCATAGGTACAGAAATTGTGGACAGGAGTTTTTTCCAAGGGCAGCTGGCATGGGTAAACAGATAGCTGGGGCATGGGCCCATTGTCTCCTCAGCTCTTCACAGTGCATTGGACTGTGTTCCACACACCAAAAGCTGAATCTCAGAGCTTTTTTATTTTATTTTATTTTTTTTTTTTTGCTTACATCTAATTTTTCTCTGTGGCATTTTGGGAGCCCTCCAATAACTGCACATCAGCAGGAAGATTATTTTAATCTGAAAACTCTTGGTATTCATCAAGTTCTGAATATCATTAATTCCCATATGCTCTGGTGACTATTGGATGCTTGACATGTGTCTTCATCCTGGGATCATTTTCTTCTTACATCCCCTGCTAATTGGGCCAGTGTTGCCTCTGCAGGAAAGATGTTCTATGGATTTAGTGTTCTGCCAGACTTAAATGGCAGTTGACAGTTGACGGTTGATAGTTGACTGGCTTCTATGCCTGCTGCATGGGTGGCTCTGGGCCAGAGTCTATTGTGTGCCCCAATATATTGTGCATCCTAATAAACTTATCTGGGGATAAGAGAACAGAGCCATGGGGGGGGGGGTGGCGCACACTTTTAATCTCAGCACTTGGGAGACAGAGACAGGCAGATCTCTGTGAGTTTAAGGCCAGCCTAGGCTACAGAGTGAGTTCCAGGAAAAGCACAAAGCTACACAGAAAAACCCTGTCTCAAAAAACAGAGAGAGAGAGAGAGAGAGAGAGAACAGAACCAGCCACTAAATTAGACATAGAGGCCAAGCAGTGGTGACACACACACCTTTAATCATATCACTTGGGAGGCAGAGATCTGTGTGAATCTTTGTGAGTTCAAGGCCACATGAGAACAGAGCCAGGCATGGTGGCACACACCTTTAATCCCAGCACTTGGGAGGCAGAGGCAGGTGGATCTCTGTGAGTTCTGGTGTACAGAGTGAGTTCCAGGATGGCCAGGACTGTTTCACAGAGAAACTCTGTCTCGAAAAAAAATTCAGTCTGAGGATTTATGAAAACAGGATCGGCTGAGGAGTTGGTGAGGTGAGGTTGGCTGTGGCTTGTTCTGTCTCTCTGATCTCTCAGCTATCACCCCAATATCTGGCTCCTGGTTTTTTTTTTTTATTATTATAAGACCTTTCAAGATTCATTTTATAGCTAGCGCCCAATGTGGGGCACGAACCCACAGCCCTGAGATTAATTTATCGCTCTCATCAAATTACCACCTTTAAAGTTAGGGTATCCAGTGCCACTCATCTGTGATGACATTTCACTCCATAGAATGTTAGAAACAAGATTCTTTAGACTCTAATGATGAGGAGCACCTTCATCGGATGCTGAAGATTGCCAATATCAGTTGTGTTGTTGGCTGCTGAAATGGAGTGATGCCTAATTCTGGGGGTATCTCCAAAAACTTGACTCTCACCAACTATAAGACTAGAGAAGTACACATCACAGAAGACCAGGCTCCCATCAGGACACTGAAGACATTTCACAGGATTTGGTCTAGAGATAGCACTAACAGGGTGGCCATTCCTAGTTGGGTCAGCAGAAAGACTGTGAAGACCAGACAATGGAAGCATAAGGGACATGGCAGTGTGCTTTGGAAGAAAAAGCACATGGTGAATCCTTGAAGGCCTGAGATATAAACCACCTTAGCCAGAGACAAAGTAGGGCAATGCTGAGTTTCCGGATGTGAGGCACAGGCCTTTGCCTCTGGTGTGGGCAAGACACAGTTCAGAGGGTGCAGCTGCAAAGCATTTTAGTTCTCCTGTTCCAACCAACCAGACCCTTTCCATGCTATGAGACACAGACATCTGAAGAAAACAGCTTTTAAAAAGTCACTGCCAACAGCACTTGCTTGTTAGTCCTTACCTATTTACAGAATTCGCAGAACAAACCCCAGGAGAGTGTCAGGGATGTAAAGAGACCTCAGCAGTGTCAGGGATGCAAGGGGAGAGCTCACCTCCAGATGAACCCAGGTGTGTTCTAGGTGTCAGGGTTCAGTTCCTCCCTGCTTTAAAGTTTTGATTGCCTGGGAACCTACTACTAAAATTAGCATCAGCTATTATTAGGCTGGCTTCTCTCTGTACTTGACAGCACCTCTAACTTTTTATCCTTGCTAAGTGAGTTTAATTACTTTTGTTTCTTTTATTTCGATTTCAAAGATGCTGTAGGAATGCATGAAGTCTAAGTTATCAATGCATTTTAAAATATGACATGTGGTGCATTAACCCCATCCTGTTTTCAATTCTTTCATTCATGCTGAGCACAAACAGCCTCCGAATTCGTACCTGTGAAGCAAGTCTACCTGGTTGGACGGGTTGAATAGCTGGTTTTGGTTAGTGTGCCATGAGAATCCTAGCCAGCTAGTGAGGGGGATGAGTGAGGAAGATGACAGAGGTGGACACAAACTTCCACTCAAGCCAGTGTGGGTACTTACTGAAGAAAAAAGGAAACAGCCAGGGTAGGACAGGAGCCACCTCATCTGCACAGGAAGATTTCATTTCAAAGTCACTCATTTTCAAAACATTTAAAAACCCATGGCCAAAGGACCCTGGGGGCATCATGCTGCCCACAATGTGAGACATGTCTAAAGGAGTGGTGTTCCTGGGGCAGGATGGGATGATTCCTCCCTCCACCAGTTATGTCCTCATTACTTACAGAATTTCTACTTGAAATGTTCCACAATTTACAGTCTGCCTGCCTTCTTTCCCATCTCCTTTTCTTCTCCTCTCTTTAGATAGAGCCAAACACCACTGAGATGGAACTGTGGCTGGTCTCCATCACAGCCCTGTGGGTCTCAGGATCCTAAGCAGTCTGGCCAATTTGTAACCCAAGCATCAGAAACAGCACTGGTGTCCAACTGGGATGGCTGCAAACTGAAGAGGTTCTTTTCCAAGGGCACACAGAGAACCATCCAACCCAACCAGCAAGCGCACGAAAAGTCGCAAATTCCACAAATTCGTTTAAAAGCATCAACCAAACTGGGGGAAAGGTAAAAGGTGATAAAGTCCCCCATTCAGGTCATTCTGATTAGCCTTGACAAGTGACTGTGTCCCTTGAAAGACATCTCTTAGTGGTCCTGTCATTCTTTCAGCAAGTTTGCTCAGGTCTCCCCCACTTACACTGTGCATTCAGTGGCACAGAGGTGCTCCTGCCGAGGAGGAAGAGGACATCGTGTTGTCATTCCCCAAGCTGGATCTGGAACCTCTCACCCAGCACTTTATCTGTAACAGAATGCATCCTTTTCTCCTGAGAAGTCATGAGTGCCGTCTCCCTTTCAAGGCACTCAAAGTGAGCAGAAATTGAATAATCTTTGCAATTTACTGTGCCTATTTCCCCCTGGTATATAATAAGGTCAGAAATGCAGGGAGCTCCGAGAATGAGGGAGGAGTCTAGCATCCTCTCCACTCTTTCTAACCACCCACCTTCAGGCCAGATGAAAGAAAAGTACCCACAGATAATCTGAATGACTTCTGGGAATTTGAGTCACTTACATGAAACAGCTGGGGAAAATGCACTGGTGTGAGGAGCCAGAGGGAGGAGACTAGCCCACCCCACTGAGCTGGATGAAATGCAAGGCTCCTCAGGAAGGCTCCCCTTGTCCCTCTTATCCCTGACAGACCCTCAGTATTTATAAAAGGCAGTCTCTCTTCTATTTGGTGTTAGAACATTCTGCTTTGAAGAAGATGGAAGGAAATCCAGATCTACAAATGTGACTACAGTTCTAGGATTTGGAGAACTAGTGTTTTTAACTAAGTTGATTACTCTAACCAAACTGAGAAGGGTCTGTCAAATGTTTACCTGCCTTGGTGGGTGTGGTTCAGCCCTGGGCTCCCAGATCTCCACTTAACTCCTACCACCAGAAAGTTGGATCAATGCTCTAAATTTGTCATGATGATAACTACTGGTCCACGTTCTGTGACACAAAAGAAATTATTCTATGCGGTACCATGATGCCATCCAAATTCAGGAGGGAACTCTTTATACAGCACATGGCTGTTTCTGCACAGTGTTGACTTGTCCTCATGACCTCATGACCTTGCAGAGAGAGACATGCTCTGTCTCTGTCTGAGAGAAAAGTGGAAGGGCATTCGCTTAAGAAGCCAAGAACTTGGAGCTCTACTTTATTAAACTTTAATTCAACTTCTCAGGAGCATTTGGTATAGCTAATTAAAAAGCCGACTGGTCAGCTCCCTCAAAATCACACACTTGTCCTGTCAAAACTGCCTTTCCTTCACCATCCAAAAACCTTCCTGTTACAGCTTTAAACATGTTTTGCTTCATGTCCTGCCTCTCATACAATCACAGTAATAACTGACATCGGGGGCAGAGCTCAGCACACCCTTCCAAATGTCTTATACACATTAACCCATTTACTGATCATTCAATCCACACAGCAGCCCAGGAAATAGGTAGTGTTCCGTGTGTGAAGTTCAGGGGAACTTAGCAGCCCTCCTGAGCTCCCACAGCCGCTAAGGGGTGGGACAAGGATTTCAAGGGTTCTGGGGTGTGCCCTCCAACCACTACACTCCTGCCAGTTGTTAAGATTATCCATATCACACTTGCTACCACCATGACTAGATGCCCTTATGTTCTTTAGACATCACTACCTGCTTCCTGAAATATAAGCCTTTTGAAGACTGTGTAACATTAAGTTTTAAATGAGTCCCCTTCACACTTCATTTGGAACTTTAGAGTGAAAGGTTCCTGTGTTGACATCAGACTGTGCTCCTGGATTTAGATTATGTTTCTCCTACAAATTCACCTTTGCCCACTACTGGTCACTAAGCCCATCTTCTGCTCTACCCAGAGAACCTCCCAGAACCCTCCTTTGTTAGTCACAGTCCTCATGATCTGGCATCACCATTGTCCTCACTTCCTCCTCTTGGGGAAAGAACAGGCAGGGAGAATTGAGACCTAGCCTGCAGACGGAGAAAGCTGTTGCCATTATTAAGATGTATATGTTGACAGAGCTGTGACCCTAGCATGTCTCTTTCTGCAAGGTCATGAGGTCATGAGGACCAGTCTCTGACATTTCAAGCACAACCATCCCAAACTGTTATGTCCCTTTTTAAAACCACCTTAGTGACCTTCTCCAATAACCCACTGTGGTGGTTTGAATGAGAATGGCTCCCATAGGCCCATATATTTGAATGCTTGTTCCACAGTTGGTGGAACTGTTTGGGAAGGATTAGGAGGTGTGGCCTTGTTGGAGGAGGTGTGTCAGTCAGGGTGGGCTTTGAGGTTTCAAGAGCCCATGCCAGGCTCAGTCTCTCTGTCTTGAGGCTGCAGATCAGGATGAAGCTCTCAGCTACTGCTCTAGTGCCATGCCTGCCTGCCACCATGCTTCCCACCATGATGATCATGGACTGACTAATCTTCTGAAAAAGTAAGTAAGCCTCCTTATTAAATGCTTTTTTTTTTCTAAAAGTTGCCTTGGTCATGGTGTCTCTTCACAGTACTAGAACAGCAAGTAAGATACCCGCCATTTGATATTAAGAAATTATCCATTACAGGGCTGGGGAGACGGCTCAGCAGCTAGGAGCTGTATACCATTCTTGCAGAGGATCCAAGTTCAATTCCCAGCACCCATGTCAGGTGGCTTTCAACCACCTACAATGCCAGCTCCATGGAATCTAACACCTCTGGCAAGTTGCTGCACTCATGTGCATATAATTTAAAATGCGCATACATATAATTCAAAATAAAAATAAAATCTAAAGGGAAGAAATCATCCCTTAAGCTGGTGGAATTTTTAGTCATTGTACTATTTCTCCTGCACTGTAGGATGGAGAAGACATGGGATTCAGTCTAATTTAATCATCATGTTCTTCCCCTTATGAGAAAAAAAAGAACAGCTCAGGTCCTGACACTCTATGTGTGTTAGACCTCAGGCTCTGCGTGACTCTGGAAGTCACAGGCTAGTCTTAAAAGCTGTGTTCGCCATCCTTAGTCTTCCTCTGTCTTCAGAGGCTGGAAGCTGACACACCAGCTTTCTAGGACTCTGTTAGCCAGAAGTCAAGGCCACTACAATGTGAGTAGAAATCCCAAGGAAAGGAAATGACTATTAGGGTAAAGCTCTTGCTCTGAGTCCACTTTACTACTTAAAATTCAGATGCTAGAAAGGGGTGGCAGCAGCCACACTGAATTATAAAACAATAAGCAAGAAGAGGAAGGCCACACGGTGAGGCAGGCATGCCAGATGAAGAAAGGAGCCTTTAAAGCCCCACACGGCCTAGACTGCACACACAGCCCTTACTTCCGTCAGCCATACATGCGCACACCAGTTCTGCCAGTGCAGCAAGGCCTGCTGGTCTCAGATAAAATGGGAAGAGACTGAGCCCAGAGAAACCCTTTGCACCTGCCTCTCTCCCTAGATGATAATTTCATTCCTCCAAAGTACAGAATTTGGACATCTTCCTTGACACTCCCTGGCTGTGTCCACATGCAACCCATCGTTCCTTAGACATCCATCTGTCCATCATCACCTCCACTCCTGTGTTCAGCACTACTGTCCCTCTTCACAGTGACCCCAGAAGCTCCCCTGCTTGTCTCCCTGTTCATGTGCAGTCCTCGGTGCCATCAATTCCCTCAGAATAAATATAATCACACACACACATATACACATACACATAATACACACAAACACACATACACACATGCACCATAATACACACAAACACACACGCATGCACACACATATACACATACACACACTACAACACAACACATACAATACCACACAACACAAACATACACAACACAATACACAAAGCAATATACACACATGTACACGCACACCTGTTTAAATTCTCCAGTGACCCTCTTTCATCCGACGGTCATGATGCAAAAACTTTGCCAGTCTAAAACACTCTTAGGGCTTGTGCTCACCCTGCTGTGTGAGCCCAGCCTGTTCCACCTTCAGCATACAGCTGTCATGACCCTCATTTTAAGAACACAGTCTGCTTTCTCCTCCCATGGCAGCAGTTCTCAACCATGGGTCATGACCCCTTTGGCAAACCTCTATCTCCAAAAACACTTACATTACAATTCAAAACAGTAGCAAAATTACAGTTAAGAAGTAGCAATGAAAGTAATTTTATGGCTGGGGGTCAGCACAACAAGAGGAACTGTGTTAAAGGGTCTAAAGGGTCACAGCATTAGGAAGGTCGAGAACCACTGTCCTATGAGGGCATCACAGACTCTCTCCTGTGGTTTCAATGTTGGCCAGCTCCTCCTCCTCCACCCCCCCCCTTCCTTCTCCTCCTCAGAGCATGGCCTTGGCCTCTCAGTCTCAGCAAATGGCTTCCCAACTCAGCTCTCCTCTTTCCAGAACCCCTGGCTGTGATCAGGCACCCAGTGGGATTTCTTGTCTAAGTTCTGGGACAGTCTCTGTCCCTCATTGAACAGAGTTCCCCCGTTAGCCACACTGGCCAACCAGTGAGCTCCAGAGATCTGCCTGTCTCTGCCCCCACAGCAATAGGTTACCACACTTGTGTTTCTATGTCAGTGTCAGGTACTCAGGCCTGTGCTGTGGAGACTTTACCCACTGAGCCATGTGCCCATCCTCAAGACTGTGCTCTGATTTCTCGATGTCACAAGGTATGACACCAATACCCAGAATTCTCATTGCTGGATAATCTATTGCTCTACAAGACTTCTAATTGTAGGGGTCAAAAATAAGCCAATCAATCTCAACCTTATCATTTACCATTCTCAAAATAGCTCTTGAGTTTGAGGTTGATGAAGGACACAAGATCTTCCCCCTGGCTAGCAGCATGTCCTGGGAGGACTATCCCAGACCAACCCATGGGAAGGCTGTAATTCTGAGATTGAGAACACAGAAGACTTTGGATAGCTTAGGGTGCTAGAGTGGGCCTGAAACAAATGAGTGACCCCATTCCCTGCTTGCATGAGTTGGATTCTGAGACCTGGATCAATGCCAAGAGGCATAGTCTCCACTGGGCCAAGCTAGGTCCCCGAAACTTAGGTATAGTAAATGCTTACCAGAGCCTGGCTTCTGAAGACTCCCTCCAGTGACATGCTGGACACTGTCCTTTACCACACCATGCCCTCATCAAGAGTCTGGTTTTGTGACCCTTTACTAGAAGTCTACATTGGAAGAATATTGTGTTAATATTCCTTCTTTCCAAACAACCAGTGTAACTGTGGCAATGTTTTCTGAAAGAACACAGTGTCAGCTCTCTCAGTCACTGAGCCTGATTTGCCATGTCTGAGCCAAGTCTTCCTCACAACTGAGAGAGACTTCTTAACTTGAAGAATGTCTGGGGACCAGAGAGCTGGCTCAGTGGCTAAGAGCACTGCTGCTCCTGCAGAGGACCCAGGTTCAGTTCCCATCCCCCAGATGGTGGCTCACAATTGTCTGTAACTCCAGTTCCAGGGGATCCAGTGTCCTCTTCTGACCTCTGTGAGCACCAGGTGCTCATGTGGTGCAAATATACACATGCAGGCAAAACACTCAAGCACATCAAATAAAATAGCAAGACTGGTATACCATCATGCTTGTGAGAATAGACTCCACCCACACATCCTGCACCAGCTGCCAAGCTCCCAATCAGACACCAGTGGACCAGTAAGTAGAAGGCAGTCTGACAGACAGGAAGGAAGACAGACAGAGAGAGAGAGAGAGAGAGAGAGAGAGAGAGAGAGAGAGAGAGAGAGAGAAAAGAAGAAGAAGAAGAAGAAGAAGAAGAAGAAGAAGAAGAAGAAGAAGAAGAAGAAGAAGAAAAGGAAATAGGCCATGCCATTCCAGTTGGCATACAGATAAAGGACTTGAGAGCAGCAGCCACATGGCAGGGAGGGAGTTTTAGAGAAAGGATAGGCTTGTGCTCAGGGCGAGGAAGCCCAAAAAGCTGGGAAGCCCAAAGTGTTAAGGAAAGCATGCTTAGAAAAGAGACAGAAGGGGGATCAGACTTACGAAACTGCGTGGCTGTGGCCTGCAAACCAGTGCACTGAGGAGGGATTCTGGGAAGGAAAAGTACAGCCTCTCATTAAAGGAACAATTGTTCTGCACGTCTTTTTAGCATGACTTAAGGTAAGCCCATCTTCCTTGGGGTGTCCCTTGACCAGGTGAATGACCCAGCACATCTGGAATGTTAAGTCTCCACCTAAACCAGAGATTTTAGTCTCCTGACCAGGAGGTTTTTTGTTTGTTTGTTTGTTTGTTGTTTTTGTTTTTTAAATGGAACTTTTTTGCTACTATAACAGAAACTTTAAAAACAAGAAATCAACATGTGGCTCTTGGTATGTTTGCCTATCTGGAGATATGCAAGCATTCCTGTGCTACAGGACAAGCTCACTCACGGTCTTACAGATGGAATGCATTCTCTAGTTTGAATTTCTTTGAAGCAAAATAAAAAAATAAGGCTGACTGTAGGAAGTAGCATTTGGATATGCTCCACACAGGGGACCCATGGCTTGTGCTCAGAGGCAAGGACATTGCAGTGAACCAGCTGTGAGCCTCTTGCATGAGGCAATGGGAGTGCACAAAGGGCCTGGCTCCCTCCTCTTCCCCCTCCCTCAGGAGCTGTGGGTTCTGAGCAGTGACTGTGAATCATGGGCACAAGTGACAGAGCCCTCCAGGAAAAGAAAGCATGGAAATGATTGATATTTGGAAATCTTGACTAAAGGAATCGTAAGTGCGCCAGTCAGCACTGGAGAGTGGTCTTTCTAATAGTGACTGTGGGACCCAAGATATGCCCTGATTTTGAGGCAATTCAACAGTGATGCTCACAGAGGACCCCAGCCCAGGTGTGCATGATGGCATTTAGCAGTATGTATGCAATGAATGCAAATGTATTCACCATAGAAATGCAGCAGTATTGGTCTTTAACCACCCTAATGGCTGTTTTACAAACGTAAATGACAACATAGTATGTTAAAGTTGTTTCCTGATTTCTTCCCCCAAAACGAATTGCAAACTTAAATGACTTGATCTTTAAAAGACCAAACTAGAAGTTACAGTGAGTAAGTTATATGGTCTGAGAGTGGGGTGTTGTGGGATATTTGTACACTGTGTGAAGGTGTACTGCTGTGATTGGTGTAATAAAAAGCTGAGTGGCCAATAGCTAGGCAGGAAGTATAGGTGGGATTTCCAGGGAAAGAAAGGAAGAGGAGGAGGAATCTAGGCATGCAAGAGATGTGAGAAGACACAGAGAAGAAACAGGAGGTGCAAGATGAAGAGAGGTAATGCCACGTGATAGAACATAGATTAATAGAAATGGGTTACTTTAAGTTAAATGAGCTAGTTAGGAACAAACCTAAGCTATAGGCCAAGCTTTCATAATTAATAAGAAGTCTCCATGTCATTATTTGGGAGCTGGCTGGCAGGAGAGAGAAAGACTGGTTATGGTGGGTGGTCTTCTGCTCTGGTAACAGAGGCAGGAATTGCAGCAGTAACACACTGCCTAAACCAAACACAGCCAAGCAAATGCAAAGTCTAGAACAGTCTCCAAATGTATCAACACAGTAAGCCCATGCGCCACGCCTGAGGCCAGCGGCCAGGACAAACAACAACACAGAGGACAGTGAGGGCCACTCAGGTTCAGACCGGCTGAAAGAAGCAAGGTGAGGAGGCACACTCCCACTGCCAGCACTGAGGAAGCCAGGCAGGGAGCCGAAAGTCCCAGGCCAACCTGGCCACATAGGAAGACTTTGTCTCAGAGAAAAAGAAGGAAATCAGGGCAAAGCTGTGCACCCCACACAAGAAAGAAGTGGAGGGCTGGACTGGCAGCTCACAGAGACAGAGAGACAGCCAGCCAATTGTTTTTGTTTTAAGAAATAATATCTCAAATGATCAGAATGTGAAATTTCTAAAATAGAAATAACTTTTTTTTTCACATTGGCCATTAAGAAAAGAAACAGCAAAAAATATTTCTAGAAAGAAATCCTATCACCTCTTGGTAGGAGACCAATTGAAACCAATTTTTCAATTTGGGCATTTGATACTAGATATTAAAAGGTAAAATCTTCACATTCCAGTTAAACATTGAAATTCCAAATTTTACCAAAATAGATAATAATATAACTTAATGACATTATATAATCATTAATGACATTATAGGCTATTCCTAAGAGGTGAATATTACTGAGTATATCAACATTTATTCAACAAAATACAGGGAAATTCCAAACTATATTGAGAAAGTATTCAAGGACTATTAAATTTTAAGGCTGGATATAAAACTATGATCCTTTTATTTACTCAGTCTCAAGACAGTGAGTTCCTTTTTCTGCCCTGCCATCTTACTTCCTGGGATTAAAGGCATGTGTGCTTCCCAAGCAAAGGCATGAGATCTCAAGTGCTGAGATTAAAGGTGTGTGCCACCACACCTGGCTCTGTTCCCAGTGTGGCCTTGAACTCACAGAGATTTGTCTCCTGAGTGATAGGATTAAGGGTGTGCACCATCACTGTCTGGCCTCTATGTCTAATCTAGTGGCTGTCTCTGTTCTTTGATCCCCAGATACGTTTTATTGGGGTACACAATATATCACAACAAACAGTAATTTTTAATGATTAATTCATATGTAGATGTGTTTATATGTATATATGAATTGTTCTTAGCTTACAATGAGGTTACGTCCAATAAACATACTGTAAATTGGAAATATTATAGTCAAAACTACATTGGCATCCATAGCTGAGCAATACAGCACACTGGAGTGGCAGGTGTTTCCTCTGGTGACTGAGTGTCCAACCTGGCACTAAAGTGACCCAGATTCAAAGTGCAGCCTCTGCTGACTGCATGCCTTTCGTACCAGCACAAATGGAAAAGGCAAACCAAACCAAACTGAGCTGGGGGTGGTCTGTGTGTGTATAGAAATGACTTACATATTTCAATTGACCTTAAGGTAACATGTAACGTTTTGTAAGTTTTGAAACACTGAGGTTTATTAATAGCACTTTACAAAGTTAGAGAGAAACAACAGCCACAGGCTTAGGTTCTTCCACCAAACTAAGCAGCTTCCATTGACTATTCCCATGGGGGACACTGCCTCTCCCTCTCCCACATCTGCATCCAGCTCTATAGTAACTCCCTTCTCATCATAAAAGAATTATCTAGAACTCCAAGCTCACTCATTCAGTTTTACTCCCTACCTCTCCCTTACTCAATATTCAATTAACATTGACTCATTTTAAGCCTTGCTATTTTAAAACCCGCTCTGCTTACTCTGATTTTAATGGGAGCCTCCCCTTTGTCCTCCTGAGGCTTCACACTCATCTGAACACAGAGGGTGTTTGGGAATATCATCCACAGAGAAATGTGCACCCCTCCAGTATTTATTCTGGGAACTGCTAAGTGGACCAGGTAGAGGCTTCTACCTTACACCAAGGTGACCTACCTGCCTTGGGAAGCAGGGCATGCTGTGACCCAAACATAGCAACGCAATCTATGCAGCTGTGGTCTGGGCCAGCACTGGCTCCTGAGATGGCTTACAAAAACAGTTCAATTGCCCTGGGTGCCAGTTACGTCATTTCCAAAGTGTCAACACAATATCTAAGATGACTTCTAAACCTGGAGAAGAACGTGTCCTTCTCAACCCAAATCACATTGTTCTAGTAAATCACTCAAAGTAGGTCCCAGCCCAGAATCACTACAAAGGCTCTGTTCACACCTGCAAATCATTCCAATGTCTAATACATGTTATGCATAATGGCTATTTTTAGTAATTTCCTGTTATCCTGAAACAGAAGAGCAAAGACTGCAGGTGATACCATCTAAGTAACCTTTGGTTTAGATAACTCCCTATAACTCCCTGACCCCGTAATCCAGGACACAGCAATACTAACTCAAAACTCTGGAGTGGGGCTGAAGAGAAGGCTCCACTACACAGAACCTGAGTTCAGTTCCCAGCATCTACCTGGTGACTCAGTCATCTGTAATTCTAGTTCCAGGAAATCCAGTGCCCCCTGAGCCCTGTGCAGACACTGCACATATGTGATACACATGCATACATGCAGACAAGACACTCATACACATAAAACAAAAGTAACATTTTATTTTTCTATTTTTTTTTTTTTTTGTTTTTTTTGTTTTTTTTCGAGACAGGGTTTCTCTGTGTAGCTTTGCGCCTTTCCTGGAACTCGCTTTGGAGACCAGGCTGGCCTCGAACTCACAGAGATCCGCCTGGCTCTGCCTCCCGAGTGCTGGGATTAAAGGCGTGCGCCACCACCGCCCAGCCAAAAGTAACATTTTATTAATGCTGAAGAGAAAGGGGAATGGGGAAACCAGACGTCACCAGGCAAACACACATCTGAGCAGCCACTTTGGGTGGCTGTTTTCCACAAAACTAAGCAGATTACTTGACATGTGACCTAACATTTATGGGCATTTATGACAGAGAAATAGAAGTTTTGACATTCAAAAGTCTGCACATGGTGTTCTTAGCAGCTTTGCTTGTAATCGCCAAAAATAGGAGCAAGCTGTGGTTCCTGTGGTGGGGGAATGGTTAAACAGCTATGCCATGACATCCTGCCTGGTAGAAAAATGGACAAACTGTGGATACACACACACTAACCGCAGAGAGCTAAGCTGAGCAGCAAGATAAACCACCTCAAAGGTTGCTGTACCAGGTCTGTACCATGTTGGTGAGATGGTAATACTGTGAGGAATGACATAAGAATGACGTAGTGTGTTTCTCTGTCACTGTGATAAAACACTAACCAAAGGCAACCGGGGAGGAAAGGTTTCACTTGGCATACAGGCCACACCCCATTACTGAGGGAAGACAAGGCAGGAACCTGGAGGCAGAAGCTGCAGCAGAGACCTTGGAGGGGTGCTGCTTACTGCCTTGGTCTCCATGGTTTCCTCAACCTGCTTTCCCACACAACCCAGAATCACCTGCCCTGGGGTGATACGAGCTGACCTGCCCACATTAATCATTAATACCCTATAGACTTGCCTACAGGCCAAACTGATGGAGACAATTATTGCTTCTTCCCAGGTAGGTCTAGGTTTGTCCCAAGTGGGCAAAAAACTAATAACCATCAGGAAAGGCAAGAATATGGGCATCCTGGAAGGGACTGCCCTGTATCTTCACTATGGCAGTCACAAAAATCACATGGTATAAAATCACATAGAACACACACATATATACAACACACAAACACACACACACACACACACACACACACACACACACACACACAAATACACACGTAGACATAGTAAACAAGGGTGTGCAGATCTGATGAAACCCAAACCTAGCTACTACATTGTACTGCTATCAATTTCCTGGCTCTAATACTGTATCGCGATCATGCAATGTCAGAAGGTGGTCGAAAGAGTGGCACTTGGTGAACAACGCCTTGGGGAACTGTGAGAGGAGAGGCTCCAGGAAAAAAGGCAGAAGGGCTTGTAACCTCAGCTACATTTTGTTCCCTGGATTGTTCTTAGTCGTGATTTCATGCCTCCTGTGACAAACATTTACACTTAATCATAAGATCTGTTTATTCTTGCTGGGTGTTAGAACGTAACTACAGAACCCGATCTGGTCAGTGTACCCTGAATCTGGACATGGCCTCTGCCTGGGTTCCATGCTTTCCCAGATATGATCTATAGGACATGCCAGGCAATCGTGTGTAGATGTAACCAACCTTCTTATTAAATAAGAAACACAGAACCAATGCAAAGAAGAAAGCCAAGAGGTCAGAGCTAAGAGCTAAAACCTTACCCTTCCTCCTACGGTGGTCCTACCTCTCCGAACCAGAGCTATCCCTGTGTTAAAGTCTTTTTATATAGTTCCTGTTCTGCCTTCTCATTGGTTGTAAACCCAACCACATGACCGCCTCCTCACGGCCTGTCTGTATGGGCCTCCAGGTTTTCCATGATTGGTATTGATTAAAGGCATGTGTAACCAATAATGGCTGTATCCCTGAACACACAGAGACTTACCCAGCTCTGCCTACCAAGTGCTGGGATTACAAGAGTACGCCACCACTGCCCTGCTTTCCTATGGCTTGCTAATAGCTCTGACCCCCGGGCAACTTTATTTATTAACATACAAATAACATTTTAATACAAATAAAATATCACCATAATCATGTTTAAATCGATCTGTCCAAGAAAATTCTGGGAAAGGGCTGCTCTGTTAATATTTAGTATGCACTTATTTAAATGTTTTTATGATCATGTTTTTCTGAATTCAACCCTCCTTAGATCATTGCTTTCTCTGTTTCATTCACGAACAAAAGTACACTGAAACTGAAATAAGTTTGTGTACAGCACTAGACTGTGGTCTGCCCCACTCTTTCAGGTCCTCAGATCCCAGGTCCAGCAGACAGGATCTGCACAGGTTGGCCCAAAGACAATGCGAGACCTGGGGGGAGGGGGGGCACTAGCCAGACATATATGCTGAGTGAATTGGCCTCAATGTTGGATTTTTTTTTTTCTAAAAAGCTGTCTTATCAGAGGGAAATGCAAATCTTTCTTCTCCTATAGTCCACCCATTTCCTGGAATCTTAATGACTCCTCTTTTGTGGGTTGCCATGGGGATGTTTAAAGAGGTGAGAACTGTGCAGCACACACGAAGGATCTGATTCCCTCCCAGGGGCTGAAGTAGCATTTCCTCAGAGCAGCAGATGCCACCCGTCTCCTAGCTGCCAGGCTTGGTCAATCTCAGAGGTCACCTGCAGACTGGGATGTCTGCGGGCTGACACTTTAGGAGCAGAGGCCAAGAGATGAAGGATGGGGGCACATGAGAGGTGCCGCACCGGCCACCTCCTGCTGGCATGAAGCTGAGGTGCTCTTGACCCCCTCTCCTAAAGGACCCACAGACTTGAACCTCAGGTGCCCTCAGCAGTGACCTGCTCATGGTCTCATTCTTCTTGGCTCTTCCTGTTCCCCTGTCACCCTTTCACCTTGGCCCAGATGAAGCCAGTGAGCCTCATCTCCGGGTTGGCCTTTGTGAGGCCTGATTAGTGGAAGGTTTTAAGTGGGTCCCGGGGCCGTTTTTTTAGAGCTTGGATTCTTGCTTTCCCTAATCGATGACAAACTTAAAGAAACTGCATGAAACCTTGTGGAAATTTAGCTAAACGTGCTTGTTAAGTATTTATTTTTGCCTGATGATGACGACCATAGTGCAGGTTTCGGCATTCTGCAACATCTTTTTGCCTGGTCAGCAACGTAGGCATTGACCTTAAGCTGTGTGTTCAACATCTGGCTGAAATGCCTTATTAAAACAGACACATTCTGGGCTACAGGGCCGGCTCAGGGGTTAAGAGCACTTGCTGCTCTTGCAGAGGATCTGGGTTCCACTCCCTGCACCCACATAAGGCAGCTCAGAATCTCTGTAGCTCTAGCTCCAGGTGATCCAACGCCATCTTCTGGCCTCTGTGGGCACTGCATACAGTAGAGCACAGATATCCACGCAGGCAAACACATAAAAATAAATCTTTAAAAGCTAAAAGACACACTCACAGGCCACATGTCTCAGGTGAGTATGGATCACAAGTACAGCCACAATCCCTGGAGAGTATAATGGAGATGAACAGTCCTACTGTCTGACACTGTAGCCATGGTAATGTCACATGTAGATAACTCGCCTATCTGAGGATGGATATAACACACCTCTTACACTGCCTGGAGGAAAACACAGGCTCTGCAGCCTTAAGGATCACAGAGAGCAGGCTGCAGATTTCCTGTCACACGCTACTACTATTTTAGAGTTTATTCCATCTGTTATTAAAAGGTGTACTGCTGTGGGATGTTCTGTATGTCAAATGTGTTGCTGATTAGTCAATAAATAAAACACTGATTGGCCATTGGCTAGGCAGGAAGTATAGGCGGGACAAGGAGGAGAATAAAGCTGGGAAGTGGAAGGCTGAGTCAGAGACACTACCAGCCGCCATGATGAGAAACAGCATGTGAAGATGCCAGTAAGCCACGAGCCACGTGGCAAGGTATAGATTTATAGAAATGGATTAATTTAAGCTGTAAGAAAAGTTAGCAAGAAGCCTGTCACGGCCATACATTTTGTAAGCAATATAAGTCTCTGTGTTTACTTGGTTGGGTCTGAGCAGCTGTAGGACTGGCAGGTGAGAGAGATTTGTCCTGACTGTGAACCAGGCAGGAAAACTCTAGCTACACTCAGGTGTACCATGAAGCAGTGTGCCGTGTACACAGGCTGCCTCCTGCATGCTTGTGCTTACCATGTCTCTTGCCTAGATCTAGAAGCCATGTCAAGTGGTTGTCCTCACCGCAAGAATGTCAGCACATCAGTGAAACTGCCTAAGGACTTACTTCTCAGAATGGTCCTTCATTAAACAACACATTACTGTGTTTATGCTGTGGTGTGAGAGGCAAAGAGGACACGACCAAAGGGCCAAGTGTTGAGTTCCTAAAAGGCAGCGCGTGAGTCAGTCAACCAGAAGCAAATTCTGGTGGAGCAACGGAAGTGGCAGGGTCCTGAAAGCCAGTCTCATTACGGGCCACCTAGATGACTTTTTAGAGTATTTTACTTTTTTGAGAATTCTATGCAATTTGTTTCGATCATGTTCACCCCTCCTCCTCCTAGATTGATCCACAACTTAGAAGGTTTACAGCCTCCTCTCACTTCCGTTTGCTCTCTGCTTCACGCTTGCAGTGATGTCCTAGCTCCCTGGCCGTCCCCCATGCTGCCACCCGCTGCCATGCCCACACCCTCCACAGTCAACGCTTATCCCCCTGGAACTACTAACCAAAATAAATTCTTCCATGAGCTTCTTTGGGTGATGGTGTTTTCGCAGCCACATAAAGGTAACTAATACATTGCTCTTGTAGGAAGTATAGCCGTGGGGAATCTATGTGAGAATCCAGAGATGGAGGTTGGGGCTTCCTTTGACTCTAGCTGACTCTAGCTGGTCAGCAGAGAGCATGGGTAGAGAAGCATTGGGGTTTCACTCAGAGTGACCGGTACTGACTGTTGGCCTGCACTGGCTGGCTGTGGATACCATGGTCCTCTGATTAATCAAAAAGTGGCAATCCTAGGCATCAGGCCCCCCTGCTGTCTCAGTACTGGAAGCCTTTGCTTCACTTTAGCCCTTCGCTCCCTCTCCCTGTCACAAGCCAGCCAGTGTAATTAGACAGCCACTATGGAGAACTTTCGACATTTATTCATACTCCCAAGCAGTTAAACCCAGTGTCTACCTAGAAAATCACAGCACATAGGATAGACAAAACGAACTGGAAAATGGGAGGCAAAGTTGGAAGAACACATCGTATGTGCTCAAGACTTCCTGTAGCCAGATCCCAAGATGGTGCAATGCTAGAAGAAAAATAGGACAATGGAACAGGATAGAGACACCGGGAACAGAGCACATGGAAGCTAGAACAATGGAACAGGGTAGAGACACCAGGAACAGAGCACATGGAAGCTAGAACAATGGAACAGGGTAGAGACACCAGGAACAGAGCACATGGAAGCTAGAACAATGGAACAGGGTAGAGACTCCAGGAACAGAGCACATGGAAGCTAGAACAATGGAACAGGGTAGAGACTCCAGGAACAGAGCACATGGATGCTAGAACAATGGAACAGGGTAGAGACTCTGGGAACAGAGCACATGGATGCTAGAACAATGGAACAGGGTAGAGACACCAGGAACAGAGTACATGGATGCTAGAACAATGGAATAGGGTAGAGACTCTGGGAACAGAGCACATGGAAGCTAGAACAATGGAACTAGATAGAGACTCCGGGAACAGAGCACATGGATACTAGAACAATGGAACAGGGTAGAGACTCCGGGAACAGAGCACATGGATGCTAGAACAATGGAACAGGGTAGAGACTCTGGGAACAGAGCACATGGATGCTAGAACATGAAACAGGGTAGAGACTCCGGGAACAGAGTACATGGATGCTAGAACAATGGAACAGGATAGAGACTCTGGGAACAGAGCTCACGGATGCTAGAACAATGGAACAGGGTAGAGACACCAGGAACAGAGCACATGGATGTGGCACATAGCTTTCAGCCCAACCACAATAGAAAGAAAGTCAATAAACTGTTCAAGAACTATTGGATCTATACAAGCTAAAGCAAACAATTCGGTTAAAACCTCAACTTAAAGTGGACCAGGGGTCACAGATGAAACATGAAGCTATAAAACATCAAGGGGGGAATCCCATGGTCTTGGTTTGAGGAACAGTTCTTTGGATGAGATACCCCAAAAGTGAGTACAAGAAGAATTGTTAAATTAGCCATGGTTGTAATGTAAAACTTTTGCTCTCTGGAAACCACTATTAAGAGAATGGAGACACAGAGAAGAGATTTGCCTGTCACAGTACGCAAAACTCCAGACTACAGAGAGAGCTCCAAAGCCAACAACCAGAAAAGGGAAACACTGAGAAAGGATGTGCACATTCCTTCTTCAGCAAAGACAGAGACGGTCCCCCTGCATCAGTAATCAGTGGGGAAACGTCAATCAAAACTGTAACTAAATGCCCCGTGCACCTGTTATAATGACTAAAACTCAAAGTCTGCCCAGATCAGCTATTGAGCAGACACAGAAGAACCAGAATGCTTGCATACTATTGATAGAAAATTTTAAATGGGCAATCAATTTGGAAAATCTAAGAAGCCTCTTTTAAACATTAAATATGCAGAGCATGGTGGCCCATGCCTTTAATCCCAGTACTTAGGAGGCAAAGGCAGGCAGATCTCTGTGAGTTCAAAATCAACCTGGTCTATATAGTGAGGTCACTCTGGGCTACATAGTGAGACCATGTCTCCAAAGAGGAAGAGGAGGAGGAGGAGGGAAAAGAAAAGAAAAAACTAAATGCAAGATCCAGCTGTTCCATTCCTAAATATTTACCCTGGAGAGGTCTGAGTGAGTGTGTTCATAGCATTCCTATTTGTAAGAGCCAAAGACCAGAGAAAGGCTGTGTGTCCTCCTGAGAGCTGACTACTAGATAAACGAACTGTAGTATACCCATAGAGTGGAAACCATTAAGCACTTAAAAGGACAATTTGTGCATACTGTAACATTAATGATTCTCAGAATAATGAGAATACACACACACACACACACACACACACACACACACACACACACACACACACCATGGTATGTCTAACTATTAGGACTAAAAGGCCTGAAACATTCACACTCCACTTTCGTACAGAAGGCAGAAGGAACCTTGACCAGCACTCGGCCTTTTCTCTAGAGTTGAGGAAGTTGAGGTGGCTTTTCCAAAATCATGTAGCTCAATGGTGGCCATGAGGGAACAGGAAACCTAGAATTCTTGACTTCTGCCTTTGAGGGCTGAATTTGTCTGGACACTCAACAAACACTAATGGGGCTTCTTCCTTTGAAAAACTGGGCAGAATTACCTCTGGAGATGGTTTATCTGAGGTCATTCTGAGCAGCAGAGAGGCTGAAGAGTGTGCCTTGTCAGAAGACAGGAAGGAAGAATGTAGGGATCACAGCCTTTCCTTCCTGATCTCAGGATGAGAAATTGGCCAAGGGAGCTCAGCTGAGTGTAAATAAGATTTCCATTTCTGATGAGACAGAAGGCCTCGGATTTCCTGGGCATCTCTGACGGAAGGGTCTTCTTAGGAGAGTCTGCCTTGGCCAAGCATGTATTTGTCAACAGTCAAGTCTCAGTCAGCTCTACAAGGTTCTGCAGGTGTAAAAGACTTCCAGAAGCATCTCTATGGTACAGAGAATGTCAACAACAGTTTTCTCTAATGGAGGGCATGTGCTAAACTATTTTAGGGGACTTAAGCTCATAACTGACCCAACTCTCATGGTAGCATTACAGATGACAATAATGCTGTCTTGTTTACATTCACATATGAGATGCTTGAGACTCTGAGAAGCAATGGTGCATGTTTGTGTGTTTCTGTGTGTGTGTGTGTGTGTGTGTGTGTGTGTGTGTGTGTGTGTGTGTGTGTGTACAGAGGCCATAGGACCACCCTGAATGTCCTGTTCTATCACCCTCCAACTCATTCCCTGGAGACGGGGTCTCTCACTGAATCTGAACTAAGCTGGCAGGCTCACAAGCCCCAGCGATCTTCCAATCTGCCCTGCCCAACCTCAGGGCCCCAGTGCTGTGACTCCAGGCAAGTGCAGCACATGCCCAGCTTTTTCATGTGAGTGCTGGGATCTGAGCATTCACTGAGCCGTCTCTCTGGTATCTAGTGCCACACAGCCATTTACTCTGAGGGATGTACAAAGGCAAGATGTGTCCCACGTGATGCTTTCACTCCACTCCTGGGCTGGATGGGTGTCAGGAGAAAATCCTCTCACATCGACTCTGCCCCGGTAGGAACGAGTCAACTCACTGAGTTGCCTCCTGTGACTTTCTAGGTGGACAGTTGGTATCTAGTTCTTCCATGGTGTGGACGTGGGCAAGGCGGAAGTGAAAGGTTTTCTGTGCCTGAACCCTTGACATCTGAGCTCTGGGAACATCTTTCTTGAGAAGATGGTATCTGAACACTTTGTTCTTGAGCCTGCATCAGTTGGCCTGGACAGGTGAGGGCTGGTCACTCAAGCACTGCACGCTCACGCATGTTCACACTCGTGTATCAACCATCCCAAGGACACCCTAGACCTCAAGGCTCAGGGACAGTCCCTGCTGGGCAGAGATGTGTATATTGCCACACATTGGAGCTGGAGGAATACAGCTCTGACCACAGCACAGGACAGCCAATGTCTCTTGCCTAGCTTCTGTAGGACATTCTTATGGGAGCTCCCTTCTTTACTAATTTTAAACTTTAATCTTTAACCTTTTACCCTAGTCAACAGTCACTGTGAGTATAACACACTCTGTGGATTCTGGCAAATCATCAGACATGAGTATGATTCTGACAATCCCCATACAGCCTTCCCCAGTTCCAGACAGTCAACCTCAGCCCAGATGACCTCTGAGAGCTACCTGTCTTGCCCTTTTTCCTAATTCTCTATGTTATATACCTTCTTAGTGCACTCCATTCTACAGTAGCACTCCCCTGCCTTAGAGCTCTGATATGACCCCCATATAACAATAATATTAAAGAAGAAGTCATGGATTTTAAAACAGGGGGCAGGGATGGTGGGCACAGAAGACAAGGGAGTGATACAGATGCAGTGTTCATGTATACAGTTCTCAAAAAATAAAATTATTAAATAAAAATGAGAAGATACTTGAAAGCAGAGAAGAGGGTGTGATTCATCTCAAGAAACATATTGCAGCATCTGCTGGGCAAGCCCCAGCACCCGTAATCTTCCCTTCTCCCTTAGTCTAGAACCTACAGCAAATGGGCACCAAGGTAGCTAAAGAATCAGTGTCTTGGTCTCTGACACAGCTTGCAGTGGTCATGTGACTAAGTACTTGTCACTGATATGAAATTGACATGTGACATGAGACTCCTGGGAAACAGCTTGAAAGGAGTATGAACATGGCCAGGAACGGTGGAGTCTGACAGCTTCTCTCTCCGTAAGAGGAAGTCTCGTCCCAAGGATGGTAGATCAGAGAGACTGAGGACATCCCTGCCAGTTGTGAGCTGTCTTCACATTTCTCATGAGAAGCAAGTGGCACCAGTGTTTTGAGCTACTGTTGTTCTGGGCTCCCTGGCACACACAGCTGGGCCTTTCCTAACCAAAGCAGGCTGTGCCACCACCTCCTGAGGGATTGAGCAGGACTCCCCCATCAGCCTGTCCTTTGCCTCTGCAGCAAAGCAAGCATGATTCATTTAAAAGCTTCTATTCTGAATACTGCCCTCTCCATTTCCTATAAACCCAATTAGCAAGAGAACAATTGGATTTTTTCAAGTCCCTCAAAATGTTCCCTTCAGATGTTCTTGGTATTAAATAGCAACAGAATTTAAATGGCATCAACAAAACACACAGATGTGATGTGGTGATACGTTACATAATAGAGAGAGAGAGAGGAGAACACGGCACACAGGAGCCTACTGACTGTGGCCAAGGCGGCAAGGCAGCCCAGAACAGACTGACAGATCTGCCTCTGGCTGCCAGCTGCCTTCTCACACACAGTCTGCTTCTGGTTCAGGCTTATCGTCCCTGTTCTGACAGAGAGTGGCGTGCACATGCAGGGAACACAGCCTCCCTGTTCTGAGCACCATGGCTGACAGTGAGTCCTTGTCACTGTCCAGCCAGCTCCTTACTGAGCCTTCTGTCTGCACCAGGCACTCTGCCAACACTTAGATTTCTCTTCTGTCTTTACAGCAGTCCTGTGAAGTATGACTGTCCCCTCCATTGCTTTACCAATAACTAAATGAGCCAGAAAGAAATTAAATCTCATCCTCAAATTCCTCACCAACCAAGAGGTAAACTGGGGATTTGAACTCAGCATTTATAACTCCAGAGTCCATGCACTCAGACACACCGCACTGTGAATGGTAGGTACCGTGTAAGGCAAAAAAGAAGAAAGAGGAGGAGGTGGGGGAGGAGAAACAGGAGGAATGGGAAGAGGAGGAAGTAGAGGGAGGGATGGGGAGGAAAGAAGAGAAACCAACCAGTACTTTACTACCACACTCTTTTCACGCAGAGGGCCGGGGATGTGTTCAGTCCGTAAGGCTGGCCAGGGTAAACGCCCAGGATGCAAACTTCTGCCTATGTTTGCAGCTTGTGTTCTCCACAGACACACAGCACCTCTGAGCCTCACATCTATATGACAAGTGGAAAGAAGAAAGGAGAACACAAAAGCATCCCCTCAAGTTCCTAGCAGACAGGCTCTCATAGCCACTAATAGCTGCAGGGGATTCTGGGTAAGTGGGTGTTTATAGGACTTCTGTTGGTAAGGTTGGGAGTTGGAGCTTGGGTAATGTGGTAGATAATCTGCATTACAACCTGGAAACTGATTTCTCAAGCCCACCAGCTTCTGCATAGTTTCCAGTACCCTGCCCACAGCCTCACCAAGTAAGTCCTCTCAGCCTGGTCCCAGCCTCCCTCTCCTACCAGCCACAACGGAGGGTTCCCAGCACCACACCATGCCCACTAGACTTTTAGAGAAAACATCAAAGAATTTATAACCTAGGCTTCATTTTTAGGGCTTTGGTGAGGCTTAAGTTTTACAACTAGAGTTTGGAAAGAATGTTCCAGAACACAACCTTTCTCCAGCTGAGTGTGAGCCACCACCCCCCAGGAGGCTTTCCTCAGTTCTCCTATTTTGCCAACTAGTAGCTGATTCCTAAGCCACATTTTAAACTCAAGTGGCTGCCGTGACCTAGATATTCCTTCAAGCATCTTGAAGACAACATAAAAGAGATACTTCAACACAGAGTAAAAAACATATAAACCTAGTGTGGTCAAAAGTCTCTTAGCAGGAAGTATATCCTTGATATAGGAAGTGGCCAACAAGAGTCAGGCCCTAAAATGACCGTAGGGGGCATCAGATTGGCTGAGCCTTTGGACTCTATGGTGATATTTTATTTGTACTGAAATGTGATTTTATTTGTATGTTAATAAATAAAGTTGCCTGTGGGTCAGAGCTAATAGCAAGCCATAGCAGAGCTGGGCATTCATGGTGCATGCCTTTAATTCCAGCACTTGGTAGGCAGAGCTAGGTAGATCTCTGTGTAGTCAAGGATACAGCCAGCATTGGAGACACACGCCTTTAATCTCAATACTAACCATAGAAGATCTGGAGGTCTGTACAAACAGGCAGTGACGAGTCAGTCATGTGGTTGGGTTTAATACCAATGAGAAGGCAGAACAGAAAGTCTATATAAAGACAAACACTCAGGAAGTAGGTCTTTCTTGGCTGAAGAGGCTAGTTGCAGCAGACGGGTAAGGCTCTTAGCTCTGATCTCTTGACTTTCTTTTTGCATTGGTTCTGTGTTTCTTATTTAACAAGATGGTTGGTTACATCTACAGGACTCCAAGAGTCAAGCTGATCTTCGTGGTCTCCTTTGCTTCCCTCCTACAGCAGCAAAGTGAGTTACGGGGCTCAGGGCTCCCAGCTAGTGGAACGGTAGGAGCTCGCGTTTAGGAAAGTGTGGGAAACTCATCTGTAGTTGGTTAGGATAAAATTCTGGATGGTTCTTCTGGGTACCAATTTAGAAATTCAAAAAGCAAATCCCCTAAGAGAAGGTGCTTCTTGGCAGCCTTGTGAGAGATGGGTAATAGCTTGGAGCTGCAGCTCAGAGCTTAAGTCGGTGGTGTCGTCAGGAAAAAGCAGGCTACGGCTATACCTGTAAACAAAACAAAATAAACCTGCTTCTCCTTCAAGTGGGAGGATCAGACTATGGGAAGAAGAATTTTACCGAAAAGACAGTACTAGTTTAAAATTTAAAAATCTTAGCCCAATGGTTTGAGAATCCGAAAGTTCTTTTAAGAAGGCATGGAAGGTCCTATGCACACTAAATCCAATTAAAATTCATGCTACACACATACATGTTGAAATCACAAGGACTATGGGGAAAATGTTAATAGATAAATAAGTTCTCCTTTTAGTTACTTGGAAGTAACAAGCCATATGCAGTGGATTGATTACAAAACGTTGTCTGCTGTGTCTGTAGCCACTCTGTCATGTTACTTCCCAAGAGATGAAGTCTATTTCCTTCCCCTAAAATCCAGGCTGGGGTCTCTAGTTAAGAGAACATCTCAAGAGAAAGTGTGTAGATCCAGGTCTAGTCAGGGACCTTTCCCATTCCCACTTTCCATGAGAAGTACCTCTACCAGGAAGGAGCAAGGCTGCAATAGCCTCCATAGGATGAGCAAGCCTAAAGACAGGGAAGAGTTTGTCCCAGCTGAAGGCATTCCAGATCAGCTTCCAGCTGAAGGCATTCCAGATCAACTTCCAGGTAGCCAGCCACTAATATGGAGGATGACCAGGCAAGACCATCCGAGCTGTCTGCCTGCCCATCCTTGTGCTTCTGGCCTCTTCCTTTCAGTTCTTAAAGACATCCTTAGGATGTAAAGCCACACTTTCCTTGCATATCCTCTAAAAACATACCACACTATAATTTGTCAACTCCCTGTCTTAAACCAGTAAGCCCTGGATGGTTGGTTTATTACACAGAAAAACTGCTATACCATGTGGCCTTTTCACTGATCTTTGTGTCTTGTTCGCCTGCAGACAGATGAAGCATGAGGGTTGTCTCCTCCAGGAGGGAAGTTTGATGGCTAACAGAAACAAAAAGGCCATTGATAAGCTTTCAGTTTCAAACTGATTTTCTCACCTTCTTTAATAAAATAATAGCCTGGACAACAGTCTTTGTGGCTAGGAAGGCATTTCTAAACTTCAACTAATGGCTGGTATTACTGGTAGGTAACACCAGTACACAGGCTCCAAAGACAGCCAGGTATGACTTCAGTGGAACTTCTGGAGGTCACAGGAGCTAGTGTCCCACAGCAGAAGCTGTAAGGGGCTTGGGACGGTTGACTCAGCCCTGTCTTCTGTACTCGGGACCATCCTTCTGAGGAGACCGGAGGGAGGAGAAGGAGTTGATCTGAGTCATGCCTTCAGGGGATGAGTGGAAATTAAATACCAGCACTGGACTCAGCCTTCTGGACTGGACTAAATTTAGCTTTTCCTTGTTTCTCAGTGAGTTGTAAAATTCACAGGAAAATAGATCAGTTGTACAGACTGTTATTTATTGAGGGTTTACTGTGTCCCCTTAAAATGTATTTCCTACTTGGAAATGAGGGAAGGGAGTCTTTAAAAAGCAGATTTTAGAAAAGAGAACATTAAGAAAACAAACCAAAAAAAAATTTTTTTAAAAGGTAAAGACATCAATCACAGCAGAAGCCAAGGAGGGACCCCAAATTTCAGGTGTCACGAAACTCCTCACCTATGAGGCCCCAGAGAAAGGAGAATGCTGAAACTCTTCCCTAGCTCTCTCACTGCTCAAAGGCGGACCCAGACAAGATTCTGGGAGCTTGGCGCCCCCTGGTGGCCACTCACATTTAGTTTTCAAGTACCTAACAATGGCACCCAGCCAGGAGGCCCCATTCCTCCACCATAACTTGGGCACAGCATCAGTAGCTCAGGGCAATTCCACACTTATTGTGAACTTGACTCAGGGGTAATAAATGTGAAAGCAGAGTGCAGGTGCAGGACACCCACAGGAAATGGCAACTGCATTTTATGTCTTAAATTTCAAACCGGAAGAGAAAAACCATTCCAATCCAAAGATCTGGAAACAGGACTCCCCCCACCCCTGAAATCTATTTCAGAAGAAAGCAAGACAAAATTGTAGAATACAGAGATGAGTTGGGTAGAGCTCAGGGGGATTGAAGCCATTTGGAAAAGCTCTTTGGAAAGAAATTCTGAGTAGATTTTTAGAGGAATAACTTGAGAAATTTAAATTAAAAAACCAGGTTTTAAAATTCATTGGATTATTTAAATCAGCCAGTATCTATCACAAATAAACTGCTTTATTCTTCTCACCCCGTTCCATGGCTTAAGTTATAAAATGGAAGTAAACGAACCCCAGATTCAGTCCCCCTGTACCTAATCAATTTCTATTGTTTGCAAGCATCTGTGTATTTGTACTAAAATGGTTCCACGATGTCACAAAAATCTATGTGGCAGGCAAGCCCTGTGCATTTGTTAGCTGTGATTATCCGAACAACCCTACAAGGTAGGTATTATTAATCACTCTTGTCAGCTGAACATCTGAAACAGTAAAATAATTAAACAAACATTAAGATTTGGAATAAGGATTAGTATTTTCCCAAAGCCAAACCTCTGTGTAATCATCTCTACTGCTTCTCGGAAGAAAGTGGAACAGGTCTTAAATGTCTATTTAACACAATGAAGATAATTCTGGGACCGAGAAAAAACATTTATGTAGGAACAGGACATCTTGCTGGAGTCAATAAAATACTTTCAAGCCGGGTTTGTAATGACAGATGCACAGCTCAGTAAAGTTATCCAAGCCACCCAGTCTAATTTTATACTTAATATAGATAAAGATACGATATGCAAATTCCATATCAATAAGCAAATAAAGATGGAGTGCACAAGAAGAAATAATAGTATAGCAAACCTAAAAGTAATGTTAGAGATTACAAGAAGATACCGGAACTAAGGATGTGTGGGTAGGATGGCTTCCCATAGGCTGGGAATAGATGGAAGGTAGCGGTGTCAAGGAAGTATCAGCACAGTGCAGACCCAGAGCGTTATCTCGATGACGGCCTTGGTGCCTCCAGACCCTCCTGTGACTGAGTTTCTCTCCCACCAGTGACAAATCATCCATCAGCATTTAAAACAGCTCTGATTTCCCCTTTCTACCAAGACTTGTTTGCAGAACTTTTATTTATACTAGTGTATAAGTGGCTGGTTCATATCTAAACAGTTCTTTTTAAAGGGGGATTGTATGGTTTTTGAGACTAAAATTATATCATTAAAACCCAAAATACTGGGTTTTCAGGGTGATTCCATGGGTAAGGCACTTGCTGCTAAGCCTGATGACCTGACTTGCATCCCCAGAGCCCACATGGTGGAAACAGAACCTATTCCTGCACATTATCTTCTGACCTCCACACGGCTGATGGACACATGCAAATAAATAAATAATAAAGCAAGAAAAAAATTAAGCCTAAATGTTTCACAAGATGTCCACACCATTTTAAAATCAAAAAGCAAAATTTCAATTCATTCTCATCATAACCTCCTGGCCATTTCCCCATGCTTAACCTCCCTTCCTTTGTCTCCCAGCCATGTAGCTCTGCTGATACAAGCCTCAGCTAACTCATAAAGTCTCCCAACTCCAAATACCTTGGGTATACCAGATATTATTTATGTCTCACCAGTTTTTGGGTAGCCTGAAGTTGTAACGAAGCGTTTATCGCTGCTATTCTGTTCATTCTCCATACCCCAGCTCCCAGCATTGTGTGCCCTGCACCGCTGAGACACAAATACCAATTTACTTTAGGCCCCCACTCCTCCTGTGTACCATTCTTGACAGGAGAGCAGTCCAAAAGCTGTTGGATGTAGCCCACTCAAGGGCCTCTGCTGGCATGTGGTGGGATTAGACAGCAGAGCTATGATGTGGGTACCCAGCATACAGTGCAGTGTGTTAAAGCAGGCGAATGTGATACTCTGTTAGGAAGGTCCCAAATCATTGTGGCCTTCTAACCCTGGTCCCACGAAGGAAATCTGAACTAAATCTGGGAATCTGATCTAGACAAGGCCTTCTGCCCAGAAGGGCTACCTCACAAATTGCTTTCCTGTGACAAATGCAAACAGAGCCAAAGAATTATGTTTAATCTTGATAGACAAACCATCCAAGCACTTTGCAGCATGTTTCCAAGAGTGAATCACACTGGAAGCAGCGTACAGCCTCCGATGACCTGTCCCACTCCAGTGAAACCTTAAATCACCCTGGCTGCCAGAGCCAGGGAGATCAGTCTGACATTGCTTCACATATCCTGAGCACAGGGCAGGATCAGAACTGGCAAGAGAGGTGATTTAAAATAACTTATATCAAGGTGCAATTATCAGACAAATGTGCCAATTAATTTCTAAAAACCAGCATGCTCTAAGTGACCCTCCTTGAGTATCTGACTTGCCTTCAAAGCTTTCTCAGCCCACTTTTCAATAGACTGCTCTAGAGCAGCACTTAAAATTCAGCCACATTTTCTTGCCAGCACAGAGAAGCAAAAAAAATCTGTTGATTTCATTTCTATCTCCAGGGAGTCTAAAGACTTAAAAATATAAAATACAGCCCTACATCTGAGCTGACTGCTGGACAGTAGGATTTCATAGAAGCACTTGTTGACTTTTCAGCCCCCACTTGCACCCACAATCCAGCTTTCATGCACAGCCCCTGCTCACCTCTCCAGGTATTATGGAATATTTGTCTATACTGTAAAGATGTGTCTCTGCCTAAGGCACCTTCTGGTTGGTTTAATAAAGAGTTAAATGGCCAAAAGCTGGGCAGGAGAAGATAGGTGGGACTTTTGGGCAGAGAGAGAGAATCTGGGAGAGGGAATCTAGGCATTCGATTTCTCCAGCAGACTTGGAGCAAGACAGATGTGCCGTACTAAGAAGAGGTAACTGAGCCTCGTGGCAGAATGTAAATTAAAAAAATACGGGTTAATTGAGTTATAAGAGCTAGTTGAGAAAAAGCCTCAGCTAAGGCCAAGCTTTCATAATTAATAATAAGTCTCTGGGTCATTATTTGCAGGTTGGGGGTTCAAAAATAGTCTGACAAGAAAGCTTGCTACAAATGGCGTCCAATGTGGAGGCACGAATATTCAAACACAGGGCCTGAGAAAGCTAAAAATATTCTGAACAAGGAGCCAGACATGGCTTTCTAGTCCTGCAGTCTCTCAGGAGGATCCGTGCCCAGCACAGCCACTAGCTGTTACCTGTGAGCTTGAGCCAGCCACCAGCACAAAATCGCATGGTGGATGGACTGGCCCTTTAAGATTTGGCTCTGGTAGAGATGGCCTCTACCCCTCACCACAGGCCAAGGTGAACCCACCCTGAGGGCATGCATGTAGGAGAGTTGACTCCACCCCTTTGCCTGAGGTGGGTAGCCCCAGGGGCCTGGACTAACCAGCTTGGCTACTATCCAGGCCCACAGCTGGGCCTTGGGTTGACCCACCCTAGCATCTACCCCATCCTGGACCTGCTGGAGCGGGTAAAGGGATCGGTCCTGTGGAACAAAAGACCTCCAAGACTCGTGGCAGCCACAGGATATCCCAGAGGAGTTCCAGTGAGGGTTCAGTGATGATGGTGTACCAGAAACCAGAGGCCTTAAACCAGACCAGTGGCTCATTGCAATAAACACTTGCCAGTAAGACTGATGGGATAAAGAGATGTACTATATGGCAGACTGAAGTCTCCATTGCCACCAGGACGAATGAAGAGGTGTCGGCGAAGCAAAGAGATTTTTCTGTTGAAGTGGCTTTTTGTTTTGGTTTGGTTTTGCTTTTGCTTTTGTTCACTTGCATGCTTACTTTGATTTGTTTCCTTTTTGGCGGTGGGAGACGTGGTAGGGGTGAGGGGAGGAAATGGTGGGACTAGGAGGTGAAAAGAACTGGGGTGCATGATGTAAAACTTCCAAAGAGTCAATAAAGTAGTTTTAAAAAAAAAAGAAAAGAAAAGAAAAAAAAAGATTTGGTTCCTGTGGTCAGAAAACACTGCAGATACACAAAAAATCAGGTCCAGACTAAGAAAATCTCTAAACAGATACAGCATATTTGAATATGCTTAGGTGCTCAAAGAAAAAAAAAAGACAATGGGTATAGACAGCCAAAATAAATTAATAAATAGTTTAGTTTAAAAATAATAAAGTCTTTAAAGAGAGAGTAAAGTAATATAAAAAACAAGCCAAGGAAAGATGGAAAATACACAGGGTGTCTGGATCCTGTATGTTGCTTTGTTGACTTTAAATTTTTTTAAATGCTAATAAACAAAAAACAATAGCTACTGAGAAACAGTGGATTATGGAAACTGCTAAATTAAACCAACCTATATATTTTAAGAACATCTTAACTTTAGAATGGAAGTCAGGAAATATGTTGTATTGGGGGAGAGGTTTTGCTTTTGTTTCCACAGGAAACTTCTTCAAAATTAATAAAGACCAAATTTAATTGAGGGAGAGCTCATGAAAATCTTGGCTACAGACATGAAGAAAAGAAAAACTACAAAACAGGTAATGTATAAGTTGATCCCTTGACATGGGAACAGCTCTGAGACTGGGTGAGATATGGTAAATCTTGTTGGCCACAGAGTCCTCATGACTTATTACATGCCATCCTTTCATATGGCATGGATAGAGGTCTTGTTAAACTGTACAAACAGACTTATAAAGTTAACAGGTGCTGTTTACCTGCTCAAGCATAGAACAAAAAACAGTAATCTTTAGCTAATTTGCGCATACGGCACATTCCATACTTGTGTTAAAACAAATATATATGTTACCTTTAAAAGTTTGTGTGTTTTCAGAAAAAAAGGACCAGACACCAATGAAAACAAGTAGCCTGGGTGATCCAGCCTCTCAGGATGCCTGTTGTTGCAGTTTCCTCAAAATTCTGCATCCAGAACAACTTCAAAGCTGCTAGTTGAGATGGTCCAGCCTGACAGACTACTCTAGCCAGAACTTCAGATAAGCCTTGCACTTTCCTATCACACAGAGACTAAACAAAAAAATAATACAGTTAGCTCTACCAGGACTTGACCATTGTCCCAATTTTCTCAAGGTCCCCTAGATATGCCATCACTCCCAGACAACAGGAAGCCATCTGGAGAATATGATGCCCACATTACCAATAGGTGGGGTGGATGGTTTTTAGTCATTCAGTGGATTATGGATGTTTATCATCATTTAGGGGGGTTAGTTACAAATTGTTGTTAGTCATGGTCAGAGAGAAAACTGAGTAAAGAAGATCTTGAGATTTAGGGTTCTTCTTCTGAAAAGAAAAAGGGGAGATACAGAAATGGTAGGATAAAAGGGTAGATTGTTGAATCTACTTTTAAACTAAAAAAAAAACTACTAGTCTTAAATATTTTACATTGGTATGGATTTCTATATATTGATACAAATTTAAGGTTATTTTTGTTATACTATATATATGTTCTACTCTTGTTTAAGATATTGTATCTGTGTAGCTCATTTAAAAATATAATGTATAATTAAGAAACACAGGTTAGTAGTTAGCCATCTATAACAATCAAATCTGTGGCCATGTTAGGTATGTTTTCAAGGTCAAACATAGATATATTTTAGAGAGATAGGTGGTCTTCAAACACTTCAGAGACCTACAGAATATGACATTTAAAATGTTTTAATAACATAAGGCTTTTCATGACAGTGATACATGTCTGCTCTTGGCAGTACCAATTTAAAGATGATAGGCATCAAAGAATCTTCATATGGGGTTTGCTTTCATTGTGGCAAAGCTAGCCATTGGGCAAGAAACTGCCCTTGCCTCAACTGCTGACAGTTTCTGTCCAAACTGGACCAGCAGGACATAAAGAAAAGTGACTGCCGAACTTTGCCAAGACAGGGTAGTCCTTCAGAAATTCTTGCTTCACAGAAAAGTCTGTCAGATATTCTAGACCTGTAGGCTAAAGATGGATGCCCCAATGTTACAGAGGAACCCTGGGTGACTGTCCAGGCAGCCAACTGTCTGTTGTTTCTATAGTTTTGGAAGCTGTTTGCTCTGCACTTCCTGCTTACTCAGGTACTATTATATCCTTCTTGGGTCTTTGATGGGATTGAAGACTAGATAGTTATAGTTACAGTTTTCCTTGTTACCAAATTCAGAAAAAGAAATTACAAGAGATGTAAGGTTTTTAGGTTGAGAGACATAAAAGCTTCATTTGTTTTTCCAAGAAGATGTTTTAAGGTCTAAAAAGATATTTTTGGGATGATAATATAAGTTATAATAGAAAATGGTTTAGGTATAACACTTTAGACTTGCTGGGTTGTGGTGGCACACACTTTTAAACTTAGCACTTGGGAGGCAGAACCAGGAGAATCTCTGTGAGTTCGAGGCCAGTCTGGGCTACAGGCAAAATCCAGGACAAGCACCAAAACTACACAGAGAAACCCGGTCTCAAAAAATAACAACAACAACAAAAAAAAAAAACAAAAAACAAAAAACAAAACCAAACAAACAAAAGCTTTAGACTTATCAAGATAGGATAGATAATACAGTAATTTCTCCAAATTTGCCAAATATAAATGGACTGGAAATTATAAATGTAATTCTTATTTGATAATTTTTCTTATTATATATAGTTTTACTTTATTAGAGTTAAAAATCTTTCCTTTTTATTTAGACAAAAAAGGGGAAGTGTTGTAGGATATTTGTATACTATGTGAAGATGTTTTGCTGTGATTGGTATAATAAAAAGCTGAATGGCCAATAACTAGGCAGGAGAGATAGGCAGGACTTCCAGGCACAGAAAGAGAATGCCAGAAAGAAGAAAGGTAGAGTTGCCAGCCAGAGATGGAGAGGAAATAGGAGGTACAAGATGGAAGAGAGGTAATGCCATGTGTAGAGCGTAGATGAATAGAAATGGGCTAATTTAAGTTATAAGAGCTAGTTGAGACAAGCCTAAGCTAAAGGCCAAGCTTTCATAATTAACAATACGTTTCAGTGTCGTTATTTGTGAGCTGGAAGCCCAAAGAAAAATTGGACTCCACTGTGGCTTGTTCTCTCTGTTTGGACGGAGTTTGCATTTGTATGCTGTTTCCTGAGCGGCTTGCACGCTTTGACTACAATCACCATTCTCTATATACTAGAAGATCTTTTTCTCTAAGACTTTAAAAAATATTGTGTGTGTGTGTGTGTACACATGTGTGTGTAAACACATTAACAAGTGTGCATATATGTGGCATCTCACCAAGAACCCTCTCCTCAAGACACTGATAAAACAACTAAGTGACTGTCCCTATGCTGAGATGCACAGCCTAGCAAGCCATGCAACCTGGAGCCAGGCAGACCCTCCACAGCAGGTGGGTCATGCACAGAAGAGCACCTTGATGGTCTTTGTCAGACACTGCAGGTTAGAGTCTAACTGAGGAGATTACAGCGGGAGACAGAAGACTGCTAGCGACTAAGGGTAAGCAGGGTGGGCGCACTTATCCTTAGAAAAGTGGGTGCTGGGAGGAAGGGTGGATCAGAAGATGGGACACACGAGCCAAGTGAGATCGAAATAGGTGAAGTGGAGAGGTCATCCACTGTAGTACTGAGTGGTCAGCCTGAGGAAAAGTGCAGAGGAAGCCTGCTCAGTGGAAGAGGCAGCCAGCATCAGGACGGGGAAGCTGACTGGCTCAAACCTGCATGGAGCAGGGGGCAGGGTGGTAATATGTGACATCACCTTCCAGATGAGGAAATGTCTGTGGGTGAACAACACTAGGGAGTTGTCATGTGTTGTAAGCTCAAAGGGACCCCTAGAGAGGGCCACCTGCTGGCACCCGCAGCTTCTGTGGAGAGAAGCAGCCAGCCCTCCAAAAACCTTCCAGGGTGAGGTTTGCCCTAACCATAGTCTCTGAGTTCTCAGACCACTGAGGCATGAAGCCGAGACCTATTAAAGATTATGGGTCTTGAGGGCTAGAGGAGGGATTCTAGCACCAGGCCGAGGTACGTTTGAAGTACAGGAGCAAACCCACTGCCTCTCATGGGTGATTACCAAGTGGACCAGACTCCTGAACAGGCCAGCCTACCAGGCCTCTTGTCTTCCAGGTCCTTGCAGACTTTAAGGGGCCCCTATGTCCTAAACATCCTGCTATTTCCTCACCACATCCGTCTGCTATAAACCAGCATTTGTCTATGAGAGCGGAATACCCCAAGAAGCCCTGTCTTAAGATCAGTATGATAGGGTCCCCACCTGCTAAAATCTAGACTGGAAGAGGGAGTGGTAACAAAACACACAGGCTGCTGTATGCTGAACACACTTCCAGCCTAGCCTGAGAGCAGGGCATGAAACAGGAGGGGTAAAAGACAGCTGAGTCACCAATGGCTGACACTAACGTGACACCAAGAGAGGTATCTGTCCCTCTTCATGGAGAGCAAGAGAAATCCATAGATCTGGTGGCCCAAGCATTACCCAAGCGCCTCTTTCCTTCTGCAAACACTCGCCAAGTCACGCAAATCAACCTTCCGGTTGGAGGGTCCCACGTGCGTGTGGATTTATGCTACTCCCAATCCCTAAGGAAGATCTGACATCAAACAGTCGGTCAGCATCACTGTTCCAGAATCTGCTTACATGATGCGTGGGCCGCACAAGGCAGCGGGGCACCGATTAGCTCATCTCTAATTATACAGGATTTACATTAGACAGCAAGTTTATTTTGGAATGCTGCAATGAGATGCAAGCAGTGGTGAGGATGAGGAGGCGGAGCTCTGGCTTGGCCTTTAGAATATAATGGCTTGTTGTTGCCATGGAAACCAGCACCCTGTGAATTCTCAGGCGCCTTATTCTATAATTATAAGAGATCTGATCAGGGGGGTGGGGATGGGATAATTTTTTTCACTTTATAAATTGTATTCAGCGACTGAAAATAGAAGGGCCCAGAGAAGGAAGTCTATTATTAACCACCCGAAATGCATCCTTCAAGTTCTGGGTGTGCACAGAATGCCAGGACGCAGCCAGGACCAACTCCTTTGGTGCTGCACACCAGTGAGACAGTCACAGCTGGATGTGGCCGCTGAGAGAGAGACTCGGCTGAATTTGAGGCTCCTGCTCTAGTCCACTCCTGAGAAAATCTCAGTTTACAAGATTTTCCTTAGTTAAGGGATTGTGAGGGTCAGAGCTAAGGCCTGGAAGCTAGCCCACACCCATGCATACTTTTAGATCACTTAAATAGACCAAAGATAGAAAAGAGCAGAGAAAGGCCGTACTAAATGAGGTCACATGGGGAAGAGGAACACTGAGGTCCAGGTGACCTCCCGCCCCCAAGTCTGTCTTCTTCAGGGTTAAGTTCAAATAGAGAGCAAGAGACATACATAAGCAAGCAGCTCTGGTAAGATGTGGCCCCTCCCATCATTGGCCCATCAGTGTCTAGGTACCAAACTCTCCTGAAAGGTTGCCTGAAGCTGACAGGATTATGTGAGGTATCTTTTCCTGAGGCAAGCACGCCCTCTGGCTGACACCAGCTTCAGCCTTCTCCCAGCTCTGTCCTGAGGACTTCAACAGTGTGACAGACAGAGAGGTACAAACATCTCCAGAGTGCCTTCCCTCATGCCAGGACCTTCCTTCCTCTCCAGTCTTCCTCTCTCCCTCATTCCCAGATCTGAAGTTCAGGTAGAAACCCACTCTAGCCAGCAGACCTGGAGCAGATAGGAGATTTTTTTTTTTTTAAGGAGGTAATGTCATCCACAGCTGGGCTCACTCAGGAAAGCTAAGCTAGCTGTGGGACAAAACCGTCATTCTTATCAGAATCCAACCACCCATTTCGGGCTCGCACTAGGAACGGAAAAGCTGGTGCTAACAACAATGTTAACTTTCACCTTGGTGCTAGCAACAATGTTAACTTTCAGCTGCCGAATGTCTAAACACTTGCAAACATTTTGTTGAGGTTGTATGTAGTTTCCCTGGAGTGAGCACTTTCTGCATTAGTTGATTAGTAAGGAAGTTCTGGCATTATGGAAAGTGTTTTTTCTAAGGGCTTTTCTTTTTAAATGGGTTATAGGCTTTTAAAACCGAAGCAAGCAGTATGAAGTACAGCTGTGTACATTAAGGGTACTGACACTAAAGTCACAGAAGCTATTTCTAAAGCTATTCAAATACTGCATCTAAAAAGAGTTCATCCAATTGCTCTCAAAAGGCAGGAAATGAGGGAGAAGAATAGAGACTGCTCCATGCTGTTCATGACCACAGTACCCTGTGGCTTCCAGTTAATAGTCTACTCCATAGTATCCACTGCTGGGTGGGGTTCATGTGGCTACAAGTGATGGAAGTTGAAGAGAATTACTAAAACAAGATTAAACATGTTTGTTTCTTGTTGAGCATGATAGCACATGCCTGTAATCCTAGCACTTGGGAGTCTGAGGCAAAAGAACGACATGATCAAGTCTAGCCTGGAATATATAGGGACATTCTGTCTCAAAAATAAATAAATAGGGGCTGGAGAGATTGCTCAGTGGTAAGACCACCTGGGTTCAGTTCACAGCACCCACATGGAGACTTACGACTGTCTGGAACTCTAGTTCCAAGGGATCCAACACCCTATTCTGGCCTCCAAGGACACCAGCACACATGTAGTATACTTACATACATGTAGATGCTCACATATATACATCAAATAAAAACAATATATATATACATATATATTGCATGTATATATATATTGGTTGTAGTATTAAGGCAACTCTACGTAGTTAAAAGGGAGGTGTATTTTGTGGGGTAACTTACAAGTAAAGGGATAGGTTACAGGGTCCGGGAGAAGTGAAGCGCAGTCCAGCGGTGTTCTCTGGAAAACTCTGCTCAATCTACCTCCAGTGTCCAGGATCCAGGAACCAAGAAAGCTGTCATATCTGGATCTCAGGTCTTCAGGGGTCCTCTCTCGGTCCTGCCTTATAGGTGTGACAGTTACTGAAGCCTCAATGGGGGTAGTACTTCCAGGTCAAAGCCGGAACAGCTACCCACTATATATATATATGTATGTGCATGTGTACATACATGTATCATATATACATACATGCCTCTATATACACGCACTCTAGATATATAGCATACAGAGAGGATATGGGGAATCCTCAGAGACCCAGGTCACTACCCTGTCTTCTCCATGACTTGGTCTCATCTTCATGATCCACCACTGTAGCTAGAGCACTGCCCTCACAGCTGTGTCCTCTTCCACACAGCAAATCTATACACCCCCAAGAGTCAGAACACAGTCACATGACCACCTTAGCAAGCAATAGAGTTTTCATTAGGTCCCTGGCCCACAGTTGCCAGGTACCACCCATCTGGTCTCTTTAAATCATCTGGTTACCTTGTATAAATCTGATTCTTTTACTCTCAATTATTTCCCCAGTAATCAAAGAGGTTTTACCAAAAACAACCTTTCAGGCCAAGTCAGTGTCTCTCTCTTGAAAGATTGGGAATCAAATGTGTCCCATTTATGAAATCCAAAGGGAGTTACCCAACTAGAAGAGAAAGGAGTGCATAGAGAAGTCGCCCCTTCTACTCCAGCCTTAGCAAACACCAGTGAGCACCCAGCAAGGCGCATGCCTTTGATCCCAGCACTGGGGAAGCAGAGGCAGGCAGATCTCTGAGTTAGAGCAAGTTCCAGGACAGCCAGGGCTACACAGAGAAACCCTGTCTAAAAAATCAGATAGGTAGGTAGGTAGGTAGGTAGGTAGATCGATCGATCGATCGATCGATAGATAGATAGATAGATAGATAGATAGATAGATAGATAGATAGATAGATAGATAGATAAAACAGAACAGTGAGTAGAGGTCCCTTCGTTTGGGAGCCTAGGGATCAGATGTCAGACATCCAGCCTATATCCAGAGTTGCCTTAGCTGGAAGAGGCCACCTTCCATTTTTTTTAGTACATGGTGAAGGCCAGGTTGACTCATAGCCACAGCATGAGTTTCCTTTTAAAAGGTTCTAGAAAGACCAGAACTAAACCTAAAAAGAAAGAGCCATATGTCCTGGCCACATGATTAGGAACTAAGGACTTCAGGGGAGCGTCTAAGTTCCCCTTAGGGACCAAGTTAGTACATTACAGAAAATAAATACCAATTAAAAAAAAAAAGCACAAGGACTCGCCATTTGGGTTCTAGTATCAGTTTGTCCATCCAGCATAGAAAGTGTTGTGAGCTCATTGCATGGCGACAGGGGCACTTGGGAAAGACTTCCTACCTGCAAGCAGCCACCCGTTCTGAGACCCTGGAGCTGGATTAACACAGGGGTAGCAGTCAGCTGAAGCATGATTGGAGTAAGAGCATGCAACCAAGATCCTGGAGCCAGACCCACAAGGGCATCTACAGAGGGAACCAGTGGCTGAAAAGGAGCAGAGAGCAGAGATGTCCATGATTTCAATACAAGGAGGGGACTCCATGACTTACCACAATGAAGATGAAGGAAATAGAACCATAGTTGGGAAGAAATATCACACGGACTTCAGCCTGAACTCCCCTCAGGTCCCAGGTCCTTGTGATTTCTGTCACAGGGCATGGTATAGAAGTGTATAGAAGAATGCACAACAGAGCAGACTCTCAAGGGTGAGAGTGGACAAAGCCAAACCCCACTGTGTGCATCTGTTTTCAGGCAGGCTTTATGCTGCTTCTAAAGTCACTGACCACACAGCCTTTCTCGAGGGGCCTTGTCAGTGCAGGTGGCTTGGTTGGATTCCTAAGGAGAAGGCAGGTTTTTGGCATTGCTTCTTACCAGAAAGCCTCCTGTGGCAAGATAATCTAGTAAAGTTTAAGGCCCCAGAGCTGGGGTTTGATAGCTATTTGTTGGAGATTTTCCTCGCAGTTCAGGATGCCAACATCACCTCTTGGGGCCAGAGACAAGCCCATTCTTCTGACCAGTAGCTGGAGCCCTGGAGTTTGGTCCTTGCTGCTGCAGGTTGTTGACTGCAGAGGAGAGAAGTACAGCCTAATGTCCCCCAACCCTGATGACATCCCACCAGCTGCCCAATGAGAAGACTAATGCAAAGCAGACTAACTGGAAATAGGTGAGTTAGAGCATCAATGCCAGCACTGACTAAGGAGCTGGGCAGTGGCTCAGCCCATAAGACGTTGGGTGCAGGGCTCACCTGTAACCCCAGAGGTGGAAAGACAGAGATTCCTGGCCAGCCAGTCTCGTCAAAACAGCAAGGGACAGGTTCAATAAGAGACAGACCAAAAACACAAGTGGAGAGTGATTGAGAAAGACACCCAACATCAACCTCTGGCTTCCACACTCGTGCTCACACCTACACACACAGAGAACTTAGGTCTTATTAGAAAGATGTTGGTTTATATTATTGAGGCCCATCACAGACACCTCTCTCTCTCTCTCTCTCTCTCTCTCTCTCTCTCTCTCATTCTCTCTCTCCTCTCTCTCTCTCTCTCGTTCTCTCTCTCTTCTCTCTCTCTCTCTCTCTCTCTCTCTCTCTCTCTCTCTCACTTTCTCACACACACACACACACAGATACTCACACACACACATACACACACTGTCTCACACACATACATTTATACACACATTCTCTCTCACACATATACCACACACTCTCTCACACACACACACTCACACACATACTCTCACACACATACACTGTCTCTCACACCCATACATACACTCTCTCACACACACATTTTTGGTGCAATTTACTAACACACACACTCTCTCACACACACATACTCTCTCTCGCACATACATGCATACACACACACACACACACACACACACACACACACACAAGCACACCTTTCTTGCTGATAGTATGTTTTAACCATGAGTGAGACAATTCGGCCACTTTCAATCCAAAGCCACTTAAGAGAGACACTGACTGAAGCTGTCTCTAGCACAAAGTCAGGGAACAGCAGAGGGACCCTTCAATCCAGCTCAGTCAGATGTTCGCGGGTGGATACACAGGTATGTCCTGGTGGGACAAGCCCGCTGAAGCACGTGAATGGAGAGAAGAGCTGTAGCCGGCTGAGCTGATGAAAAGAGTATATCTCCATGACAACAGTCATCTGCCAAGCTCCATGGCTGATTTCACAACAGAGCACAGCTGTCACTCACATGGCCTTGCTCACTTGTTTCTAGAGCCTCAGTGTGTCTCTTCAACCAAGGATGGCTCTCTGCCTACAGGCCCAGATCACAGATGTGTGAGCCTTGTCCATGATCTGAGAAGACAGTATTTCCATTGTGTGTAGACAGAGCAAAAGGACCAGATAGGCCAGAGGGAGATCCCACTCTGACAAGCCTGTGAGTTCCTTTGCAGAATGCTGCCTTCAGAGGGCAGAATGGCTGTACATTGTGTCTGTAATACAGAAGTGGCCTTAGTTCAAATCCCAGCTCTAGAGGCCTTTGGACAGCAGCAGTATCCTCTGTAATGGGTGGGGAACTGGGGTTTAGTTTCTGAAGGTTTATCCTTGAGTTGAATCAGCCTCCTTCCTCCAAGATTCTGTGACCCACCCACTACCCTCTGCATAACCTCTGCTCACCTCAACTGCAGTGACATGTGGGCCACATGTTGTCACAGACTAGGGTGACCTCCATCTGTTAATAGTTCATATGTCTGCAACAAGAAGAAGGCAATTAACAAGAGGCAACCATAACTTACAACCAGCAAAATACCTTGCTCTGGAAAATTCACAAAGCACAGTGGACTTGCAGACCAGGACTGTGGGTTCATCATGAAGAGGAAGTTACTGTTGTCTGGAATATCCAGAGAGACTTCAGCTGAGAGACTGCAGTGTGGGGGTGGGAGGGGATATGTGAGAAGATGCACAATGAGTTCTGTAGCTGGAGTTTTTCTGCCTGGCCCACAGTCAGGACAAATCTCTCTCACCTGCCAGTCCCAGAGCCGCTCAAACCCGACCAAGTAAACATAGAGACTTATATTGCTTACAAACTGTATGGCCGTGGCAGGCTTCTTGCTAACTGTTCTTCCAGCTTAAATTAATCCATTTCCATTCATCTATACCTTGCCACATGGCTCATGGCTTAGCGGCATCTTCACATGCTGTTTCTCATCATGGCGGTTGGCAGTGTCTCTCTGACTCAGCCTTCCACTTCCCAGCTTTATTCTCCTCCTTGTCCCGCCTACACTTCCTGCCTAGCGAATGGCCAGTGTTTTATTTATTGACTAATCAGCAACACATTTGCCATACAGAACATCCCACAGCAGAGTTCCGTATTTTGTCTGTGTTTAGAAAGTCATCCCCACCAGCACCTTTGTATGTAACTGTGCTTTCCTGGATGTGCATCGCATACAACAGTCAGGTATGCTCAGCCTGTTGACATTGCCTATGCAACCTTGGGATAAAGGATGGAACACAGGCATGCTGCCCTCTGCTTTATAGAGCATCAACCCAACCTACAGCCTACGGGGCAGGACACAGGCTTCTCAGCACATTCAAGAACCACACAATTGAGTTATAAAAAAAATCATTAAAATTCTCATAATTCCTTAATAAGGATATACACACACACGGGTTGTGTTGACCCATAATCGTGGATCTCTTCATTACAACCACCTGGAACTTCATGTTAAGATTCCCCTTCTCTTTTGTTTTTCCCTGATGCACGAATGTGAGCATCACCCCAGACAAGGCAGTGTTTAGGTTTTCCCACTGAGACCTCTGACATAACCTGAGCATGCTTCACATATTCTTTAGATATTTTTACACAGTGTTTTGTTTTTTAAATGAATCCATGAAGACATACAATATTACACGTTTGATAACCACATTTCATTACTAATAGCATGTAAATGATTTCTAACATGCTGCTACTGGAAGCATGAGCATCCTTGTGTATGTGTAGATATACATTCATGTGTATATCTATGACTAATCTGAACCATGATAAGCTAAGACCTGAAACGGTTTTTGCCTCAGGGGAGAATTGCTGAGTTATAGGGCATGCTACCTTCTACTTTACAGAGAACATGCTTCTAAAATTATTTTAATAGAATTGAGAGGAGCTTTTCAGATGTCAAAACAGATGCTACGAAATAATATAGAAAGATGAGATAAAAGAAAGTTGGTTATTAATCCAAAATTTGACAAGCATTTAAAAAGCCTGATCTCACTTATGAATATAGATGTAAAACTCATAAATGAAATATAAGCAATTCAAACTTAAAAGTGCATAATAACACACCATTACCAAGATGCCTTTACTCTGGGGATGCAAGCCTGAAAATTAAGAAAAATGCATGTAATTTACAAAATGAGTCAAAACATAAAAATAGATGAACGTCTATCTTAATCAGAACAGAAAAGACACTGAGAATATTCAGAATTGATTCCTCTTTTAAAAGCCCCTTCGTGAACCAATACTAGAAACACGGGTTCCTAACAGGATGAAAAATATCCGCACTAACTAAATTAAGAATAAGAAAAGATTACTTCAAATATACTCAGACGAGCTCTAGGGTTTCTAGTCCATATACTTTTAAAGAAAATGAGGTGTGAATATTATAACAACACAAAAGTTAGAAAAGTTACTTTTGTAGAATTCCAAATGACTTTTCACTTAGACAATGTAAGACTAAAATCTGGCCTCATGAAGTCAGTACTGATTGGCACTGTGGAAAGTCCACAGTGACGCCTGTTAGCATGCACAGCTGACAAGGACACCCACCCCACGGATGCTAGCTTTGGGCACAAGCAGCATGGAATGGTTAAAGGAGTGGCCAACTTCACCTCCCAACTCTGAGAGATAACTTGGACATCCTAGGGAGTGAGACTGCCACTTACCTCACCTCTTTCCCTTTGTCCCAATCTTCCTCCTTTTTCTCTGCAAATGCCGACATCTGAGTTCATATGCTTGAACTGCACGTTGGTCTAACATTATTGTAGATAAACCTTTGTTTCTGTAGGCCAGCTTTCAGCAGCTCAGGAACTGCAGGGGAGGCTTGGAGTCAGCGAACTAATTACTCACATAATTGACTTTTTTAATCTGAGGGAGTAAAACTTAATTCTCTGGGGCCAGCGAAAAAGGGAAACACACACACACACACACACACGCACGCACGCACGCACGCACGCACGCACGCACACATGCAATACAGACCTTCAGCATGTCAGGGTCCCTATCGTTTATTTCTTTCCTAACCTCTTTCCTTCTACCTCTTTCTCGATGTTTTCCTTCTATATAGCTTTATTTTTCCCTTACAGCTTATATACCACAGCAAAATCTTTCAAATAGTATAAAAATTACAACGTTGTTACATTCTACTTTTTTGTTATTTTTTGGTTACATTCTATTTTTAAAGTGAATGATTATGATGAATACAAGTAACAAGTAATATGTTTCTCATTTCCCTTACAGGTGAAAAACAAATTATCCCCAAGGACCCACAATACATTCATGTCTAAGCAACTTGTTAAAAATTAACAAAGTGTGAGCAAGCAAGGTATTTTTCTCAGCCAGTTCTTTTACTGGCAGACTGTATTTTGCTGTCTTTTACAAAGAAAAGATCAATCACTTTATTATTTATCTCAAAAGGTAATCTTATAAAAAAAACTTAAAAGAATTATAAATCTAAATTTTTATATGAAAAACAATTAGTCATTTCCACTTTAAATCCTCAGGTTTCATAGCCACCCATCAACAGTTTTTTGTTTGTTTGTTTATTAAATCGTGTCAGGAAGCCGAGGGCAGAAATGGGTACAAGGAATTAAGCATCACCTTTGATCACCAACCCATCCTAGCAGGAAAGGAATGTCAGCCAGCAATAGCCAGGCTGCCATTGGTTTTGTTCCTTGACCTCAATGAGTCCTTCGCTCAATTATTAAAAGTGTGCCTCTATAAACTTTAAATTGTTCCCCAAGATTTTCTACATCAAAGCCATTAACAGAAACGTCTTCACCTAATTTTACTAACAATTCTAGGTGTCTAAATTTTTTCTAAGGATGATGGTTGAGTCATCTGCTCCAGCAGCAATGCTTGGAAAAAGCCTATCATTATTATTAAGTACCAGTAACACTGACCAGTGAGGGGCTAGAAACCCCAAGAGTTTTCATACAACCCACAGGTTATAAGGGATGTGGTGAGCGTGAGGGCAATAAGCAGAACTGTGCTCCATAACAATATGAGGTCCTCAGGGCTCTGCCTCTCCATGGCTCACTCAGGCTGGTTTTGCTGACTGCCCAGCCACATCCTATGCATTCCAAAGCTGTTTGCTGGTCTTCTAGTATGGCCCCAACAAATTTTCATCTCTTGTTCTCATATATAGATACTGCTTTTTGCTTCCTGCCTATTTAAAACAGAAAGTAGCCTGTCTACTTATCCACCTAACTACTGAACCAAGACAATTCACCTGTGGTGCAGCCAGTGAAAGACATGCCATTGCCAGGAGGCAAGGCTTTCCTAAGTGGCTTTTTCCAGCAGCGCTAGCCATGAGCAGCCATTGTGCCAAGGATTGAGAAAATTTTTGCCCCCATACATGCCCACAGGACAATCTGATGAAGGCAATTCCTCAATTAACATTCCTTCATCCCAAGTACACCTGGGTTTGTGTCAAGTTGACAAAAATAAAAAATAAATAGCCAGCACTGTCAGCAAAGGAATACACTGGACAATTAACAAAATGGTGTGCCAAACCTACGTCTGAAAAAATTAAATGATGCCCCAAACCAACAACATGGAAGGGACCGTCTTCAAGATGTGAACAAACAACGTGAAAGAAGTGGGGGAGGAAGAAGCTGCTAAGAGCAGAGAACAGAGCTCAGGGCTTCCAAGGGAAAGTGGCCTCGCATCTGTGCACTGGGTGGTCCCCATGGGCCTCTCTCACCTGTGGCTAACTAGTTTATAAAAGCAAATATTTTAGAAACTCTAGAAAAACAAACAAGAAGAAAGAAAGCTAGTTGACTCTGAGCTTGTTTTAACATATATAGCTGTGTAAACGCCTTTCCTTAAAAGGTAAGATCTGGGGGCTGGTGTTTATTTCTCTTCACAACCAGCAACTAGTGGGATACTGAAGTAGAAGGCCATCCTGTTTTGTGCATGCATCGTTCTGTAGATTGGAGGAGGAGCCTCTACATGAAGCATGTTGAGATACAATGCATGATCTCAATCATGTGTTTAGCATGTCTCAAATGTTTTAAAATGCTTACCTGACCTATTCACATTTTTCTGAGATCTCTCTCTCTCTCCTCATCTGTGTGTGTGTGTGTGTGTGTGTGTGTGTGTGTGTGTGTGTGTGTGTGTTGCTTGGAGCCCTACCCAAAGCTTTACCATACTAGGCAAACACTCTACCACTGAGCCCCACGTCCAGCCCAGAACAGTTCACTAAAATGCTGCCTTCCAGTCAGGACTCCCTAAGTCAAAACTGAGCGCTTCCTGTGATGTGCTGGGTGTCTGTAGCATGAATCTTAAAAGTTCTTATTAATAAAATCAAACCTGAGGCCAGTTATTGGGGTGAATGCTGGAAGATCAGAGAAGCAGAACAAGCCACAGCTACCTCACCTTGCCAGTTCCTCAGCTGATCCTGTTTCCTCAGACTGGATGCCTCTCAGCTGAACTTTGCTGCTCAAAAGCCTAAAAGCTTAACCAGTCAAAAGCTTCTAGTTTCTGGTCCTCACGCCTTATATACCTTCCTGTTTTCTACCATCACTCCCTGGGATTAAAGGCTTGCTTTCTGGGATTAAAGGCATGAGTCACCATGCTTGGCTGTATCCTTGAACATATGGATTTTTGTCTCTGGAATGCTAGGATTAAAGGCGTGTGCTACCACTGCCTATCCTCATGTTTAATATTGTGGCTATTCTGTCTCTGACCCCAGATAAGTTTATTAGGGTGCACAATTTTTTGGGGAACACAATACCACCACAGGTGTCTGTGCTCAAGTCACTTTAGAGCTTTGCCAATACTCCATGACAGATTAAAGTCTCTTATTATGTTGCAAGTATATAAAATCAAGACTCAGTAGGGCTGGAGAAATGACTCAGCAGTAAAAAGTCCTGGCTGCTTTTCCAGAGGACCCAGTTTCCACTCCCAGCACTCACGTGGCAACTCACAACCATCTATAACTCCGGCTCCAGGAGATCCAGTGGGACTACACACATGGTACACAGACATACATGCAGGCCAAACACACATCTCTATAAAATATTTTTTTATTTCAAAAAGAATTAATGATATTTTAAGTCTAATAAATTACTTATATCTTATGATATTGAACTTGTTCTCCTCCTTTTAAGGACAATTTTCCTTGAACTGTAACTAAAGTGTATGTAATATTTTAGAACAGGACTGCAGCCATTTTGTGAAGAAACACTGGTACTTCCATAAGAACTCTATAGGTTGCTCACACTATCTTTGAATGGATCAGATAAAATCTTAATTATAAAGATGATGCTGCCTAGATGATAATTCCATTGCCTCTGGGATATGTGTTTTTCACAGGGCAGTTAACCTCCTAATTGCTCGGACATGCATGAACTCCATTATGAGTTGTATGCTCCACTGGCACTACGTACATTGAGTTTAATTATTATTCAGATGTCATTTTCAAGATTTCACTCCAGCCAGCACTGGAACAAAAGTCATAACCTATTCACAAAGATATGAAAGCAGAACAGCAGAGTACAAATTTGAGGTGAACCCTCTTCACCGGAAGAGTGAGCAGCAGGGTGACCTTTCTTAAGAATGAGCAAGTGTTAAATGAGATTGCAGGAATAAGATGCCTGAATCATAAAATAACATACTGTAAAAATAATTCAAGTCCAGAAAAGCATAAAGAAAGTTAAAGCCACTGCACAGAGTCTCAAATATGATAGAAACCGATTGAAGCATATACAGTTAATATGTGCCAGCTGCCCAGTGATTCTTCCAAGATTCCCCTGAGGCCTGAAACTAAGAGGGATGTTCTAAAACTGTGATAAAAGAGCAGCAGTCAGGCCAGGTGGGGTGGGCACAGCTGCTCTCAGGCCAGGTGGAGTGGGCACAGCTTCAGTCACACCAGGTGGAGTGGGCACAGCTTCAGTCACACCAGGTGGAGTGGGCACAGCTTCAGTCACACCAGGTGGAGTGGGCACAGCTGCAGTCAGGCCAGGTGGGGTGGGCACATCTGCAGTCAGGCCAGGTGGGGTGGGCACATCTGCAGTCAGGCCAGGTGGGGTGGGCACAGCTGCAGTCAGGCCAGGTGGGGTGGGCACAGCTTCAGTCAGGCCAGGTGGGGTGGGCACATCTGCAGTCAGGCGAGGTGGGTGGGCACAGCTGCAGTCAGGCCAGGTGGGGTGGGCACAGCTGCAGTCAGGCCAGGTGGGATGGGCACAGCTGCTCTCAGGCCAGGTGGGGTGTGCACAGCTGCAGTCAGGCCAGGTGGGGTGGGCACATCTGCAGTCAGGCCAGGTGGGATGGGCACAGCTGCTCTCAAGCCAGGTGGGGTGTGCACAGCTGCAGTCAGGCCAGGTGGGGTGGGCACAGCTGCAGTCAGGCCAGGCGGGGTGGGCAAAGCAGTCAGGCCAGGTGGGGTGGGCACAGCTGCAGTCAGGCCAGGTGGGGTGGGCACAGCTGCAGTCAGGCCAGGTGGGGTGGGCACATCTGCTCTCAGGCCAGGTGGGATGGGCACAGCTGCTCTCAGGGCAGGTGGGGTGGGCACATCTGCTCTCTCCCTCAGCAGTAATAGTGGAGATGATAAAGGATTGGGGTCATACTCACTCAGACCCAGACCTGTCTTAAAGAACATCTTAAGACAGGTTTGGTGGGGGTTTGCATGCTGGAACCCAGGGAAGCCTTTCAGGGGATGTCTAGATGCTGCAGTTGTAGGACACAGGCTCTGCAAGTCTACTTACCTGAAATTTGGCTCTTTGGGTGCCTTGTGAAGAGAAATCCCAGGTCTTCGACCCCATAGTGATGAGGGTAATGTGACATGTTTTCCCTACCCTAGGTTCTATCTCCTTGGGCTCACAGCTAAACTACACATCCCTGCTCCTCAGCAATGGGTTGCCCTCCTGTGCTGGGCTCTGAGCTGTGATTTGAGAGCAATGGTAAGGCAGTGCTTCTTGATCTCACCTAAAAGCTCTCCCCCATTTTACTCTCCATTCTCCCTTCCTCTTCCAGGGGAGACTTGAAGGCCGGCTGCTAACAACAGTACCACAGAACAGTGGCCAGAATCTGATTCTGAGTCCCTAAATGAGTGGACTCAGATTCTCTTCCTGATGGCCTGTACTAAGAAAGAAAGAGCCCCTCGCTGCTGGGCTACCATTATGGGGAGGTTGCTGGTCATAGTAACAAGCACCGCTAACCCCTGCTGGTGTACCCAACCACATATTACAAAAAGTGAAAGCAGTCAATCCAAGGAATAGAACCAAGAACAGGGTGGGTAGGTGAAGCTGGGTTTTTTTTTTTCTCATACTCAATATTTAGCTTTACAACAGTGTGTTTACATCATTTAAATGAAGATATAAATTACTGGTTTAAAAGGGAGGTGTAGGCTAGCAAGAAAAACAGACACAAACACAGATGATCAGAGAACACGTGACCAGTGACTTGCTTTGCTTGTTTTGACTGGGGGTATGGTGTCCCACGAGGGGTAGAAAGCTCAGGAATAGACTCTCCTTTCTTTCTCTTTTTCAGATGTAAGAAGATATTTTAAACTGTAAATGGTAGAGAGCTGAAATTCAGGGCTGTGCCAGCTCATGCAGATCCTTTGTGCAGATATTTTCAAAGCACCTTTTTCTGGAGCCATTCTGGAAACTGTCTTTCATATTATACTCACCTTGTTAAAATGAGACACTTGGCTGACATCTGGTGGATAAGTGTCAAAATAAATTGTCAAGTGCAGATTTCATGTCTGCAAAGCAATATCCCCTCCTTCCATGCACTTTGCTCTGTACACATCCTGTGCAGCTCACGCTTCGGGATCCTCCTTCCCAGAGTATCCACTGACTGTCCCAGACTCACAGATCCAGGTCCTGTGTGTGTGTGTGTGTGTGTGTGTGTGTGTGTGTGTGTGTGTATTTTCCTGTTCAAAACATTGCTCCCCTCAAAACAATAATTCTCTAATTTTTGTTTTTAACTTGTGTGCATGTGTGCACAGGCACATGCCACAACAGGCATGTGGAGGTGAGGGACAGCTTTCAGGAGTCAGTGCTCTCCTTGCACTGTGGGTTTCAGAGACTGAGCCCGTTCATCAGCTTGAGCAGTAAGCGCTTTCTCCTTATGGTGAGCTCTCTCGCCCACCCTCTCCCCTTCCTTTGAAGATCTAAAGCTTCAGTTGCCATAAACATCTGCTTAGGACTTCACTTACCCAGGGCTAACTCCAACCTACAGCCTGTGGCTGATGTAAACGAAACGTACTGTTTCCCCTCCGTGCACATGGCACAGGCCGTGACTCAGCGCAGCTTTTGGTATGAAGCTGTTGTATGAAGTTCTTGCGGGTAACCAAAGATAGGTTCTTGCCCTGGCTCTTAGCCGCACCAGGAGGACCCCACCCTGAGTATCACACTCTGCTGGCTTAGAACTCACGTTTCCGTGGCTGCCCAGACCATTCCCAAGCCCTAAGAGTCAGGCAGAGGACAAAAAACACTAGCTGTGTTTTGAGTTTTGAAAAAATTTTCAGATAGTATAATTTAATCCAGAAATACAATGAAGACGAAGAAGCCAGGTTGGGGTGGCTTCAAAATAAAAAGTGTTATGAGAGTCTTGCCATTTATTTTAATTAATGTTCAGTAACATTATCGTAACATACACGTATTTGTTACTTTTGCAAGTACCTTATAACTTACAGAGGACAGATTTATCTTGGCTCATGGTGAGAAAGGCATCATGGAGTTCACGGCAGCAGGGATGTGTGCTGGATGCTCCTCACATCCTGAAGACTCAGGAAGTAGAGGGAGCAGGATCAGAATAGGAGTTGGCCATCACCGACTTAAAGGTCCATCCTGAGTGGCCTACTTCTGCCAGAAAGGCTTCATCCCTTTAAAGGGGGCACCACAACCCTCTAAACCAGAGCCACCAATGGGGGGGAACAACAAACATTCAAACACGAGATTATAGGGGGACATTTCAGATTCAAGCCCTAATACTACAGTTATGAGAGATTCAGACAGTGAGGACATCTGAAGTCCACAGGAAAATGACCTGAGTCTCTTTCATGCTTCTGCAACTTGGCCCACATGGCTGATCGCCAGAGATCTATACCCCGCCCAGGGAAGATCAGTGGCCTTGTTAAACAACCAGCACAGAAGGAAAAAAGAACGCTTCAGTCTCCTAAAAATACCTTCCCCTGCATCAGACATTGGGATGCTTTGGGAATGATGTTGGGAAGGAACAGTGGCCCAAATCGTCAAGTGGAATTCTGGTACCTGCACTGCAGCCGTGTCCTGGGTCACAGGTGTGTTAGCATCAGATCAAGTGTAAAGGTCAAGACTACGTAAGCATGGAAGTGAACCATATGTGCATGGTGTCTTGGTCCCTCTAGAATTAAGTTGTTAATAGTATGCTCAATTCATTTTCATAGAACTTGTATCAGGGTTCCAGGTTTCCAACAGGATAATTCAAAGAATACCAAATCAAAGAACCATTTAAAAGTCCACCCAGAAACCATGGGGAACTGTATTATTCTTTGAGCTAATCTTATGGAAGCTGGACACTGGTAACACAGGGTTTGAAGGGCACAGTACAGAAGAAATGATGCGGACTGGAAAGAATCATTCTGCGAGATGAAGTCTGCTATCAGTGGGGAGAAGGAAGCCAAGCCCACACAGAGCCAGGAGAAGACACAAGCCAACCTCAGTGTCTTCCTTTCTGTTGGCTGAGGCCATGAGGCAGCCAGAAGGCAAGGAGGCTCATTGGTTCAGCCCATCTTCACCATGGAAGAAGAGCATAAAGTAGAGGTGGGAGACCAGGGCACTACAAAAGCCCTTAGCATTCTCCCATCACAACTTCAAAGAGAACTTGGGGAGCCAGGGCGATCAGCAAATGGACACAATAGCACCTCCAGCTCACTCTGCACCCATGCTCTTTTCCAGCCCTTTATCACTGGGTGCCAATGAGTATCCTTAATAACCCATCTGAAAGCAAAGATACTGGTAATGGTTTAGTAAATACATTTACAACATCAAGATACAGCCATGACTTGGAAATAGTAAACAGTGGCAAGGAAAAGTCAAAACTCCACTACTTTAAAAAAAGGCTATGAGACTTCCAGGTAAAGTGGCAGATTACAAACCATGTCAGAACCATTGGCTGACTATAGCTTGGGAAATAAAGGAACAGGAATATTTTGCCCTTTCATACGATTTTTAAGATTTTTTTTCAACTTCAAAACAAAAAAGAATAAATGTTGTGTTGTGTATTTTTCAGTTTGGGTCATGGTTAGGAGTCATTACTACAGCAATGCAGTTAAGATCTGTCACCTTCACAGCTACATCTTAAAGAAATACAATTGTATCAAATTTAGCCCTCACTCAATATATATATATTCTTGTTTAGCTTGAATGATATTCCTATTGTTTATGAGAGAAAATCCATTCATCTGTCAATGAACATGTAGATGATTTGCATATCTTGGCTATCTTGAACAGACTGCAGTGAGCACAGGGATTTGTTACTTTCTAAGGTGCTCTTTTAGGAGGGCTGGGTCACGTGGTATTCTCTTTTTAACTTCTTTACAAACTGCCATATTGTTTTCCAGAGTGGCTGAAGAAAACACTACTGTGGTTGATATATTGTGCACCTCAATAAACTTATCTGGGGGTCAGAGAACAGAACAGCCACTATATTAAACAGGTTTAGGCAGTGGTAGCACACACCTTTAATCCTAACATTCAGGAGGCAAAGATCCATCTGGATCTCTGGGAGTTCAATGCCATACTGGAAACAGCCAGGCATGGTGACACACGCCTTTAATCCCAGGAAATGATGGCAGGAACCAGAAAGGTATATAATGCTTGAGGACCAGGAACTAGAGCCTTAAGCTTTTAGGCTTTTAGCAGCAGTTCAGCTGAGATCCATTCAGATGAGGACTCAGAGGCTTCCAGTTTGAGGAAACAAGATTAGCTGAGAAGTTGACAAGGTGAGGTTGGCTGTTGCTTGTTCTGCTTCTCTGATCTTCCAGCATTCACCCCAACACCTGGCTCCAGGTTTGTTTTTTTATCAATAAGACCTTTTAAGATTCATGCTACATACTACTTTTAAGGCTAAGGCTTGCTTTTCATGTAATACAAAGAGAGGTGCAGATCAATAAGATGAGACCCGCCACTCAAGACAACCAACTGAATTTTACCTTTTCTCTCTCAGATTCCACTGAAACAATTAAAGAAATCCAAAGTATGAAAACAAATCCAGAACAATTCCCATAAGCCAGAACATTGCCACTAGAAGTCTAGATAGTGATGAACTTAGAGATAAAATAGGAGGGGAGCAATTGCTGTCGAACTCTGCAGACCTGTAGACGCCATCTGCCGAAGCCAGCAAAGAGGAGTATCCTCAGATAGTGAGGCATGCTGCCCAGAAGCCTGAGGAATCTTGGGCCAGTTCGAGAGTCAGACAAGAGGCCTTTAGGGCTGAGGGCTTACAACTGGTTCTTCTCAAAATTGTGCTTCTTCTGAGGTGGTGGTCAAGAGTGGGTGCTAGGACCCCCACTGCTGACTTTTAAAAGGGACACATGTCACCTTGTGATTCTGAAAACAGATCACTCCACACCTGCTTTGTCACCCACAGCCAAGGAGGAGCTCACCAGGGGAACTGGAGACCATGGGCTCCAGGTGGGCCAATCACAAGTGAGAAGTGTGTCCTTACCCCAGGAGTCCAGCAACAGCCATAGATGGCATCAGGCACCACAGCTGGGCGACAGTGGGAGTTTATTTCCACTGGGTTGTGACCGTGCATCTGTGGAACCCTTCATAAAGCTTTAGAAGATGACCGTGCATCTGTGGAACCCTTCATAACGCTTTAGAAGAACTCGAGCCCTCTCTCTTGATAGAGACCCACTTACCTGGCTTAGGGTTCCCTCCAGTCTCACTCTAGCTCCTTCTTCTAACATTTTCAAATAATATTAAATTATTACATATTTACAGACAGTATTGTGGTGTCTTCTGAAATTTCTGTTGATGTGCACATGCAGACACACACACACACACACACAAATGTGTCTCTTTTAATGTTATTATTAAATATTAACACATAAATTTTCAAGATAAGTGGATTTGATATCTTACTTTTGTACTTTTGAAAAATAATAAAGACAGGTGTGTTGGCTCACACCAAAAATCCCACAATCCCAGGTATATGAGCTCACACCTGCAATCCCAGTACTCAGGAGACTGTGGTAGATTACTGTAAGTTCCAGGCTATCCTAAGCTACACAGTGAGTCAAGGCCAGCCTGAGATACATACCAAAACACTGTCTTTAAAAATCGTGTTTGTTTGAATGGAAGCGCATGAACTATGAACCAATGGCTGAGGGGCCCCCAACTGGATCAGGCCCTCTGAATGGGTGAGACAGTTGATTGGCTTGATCTGTTTGGGAGGCATCCAGGCAGTGGGACCGGGTCCTGTGCTCATTGCATGAGTTGGCTGGCTGTTTGAAGCCTGGGGCTTATGCAGGGTTGCTTGGCTCGGCCTGGGAGGAGGGGACTGGACCTGCCTGGACTGGGTCTACCAGGTTGATCTCAGTCCTCGGGGGAGGCTTTGCCCTGGGGAAGGTGGGAATGGGGGGTGGGGTGGGGGAAGGCTGGGGGGGACGGGAGGGGGGAGAATAAGGGAATGCATGGCTGATATGTAGAACTGAATTGTATTGCAAAATAAAATAAAATAAAATCGTGTTTGTTGTACCCCTAAAGACCAGAAGAGTTTTGTACCCTGGAGCTGGAGTTATAGAAGGTTGTGAGATGCCTGGTGTGGTTGCTGGGAATCAAACTTGGATCATCTGGAAGAATAATATGTGCTCTTAACAGAGCCATCTCTGCAGCCCCTCGTGATAATCTATATAAGGAGCATGTACACCTTTAGTAAGTATCAGATGTCAACTACACTAAGCACAACCTAGAGGGTAATGGTCCCTGTAGCTCTGAGGAAAGAGCCAGATGGGACATCAGACTGAAGGCTAGTGGCATAATGGGCAACTTGCCCCGAGCCCAGCCTCCACATGCACACCACAGTCACAAAGACCAGGACAGTGCCAGCAAGAGTGAGCATGTCAGCAGCCCAGGTATCCAGTGAGCACACAGCTGTGGTTACAAAGACCTGAGAGTAGCACTCGGGGCAGCATGGGCACCCTGAGTTGCCTCTCCATAGAGCTCACTCTGACACTTTTAAAGACTGAACAGAACAAGGAAGGTATCATGTCCTCCACGAGATGCCAGCAAACCATGTTGTTGGTTATTTTTCACTCTTTACTCTTTGGGGGACCCACTACCCAACTCCCAAATAAATCACATAGAGACTTATTTTTTCTTATAAAAAAAAAAGCCCTGCCTTAGCTTGTCTTATTTCTAGCCAGTTTTTCTTAACTTGAATTATCCTGTCTATCTTTTGCCTCTGGGCTTTTACCTTTCTCTATTTCTTTTCTTTTACTTCTTTTTCTGTGGCTGGTTGTGTAGCTGGGTGGCTGGCCCCTGCCGTCTTCCTCTCTTCTCCTTTTCTTGCTCCTTGATCTCTCTTGCTTCCCGGTCCCTCTTTTTCTCCTTGTATTTATTCTCTCTGCCTGCCAGCCCTGCCTATCCTTTCTCCTGCCTTCGTATTGGCCATTCAGCTCTTTATTAGATCATCAGGTGTTTTAGACAGGCAAAGTAACACAGTTTCACAGAGTTAAACAAATGCAACATAAAAGAGTGCAACACATCTTTGCATTATTAAACAAATGTTCCATAGCATAAACAAATGTAACACATCTGTGGTGATATTTTTGTTTGTGCTTTAACAAATAAAGATTTCCTAAAGATCTGAGGGTGGAGCTAGCCACTAGATAAACATAGAGGCTAGGCAGTGGTGGTACATACCTTTAACCCCAGCACTTGGGAGGAGGAAGCAGGAAGATCAGGAGTTCAAGGTCACCCTGGGCTGCACAAGATTGATCCAGTCTAAAAGAGAAACAGAGCCAGGCAGTGGAGGCACACACCTTTGATCCCAGCCCTTGGGATCTCATGCCTTTAATCCCAGCATTACGGAAGTGGAGACAGGAAGTGATGTGGCTGGGTGGACAGAGGGATATAAGGCAGGAGGAGACAGGAGCTCAGTTCTCTTTCAGGCTGAGAATTTGATAGAGGTGAGAAGTCTCTTTAGTGCTGGCTCCTTTACTGAACTTTCAGCATTTACTCTGCTCTCTAGCTCTGGGTTTTTATTATTAAAACCAATTAGGATTTGTGCTACACACATCTTAAAACAATATTCCACCACAAAACTGGGGTTCAGCATGTGTGTAACCACAGCTCTTGGTCCTGCATCAGCTCACGACTTGCAGAAAGCATCCTTGGTAACCATCATCACAACCCACAAGGGCCATTCTTAGAAAAATAAGAGTCAGGGGACATGATAGATGATGATTCTGGGAAACCCAAAGAAGTAGCATCAGGGAAACACAGATCTTCCTGCAGACCTAAGAGCTGGAAATCAGACATTTTTGAAATCCTGGTATCAGGGTAAGAGAACCCTAACCTATTTGTCCATCTGTCTCATCTGTTCTCTCTCCAGCACGCTGCTCTTCAGCTCCATCCCTGCATTAGAAGGAAGGAGGAAAAGACACACACACACACACACACACACACACCCCACACATGTATATATGTATGTATGTATATATATATAATAGGCATTTATATATAAAAAGGATTGCATGTACAAAAATATATAGACATTTATATATATATTAAGGATTATAGATGTGTCTATGCATATGTATATCTTTGCATATGTTACCATATATCCTTCTGTAAATTACCATCTATCTTTAAATATGTATCTTTGCTAAGTCTTACTCAGTTCCTTCATAATACATATCCCTCAGTAGCTACCTTGTGCACCTCACACTTGTTCCTCCACCCGCTAGCTCACACTGGATGTTTCCGTTCACACAGGGAACTAGGACTGCACTGCAATCCGAGAAATGCTGGCATCAGGGGCTCAGAGCTCCAGGGACTTGAGGCCATGTGCCAGGGACACATCACTGGGCCTGAGTCACTGGAAATGAGGGAGGGGACCAGGACCCCCAGAGAGGCTGCCTATTGAGTGACCCACAGGGACACAGACCTATCCTTCCCTATGGCCACAGGAACCTAAGAAACAAATTCCAACTAGCTTTGTAATAAACTTTTGTGAACAGGGAGAATCCTATACCCTAGGATTCTCTTCCTGTGTTCAACAAGGCTCGTGTAAGGAATGTGGGAGCAGAGGCCAGGCAGCAGCTGAGCCATATAGCATCGTCTCTCACCTGCTCCCTCCATGCATGAGACAACAACCAGACCAGCAGCAGCTCCGTGTTCCTCCACCGTTTCACTTCCCCGGGGCCAGATGCGTGTGTTCAGCTTCATGATGAAGGTCTGAGAAGGGCGATGGTTGTGAGATCTGGTAGACTTCAGCACGCCCCCATGGGCTTCTGCTCAGGAATCTAGCCTGCCTTCTTTACCTCTTACTTCCCAAACACCTGCCAAGGGTAAAGCTCCCATGTCAGGTGTAAAAACAGCTACACACAGCCTCCTCCAACAGCAGCCATGGCTACCACCCATGCACACCACCCACCCCAGGGGTCCAGCGTCTCTGTCTCCTTAGCAACCGTTTAAGTTTCATTTCTTAAGAAGCTATACAAATGACTGAGAGTTGCCCTTATCTGTTCTTGTAAAACAAAGGTTTCTGGTGAATAGACCAGAACAGCCCAATGACAGAATGATGGGAAGAAACAAGCTACAAAGCCACTAGAAGGCATGGCAGGAGCCTGAGTACAAGGCACCAACTGAAAGAGACTTGATTACAGCGGCTGCTGTGGATGGTCCAACCGTCCAGTACTCTGGAAAAAGCAAAATTATGGAGAAGAAAGGCCAAGGTTTGCGAGGGATTGAGGAGAGCAGGAGGGTGAACAGGAAGGGCACAGGGTGACTTTGGGGCAGGGAAACCATGTGACACCTTAACAGAAGCTGCAGGTCATTCCACAGACCTGTGGGAGGTGCAGCACAACTACAGACCACTCTGCAGAGAAGGGTGAGGGGAGAGAGTGTGGGGGAGGCAGGCGTAGATTTCAGGAAATCTAGATCCTACAAAAAAAGAGAGACTAAGTTACTCTCACCTCATGATGGGAGGAAAGCTAGGTACAGTCAGCATTGCTGGTTCTGAATTTATAGTTTTGCCAAGGAGAAAAAAAAGAAAAAGAAAAGCTATCAGTAGAAAAACTGCAACCACTGTCTCCAGACAAGTTTCGGTAAGTGTCAAACACTCTAGTCTCAGGCCAAACTGACAGTGCACCCCTCGTCCCTCCCTAACTTCACACTCACACCCTGTGGGACCTTGTCATCTAACCTGCAGCACTCCTGGCCAACGGAGCAGATCCCTCAAGGACCATAACTGCAGAGAGAAAACTGTCTCAACAACCATGCCCTTGAGAAACTTAGCAGAAGGGGGTTGCACAAGGACAGCTGAAGGAGCTGTTCTTCAGAAGTGATGTTGGAAGACCGTGAGGGCGGGGACACGCATGCCCTGAGAAAGGCAAGGAACACAATGTGGGCAGCTGCAGCTAGGGCTGTATTGTGCGTCTACAAGGACAGCAAGTGTGGAGTACGACCATGTGGATCTTTCAGGCCAGTGGGTCAGCTGGCTGGGCTGACACACCTGTCGTGGAGCTTTGCAGTGAGGGGACTGGAAGACTGAGTGGGAGATGGTGCCTCTACAGAATGAGTCTGTGCTGGCCAGCCAAAGCCTCACAGTGACTGCTCTTCCCACACAGCTAAACCCCGGCAGGTCTGCAACCAGAACACAGAATGCTTCAAAGCACCTTTGTTGGTGCTAACAATAAGCTGAACTTCAACGTGGAGGGAATTCTGGCTTAGTAGGGTGGAAGCCGTGCTGTGTAGCACAGGTGGCACTCCTGTCTACACGACCCCTGAAGGTCCCTCTGCCCATGGCTGTGGCCAGCAGAGCAGCCCCGAGGGCATGGGCCACAAGGACATAGTATGTGGAAGCTACCTTTGTGGAAAGCTCAGAAGAGCCACTTTGAATTAATAAAAAAGAACAAAGATCCATTTGAGGATTCTGTGAGTGAGAACACTTGAAACAACTTTTGAAAGCAGAGTCCAGTCCTGGCATTGCGGCTCAGGGGCTGCTAGCCAGCCACTGGCTAGAGTGAAATTGTGTTCTTTGGTGATGTTAAAGATGATTTAAGAATGGAAAGGTAACCCGGGTCGCCTTTTGCCAGCAGGTCCAAAGGACAGTAATTGAAGGAAAGATGAGAATTCACAGCTGCTGTGGTTTGAATACGGTCCAGGCCCTCTGAGGTTCAAGTCGAAACTGGCTGTGACAGTAGTGTCAGGGCAGGGCCCTGGAGAGGTGGTTGGAAAGCTTTCTGTGGACACCTGCTGTCATAGCTCCTCCACAGGCTGAAAGTGTTTGCTTGAGCCCAGGGATTCTAGGACAATGAGGGGAACACAGTGAGACCTCCATCTCGTGAAAAAACAAACAACAACAACAAAACCCCAATGATTCATCAGCTGGGGTGGTTTGAATGAGATGCCCCATATTCTTGGGCATTTAAACACTTGCTCCACAGTTGGTGATGCTGTTTGGGGAAGCTTAGGAAGTGTGCCATCCTGGAAGAAGTGTGTCACTGTGGGCTGACTGTGAAGCTTAAAAGCATCCCACCATCCCCAACTCAGCTCTCTCTGCTTCCTGTTTGCACCTGGAGATGTGTGCTCGTGGCTGCTCCTGCACCAAGCCTGCTGCTGCCAGGCTTCCCCACTTGCAGGCCGAGTGTCTGGTGTCTTCAACAAAAGGGTCTTGCCATATATTTATGGTAAGGGCAAGAGCAATGGTGATATCTTGTGTTGTTTTGGTTGCCTCTGGGGTCTTCCTGATCCATAATTCAGGGAAGTAACCCATGCCTTGTGCTTCAATTTTCATTTAATAACCCATAATTTCTGGGGGCATCACTGTCCAGCCATGCAGGGTAATTTTGTTCAAACATTTTTTAAAAAGTTGTTTATGGCTTCATTTGATTACATTTGCACGTGCCACATATCCCTTCATCCAGCAGTGGACAGTTGGGTGGAGGTACCGAGCTGTACAGCTATAGCTGTAGCTTGGCTATTGTGACTTCATGCAAAACATACATATTCTCTGTGCAGTCATACACAGCCTCGGTTTTCCCTCTTCAGACTGCTGTCACAGTGGCATTCTGCATTTTTGCAGAAAGTGACAGCTGTTTTATCCCACTCAAGCCCTCTGGACACCCATGCTCCTTTGCTGAGGTCTTACACATGAACACCAGCTCATTTGACATCATGGTTACCTGGGTTGTTGCCAAGATGACTTTTAAACAAGGACAAAGAGCAGGGTAAGTTTGAGGCTAAAAAGGAAATCACCAGGTCACGAGATACTACATCTACAGTGCTCTTCTCTGCACAGCTTTGTGCTCAGGTCAGATGGGCTAAGCAAAGGAAATAAAATGCACTGTGATCTGTTGTTGTATACTCAGTACATATGGAACTGCACTTAATCTACACAGTGACCAACTGAAATAACACAGAACTAACTCTATCAGACAAGATAACTACAGCCCAGAAGAAACAAGTGGTTCATGCAGGAGATCTAAAGCAGAGCCACTCAATCTACATCTTCTAGCTGAGACACCCCTATACTTTCTTCTGATATGTCTCCTCAGCAGGATCCCTGAGTCCATCTTTGGCCACAGCCAAGGTTTTTACCCACAGGCTGTAGTGTGGCACAGCAAAAAGAGCAGTAGCCTCTGGTAGATACTAATTGAGTACTTCCTATGTGCAGGCACCAACCTGGGTTCTGGGGATATGGAGATGAGTTAGCAAAAGCCATTGCTTCAGGTTTTAGTTGAGGATGCTGCCTGAGGTACATAAGAGATAAGACAAACCCTGGGATTGGGTGGCCACAGGATCCAAGAGACTCATATTTGAAATGAGAACTGGAAATGTTGACCCTGTAAGAGCAAAGAAAGATGTGGGTAAAAATTAGGATGGTGGTGGAGAAGAAAGCCTGAGGCTCTCATCCCCTAAACTCAGCAATTTTTCACAAAGGCCTTTTATGAAAACCCAGAAACTTAATTTAAAAAATCCTCCAAGACTAATAAAAAGGAAATAATAAAAGAAATAGTGAGGTTTTTCTCTGTCAACAATTATTTTTAAATTAAATGTATTGAATTCCCCAGTGTAAAAGTCTAACTGTGGACTAGGTTAAAGACAAATTATTATTATTATTATTATTATTATTATTATTATTATTATTTGTTTTGTTTTGTTTTTCTGAGACAGGGTTTCTCTGTAATTTTGGAGCCTGTCCTGGATCTCACTCTGAAGACCAGACTGTCCTCAAACTCACAAAGATCCACCTGGCTTTGCCTCCCGAGGGCTGGGATTAAAGGCATGCGCCACCACCACTCAGCTAAAGACAAATTCTTTAAAGATACAAACATTTGCTGCCAATAGAGACTCACTTGACACTTAAGAACCAGAAACTGATCAGAAAGAGTAGAGTACTTACATTGGACAAAACAGACTTCAGGTCAAACCCATCACAACAAATAAGGGACATAAGATAAAAGAATCAATCTAGCGGGAAGATATAACAATTAAAACACAAATGCACCCAACACCGGAGCACATAAACACATAAAGCAAATGATGGCAGGGCTGAGCGGAGACTTCAGTGCCTCGCTTTCAGTAATGGTGGAACATCAGGTCTACAGTGTTGCCGTCACCAGTGAAGGGCAGAAGGCTTGCCCTGCGCATGCTGGGAAGACGGGCTATTCCACTGGCAGCAGCAGAACACACATTCTTTTCCAGCTCTCATGGACTGTCTCCTCGATACATTAAGTATTAAATCACAAAACAAGTCTTCACAAGCTAAGACTGAAATACGATCAAGCACATCCCCAGTGCAGAAAACAAACAAAAATCAGAAGGAAAATGGGAAGACATACAAATATGTGAAAATTAAACAAAATGCCATTAGAGAGCCATCATACCAGAGAGGAATCAAGAAGGAGATTAGAAAACACCCCTCGACAAATGAAAACAGAACACAGGAAACCAAAACTCATGGGAGCCAGCACAAACAGCACTGGGAAGGACGCTGGCTGCCATAAATGCCCACATCCAAGAAGAAGAAAGATCTCAAATAAACAATCTAATTTTACATCTGAAGGAACTGAAGAACGAGGGGAAGCTAAGTCTGGTGTTAGCAGAAAGCAGGAAATAAGAATGAGGTCAAAGACAAACAGAAAACAGACTGTGAAAAAGATTGATGAAGGCAAGAGTTGGTTTTTTTGTTTTTTTTTAAAAAAACAAAATTGGCAAGCACTTGGCTAAACTAATTAGGAAATAAATAAACCAGCAGTGAAAAAGTTGACATCACACTACCATCACAGGAATTAGGACGATCGCTAGACTGCATCGCACAAGCAAATCCACGAAACAGGAATGGCTAGTTCTTGTTCCCAGGAGCAAGCCTTGAAGGGATGACCTGCCCAGAACTGTAAGGAGATGAGCACTGAATCGGGATTCAGAACCTGGGCTGACAAAGCCCAGACCAGGCCGCCTACCTTTGAATTCTACCAGACATTTAACCCTTTCTGAGCAGCTGAGGAAGAGGGGCATTTCCAGGCCAATTCTCTGAGGCCTGCAGTAGCCTGGTACCAAAGTGCAAGGAAAGAAAACAGCAGACCAGAGTTCCTAATGAACACAATTTGAAAATCCCCAACAAAATACTAAGACATGAAATCTAACAGCACATTACAAAGATCCTTCACAGGGCCAGTGAGACGGCTCAGTGGATAAAGACACTGGCTGACAAGTCTAACAGCCCGAGTTCAATCCTGATGACCCACATGGTGGGAGGAGAGGACCAACTCCTGTAACTCATCCTCTGACCCCTACATGTGCACCATAGCTCATATGTATGTGCATAGGACACACGCAAACACAACAAATAATAAATAGATAAATAAATGCAATTTTAAAAACTTTTTAATGTTAATAAAAAGATCATATACTATAATCAGGTGGATTTTTTTCTTCTGAGGTGCAAGGATGATTCAATATATAAAAATCAATTAATATAGTATACCACTAATAGAAAAATAATTAAAAATTCATATAGTCATCATAATTGATACAGAAAAAGCATTTGGGATCATTTAACATTCTTTCATAATTAAAATAAGACTCCCAAAATACTAGGAACAGAAGTTAAAAAAAACAAACACACGACTCAACATTGTAAAGGCCACATGTGAAAGGCCACAGATATCACACCCAGTGTGAAAACCAAGGCACTGAAACTATGGTGAGGGCAAGACAAGGATGCCCAGTGGCCCTGACTCTACTCAGCCCAGTGCTGGGGCCACAGCACAGCCACTGAGTCAAGGGACTGTGAAGATGGCTTCCAGGTCAGAGGGAAAGAGTCAAGAGCTGCCCCTACACATGGAGCTAACAGCCCGCCAGCTCCTCATAGCAACAGGAAGGATGACACTGACAGAGACGCAGCTCCAACAAGGGGATTCCATCCCTCACATTCGAAAAGTTAGTAGCCCTGGTCACAATATTCTCTCACAACCGCTCTCCCTGCCCTGAGGGTGGCTGTCTTCTGTGTCTCCATCTGGCTGTCCCTCTGGTCATGTCTGATTGGAAGATACTCTAAAGAGCTCACTTTAGCTTAATTACCAACTTGCCTACACTCTGGACCACTCCATGAGTGGTCCTCACAGGAAGGTTCAAGAGGATATTACAGATGTTCACGGTAGGACACCATTAGCAAGTGCAGGTTAAGAACCTTAGGTAGTGGTGGTGTGTGAATGGAGTACTGCCAGACACTCAAGTCAACATGCCCACATTAGGAGTGGAGAGATGGCTCAGCTGTTAAGAACACAGGCTTCTCTTGAAGAGGACCTGGGTCCCATTCCCAGTACCTACATGGAGACTCAACTATCTATACCTCTAGTTCCAAGGGATCCAATGTCCTCTTCTGGCTTCCATGATCACTGCACACAAGTGAGATATATATATATATATATATATATACCATACATGCAAGCAAAAAAATACACACATAAAATTAAGATAAATCTTTCCTTTAAAAGTCCTCGTTAGAGCCAAGCATGGGGAATCCTATTGAAGAGAGGGAGGAAGGCTTGTACAAGCCAGGGGAGTCAAAGTCATCACAAGAAAACGCATAGAAACAACTAACCTGGGCTCATAGGAGCTCACAGACTCTGGACTAACAGCTAGGGAGCCTGCACAGGACCAACATAGACCCTCTACATATGTGTGACTGTTGTGTAGCTTAGTCTACTTGCAGGACTCCCAACAGTGGGAGCAGGTATAAGTGGACGTTTCCTGTTCCGAATGCCCAATCCCAAATAACCAACTGAATATGAGTTATAAATGCTTGGCCAATAGTTCAGGCTTATTACTAACTAGCTCTTACATTTTATGTTAACCCATATCCCTTATTTATGCTCTGCCACATGACAGTACCTTTATTAGCATGGCACGTTCATCTCCTTCTCCCTCTGCATCTGACTGGCAACTCCTGACTCTGCCCTTCTTCCCATCATCCTCAGTTTGGTCACCCCACCTATACTTCCTGCCTGGCTACTGGCCAGTGTTTTATTAAACCAATTTGAGTGACAAATCTTTACAGTGTACAAGAAGATTTTATTCCACAGCAAGCAGGGACTGTCCCTAATGCTTTGGCTGGCTTTTGGGACCCTATTTCTCATACTGGATTGCTTTGCCCAGCCTAAATACAAAGGTGGGGGGAGCTTAGCCCTACCTCAACTTGATGTGCCATGCTTTGTTGACACCCATGGGAGGCCTGCCCCTTTCTGAACAGAAACAGAGGAGTGTATGGGGGGCAGAGGAGAGGTGGGGGAGGGAATGGGAAGAGAAGATGGAGGAGAAACTGCAGTTGGGATATAAAATAAATGAATAAATCTAATTAATAAAAAAATCCTCATTAGACCCATATTGTAACCATTTTCACAATTACATCATCAAGAATTTTTTTATCAATTTTTGAACGTAGGATGTGTCTTCAGTGAAACAAAATGGAATGAAATTTCTAAAAAAACAAACAAACAAACAAACAGTAAGTGGTAAAGTCAAAACTGACACCAATCTGACTTGATCATACAAGAACAGCTCTGGGGAGAGACATGGAGACACCAACCAATCAAACTCACAGACTGAAGTCCTGGCTCTTGCACATGACTATTCCTAGGGACACAACCGTTGAAGAGATCATTTAAGCTACATAGGTGGCCCTGATGTAATTTGACTGACATTCTTGTAAGAAGAAATCTGGGCAAAGAACCAGGGGAACATGGGCATCAAAAAGAGCTTGTGCAGATGAGTGAGAAGCCAGGGAGAGAACCCCTGACCCCAGACACTGGATTTGCTGTCATGCGGTTCTGGAGTTTCAGCCCCTAGAACCACGGATGATACATTTCTGTCCTTTGAGTCACTTGGTGTGCAGAGCTGTTATAATGGCCATGTTTGTGTCACTATAACTAAAATAACTAACAGAAACAACCTAAGATTGATTTGGGCTATTTGAGTCCATCAGAACCGAGAAAACACAGCTAAGTTCACAGCAGTCAGATTGGTGCTAACTCATCAGTTATGCAGTGGAGTGCCAGACCCAAAGTGGAGGCTGAGATAAAGCTTCAAAGGCTAGAGACCTACTTCTGCCAGCAGGGCCCCACAGTGGAGCCATCAGGCAGGGACATTTACCTGTAAACCATAACAACTTCAATATGACAGCCCTGGCAAAATACTACAGGGGGGAAATGGCAAAAGAAAGGAGATTAGTGAGGGGCAGAGAGAGAAAGGGAGGAAGAGAGGGAGAGGAGGAATGGCGGAGTGCTCTTTATTCTTGATTCCCCTTCAGGGAGGAGCTACCATAGACTGAAGGAACAGAAGAGAGAGTACAGCTATGGAGGACTGCCTTCACATCTCCAGGGACTGTGCTGTGCATACACTGGCGCTCTGTACACACCATCATCCCTCTAGGGATCCACTGACCTCCTATGAGGAAGGGTTTGCTGTGGTGGTATTGTGTTCCCCGAAATATTGTGCACACTAACAAACTTATCTGGGGTCAGAGAACAGAACAGCCACAATATTAAACATAGAGGATAGGTAGTGGTAGCACATGCCTTTAATCCTAGCGTTCCAGAGGCAGAGATCTACCTGGATCTCTGTGTGTTCAAGGATACAGCCAAGCATGGTGACTCACGCCTTTAATCCCAGAAAATGAGCCTTTAATCCCAGGGAGTGATGGCAGAAAGGTATATAAGGCATGAAAACCAGAAATTAGAAGCATTTGGCTAGTTAAGCTTTTAGGCTTTGAGCAGCACAGTTCAGCTGAGATCCATTTGAATGAGGACTCAGAAGCTTCCAGTCTGAGGAAACAGGGTCAGCTGAGGAATTGACAAGGTGAGGTGGCTGTGGCTTGTTCTGCTTCTCTGATCTTCCAGCATTCACCCCAATACCTGGCCCCAGGTTTGTTTTTATTAATAAGACCCTTTAAGATTCCTGTTACAGTTTGCATTACCAGCCCTTGCCTATTCATCATGGCATGCTTCCCTGGGAAGCATTCAAAAGAAACCATACTGGATTCCTGCAAAATCCTTGGATTCCATTTTTAGGAGGCTTTCTGGATTAGTCATAGGGTTGGGGGTTTGCATGTTTACCTAAACATAGAATCCTAATTTTTCTACCAAGGAAACTTCTAGCTCTGATTTCCAAGGGCCAGGGAGGTGAACTGATTTACAGACAACTCAGTTGTCTCCATGGAAAATGAATTCCCCAAAGCAGGGATCAGTGTTCCCTGGAGTGCCACCAATGGCCCTGTGTTTGGCTGTTTTCCGTGGGCAGAAGCATGTCACGGTTGTCATGCTGCAGAGTGGAGGCACCTGTGTGTTGACTGGTGCCCAGACCTGGTGCCATTGATCATCAGCGAGAGAAGAGAGCTTCTGCAGCACACAGAGACAGAGCCTCCTACCACAGCTGAGAAAACAATGTTCTGGAAGATGAGATGAACTCCCAGCCTCCTGGGAACACTGCTGCCGTGGGGTGGGGGTAGACTCCCTTTACCTTCAGTTGGAGAGACTGAGACAGCAGTACTGGGGAGGTGGAGTAGGACATCAGTCCCTTGTCTGTTTCCATTGGACTCTGAGAACTCCGGGTGGCCACATCCTTTCCAGATCCCTGACGTCAGAGGATTGTAGCACAGGGCAGGCAGCAGGGCATGCCTGTACCTCGTTTGCCACTGGTTGGTTTCTCCAAAACATGGTGCCACTGAAAGAGTGTGTGAAACAGGATGCCAATACACAGTCTTCCTAGAGGAAAGAGAGTGCTTACAGACAGAAGGGGCGTGGAAAGACTATAGGTGTGTGGACCAGTTAGCCTTTTATTACACGGGGGAGGCAAGCTTGCAGTCCAAATGTTTTAAGGTCTTTGTTTTTAAAGATTTATTTATAATGTATGTGTGTGGATGTTTTGCCTGTAGGCATATCTGTGCACCATGTGCATACCCCCACTGCCTGCAGAGGCCAAAAGAGAGCATTGGATCCCCTGGAACTGGAGTCACAGACAGTTGTTAGCTATTATGTGGGTGCTGGGAGTTGAACCTGAGACATTTGGAAGAGCAGCCAGTACTCTTAACCACTGAGCCATCTCTCCAGTCCCTACTTCTGGAGTATGCAGAAGGTGTGGTAAGGATAAACACTGGACCAATGAATGTAGAGCAACAAGGGACAGACAAGGTAATCCTTTGCCTCTGTCCTCGGGAAACTCCCAGAGGAGCCGCATGCAGACCCCCACAGCAAATTCAGTTCAGACCTTTCCTGCCATTCATTGTAAAGCTATTTCCCATTTTTTAATGTGGAAAAAAAATTCTCTTTTAGCTAGTTTCTCCCTTTAAGATATCTGATATCTTAATTGACTTACCAAGTCTGCGTAGAACAGAAGTCTGAGGGAATTTCAAAGCGGCTACCTAGCATGCTTGCAGTCCAAGATGGGAATCCAGAGAGAGAGAGAGAGAGAGAGAGAGAGAGAGAGAGAGAGAGAGAGAGAGAGAGCGCACCTACTACCTACCAGGAGAAGAGAAAAAAGCTAAAAGCTAAAGTCCAGTCATGTGCTCCGGCCTGAGCCGTTTCAGGCCTGAGCCAGGGGTCTGTACACCCACAAGCAGTCTAGCTGCTCATAGCTCTGGCCCCTTTAAGCTCTGGCCACGTGAGTTGGAGATCTGGCCACAAGTAGCTCCAGCTAGCTGCATGTAGCAGGTCCACTTGTAGCTCCATCCAGACCTGGGGACCTGTAAGGCCACCAAAGGTTTTTAAAAGAATTCTTGCCCCATGTTGGGTGCCAATTGTAGATGAATTTCTAAACAGTCTTATTAAATAAGAAACACAGAGCCAAATACAGTGGTGTAAGCCGTAGAGATCAGAGCAATAGCCGCCAACTAACCTTAGCTCACCATGCTGCCATAGCTTCCCAAGAGAGAGCTTCTTCCCGTCTAACCTGCACCTTTATTGCCTTCCTGTTCTGCCTTCTCATTGGCTCTAAGCCCAGCCACATCACTTCCTCATCACTGCTTGTCTATACTGGGATTGAAGGTGTGCGTCACCATGCTTGGCTATGTCCTTGACCACACAGAGACCCTGCCTGCCATGTGATTGGATTAAGGGCGTGTGCTACCACCACCTGACTTCTGTTTATGGCTATGACTTCTGATCTCCAGGCAAACTTTACTTATTAACATACAAATAAAATATCACATTTCAGCACAAATAAAATATCACCACAGTATGATATAAGTGAGCCCATGAGTAATCAATCCTTTCTTAAGTGGGAATTATGTGGCTAAGAGTGCCAGGCCACATGAAGCCCTTGGGCTGATGGAGGAGACAGAAGGCAGAAGAAATGATGCTTAAGTGAGCGAAGTCCCTGCTGTCACTTATGAGTTCCATGCTGCAGACCCTAGCTTGAAGGCCATCAAGGAGCTGAGCCAAGTAGCCCCCACTACACAGTTCATTCAGGTTCAGAGTCTGCAGAGCATACACACTGACCTCCTTGGGCACAGCAGCAGACCTCCCATGCCCTACAATTCTCTTGGTCCAGAAGTCAGGCAAGAGTTCAAAGGCTCAGCTCCACTGCATCGAGGGACTTTCCAGGGCACTCTGGAGATGGGGGAGGCTCAGTGGCAGGAGGCTAGGCTGGCAGGAAAGCCAGGTCTGCAATCTGAGCACCTCTGAGCTGTCACTCCCAATGCGTGGCTTCACATGATGTGGCAGACTCCAGACAAGTTCAGGGTGGCTACATTTCTCCCATGGGACCTGTGTTCCCACTCAAGAGTATAAAGTCATATCCTCTTCCACCCTGACCTCAAGGTCCTGCATATGAGACTCAATGCACTGCAGTGATGATCCATGAGTCTGTAGTCACCTGACTCAAAGGGATGGGCCCCTTCTTCCCTCTCTCTGTGAAGGGAAGTTCTTGTGCCATGAGAGACAGTAACAGCCACCTTTGTAAATTATACTCTACTCAACACCACAAAGCCAAACTAAACCACTGGCTTCTGGAACCACTGGCCATAAGTCAAACATGCCCACCCTCTCTCCTGACTAGCTATAGTCCATCCTTCAAGGACCACCACACACACCACCATGAAGCCCACATGTATCAAACAGGGTGTGCTCCCTGTTCAGGCCTTCCGTCACATTCTAGAAGCTGTACTCAGGTGCATGCTCACTCCTCTCCTGGCCCATCTGTGTCTGTTCTGACCTGGATAGTCCTGGCCATCCAAGCGCATGCTCTCCACCTCCCTGAAGGTCCTGTGTCTGGGTTGGCCTGACTCATAGTATATTTGAATCCCATAAATTGGCCAGGCATGCACCCTGAGAGTCTTTAATCAGGGTAATATGTACAAGGGATATGTCTACCAACAAAGTATGTCCCTAAAGTGTTTAGCAGCCTTTGATCACTTACCCAGTTGGCAGGCTGTAGAGAAAGCTGGACAAGCAACATCATCATTTACACTGTCCAGGCTCATATTTATTTCCATAGCTCTAAAATATGATACTTAGGAACTAGATTCTCAATCTACCAGGCCAATACTCTTGGCTGAACACATTCTGCAGTGGGGTCTCCAGGAGTCCTGACACCCCTCTTCCATCTAGCAGTGCAATCCTGTGCCAACTATAGCTGTGCGACCTTCTAGTCCGAGGTCATCAAACTACAACCCAGGGGACTGAATCTGGCCTACCCCTGTTTGAGTCCAGTATGACCAGAACACAAACACACTCACTCCGAACCTGTTGTCTGTGGCTGCTTGCACACAGCAGCAGCAGAGTTGAGTCATATGCTATAGAGATCGTCTGGCTACACAACCTTAAATGTCAGTTATGTGACCTTCACAAAATTTCCCCCAAGTCTGCTGCAAATACACAAAGTGTGCACACAATTGCCCCATCTAGAGATCCACAGCCAAGGAGAAGCGTCAGCTGGCAAGTCCCACAGGATCTCACAGGAGGGACAAGAAGGCTCCAGAGATCCCCTAAGAGGTCCCCATCATCACTGTCAAATATACATCAAGAAGACTGGAAGAGTTGGTATAGCTGGAGAGTTTCCAGCTCCCACCAAGTCCCAGCAGTCCTGCAGCCCAGTTATGAAATAAACACACAGACGCTTATATTATTTAAACTGTTTGGCCTAATGGCTCAGGCTTCTTGTTATCTAGTTCCTATATCTCAAATTAGCCCATATCTGTTAGTCTATAAATTGCCACGTGGCTCCTGGCTTATTGGTACCTTACATCTCACTTTTCATGGCAGTGGGTGGCAGCGTCTCTCTGCCACCACCTTCCACCTCCCCACATTCTCCTCCTTCTTGTCCCTCCTACTCTATCCTTCCTGCCTGGCTACTGGCCAATCAGCATTTTATTTATCAATCAATCATAGCAACATATATTTACAGCATACAGGACATCCGACAGCAAGCTGGAGAGATGGCTCAGTGGTTAAGAGCACTTGTGGCTCCTACAGAGGACCCAGGTTTAAATCCCAGCACCTACATGTGGCCTACAACCATCTATAACTCCAGTGCCAGAGGATCTGACACACTCTTCTGGCCTCCATGTGCAGCAGGCACACATGAGGTGCACAGACATACATGCCAGCAAAACACTCATACACACACAAAAATAAAAGTAAATCTTTTCTTCTTAGTGAGATAAAGAGACTGGGTTCCTCCTGGACCCTCCAGGCCACCCCAGCCTCTGCCTCAACCCTTTCCTGTTGAGATAATTGAGACCCAATGTTGGGGAATATTATTTTAAGGTGTGTTACTTTTGTTTATTTTGCATTTGTTTACCTCTGTGAAACTGTGATACTTTGCCTATAAAACACCTGATGCTCTAATAAGGAACTGAATAGCCAATAGCAAAGCAGGAGAAAGGATAGGCGGGGCTGGCAGGCAGAGAGAATAAATGGGAGGAGAAATCTGGGAGGAAAAGGAAGAAGGAGGAGGATTCCAGGGGCCAGTCACCCAGCTACACAGCAAGCCCCAGAGTAAGAAAGAAAGGTAAAGCCGGGCAGTGGTGGCACACGACTTTACTCCCAGCACTTGGGAGGCAGAGGCAGGTGGATCTCTGTGAGTTCGAGGCCAGCCTGGACTACAGAGTAAGTTCCAGGAAAGGCACAAAGCTACACAGAGAAACTCTGTCTCAAAAAACCAAAAAAAAAAAAAAAAAAAAAAAAAAAAAGGAAAAGAAAAAGAAAAAAAGAAAGAAAGGTATATAGGAATAGAGAAAGATAAAAGCCCAGAGGCAAAAGATAGATAGGGATAATTTTAAGTTAAGAAAAGCTGGCTAGAAACAAGCCAAGCTAAGGCTGGGCATTTATAATTAAGTATAAGCCTCTGTGTGTGATTTATTTGGGAGCTTGGTGGTGGGCCCTCAAAAGAGCAACAACCCCTTCTCTTGAATCAACCAAGAGCTAAGGTTGGAATAATATCCAAGGAAAACCCAGAGAGGTAAAAACAGGGTAAGACATCAGAGAGCTCAGATGGACTTGCTTACACAGAGGACTAGGTTGCTATTGGAAGGTAAATGTCACCCCAGCCAGCTCAACAAGGCCTGCCTTTGGGTCCACAGCCCACAGCCTCCCATCAGCCACACAGCAACAATCTTGGCTGGCCCAAATGCTGGATCCCCACTCAGCATGATATTCAAGTACATCCTGCAACATCCTCTTTCTCTCAGATCCTACCTCACCAGATTAAGTTGGCATCCTTGTCCTATGATCACTTGGGTGTGGTCCAGTGCATTCCTTCCCCATAATGAACTACCTGCCGGGTGACTCCTCAAAAGGAGCATTTCTACACTCACCCATCTTCAAGGGAGAGAAGCAGATCTTCCCCTGAGCTCCAGAAATGCTTAGGTAGGCTTCTATTCCAGGTGTCACACTTAGAGCCTTTTTCTTAAAGACAAATTTTGTATACTCCAGACCATTGAGCTCTCAATAGGATGAGTTTTAAGAATCAATATGTTGCCTGATCACTTTGTAATGTCAAAAGCATCATTTTAATTGTCTGTGTCTCTATTTTCTCAAAGTGGAATATAATTCTAACCTCACAAGTGCTTGATATTGTGACTCGCATGGGATGAATGGGGTTTGAACAGATGAGGGAAACAGCATTCCCACCACCAACATGAGAGTCATCTCTCACGTGCCCCTTTCGGAATAGAGCTGGGTTTCTCCCTGTTATCCTAATTCACTTCATTTACCCATTTTTATACCATGTAAATACCTCTCATTTTACTCCATTCTCAAGGCAGCAGTGAGAAGAAACAGACATTGCCATGAGTTGGATGTGCACCTGGTTATGTTCTATTGAAATATAAAATTTTCAGGATAGTCTACATCCATGCTTTCTTACCTCCATCCAAAGTAAGTCCCATGTATTGAGCTGAATTTACACCTATCGATCAAATGCATATGTGCCTGATTTGCATAAGAAAATGGCTGGACAGGAAGATTTAAATGCCAGGGTGAGTCTGCCCCAAGCACTTCCTTTAACCTGCAGACTCATTTGAGCTCTTAACCTTGGTTTTCCCAGCTACAGCAACAGGGATTTGGACTAGATTCTATCTGTCTACTTTAGAAGATGTACAGTTTGAGAAAATGGTTAAGGAGCCTAAAATTTGGAACCAGTTTAATCACTGAAGAACAAAGCTTGCAGCTTCCCAGAAACCAGAATCCAACCTTCAGTTTGATTTATTTGTAATGCAATCCTTCCCATTGCTGTTCTATTCCCTAACTGCATCCAGACAACACTTTCTCTGGAGCTACAAGAACTGGGCATTTCTCTAATAAACTTGAACTCAAAAACTGGCACTTCTGGTCACATACCACCATGTCAAATCTATGAAATAACACTAATAATCTATGAAGAAACCCAAAACAGGTGATGTTATCTTGAATCTAACCCTAACCTTCAGGCATCTCATTATGTAAGCCAATAAGTCCTCCCACCTCCCTTTACAGTGGTGTGCTTACAAAGAAAACTGGTTGACACAGATCTAGACTGACTGGAGTCCAGCACCTGACATTCGAGAGGTACCTGCCAGTCAATACCATCTTGCTAGTCATATTCTACCCAGGACTCATGGCCATACTCTACCCAGGAATCATGGCCATACTCTACCCAGGAATCATGGCCATACTCTACTCAGGGGTCATAGCCACACTCTACCCAGGGCTCATGGCCATACTCTACCCAGGAATCATGGCCATACTCTACTCAGGGGTCATAGCCACACTCTACCCAGGGCTCATGGCCATACTCTACCCAGGAATCATGGCCATACTCTACCCAGGAATCATGGCCACACTCTACTCAGGGGTCATAGCCATACTCTATTTAGGGCTCATGGCCATACTCTACCCAGGCCTCCAGTGAGTTTCTCTGGAGACTAAGGCTCTGTCTTCTTCCTTTTGAACTCACCTATGGCACAAACTACTCAGCACACAAAACCCTTTTCTTGAGCTGATAGAACATTTTGGATAACTGAGAATCAAGACAAATCTTTTTATTTGAGATGTTAAGTCTTTCCCTACACAAAGATCTCACTGAGCTGCCTTGAATCTCCATCAACCAGCAAGTCTGCATTTATGATGTGGTCTATCCATCTACCCACCCAAAGGAACATCATTCAACAAGAGAAGAATCATATGACATGCGGGTGGACCTCTAAAATGTTTTGCTAAGCAAAACAGGAAAATGTTATGTGGTCCCATTTGTATCAATGTTCAGAAAAGGTAAATCTACAGGGACAGGGTAGAGCAATGGTCACTGGAGTGTAGGAAACAGGGACAGACTTAACAGTAAGTACGTGTGAGACACAGAAGAGTGACAAAAATGGTCCAGAACTAACCATGTTTGTACAAGTTGTATATTTACTTTTCAAAAACTCATTGAGGGGCTAGAGAATCAGCTAAGGAGTTAAGACACTGACTGCTCTTCCAGAGAACTTGGGTTCAATCCCCAGCACCTACATGATGGATTACAACCATCTCTAACTCTGGTTCCAAGGGATCTAATGCCCTCTTCTGGCTTCCATGTGCACTGTACAAATGTGATACACATACATATATGCAGTCAAACATCTATTAACATAAAATAAAAAAGTAAATAAGCCTTTTTTAAAAAAAATCATTGGATTGTGCACTTGAAGTGGGTGAATTATATGCTGTGTAAAAATATAACTGAATAAGATACTTTTAATTCTCAAATTCACAGGCCTGGCCTACGGCTGCTCATCAATGATAAGAGCACATACTAGGCACATGTGAAGCCCTCTATCCTAACACCAAAAATTTTAAATTACTTTAAAAAGTAGAATTCACAAAAAAATATATCCAAAATCCTTCTCAGATCATCGGACTGTACCCTTTATCTCTTAATTGCTGGAGGTTTTACATTTTAGATGCACAAGTTTCAGGTGTGGGCTGAGTTCATAAATCCTGCAAGACTGACCCGGAAGCTTTGGGGGTTTTTAATGGTGACATCTCCACTCTTAACCACCTGCAGGTACTCCCACTTGTGTGTGCCAGGTTTTTCTTGAGAGTGTTTGTCGTGATCTCTTCCATCTCTTTCCAGAGCTTCCTGAAAGAAAAGACAGAGACTCAGAGCAGCATGGCAACCTCAGCTAGCAATTCTGTCTGTCTGTAGCAAATAGTAGAAGCCCTGTGTTTGTATGCTGTGTGGAATCCTGGGCACTTGTGTGTCATTTGGGAAGCACTGGTGGCCTACTGCCAACCACCTCCAAACAGAGCAGCTACTCAAGCCCAGGGCCAATGAGTCAAGTTTGTGTTTACAGAGGAAATGAATACTTAGAGCAGATCAAAGGTCCAATGTGATAATTAGAAACACGCCTTTCACTGTTCAGCTGCCAAGGATCCCTCCCTCCAAGATGCAGGAAAGTCACCAGGCACTGGTTTCAACCAGCCCCACACTCCATCCCGAGGCACTGGACTGGCTTTTGTTTCTCTGCTGTGGAATCACACAAATGTCTCACTTCGCCCTATTTGTTCTTCTCAGGTTTCTGACCTCTCCACATCCTTTCACACCCCCAGTGCCTTTTATCTGGTGCTAGTCTCCCACCCAGAGCTCTCACTGCCTGCTGATAGAACACTCTCTGTGCTCCCCTTTGCCCTTAGATCCCAGGGTGGGCCTGCCCTACCCCACCTCACAGCAGCTCTGTGTATGGTCACACAGTATCCTTCAGCATCGTCTTTGCTGCCAACATACTCTAGTCCCACTGGCCTCTTAATTCACAGAGCAAAGAGCAGCACCCTGCTTGACTTGTCCCTCCAGTTCTCACCAGTGCCTGCCCTGTCTCAAAACCCTTTTGTGTGTGACTCTGTCCCTCAGCCTTAGAAAGCAGGAAAGGGAACCACAGTGCAACATCGCCTGACTTACATGTATGAGATCCACAAATCCCACCTGCTTTGACCTATCTGCAAGGCACACATATCTCTGCACATTGAGTCCTGACTGATGAAGCTTTTTCTTTACTTCTCCACGGGCTAGATGGAGGTGAGACAGGAGAGCCCAGAGCCCTGGATACAATTTCCTTCCTCCTTGATCAACTCCTTTCCATGTCTGACACCCCCTCTCTCTTTTGCAGGGTCTCCCAGCAGACTCAAGTGCTCCCAGCAGACTCAAACATGCAGCACACAGTCACATGGGGAAGAGGTCAAGATGGAGACTGAGACAAGGAAGTGGAGGGTTGTGGGAACCTGAAGGTGGGGTTGCAGCCACTTCGGCACACGGCCTCCCTGGGTGTCCATCCTGTGATTTTTTTTCTCCAGCCACCATTCCTAAGGGTTCAGCTCAGATCTGCAGCTCAACCACAAGCCATTCCCGCCTCTGTCTCCCCTGACCATGTGCATTCTCTCCAAACAAGTATATTTGCTGCCCTTTCTCTTTATTTTGTCACTCATGGTCACCTGACAACATTACCCACCTGTCATCTGTACACACACACTCGCGTCCCCTGTTTTATCACCATGATCTGTCTCCACAACAGTTCGTGGAGAGTCCCACCTCTACTCTTCTGGCTTTTCACATTTCTGAGTCATCTCCTGATCTTGCCAACTTCCTTGTCACTTTTAGGGCTCTGCATTGACAGAAGAGTGAAGAGTCTGTCTTTTATAAAAGTAGCAGAATACAAAAATCAACATAAAGTAGCTTTTCAAACTATAAGGAACTTACAGTGCAGAAGCCAGGGAAGTAACCCCATTAAAGCGGTTTTTAAAAGACTAAGAATCAGTCTAACCAGGGAGTCAGAGGCATTGGAAGACAGACTGGGAAAACGGTTTATGAAAATGACCTACAGGTTCAATGTAATCCCCATCAACGAAACTTCCAGAGGGGAACACAGGGGATGCCCTTCAAACAGATGCAGGCAAGAGCTTTCTGGGAAGGACTCTAGCAGCACAGGGAACAAACCCAAGAACAGACAAGTGGGATTGCATTGAATTAAAAACTCTACAGAACAAAGGAACAACAAACAGAGTAAAGATAGTGTGTTGATTGTTTTTATCAACTCGACACAAGCCAGAGTCATCTGGGAACAGGGAACCTCAACTGAGAAAATGCCTCCATCAGACTGGCCTACAGGCAAGTCTGTGAGGCACTGTCTTGATTAATAATTGTGTGGAAGGGCCCAGTCCACCATGGGTGGTGCCACTCCTGGGCAGGTGGTCCTGGGTTCTATAAGAAAGTAGGCTAAGCAAGCCAATGAGCAGGATTTCTCTGTGGTCTCTGCTTCAGTTCCTACCACCAGGTTCTTTCCTAGAGCTCCCAACTGGCCTGATTTCCCTCCGTGATGGACTGTAAGCTATAAGGTAAAATTATCCCTTTTCCTTTTCGGGTTGCTTTGTCATAGTGTTTATTACACCAGTAGAAAGTTAACTAGCCTGCAGATGAGGAAGAAATTGTGCCAACTATATATCTGACAAGAAATTAATATTTAGGCTCTAAAAAGAAATTCAAAATTTAAGTAACCCCTCCCCAAATCACCCAATTAATAAGAGGACTAATGAACTGAAGAGTCAAGGAAGAAATACTGATGGACAGTAAATATTTGTAAAAATGTTCAACATCCTAAACCATCAGGACAGTGCAAATTAAAACTGCTTTGAGGCTATATCTCACCCAGTCACAGTGGCTTTTACAGAAAAAGGAGAAATAAAGAAAAGAAAGAAGTGAAATGAAAAATACAGTGAATGTTGTACGGACTTGGACAAGGAGGAACCCCAGATACTGCTGGGGGGAGTGCAAAATGATTCTGCCAGTGCATGGAAATCAGCACTGATATTCTCAAAAGACAAAATGTACAAGTACTGCATGATTTAACTATTCTACCCTTGGCATAGACGCAAAGGATTCTAAATCAGCGCACTACAGGAGCACTTGTCCACAATGTCTATTTTACATGTCTGTTTTAAAAGATGAGTCACCTTGGAGAGATGCTCAGTTAAAGAAAAAAAATCAGGTAAGGCACGGATAGCTTCAGGGAGATACTGTGTCCGGGGTAGAACCTTTTGGTTTGTTTCCTATGTGTTTAGTGTTTGGGAGTTGGGGTTAGTTGTGATGGTGGTGGCGGTGGTATGTGTGTGTGTGTATGTGTGTGTGTGTGTGTGTGTGTGTGTGTGTGTGTGTGTGTGTGTGTGTACACATGCAAGTGGAGGCCAGAAGTCACCCACAAGTATTGTTCATCTTGTTTCTGAAAGGTGTCTCCCACTGGCCTGAAACTTACCCAACTAGGCTGGCTGGTCAGTAAACTCCAGAGACCTTCCTGTTTCTGCCCTCCCAACACTGCGGTTAAAAGTGTGTGCCACTGAGTCCAGCTTTCCCTCATGGGTCTTTGGGGTCATACTCAGGACCTCTGCCAGCACTTTTCTGACTGAGCCATCACCCTAGTATATTTGGGGGGGGAGTGCATATATGTATACATGTGTATACATGTGGAGACCAGAATATACTGTTGGGTGATACTCCTTGGCAAATTTGTATACATGTGTATACATGTGGAGGCCAGAATACACCCTGGGTGTCACTCCTTGGCATATATGTATACATGTATATACATGTGGAGGCCAGAATACACCCTGGGTGTCACTCCTTGGCATATATGTATACATGTGTATACATGTGGAGGCCAGAATACACCCTGGGTGTCACTCCTTGGCATATATGTACACATGTGTTTACATGTGGAGGCCAGAATACACCCTTGGGTGTCACTCCTCCTAAGGTGCCATGCTCCTTGTTTGTTTGTTTTTTAAATCTCTTTTGGTCTCTCTGAACCTGGAACTCAGCAGTTAGTCTAGGCTGGCTACACTTGAGCCTCAGGGAAACTGTCCACCTCTGGCTCCCCAGCACTGGGACTATAAGACACATCACTATGTATGTAAACATTTCTATGTGGGTGCTGGGGATCAAACTCAGGTCCTCATCTTCACGTGACACACACTTTACTGACTGAGCTATTGCCACAGTCCCTAGGAGTACTTTGCAATTGTTTATTGCTTTTATAAGTAGAAAACTTAAAAGGCCATTTCCACATGGTGCCTGAAAAGACACAACCTTTCCCCAGCACAAATCGACAAAGGCAGCTGTTGCCAGGTGACAGGGGGACAATTGGAGTTATGTTTCCGTTTCTTGGGGAACCAGGATTAATGGGACATACCCACAAGGCCACTTTCTAGGAACTGAGGAGTTAACCAAGTGTACAGCCCTAGGCTTCCTGGAAACTAAAGCACAGGCTGCTTTGACCTCTCGCTCAGACACGGAAGCCTTTGATTGAAATTGTGCCGTCAGGTCTGTCTCTCCACAAACAAATGGAATGTTCTGCACTGCCAGTATTTGGGGACACATAGTTTGCTTCTTATGAAGAAAAATAAACTGTATCATAACAACCAAGATATAATGGATAAAACATGCCTGGTGTTAGAGCCCCTCCCTCTGCCCAAGTCACAGAATTGAGGCAGGCAGGACTGGCAGGCAGCGATGGGAACCAGACATCAGCCAGCAGCCACAGGAAACCCAGGAGATCTGCCTGCAAGTACCCCCTCATCTGGTCATGTCAATGCCACTCCTGAAGAATATGCATGCCCTGTTTATTTCGATGGTGACAATGAATAGCGGCATCCAATTCCCCCTGTGCATCTAGTCATGACTCCAGTGAGTCAGGTTCACCCCTAGCCTAGGACATCCATAGGTCTTTGTTGACCGGAAAAGGAGATCACCCCCACACGTGATTCCCTACCCACTTCCTAGGACAACTGCTGCAGTGATGGCTTTCATAAAGTGTGGTCAGATCCCACACCTCAGCACTTGAGTGTCAGAGGAGTCGTGGGAGACACACAGCTGACTACCCTCCCCAAAAGCCTACTGAAGAGAAGTGCGCACAGGGTAATAAGTGAGTCTCTCAGTGAGACTCGCTTGTGTCTCTAGGGCTACAGCAGCCACATGATACACCTCTCTGCATGACCAGTGTTTAGTTGGTCCACAAGCACCTCACCAGCAAGCCAGGCTCTGTCTGGAAGGGAAGGCAGGCTGCTATTGAAGATGGGAGTGCCTACCAGAGTTCCCTTACCATAGACTTCCTCAGAGCCCCCCAGGGCACCTGCAGTGGTTCCCTTACTGTGATGATTTGAAAGAAAATGGCCCCCACAGGGAGTGGCACTATTAGGAGGTGTGGCCTTGTTGGAGGAAGTGTGTCACTGTGGGATGGGCTCTGAGGTCTTTTTCTCAAGCATTGCTCAGTATGACAGTTAGTTGACTTCCTGTTGCCTGCACAATACAGCACTCTCAGCTCCAGCAGCACGTCAGCCTGCATGCTGCCATGCTCCCCTTCATAATCATAGTAGGCTGAACCTCTGAAAGTGTAAGCGAGCCTCCTCAATTAAATGTTTCCTTTATAAGAGTTGCCATGGTCCTGGTGCCTCTTCACAGCAATAGTAAACCCTAACTAAGACACTTACCATGGACTTCCCATGGACCCCAGGGTGCTATGGTCTTCACTGACACTATCCCTTCCAAAATTCATGTTGAAACTTAACCCCACTGCAGCGGGAATCAAGACATGTGGCCTTTAAGATGGGACTAAGTCACAGAGGCTCTGCCTCCCTGAGTGTGATCAGCACCATTGTGTAAAGGTTCCAGAGAGGGCTTTCTTGCCCTCCCTCCCTCCCTGTGACCTGGTATCACCCCTAGCACTCTCTGCCTTATGACCTTGAGACAGAGCCTCTTGCTGAATCAGAAGCTTGCCTTTGCAGCTTGGCTGGCTGACCAGGCAGCTCTGGTAATTCCCCTGTCCCCAAGCCCTAGTGCTAGGCCCCTGCCACAGACAACCATGCCTGGCATTTCACATGAGTGTTGGAGATTTGAACTCAGCCCCCTATTTTTTTGTGACAGAGTATTGCTAGGTTCCCCATAGCTCAGGCAAAGCTTGAACCCATGATTAATTTCCTGAGTAGCTGGGACAGGCCTGTGTCCCCAGGCCTGGCACACAGACACTGTCATAGTTTTCTAAAGAGAGACGAATAAAGGAACAACCACAAGGGGACCATACTGTCCTTCCACACACTGCCTTAACCGTCTCCTCTATGTTTCCTTCACAGCAGGTCAGCTTCACCCTGCAGACCCTTGTCACATTTGTTCCCCAGTTAAAAATGGGGAACAATTAAGTCCAGCCACAGAGCAAAAACAAATTAGGAAGGGAGTTAGTATTGCCTGGCTCCTAGCACAGGTGGTACACTTGTACAGCTTTCATTTACGATCTTGTCCACACCACAGTCCTCCAATGTAGGTGTCAATTTCAGCCCCACTCAGCACCATAACTGATCAGTGTTACAGATGAGGCAATGGACAATCAGAGAGGTTCAGTAATTCATCTAAGATGCACAGCCTTCTATGATCCTTCTTTTTGTCTCTTCAGTGTAAGGTACCTTCCCCATTTCTGCACATCCTTGCTGACGCAGGCTCCTCATACACAAGAGTCTCATGTCTGTTTGACAAGCCATAGGGCAGAAAGCTGCTCCAGGCAGTTTTAGCTACAGAGATCCTTGGAATGAGACCCCTAAAACTCACCTTTTCTGCATGATATCAACTCAGAGATACAGAGATGAGAAGTTCTTGGTTGTGCATGCTGGTGTGTCTGGACATTTCTCTCAGCATGTACCATCATTTTCCTTCCAGACTTCTGGAATAGCCCCACAAACCCTTTGAACTGTTATCTTCCTCAAACGCTATGGATTGTGTGTGTTTAGTGCTTTGGAGAGGTGCTTTGTGACAAGAGACACAATGCAATAGGTTGACGTGGGGTGCTGGTGGGGGCACACAGAGGCAGACACACACACACACACACACACACACACACACACACACACACACACACACACAGAGGGCTCGGGCATAGTACAAACATTCTAGCTCAACACAAAGCCACTTTTCTGCCTCCTGCCCAGGCTGATCAGTAAGCTGCCACCTAGCCTTTCTAGCTAGGAGACTCAGAACTTCCTGCTCAAGGAAGCAGCATGGGTGAATTCTCTCCATTTTGTAAGGGAGGTGAGTAGGCCTGCTCCAGCCTGAAGCAAGAATGAAGTCTTGCCTCTTGGTATCACTTCCTATGAGAGAAGCAAAAATCTCCTGTGAAGCCAAATCTCCCAGAAGCACATCACATGGTATCTGTGTTCTTTGCCCTGTGATGCTGGTCTCCAATATAGTAGGGATGGCAAATAGAACCTTCTAGAGGACAGCCTAAAGAGAGAGTAGGTCACAGGACTCCATTCTCACTGATGACCATTGATGACGTCAGTTTCCCAGAAATGGATTAACTCCTGTGAGATCTAGTGCTGTAGATGAATGATAGATAAATAAAACATTGATTGGCCAGTAGCCAGGCAGGAAGTATAGGCGGGAGTAGCAGAGAGGAGAATTGAGAGAACAGGAAGGCGGAGAGGAGGAGACACCAGCCTGCCGTCCAGGGAGCATCATGTAGAGGCAGCAGGTAAAGTCACGGAACATGTGGCAACATATAGCTTAACAGAAATGGGCTGAGTATAAGAGTAAGAGCTAGACAATGGTAGGCCTGAGCTAATGGCTGAACAGTTTATAATATAAGTCTCTGTGTGTTTACTTGGTTGGGTCTGAGCAGCTGTGGGACTGGCAGGTGAGAGAGATTTGTGCTGACCATGGGCCAGGCAGGAAACTAGCTACAATCTAGTTGTTATAAAAGTAAGCCAGCCCTTCCCAGTGTCTTCACACATCACTCACACATGTGCCTGTGTGCAGCCCTTTCCTCATACTCTTCTACCATACTGTGCCACAGCCAGGGCAATCTCTTATGGACCCTAATACCTGTGCCACACTGTTTGGACCTTCTAGCCACCAGAATCATGAATCAACTAAACCTCTTTGTTGTATAAAGAACCCAGACTCAAGCATTATGTTGTAGCAACACCAAATTAACTAACACAGATGGATACAAAGTCCTATGACTAAGTCTCAATGTCACCCGTTAGGGCTCCTTTCTAGTTTCAAAAATCCATATATAGCATGTGTCTACAGGAAAGATATCAAGACCAAATGGGAGCAGCAATGGGCTCTCTACTTAGAATAGAAGCAGCAAACCCAAGGGTTCGAGGCATAACTGTATGATAGCAGTCACATTCTACTCTTCCCTGTCCTTGGTCAGACCCAGTTATTTCAGCTTTCTCTGAGCATTGCCAGGCCTGGGGGCAGCAATAAGTGGTGGGCAGTAGACAAACATGCTCTTACTCTGTGAAAGGTAACAGAGACCCCAGCCTGGCATTCAGTTCTAGTGTCCAGGCAAGTCCTAGGGCACCCAATAGGAGGCAGCATAGCTGAAGATCACCCATGGGCCACTCACTTGTCCCAAGGTTCAGAGGAGGAGGAGCCCATGGTTGGAAGGGTGTTGAGCATCCTCATCTCTCTGCATCCTGACATAAGCTAGGAGCTAACCTTCCTTCCTTATGTTATTCTATATTGACCCATGTACCCGCACTGCATCTGACTCTATGGAGCTTCACCCTTTCTCCAGAACCCACCAGCACTATAACCCATAATTCCTATGCCCATCTACCTGAGCAGTGTTTGGCCCAGGGGTGGGAGCATGAGACAGTTTTTGTATAATGTTTTTCAATCCTATTGGATCAAATCTCCCCTTTCCTTCTTTTGATGATACTTTGTGCTTGTGTGACAGATTGAACTCCAGTCCAACTTACTCCTCATCTTCCCTCCTCTAGTCTTGGCTTGAGTATCCATGAACATGTATAGGGAGGGGTACAGCTCTGAGTCCTCCTTCTTCAGGGCAGTGATCCTCCAGATGCTGGTTTGAGGATGAGGGGGTGAGAGAAGAACAGTGTCGCTCCCATTCTTTGGGTCCTAACATAGTCCTTGCTCTTTCATGTGTCTTTCTTGGGCTAAGAGTGTGGGACAAGAAGTGTCCCCATCTGCAAGTCTTCCGGTTGACTCTGACAGATGTTGACACTCAAGGTAGATTCAGGGAGTGTATCTGTGGAGTCCTCTGTGCTACACAGTATCCTCAGATGGCACCTCCAGCATTAGCTTCATGGCATGCAAAGGCTGGCTCATGCATGGCCACTGAATTTGAGTGATTGGAGAACCAGTTTCAGATCAGCCTCCTGCCTTAGAACTCCTCCTACCAACCTCATGTCTCTATCTCACTTTGCCGAGGGTCCTGGGCTCAGAAGAGCCTTGTTCATTGGTGGTCCTCTATGTACAAAGGACACAAGTGAGACACCCTTGGTAAAAAACTGTGGGGGAGAATCCTACTAAAGATGACCAAGATTACTCCAGCAAATGGAGCCTGCAACAGTCTATCACTGGTTTCCATCTCAGGTGAACAGACTGTGCCTCCCCAGGTTCAGCAAGAGTGTGATGAGGAAGAGGAGTGCATGGATGCTCTTAACTGAAGAGCAGCAGCTAGCAGGCAGATCTTATCATCCTCCACCCCCAGGGCAGTTTCTGTGTCTCCTCTAGGAACAGAAAAATCAAGTCATTTCAGCAACAGGAAAAAAAGCTTCATTTTTGATAGAACTGAAAACAATAGAAAGTACAACTCTGACAAAGGACAGAAACATCAAAACTAATGGTTGTGATGGTGCATGTGTGTGTGTGCTGGGGGGAGGTGTATGAGTACATGTACTCAAGTATGGTAAGAGAAGGCAGTCTATCCTATAATACTTTTTAAAAAAACACTCCAACTCTTCAACAGAATCTGGACAATGACTTGACACATTGTGCACTGTCCCACGGACTACCAAGGAAACAGTTCTACTACTGAGTCCAATGTGCCCTGATTTTTCATTTCACATGAGCTGTCGTCTCACTGCTTTCCCATGTCACCACTTAAAAGTTTTATTATTAGGCAAAGGGAGTCTGTGTTTGGGTGGGTGGAGTGTTTGCGATTACATCTTAAGGCTCTTCCCAAAGCTATAGATGGCATCATGGGCCACACAACTGTCAACAGAACATAAGACAAGCCTGACATTAGTCAGCCTACTCAGTCTGGGTGGACCTGCCAGCAGAGCGCACATCAGAAAGGGTCTGATGGGGTTGGGGCAGGACCAGAGTCCAGAGGCTGGCTCACCTTGAGGAGTCCCTGGACCCCTCTTGGATTGGATTTCTTCATTTGAGAAGATAATGGAAAGGCCACTGCTCCCTAGGTTTTGTTTTTCTTTGTTTGTTGTTCTTCAAGACATCCAAGTGTTTGTCATGTAAATCTCACTATCACCTTTGTGTCACCCAAGGCTTTTCTTTTCCAACGCTGCCCTAGAAGTTACTTAACCCAGGCTCCACTTATTAAACAGTGTGAGAGATTTTCCAGGGGCTCAGCAGGCCTGCTTCCCTCCTGGGGAGATCTCTGAAGGGAGGATATCTTTTCTCAGAGAGTGGAGTCCACTTTGACCAATGTTAGGAAATGTGTCTGCTAAAGACATGGAGATCACAGTAGCCAGGCACAAAAGACTCTCCAGTGTTTCCAGTGTTCATGGGGTTTTAGGAACTCTTAACTCAAAATTAAGAGGCAATTTTAAGGCAGTTTAAAGCAATGCATAGACTACAAACTAGTTCTTGCTTCCCTTCCTCTTTTTTCATAACTGTAACTGTGGAAACAGAATGAGCCTCTAAGTTCAACCATTTTCTTGCAGGCAGTAGCTGCATCTTGGGGCTCTGTAACCTCATAAGCCATGGTAACGGCAGGTGATTTAATTAAGTGAACATTTACTCCTCTGGCCAATGCAGGCTAACCTGTGAGAGAACTAAGCCCAACAAGAGCTACTTTTACCACCAGTGCCCGACATGGACACAGCCAAAGGAGGCCAGATGCAAACGTCTAGGTTTCAGAGGTTTGTGGCAGCAGGATGCTGTGGTGAAAAAGCTGTGGTGGAGCAAAGCTGTTCACCTCCTGACTGCCAACAAACAGGGAAGGGAGGGGAGAAGAAGGGAGGGAGGGAGGGAGAACAAGATAGTACCTTCAAAGGCATGCCCCCAAGTGACCAGCTTCCTCCAACATTGGCTCTTGTGAGCTAGTCATCTCTTGATTATATTACTAGGGAGATAGTCATTCTTGAACACATGAGGAAGTTCACAACGGAAATTCATATTCAAACCACATTCTCTGCCCTGGTGTCCAAAAGCTCACAGTATCTCACAATGCAAAATGCACCCAGTCCACTGCACTGTCCCCACAGTAGTCCACTGCACTGTCCCCACAGTAGTCCACCGCACTGTCCCCACAGTAGTCCACTGCAAGCATCCCCACAGTAGTCCACTGCACTGTCCCCACAGTAGTCCACTGCACTGTCCCCACAGTAGTCCACTGCACTGTCCCCACAGTAGTCCACTGCACTCGTCCCCACAGTAGTCCACTGCACTGTCCCCACAGTAGTCCACTGCACTGTCCCCACAGTAGTCCACTGCACTGTCCCCACAGTAGTCCGCTGCACTGTCCCCACAGTAGTCCGCTGCACTGTCCCCACAGTAGTCCACTGCACTGTCCCCACAGTAGTCCACTGCACTGTCCCCACAGTAGTCCACTGCACTGTCCCCACAGTAGTCCACTGCACTGTCCCCACAGTAGTCCACTGCACTGTCCCCACAGTAGTCCACTGCACTGTCCCCACAGTAGTCCACTGCAAGCATCCCCACAGTAGTCCACTGCACTGTCCCCACAGTAGTCCACTGCACCGTCCCCACAGTAGTCCACTGCACTGTCCCCACAGTAGTCCACTGCACTGTCCCCACAGTAGTCCACTGCACTGTCCCCACAGTAGTCCACTGCACTGTCCCCACAGTAGTCCACTGCACTGTCCCCACAGTAGTCCACTGCACCGTCCCCACAGTAGTCCACTGCACCGTCCCCACAGTAGTCCACTGCACCGTCCCCACAGTAGTCCACTGCACCGTCCCCACAGTAGTCCACTGCACCGTCCCCACAGTAGTCCACTGCACCGTCCCCACAGTAGTCCACTGCACCGTCCCCACAGTAGTCCACTGCACTGTCCCCACAGTAGTCCACTGCACTGTCCCCACAGTAGTCCACTGCACTGTCCCCACAGTAGTCCACTGCACTGTCCCCACAGTAGTCCACTGCACTGTCCCCACAGTAGTCCACTGCACTGTCCCCACAGTAGTCCACTGCACTGTCCCCACAGTAGTCCACTGCACCGTCCCCACAGTAGTCCACTGCACCGTCCCCACAGTAGTCCACTGCACCGTCCCCACAGTAGTCCACTGCACTCGTCCCCACAGTAGTCCGCTGCACTGTCCCCACAGTAGTCCACTGCACTGTCCCCACAGTAGTCCACTGCACTGTCCCCACAGTAGTCCACCTGCAAGCGTCCCCACAGTCTCAACAGTCAGCATTTCTCAAAAGTCCAAGATCAAAGGCTCCTCTGCGACTCAAGACAAACTCTTTCTGTAAGTCCCTATAAACGTTTTTAAAAATTGCATATTCCCAGGATACAGCAGTTGAGTAGGCACAGAGTAAAATACCTCTACTCCAAAGTGGAGAGCTAGGAGACTAGAAATGATTGTCTGAAGCAAAGCAAGAACAAAGCCTAGCAGGGTGAAACAGATGTTGCAGTTCCATGCCCTGCATCTGGGACAAATGATATTGAGGTATGAATCCAAAAGGCTTAAGAAGCTCTGCTCCCACAACTTTGCTGGCTACAGCCCTCGAGCTCTCTCTCTCTAGACTGCTCGCTCCCTGCAGCTCTGTTCCATGAGGCTTCCTTTAGGTGTTTAGAGTTCCTGGAGTCTCCACTGCAGTTTTAGCTTTAATTCAGCCTCTCAGGACTCCAACCCTGCCACATCACCTGGTCTCTCAAGTTTTCATTTAAAATTTGGGTAGAAGGCTCCATGAGCCCACAACTCTTGCCTTCTGCGTGTGGGCACCATGTGGATGACGCCAGCAGCTAAGCAGTGCCAGGTTTTCCTGGGTCCAGTCTCAGTGGCCACTGAGTGTCTGGACGGTAGACGAGGAGAAACATTTCCCTAGGCGGCCCCTGTGAGAGCAGAGACCAAAGCGATTTTCTCAAACCCAGGTCTTTCAAAGGAGTTTACATTGTTACACACTTACGTCTGTGGTATGGTCCAGCCAACTCCTAAGACACTTTCACAGCATCTTTCCCATCCAATGCAAAACACTTGGCTTCCTTTTAATGGCTCTAATCTCTCTAGCAACCACACCTTCTTTGGCGTCCATTTTAAATGTATTTCCTTTTCTGGCTGGACTCTTAGGCTTGTAACGTCTTTCCACTTGGCTCTTTGTCTCAATTCTCACTCTAAACCTGGCCAAGACACCCAGAAACATCCGTGCCACTGCCTTAACTCCGAGCTGTCTTGAATTTTCTAGATTAATTATCCTGTCACAATTAACCTTAGCCTCCCATGAGTCTCAGGGAATGACACAGACAAGTTTTCAGCCAGAATGTAGCCTTCCTGGCTCTAATTCAATACCCAGGAGAGGCCCATCCCTGTGTGAAAACTCCTGAGTGATGTCTTTAGGGCCTGAGTTCCTATAAGAGGTCTCCTGGTCCTCCCGGTAGGTTGCCAATTTTGGCTTGCTTCTGTAAACATTTGCAGGTTCTTCCCATGAAGTAATTCAAAGGCTTTGCACATGGCTGAGTAGTCACAGGAACAGGCTCTCGTCTATTTGTTTTCTCTCTTAGCTACTTTTCATTGTTTTGACAGAAATACTTGAAGGAGAAAAGGTTTGGGTCCACAGTTTCAGATTTTTCAGTTCATGGGTGCTTGGCTCCATCTCTGTGGGCCTGTGGCAAGTGGGGACTCAATAGTAAGGTGTGTCACTTTCCTGTTGTTTTGATAAAATACCGTGACCAAAAGCAATTTAAGAGTTGATTTTAGCTTGTGGTTCCACAGGGTGTGGAAGGCGTGACTGCTCGCAGGAAGAGGACATGGGCTCTCCACAAACAGAAGGCAGAAATACAGGACTGCCGGTAGGTAGGTCAAAGCCCTAGAACTCTCAAATCTACCTCCAGTGGTAGATACCTCCATATTTCCTCCAGCAAGTCTCCACCTCCTAAAGGTTCCATGTCAAATCCCAAGCAGTGCCACCAACTGGTGACAGAACATTCAAAAACATAAGCCTATGGGGAACATGTCTCATCCAAAGCCACCGCACAAAGAGAGGATGACAGAGCAATGTAACTCACCTCATGGTATCCAGGAAACAGAGAGAAAAGGACCAGAGACAGGTGCGCCTCTTGAGAGCACTTCCTCAATGACCTGCTTCCTCCAACTAGGACCTACCATCTAAGAGTCCATTCAGCTATGCACCCAACACAGATGAATCTATCCACAAGGCCAGCATTCTCATGACCCAGTAATCCTTCAATAGCGGCACTAGCTTGGGACGAGGTCATCAACACATCAGCATCAGAGGACATTCCAGATCTAAGTCACAACATCCAAGGATGTCCTTTGTTCCCTTGAACAGATTCAGAAAGTTTAGAGAAAATTCACAACGGGTAAGAATCAAGGCTTTCCAAGCAAGAAAGATAAAACAAATCTACTGTGAATTTGTGTTCACTTCCCCTTCTCAGCATAAGAATTTTGTGTGGCTTGAATTTATGAAGGTCCGCATGCTACCACAGTTCCCGTGAGTCCATTTGTGCCTCAGTCCTGTTGTGTCTGGAAGATGTTGCTCCTTGTAATTACCCACCACCTCTGGTTGTTTCATTTTCTGCCAGTTGGCTTTCTTTCTCTCCCTTCCTTTCCTTTCTCTTCCTGTCTCTCTCTCCCTCTCTCTCTCCCTCCTTTCTTTCTTCCTTTTCCTTCTTTCCTTCCTTTCCTCCTCCTTTCTTCTTCTAGTTTGTTTTTTTTTTGCTTTTTTTTTTAGTTTTTTTTTTGTTTTTCTTGTTGTTTATTTGTTTTGAGAGGAAAAGAAAGCACCCAAGTGAGTTTACACAAAGTTAAAATGGGAAGGAGGTGGGGAGGGAGGTGGGAAGGAGCAGGGAGGAGTTGGGAGGGGGGAAAGAATATAATCAAAATATATTGCATGAAAAATTTTTAAATAAAATTTTTTTTTAACAATCTGATTACCGGGATAGGCCAGTTCAGGCACCCTCTCCACTATTGCTAGTAGTCTAATCTGGGGTTGTCCTTATGGATTCCTGGGAATTTTCCAAGCACTCGGTTTCTCTCTAACCCCATAATGTCTCCCTCTATCAAGATATCTCTTTCATTGCTCTCCCACTCTGTCCCTCCCCCAGCTTGACCATCCCGTTCCCTCATGTTCTCATCCCCCATCCCCTATCCTCTATTGCCCCACCACACACCCCCAGTTTACTCATGGGGATCTTTTTTGTTTCCCCTTCCCAAGGTGATCCATACATCCCTCTTAGGGTCCTCCTTCTAGTTTCTCTGGAGCTGTGGGTTGTAGTCTGGTTATCCTTTGCTTTACATCTAGTATCCACTTATGAGTGAGTATATACCATGTTTGTCTTTCTGAGTCTGGGTAATACCCCATTGTGCATATGTACCACATTTTCTTTATCCATTCTTTGGTTGAGGGGCATCTAGGTTTTTTCCAGGTTCTGGCTATTATAAATAATGCTACTATGAACATAGATGAACAAGTGTCCTTGTGGTATGACTGAGCATCCCTTAGGTATATGCCCAAGAGTTGTATCATTGGGTCTTGAGGTAAATTGATTCCCAATTTTCTGAGAAGTCACCATACTGATTTCCAAAGTGGCTGTACAAGTTTGCATTCCCACCAACAGTGGAGTGTTCACCTCTTCAACATAAGTTGTCATCAGTGTTTTTGATCTTAGCCATTCTAACAGGTGTTAAGATGGTATCTCAGAGTCGTTTTGATTTGCATTTCCCTGATGACTAAGGATGTTGAGCAATTCCTTAAATGTCTTTTGGCCATTTGAGGTTCTTCTATTGAGATTTCTCTGTTTAGATCTGTAGCCCATTTTTGTTGTTGTTGTTGTTGTTTGTTTTTCGAGACAGGGTTTCTCTATGTAGTTTTTGGTGCCTGTCCTGGATCTCACTCTGTAGACCAGGATGGCCTCAAACTCACAGAGATCCGCCTGGCTCTTCCTCCTGAGTGCTGGGATTAAAGGTGTATACCCACCACCGCCCAGCCTATAGCCCATTTTTTAATTGGATTGTTTGGTATTTTGATGTCTAATTTCTTGAGTTCTTTATATATTTTGGAGATCAGCCCTCTGTCAGACGTGAGGTTGGTGAAGATCTTTTCCCATTCTGTAGGCTGTCGTTTTGTCTTATTTACTGTGTCCTTTGCCTTACAGAAGCTTTTCAGTTTCAGGAGGTCCCATTTATTAACTGTTGCTCTCATTGTATATACTACTGGTGTTATATTTAGGAAGTGGTCTTCTGTGCCAATGTGTTCAAGACTACTTCCTACTTTCTCTTCTATCAGGTTCAGTGTAGCTTGATTAATGTTGAAGTCTTTGAACCACTTGGACTTGAGTTTTGTGCTTGACAACAGATATGGATCCATTTGCAATTGTCTAAATGTTGAAATCCAGTTATGCCAACACCATTTGTTGAAAATGCTTTCTTTTTTCCATTGTACAGTTTTGGCTTCTTTGTCAAAAATCAGGGGTTCATAGATATGTGCATTAATGTCAAGGTCTTCAATTCGATTCCATTGGTCCATGTGTCAGTTTCTATGCCAATACCAAGCTGTTTTTTATTACTATAGCTTTATAGTAGAGCTTGAAGTCAGGGATGGTGATGCCTCCAGAAGTTGCTTGATTGTAAAAGATTGTTTTAGTTATCCTGGGTTTTTTGTTTCTCTATGTGAAGTTGAGTATTGTTCTTTTGAGGTCTATGAAGAAATGTGTTGGGATTTTGGTGTGGATTGCATTGAATCTGTAGATTGCTTTTGGTAAGATTGCCATTTTTATTATGTTAGTTCTATCTATCCATGAGCATGGGAGATCTTTCCATTTTTTAATATCTTCTCCAATTTTGTTCTTCAAAGACTTAAAGTTATTGTCATACAGATCTTTCATTTGTTTGGTTAGCATTACCCCAGGGTATTTTATATTATTTGTGGCTATTGCAAAGGGTGATGATTCTCTGATTTCTTTCTCAGTCCATTTATCATTTGCATATAGAAGGGTTGTTTTTTTTTTTTAGTTAATCTTGTATCCTGCCACATTACTGAAGGTGTTTATGAGTTGTAGGAGTTCCCTGCTAGAATTTTTGGGGTAACTTATGTAGACTATCATATCATCTGCAAATAGTGAATGTTTGACTTCTTCCTTTCCAATTTGTATCACCTTGATCTCATTTTGTTGTCTTATTGCTCTAGCTAGAACTTTGAGTACTATATTGAATAGGTATGGAGAGAGTGGACAGCCGTGTCTTGTTCCTGATTTCAGTGGAATCGCTTTGAGTTTCTCTCCATTTAATTTGATGTTGGCTGTCAGCTTGCTGTAAATTGCCTTTATTATGTTTAGGTATGTTTCTTGTATTCCTGATCTCTCCAAGATCTTTATTATGAAGGGGTATTGGATTTTGTTGAAGGCTTTTTCAGTATCTAATGAGATGATCATGTGGAATCCACAAGGATGACCCCAGATTAGACTACTAGCAACAGTGGAGAGGGTACCTGAATTGGCCTATACTGGTATCCAGATTGGTGACTACCCCAACTGTCATCATAGAGCCTTCATCCAGTAACTGATGGAAGCAGATGCAGAGATCCACAGCCAAGCACCAGGCCAAGCTCCAGAAGTCAAGTTGAAGAGAGGGAAGAGGGATTGCATGAGCAAGTTGGGAGGGGGGTCAAGATCATGATGGGGAAATCTACAGAGACAAATGAACCAAGCTCGTGAACTCTACTGTGGTGCCTTCATGGGACTGGACTAGACCCTCTGTATACAAGAGACAGTTATGTAGCTTGGTCTGTTTGAGGGGCCCCGGGCAGTAGGATCAGGATCTATCCCTGGTTCATGAGCTGGCTTTTTGGAGCCCATTCCCTAAGGTGGAACGCCTTGCTTACCCTTGATGCAGTGGGAGGGGCTTGGTCCTGCCTCAACTGAATGTACCAGGCTTTGCTGACTCCCCATAGGAGCCCTGTCAATTGTCTGCAATTCAGTCATTGTTACAGTACATTGGATTCTCCTGTCTGAGTCCCTGAGTGTTCCTGCATGTTTGACTACTTACCTCTGGTTTCACTCACAGACTGTATTGTACCTACAGGACCATCAAGTGATTCTAGGTGCTAGGGTTCACAGCCAGACTTTACACAGGTCCCGCTCCAGTGCACCCTCTCCAAAGGTTTAATGCTTAACATGGGGTATTTCCCCTAAAAGGGAACACTCAACAATTCAACAAAGCTGGTCAGTGATATCTCAGCACATAGAATCCTTTAGACTTATAAACAAATACATGAGAGGTATTTATCCTCAAACTGTACATTTACCACCTTTTCCTTGATCCATGAACCTTTTCCCAATAACCACTTTTTCTTTATCTGAATCTAGACACAGGGCACTTTTCTACAACAACAACAATATTTCTGGTGGGTATACTGGGGGACTTGCTTGTGTGGTGTCTAGCTATCATTTGTGCACACAAAAAGACATGTGATGAGAGGAAGACCCATGCGCTCTGCCTGAGAAGGCAGATCCCATGAAACATCCCATCCTGAGAAGGCTGCCAAGTTTCAGGGCCACATTGAGGACTTTAAGCACACATCCCACTGCTTCATGGGACTTCATTCCTCCTTCAGCGAAATAGTAGGCCCATGTCTGCAAGCCTATCACTGAAGCACACCAGCTAGGAAGCCAGCCCCTACAGGTTGTTACTCTGTGGCAGTGTTCTGTAGTGCTGTCAATATTTAACTGATTTCCTAACATCCATTAGCTGTATGACTTTTACCTGATTTCTGCATTTTTCAAGTGGGGATAACGCTCATCATAAATCTGTCATGAAGATTAGTCATATATGTATGTATATGTACATATGCATTTATTTCCATACATATCTCACAGATCAGAGGCCACAATACAATGGGCACTCTGGAAACTTGAGCCTTTGTAAATAACAAAGCAGAAAGCCTTCTTTTCTTCACGCTCAGTCCAGGACTGATTGGCAGGCTTAGTGTTTCCTTCGTTTGATGAATTTCTCTGTAAGATTCCCATATCAAATGAAAACAGAAACAGAAGCAGGCGGAGTCCAGTGTCCTGCCCTTGATTGCTTGGGCATGCGTGAGTGGCACCTGATCAGAATGGCTCCAGATATTACTGCAACCTCTCCAGCTCTTCTCCATGGCACTCACACTCACATGTGTGGTACTCATACATGTGTTAACTCAGGAGATGGTGTGGGCTAAGCTCAGCCTGTCAATGAACACAACATCCTATGCACATACAAACACAAAGCCTGCAAGCAAGCTCAGGTCACCTTTCTCTTTTTCTGTGATATAAAGATGCTTCTGTAACTCTCATTGAACTTGAAAAACTAGGTAAATTTTGAACTTCTAGCTTGGCCTTGCCACTCAAAGGTGACACTGAAGCTACAGAATAAACCTCTCTTGCAAAGTCACAAATTCTTTAAAGAAAGTAAAACACAACTTGACAACTTTGTTATAGCAAAGATACTTTGGGTAAGAATGTTGGACAAAATGCTTCCTCTCTTTCCCCACTGGCAGAAATAAAAGCAGCTTTTATGAGCATAAGAAAATACAAGGACAACAAGAAAAGACAGATGGAGAAAGGCTTGTATTAAACCATTACCTATTTTGCTAAACATAAAAGACTCAATGATCTCTTCCATTAAAAAAAAAAAGATAAATGGTTACAAACAAACACTAGGTGCGCTGTCTTCTGACCAATTTTCCATGAACAGTAATCTGGAAAATGCATGAACCATTCTACAGGCTAGAAGGAAAATGTTCCCACTGAGACCAGTCACAGATGACTCAGGGGACTATTCCATCCACACCAAATACTTTGTCAGTGCCCCACCTCACTTCCTTAGGAACCCAATGGTATGTGGTGATAAACATGCATATTGTTCCAGGATGCCTAAACTGTTAACAGAGCCCAATAGAACGGGCTCACCTTGCAAAGGGAGGCACAGATCACAGGCTTCCTAAGGTGTAAGGTGACAGATCAGAACTAACAGTTCAAGGCTCCGCTTGATTCTACACTAGCAAGTCCATGTCTGTGACATGGCCTTCCAGTCTGTTCATAGGCAAAATGGAAATTCAGCAGGAAAAGGTGCTTGGCACCAACCCTTATGACCCAAGTTTGTTTCCTGGGACCCACACACTGAGAGAACCCACTCCTGTAAGTTGTCCTGACACCAGTATGTGCACAGTGGCACACACATAAATGCCCCCCACACACACACACACACGTACACACAGGGAATAAATGGAAAATGGTATCTGCTGAATTGTGGTTCTATGTTACTGGACTGAGGTCACTGTGAAAGCTGCACTCCATAAAGAGCTGTTCAAATGTTCATCTATGAATCCTGTATGGACAACAGAGACAGAGATGTGGTCATATTGTGTCCCCCAATATATCGTGCACCCAAATAAACTTATCTGGGGTCAGAGAACAGAAGAGCCACTAGACAGACATAGAGGTCAGAAAATGGTGGCACACACACCTTTAATCCTAGCATTCTGAAGGCAGAGATCCATCTGGATCTCTGTGAGTTCAAAGCCACACTGGAAACAGCCAAGCATGGTGACACATGCCTTTAATCCCAGGAAGTGATGGCAGGAAGCAAAAAAGTATAGAAGGCATGAGAACCAGGAACTAGAGCCTGGTTAAGCTTTTAGGCTTTTAGCAGCAGTTCAGCTGAGATTCATTCCAGATGAGGACTCAGAGGCTTCCAAAAGTTTGAGGAAACAGGATCTGCTGAGAAGTTGTCGAGGTGAGGTCAGCTGTGGCCTGTTCTGTCTCTCTGATCTTTCAGCATTCACCCCAATAGCTGGCTCTGGGTTTGTTTTTTATTAATAAGACCTTTTAAGATTCATGCTTCACAGAAATGTACTGTTCTCGCCAGAGAATAGATGAAAATAGCTTTGGACTGGGTAAATGAGCAATATTTGCCCAGGCTGGAGAACATCAACTCCTATTCTGTCTTTGCCTAATTAAAGTAACTCAATAAAGATATTTTTGATCCTGCTTCCTCCCTGGACCCAGCTTACCATAACTCATCACTTAAAGAGATTCTTGATTTCAATATTAGCATCTAATTTTCAAAACTACTACATTTTGTGCATGTATGTGTGTGTGTGTGTGTGTGTGTGTGTGTGTATACGTATATATATATATATATACGTATACACACACACACACACACATGCACATGTGTGTAGAGGTCAGAAGATAATTTGGCCATGTAGGTTCCAGGAATCAAATTCAGGTGTCAGGCATGGTGATCAGCTGAATCTCCAGGCCCATAGTTAACAACACACATGCCTGGCATCACTGCAACTCCTTCAGGCCCAGCAACTGCTTCCGGTAGACAGCAAATGATTAGTTTACTGATGCATCTGCGACAAACCCTGCAGGCCTGCCTGCCCCCAGTGCTGCGTCAGATAGAGCTCACTCTTGACTCTTGGGATATATGCTCTAGGTGTACCCCCTTCTTCTGGAAGGACCTTGAAATACTGGCTTTCCAGATAGGTTTCACATATACCTTTGTAACTGACACACTTTTCTAGAAATAGAACATCCTGCTTACGTAGCTTGAACAACACAGAACTGCTGAAACCATGTTTCATGGACAGCTCCATATATAGATGAGTGCTAAGACAACATCTCAGGCTTTCTCCTGTCATGGTAGCTGCCACTAGCTCTGTCCTCCAAGGGAGTTCTGAAGTTCCTTCTGCTTAGACTGGCTTAGACCACAGCCCACCAAAGCCCAACCCCTGTGATCGGCACTGGGAATGTGCCACATGGTGCTGCTCAGGTCATGTGCTTCTTCACTACTGAAGGTGTGAGACCAGCACATAGCACATGAACACACGGGACTAGAACACTGGCTAAGCACAGGGAAGCACAGGCATTCAGGGCAACTGCATGTCTACTCTATCCTGCAAAAGGTTTGGGTTCAGCACACAGGTAACAGGGATTTTGTTTCAGATATTTTTGTTTTGCTTGGCTTTTTAGGAGAGAAAGGAAAAGACTGGCAAAGGCAGCAAGCCCTAGACACTTTTCCGTACACTGAATATATGACAGTCCTTGCTGGGGACATAGATCAGTAGGAGAGTGCTTGCCTACTATGTGCAAGGTTGTAGGCTCAATCTCAGGACTGCAAAATACAGTTTAGAACAAAGCAATGATAACCATTTAAAAAGGACTTCAAATTTTGAAATTTATCTACATAAAATGATAAAATTTAATCATTATTTCATTTGATCTGCATTTTCAAAGGACAACTAAACCATGAACTGTCAACCATTCCTAAGCAAAGGCATTGCAAGTAGAATAGACAATGACTCTAGTGCCTAGCACAGGAGTCTAAACTTCCCTACTGACTGCACCTTTAGAACAATCCACAGCAAAGTCAATCTGCTTCCTAAGGTGCAGACCACTTTTACTTACCAAGCCTAATCCAAGTGTGTCTGAGCCTTTGATGTTGACATACAACACCATGGTTCTATAAACATACTGCTGTGCACTATAGTTACCTTGGGCTGCATGTGGCCAGGAGCTTCAAGCTAAGCACACTTGCAAATCTTTCCTATTAATTTCCAATGACAAGCATCTTTCCCTGTTAGTTTCTCCACACTTGCAAAGCCAAGGATTTTTATGTGATTTAAAAGTACATTGCTGAGTCAGAAAAAGCCACATACCTTACTAGCCTGTGAGGTGAGGGAAAGGCTGCCATCGGGTGCCACTCAGATTTGGATACTGTGGTGAACAACCGCTAACTGAAAACAAGCATACCCAAGTCCTATCAATGACCAGTCAAGGGATAAATGACTAGCTATAACAGGGTTAGGGACCAGCAGGGCCCACATGCAAAGGAGGCTTGTAAGGTGCAGAGGTAGAATGAATGGTCCTGGTGCACTGAAAGTCACCTACCACACACCTGGTAGAGATGTGTGTGTCAATAGTGGAAAACAAGTCTATGTGCACTTCAAGAACTAAACTTTCAAAGTACTTATTTTCAGTAAAAGAACAGAACTTTCTTCTAGATTCTCTTTATGTCATGAGATATAAATATATTTTAATCAGAGAAATAGTTTAAGAAATTCACTGTATAAAGTAGACATATTCTAATCACACTATTTTTTCACTAATGCAAAAACTAGTTATGCAGACAGTTATCAAACTGTCATCAAAATAAGAGAATAATACTTATTTTTAAATTCATATTTATAATTATTAAATCATATATAAGAAAGGGGATTAACAAGGATGCACTCATTGCTATCATTTCTTTCTGAATCATGCACAAGAAACTTACATGAGTGCATTTCCTGTGTCATCCACTTCAGTATATACATGCATCATCTTAATGTGGAGATTAGAGACTTAGGATAGCATATCCATGGCTGTGGGCATGCCACTAGAAGCACACTTCCAGGTTACTTATTCCCAAGCAGGACACCAACGTTTCTACAAAGACTTAACGAAGTGGCAGAGATTCCTCCTAGTTCAAACACTGATTACAGTACAAAGACACTGAGCCATGGGGTTTTGTCTTCTACTTCTATAAACACATCCATTCAAGAGATCCTTCTTCCTCTGGGCAAAGGCAAAGAACTGACTCTCCTCTATGGTAGGAACATGAGGCCAGCTGTCAGGAGAACTGCCTAAGTGACACTCTGGCCTGTGCTGGCCTCTGTGCATCAAGTTCCCTTATTCCACAAAGCATTCAATCCAAAGTCTCCCTGGTGCTAGTAAACCATGTTGCTGAAAGAGCACATGAGATGACACTAGTGAGTGGCTGTGTGGCCTTGTATCACCATGACCTGTGAATCTGTAGAACCACTCTTAGGTCTACAGGGACCACCTAATCAGCAATGTGTGTGAGGCCCTCCAGGTAGTTATGATGCACACTGACACTGAGAATGACTGGATTAGACCAAACTATTCTTAGCAAGTTCAAAGCTCTAGATGCAGGTGAATTACTGTGTCCACTGTCCACACCAGGCCTCACCACTGCAGCTGGGGCCTGTGTACAACAAGTCCTGGGTCCACTGTCCACGCCAGGCCTCACCACTGCAACCGACAAACTGTGTACAAGAAGTCCTGGGTCTACTGTCCATGGCAGGCTTCACCACTGCAGCCAGGACACTGTGTATAGCAAGTATCTCAAACATTTTTGGAACTACTGACAAAAGTGAGGCCAACAGGTAAAACTTAGGGCAATTTTAGAGACTAGTAACTGATACAATGATACCTTCAAGTAGGAAAGTTAGGATATGGATTTATTTTTTATTTTTCAAAAAATTATGAAAATAGTAACTTTCTAACCATAAAACCTTTCTTTTCCAGTTGGCAACTACTTAAGAAAAGGTAACTCGGGTATACAAGATGTTAAGATATGTACTTCATCTATATGCTGTAAGTGTTCATGGTGAGATTTTATAATCTAAGCAATAAATTATTGACACTAGATTTTTATACATTTTGGTGTCTCAGTTTTTAATTTCTAATTTAGCAAAAGTCAAGCACATTATATATTGTGGGCACAGTGTGAGTATATTCTCTGAAAGTATAATTATAACAAAACATGCAATAAAATAGTTACTTACAATGATAAATGATTAAATAGTATCTTATTAAATCCTTGTGGTGATTTGAAAGAAAATGGCCCCCAAAGGGAGTGGCAATATTAGGAGGTATGGCCTTGTTGGAGTAGGTGTCATCTTATTGGAGGAAATGTGTCACTGTTGGGACGGGAGTTGGGGTTTCTTTTTCTCAAGCTTTCCTCAGTGTGATTGTCAGTTGACTTCCTGTTACCTGCAAGATGTAGGACATGGGGCTACCTCTCCAGCACCATGCCTGCCTGCATGTGGCCATGATCCCCGCCATGATGGATTGAACCTCTGAACTATAAATGTTTTATTAGAATTGCCATGGTCATGGAGTCTCCTCACAGTAATAGTAAACCCTAAGACAAAAGCTGGTACCAGGAGTTGGGTTTTACTGTGATAGGCCTGATTATGCTTTTGTTTGGAGTAATACAGACTAAAGTACTTTAGGTTAGGAAAGCAGTGGAATGCTTTAAGCACTGCTTAATAGGGCATACTAGTAGGCACATGGAAGACAGCAGTGTTGATAATGATTTGAAATGTCAGGAGCTGGTTCAAGAGGTTTCAGGGAAGAATTTTAGTATGTTACCTAGAAATCATTCTTGTGATATTTTAGTGAAGAAAGAGTCTGCCTGTGGCTAAAGTGAAGAGTTTTGTATTAATTTCATTGGCAGATGAAATCTCAAAACAACCTAGTATAGACTCTGTCATATGGTTATTAGTGGTAACTAATGAAGATTTATAATGAAAGGAGCAAGCTGAGCAAGGAGAAATATTTGAGAAAAAAGGGCACTAGAAAGTGGAATGGAGCTAAATCCTCTGTTCAAGGAGATAAAAGAATTAAGAAATGGAATAAAGGGAGTGCTGACCTCAGGTGATGGTGGCACATACCTTTAATCCTAGCAGAGGCACAGGCAAGCAGATCTCTGTGAGTTCAAGGCCAGTCTGGTCTACAGAGCGAGTTTCAGGACAGCCAAGTGAAAAGGGGGCCGTGCTCCAGCCCCGGCAAGCAGCAGAACTTGGCAGCTTTGGTCATCTGATTCTGCCGTTAGAGTTAAGGATGGAAGAAATGAGTTAGGATCCTGTGGTTCTGATTAGCTAAGGCTGAAGAATCAGCTGTGATTAACAAGATATCAGAACTGCTGAAGTGAAGCCTTTAAGTTACTGGGACAATTGATGCTGGTCAGCTGGAGCTAAGAAATTAGTGGTGATTGAAAAGAGACCAGCATCACTGAGGTGAAATCTTCTGGGAAGTGTTTCCTGAGAGAACAGAGAAGCTATGTTCCAGAAGTGGCCATGGTTGTAACTCGTGCTGGCAGCCAGACTTGGTAATGTGTAAGCATCACCCAGGTGGTACTGGTTTTGAAGGCATGAAGGGGTCATGGAGAACTGCGGAGGCTTGGCATTGTGAGAGGCTAGGAGAGGTCATTGGTGAAGATGCAGCCTCAGTGGCAGTGAAGACCCAGGACTGAAGAGGTTATACAAAAAAGTTGAGGCTTGGCTCCATGAAGAGAGCCTATGAGAGGCTATTGGTGAAAGTGTAGCCTAGTTGCAGCAAAAGACCCCAGAGTTTTGGAGATGCCAATACCATGGGATGACCACCAAGAACAGCAGCAGCAGTGGAGCTGAGCCAGGCAGAGCCTAGAAGATGAGCTGTCTGTGCTGCAGAAGGCAGAGCAGGGGAAGTGACCCAAGCCCTTTGGAAGAGTTCAGAAGATTGTGAATGGATCCCAGATATTGTATGGTTGGAATTTGTAATTACCCAAGACATTAGAGATGCCAGAGTCATAGGACACCTGCTAAGGAGAGCTGCTAGCAGGGACTGGAACCAGCCCAAGAAAAAGAAGTGTGTTGCAGTCAACAAAGCTGAATTGAATTGGAGTGCTGAAGAGCATTTTGATATCAGACATGGAGATGCAGAATTTTTTTGTTTTTGTTTTTGGTTTTTTTCAAGACAGGTTTGCTCTGTGTAGTTTTGATGCATGTCCTGGATCTCACTCTGTAGACCAGGCTGGCCTTCAAATCACAGAGATCTGCCTGGCTCTGCCTCCTGAGTGCTGGGATTAAAGGTGTGCACCACCATCGCCCAGCGAGATGCAGAATTTGCCCAGCTGGTTTTTGGTCTTAATTTGGTCTAGCATTTCCTCATTATGCTCCCTTCCTGCATTTTGAAATGATAATGTATATCCTGTGCCATTATATGTTGGAAGTATATGATCTGCTTTTTTATTTTGATTTTTTACAGGTGATAACAGTTAAGAGATTGTCATGCGTCTCAGAAGAGACTTTGGAATTTGAAACATTTTTGAGACTTTTATAGGCTATGGAAATTTTTGAAGTTGGACTGAATGCATTTTTGTACTATGATAAGGTTATAAGCCTTTGGGAGCCAGGGAGTGGAAGGTGGTGGTTTGAAAGAAAATGGCCCCCAAAGGGAGTGGCACTATTAGGAGGTGTGGCCTTGTTGGAGTAGGTGTGGTCTTACTGGAGGAAGTGTGTCACTGTGGGGACAGGCTTTGAGGTTTCTTTTTCTCAAGTTTTCCTCAGTGTGATTGTCAGTCGATTTCTGTGGTGATATTTTGTTTGTGATATAACAAATAAAATTTGCCTGAAGATCAGAGTGCAGAGCTAAGCCACTAGTTAACCATAGAGGCCAGGTAGTGGTGGCACACATCTTTAATCCCAGCACTTGGGAGGTGGAGACAGGAAGTGATATGGCTGGGCAGAGAGAGGAATATAAGATGCGGGGGTTGGTGAGGTAAAAGTGTGGCAGAGGCTGGCTCCTTTGTCTCTGATCTTTCAGCATTTACCCATATATCTGACTTTGGGTTTTTATAATTAAGACCAATTAGGATTCATGCTACAGACTTCCTGTTACCTGCAAGGTGTAGTAAACTCAGCTATTCCTATCTACATGCTGCCATGCTCCCTGCCATGATGGACTGAATCTCTGAACTGTAAGTGAGCCCCCTGAATTAAATGTTTTATAAGAGTTGCTGTGGTCATGGTGTCTCCTCACAGCAACAGTAAACCCTAAGACAATCATCATGTTCTTTCCAGAACTTGACAGCCCGAGAGCAGGACTGGCTCAATGTCACAGTCTACCTCATTTTATTTTCTGAGACTGAGAAGTAGAGGATTTGGAGAAGAAACAAAACTAAACTTTTTTTGTTTTGTTTTATTTTGGGACAGGGCCCTTGTAGCCCAGGCTATCCTTGACTCTGGATCCTTCTGTCTCTGCTTCCCCAAGTGCTAGTGTATGTCACCAGCCTGGCCAACCTCTTTTTACAGTATCTATACTATATTTTTAACTTGGCTCCCAAGATACCAAAGAGAACCTATATTATCTTAAATAAGATAATTTTAAAAAAGCATTGATTTGGGAAAATGCATAAATCCAAAGTATACTTTAATAATTTATTTTCCATTTTAAAAGGTTTAGAAATGGCTCTAACTTAAGAATAACCAAGGAGATATACAGCAGCACCTAAGCACCTGAACAGAGTTAGCTAGTGCGCAGTCTTTGGAAGTTTTGTTTTAACAGCAAAACTTAGCTCTTAAAGCAAGTATCTAGTCGCTGAGTTTGTTTTATTTGGTGATGACAGTTACCCCTGCCACAGGATAGCCAACCCTCAGCAAAATATCACTGTGAGGAACAGTTTGAATTGACTGCGGTCACCTAGAGCTCCTGTTAGTATTGGCATGCTCTAAATAAACCACCTCACGAGCCCAGGCACACAGTTCAGCTCATGCACTGGATAGCAGCTTGTGTCCTTGACCACAGTGAGGGTCTTGCAGTCCACCCATAAGGCACAAGTGAGAAGGGCGCAGCTCAATGAGAGGCACAGGCGCCAACACCATCAGTCTCAAGCCTGGGAGCTAGGCTGTTTAGGGAAAGGTCTAATCAAGTGTGACACAGGGTTTTTTATAAGTTCTTCACACTAAAAGCCTGAGCTGGCTAAAAAGATGACAAAATAAATGCAATATTTGATACAGTTTTTATTTAACTTGATAAATGTAGAATGGGATGGTTTCAAGGCAAATTCTGGATTATTTTAGCCACAATCCACAGTTCACATGATTCTGAAGAGCAGTCTTATCTTCAGTAACTACCCACCTCCACACAAGCATGACTAGAGAAATCCACGTACAGGTATATTAGTTTTCCACACTCTACTTTAGATTTTGTGTCTGGACACACTTCAAATGTATCTACTTGATGCAGGTGCCACAGGAGACAAAAAGCCATGCAATGATACTTGGGTTCTTTTTTTTTTAAAGTAAATCTATCATTTGATAATTCAATGCTATATAAAGTACATTGAATCTCTAAAATAAAACAAATGCCAATTATATCATGAGTTAATAATATATTTATTGTCTTGAAACCAAACAGGCCCAAGTTCCTTCTTGTCTTCGAGTCAGTTGTCTAAAAGCTTGTCCCTCTCAAATTTCCTGTGTAATGAAAACCAAGACATTTCATTTCTTCTTGGCAATTAACAAAGATGGCAGACAGTTCAAGGCAGGTGTGCTCTTGATACCTCGGAGTCGGAAAGGGCTTCTTCTTGGGCAGAAGGCTCATAATCGCCCGTGTTTTCCGCTAATTCAACCTCTAACTCGTCATTGCTTTCTGCACTGTAATCAACTTCTTCAAGGAATCGAGGTTCATCTTCATCCAAAACATAAGTGGTGGGGCTGCAGCCAAAGCACAGAACACACAAGGCTTCGTGAGACCCAAGGCTCGGATACAAGGCCACTTCACATGCATCACCTCGACCTCAGTATCAACAGCTTGTATTAACTTGGAGGTCTTATCCAAATGAACAAGGTGAGAGGTTTATAATGGTTGAAGGCCACCTGTCCCGGCAGTGTGGGGAGAAACGGTAGTCTTTAGTGGCACTGCGAGTGTCCACACACAGCACATCATTGGGCAGAAAGAAAGTGGATTCTCTCAATGGTTACTTCAAGGATTTCATCAACACACACATCTTGAAGATTTATTTTCAAGTTCTATTTTAATCCCTGTAAGTCAGGCAACAGATAATTCCAACAGGCTGTGTGAGAAACTGTGGCACCTAACTGCCTCCTGGAGGAATGAGTAAAAACCATTGAAATCTAGAGTGATTTATTGCTGTGAAATAGTTACAGCCACAACCTGACAATGTCCACAGATCCAGAGTGAAAATCAAATAGTCAACCTCCAGACTAACTATTTCCCACTGAGAGAATAAGATGTTTGTTTAAAGCACCAAGTGCACTTATGCACTTCTTCATGTAGTGTGTGAGGGATGAAAACAACTCGCCCATTACTGCTTTCCAGTGGTGGGAATTTGCACACTCACATCATGGAAACACTGCAGGACAGTAAGCTGTGACCAACCAACCTACATTTCATACATACATTTGCTAACAGGCCACTTCTAAAAAACCATTTCTGAGAGGTGAAGCAACTAAAAGCTATAAAACTAGGCAAAAGAGAAAATAATCTGTTCAAATGAGGAGAAGCACAGGGCCAACTGGCCCTGGAAATGAGAGAACCCACAGCTGAGCACGAAATTCCAGGCCAACACACTGGAGCAGAGAAGGAAAGCAAGTGGACCCTACAGCTGCAATTCTGAGAGGAGAGTAAATCCTGTCTGAAAAAGCACTTTCTTCCTCCTGTGAGCTTTATTTACCCTTTCAAAAGAAAGAAGTGTGTTTGTGTGTGTGTGTGTGTGTGTGTGTGTGTGTGTGTGTGTGTGTGTGTGTGTGTGTGTTGGGGGGGTGGGGACTGCAAGCCATCTTACTCTAACACACAACATATTTTCTCTTAGAAGTTCAGAGCTTTCTTGCCCAGTAGCAGTGGCACACACCTTTAGTCCCAGCACTTGGGAGGCAGAGACAGGTAGATCTCTGAATTCAAGGCCAGCCTGGGCTACAGAACGAATTCCAGGATGGTTAAAGCTACAGAGAGAAACCTTGTCTTGAAACAAACCAACAAACAAAAAGTAAGTTCAGAGCTTACACCTTATACCAAAGTCCAGATAAGATGCTGACTGGCTTGGAAAATGAATAAGACTTAACAGACCCAACATTTACAAGAACAATTCCCAATTTCTACTATGAAATTTAAATACATAGTTAAAAATTTCATAGCTAGGTCTTTATGGGTAGAAAGATTGTAAAAAAAATTGTTTTTGAAATGACTGTTACTATCTTTCTTGCTTTTGAAATATAATAATCCATTCACCCTTGACCTCAGTGTTTTAGACACTCCTAAAAGTTTCAGGAGTCTTAAGAGGCTGAGACACGAATGAAGCGAAGTGAAGAGAACAGGCAACCTCTTGGCACATACTTGCTTAGTCCTTGCTGCAGACTGACAGTCAGAAAGGAGCACAGCAATGCTAGCAGACAGGCTGCTAGAGGGCAGACAACAGGGCAGCTCCAGGGAGATGAGGCACAGAGGCAGAAGCAGTGCTTTGCAAGAGGGAGCAAGGCGACAGACCCCCCCTCCCCCCATGCAAGCAGCAGTGCTGAAGAGACCTGGAGCCAGCAGATGTAGCTCACTGGCTACTGGGAGAGCAGAGGCTGGACCAGGTTGGTTGCAAGGAGCAGGGTCAGAATAAGGATTGATTGTGTGTGTAAAGGTGGGCACCAAAGTTCACTAACTGGAAATCAAACACAGGTCTGCAGGCCAGTCTTCTTAAAGCTGTACACCAGTGAGAAGACAGAACAAGAGAGGGCCAGAATAAGGACAGCAAGGACTTGGGAGCCTCAGACCAGGAGGGCAAGCTCCAGGGAAGTACACCAAGAGATGGGCAGGGCTGCACCAGGAGCTGCTTCCCTCCTGGCAAGTCTTGGTCACTCATCAGTTTGACATGAATAAACCAAACCTGGTTTGTTCACCAAGAACTCTGTTTATGGTGTCACCTGTTCTTGTAAAGAGAACGGAGAGGGAAATGAAGCCACTCTTCTTAGTGCACACCTGTAGCTCACCATGATCATTCAGACTCTCGTCTCTCCAGATCCTGAGAATACTTTGCTCTTAGGCTCACCCTGGGACAGGGCCACCAGCACCAGCACTATAGCACTATCAAGACTGAAAGGAGACAAGGGAGTCTGCCAGGGACGGCATGCAGAGATGAGAGCACAGAGATGTCTATGAACCAGGCTTAAGGAAGCACATGCCCCAGCCCTCACAACACAATTCATACTACCATTTCACTAGCTGCCTCTGCTGCTCTCAACTGGGGAGAGAACTCTGACTCTTCCATTGTAGTTTGCTCTCTCTCCTCCCTGTTGCTGCTCAGTACAGAGCATGTGGTCCTTGTGTCTCTAAAATAAATGCTGATAAAGGTGCTCCTGGTTCTGAGCTCTCGATCTGTGCATGCCCTCCCTATTTTTAATATGCATTCTCATACACTCCAAATGCAAACATGTAACTTCACCAAAATCCTCTTGTACATGCATGGAGTGGCTGGAGACATTACATGGCTATCTCACCTGTACCACAAATACTTCACATTGAAAAGTCACTGTTTTCTCCACTAAATCTGTTCCTGTTCTGTATTCTCATATCCATTCACTCAGGAAGTCACACAACAAAATTCTCCAGAAGAAAGTTAGCCTTAATCTCCAGACTATGCCACACCCTACCTGTTCTTTGACAAGCCTTGACCACACTTGTTTTCTCGGCACAAGATGGACTTCTCATTTTCTTCTCCCAATGGCTCATGTTTCTTTCAAAAGGACAACTTGACCTCATCCTCAGTTCTCCTAAACACCTTGGGATGAGTTCCCTCTCTTCACATTTCCTTTGCACCCTACAAAGGCATTCCATCTGATCACCACTTGCAGCTAAAGCCACCCATTTCCAAGCCTGTTTTCTCAATACCAAGCCAAAGAGCAGGTGAAGCTGAAAGTTTTTCTGAAAAAGGGAAATGCTGTGGAATAACTCTTTTGTACACTGGTTTAATAAAATGCTGACCTGTCAATAGCCAGGCAGGAAGTATAGGCGGGATAAGCAGACAGGGAGAATGCTGGAAGAGGAGGAAAGCTGAGTCAGAGACGCCAGCCTGCCATCCAGGGAGCAGCATGTAATGGCACACAGGTAAAGCCACGGAACACATGGCGACATACAGATTAACAGAAATGGGCTGAGTTTCAATGTAAGAACTAGTCAGTGGTAGACCTGAGCTAATGGCTGAGCAGTTTTAGTTAATATAAGTATCTATGTGTTTACTTGGGTCTGAACGGTTGCAGGACTGGGCAGGACACAGGAATTTTATAGAGCATGAGACTCAATCTCAGGGACCTGGGTTTGAGCCCCACATTGGGCGCCATTTGTAGCTGAAAGTTTTTCTGTGTCCTGCCTGGTCCACAACCACTCAGACCCAAGTAAACACATAGAGGCTTATATTAATTAAAATGGCTTGGCCATTAGTTCAGGCCTACCACTGACTAGCTCTTACACTTAAACTCAGCCCATTTCTGTTCATCTATATGTCGCCATGTGTTCTGTGGCTTTACCTGTGTGCCATCACATGCTGCTCCCTGGATGGCAGACTGGCATCTCCTGACTCAGCCTTCCTCTTCCCAGAATTTTCCTTGTCTGCTTATTCTGCCTATACTTCCTGCCTGGTTACTGGCCAATCAGTGTTTTATTAAACCAGTGTACAAAAGCATTATTCCACAGTAGTCAGGAACTGTGACTTACCCATCTAAATACCTCCTGTGGCCCCAGAAAGGTCTAGCAGCACTTTTCAGATACTTTAATAAATGTTTGCCATATACTTTATGAATATAAGAATATGATGTCAAAATCCTACCTACCACAGCCCTCCCCTTCTCAGACACCAACAGGCACTCTACTGAAACCTGTTGATTCGCTTCCTAACAGGCTTCTAGGTGCCAGGGTTTCTTATTTGGACAAGTGAGTTTACATTAAAGGTGATATTTACCACTGGCTATTCCTCCTGTTCCCCACTCCATTTGCTACTTCCTGCCTGGGAATCAGAGCTCAGCTGCAGGTTGGTGTTGTAGTGATACCTACTTGCACCGTGAGGACCCTGACTCCTCTCTGCAGAGCCCCACTCTACTGACTGTCTCTGGTGATGAGGCCTAGACTAAAGCTCACTGCACTGTGTCTGTCCACCTGACATGGCCTTCAACTCTTCTACTCAATATTCCCAACAATCCATCTCTATTCCCACTGGGTCTACATCTAAGACCTTTCAGTAAGTGAAGTGACTGGCAAGATCATCAATGCTCATATCACCCCCTCACACTATTTTACTTTAGTGGGAAAGATTTAAGGCACAAGGCCAACCACACCAATTCATTTTTGTCCACTGAATTCTAGTGTATGTATGTTCTGTGCACTTTACAACTTAGGAAGAACCTTCACATATATTACCTAACATACACACAACCACCTTCCTCTTCATAGGAAATGCATGTGTGTCACTCTGAAATGACTATGACATACTTACAAGCATGTGCAAGCACACACAGAGGAGGTCGGCTGAGCTACTGTACAATGCAGCTACCCAAAGGACATCTATTTGGAAAAAGAGCGAGAAAAAGAAAGAAAGAAAAAAAGGAAGGGAGAAAGAAAGCCACTAAGCTCCAGCTATGAACCAAAAGCCAATTCTCAGAGAAGAGAGCCAGATGGTCAGTAACCCAGGCTACCCATCATGCACAGAGCCACAACACTTCAAGCGGCACCATCTGGGATTTTACTTGTACACTCAGAGAAAATCAGCTACAACAAAGACCGTGGGGTTTCGAGGAGACCTTCTGTAGGAACCATCACATGATGACACTCGGCAGTTCTGGGCTACAGTTGTACAGTATGATCTAGCTCCAATTGTTATCAGCAAAACACTAGCATCTCTGTGACAACCAAACACGAAAGAAATTCAGAATGGGCAGATGACCTGGGGACCCCAAAAGCCCCTGGGGTAGTAGGTTGAGAGGAAGAGGTGCACACAGCAGAGTCCACACTCATGGCTTATTGCAGTGAAAGGATACAGAGCAAAGTCGGCAAGGGAAAGTGCGGGGCAAAGTCCAGTGGGAAGCAGGGCAAAGAAGGCAGCTGCCAGGGGCGGGTGTCATCAGAGCGCCAGCAATTTCAAAGGACTGCAGGGGAAAGCCGGAGTTCAGAGCTGCCATGTTTCCTGAAAAAAGGGAGTTGCAGAGAGGTGACCCCAACATTCGACAGTTTTCCTAGAGGCATTTGACAAACTGTTAAATGACAATGCAGGAGGCTAAGCAGCTCCAAGAGCAACTCAGACAGACACAAAAGCCAGAGGAGCGAGCGCCTTGGCAGTTCTGTGATGCCAGGGAGAGGAGGGGTCCTGGGTGGGCCTTCCACTGTGAAGGGAGAGGAGGGGTGAACCAGGAGTCAACTAAATTTCACACTTTTTTTTAACATTAGCTCAAGCCAGCTCGGTAGCTCACTGGGTTGGGGAACCAAGCCCTACTCCTTGGAGCTCAGTCAAGGACAAAGGAATCCTCTCATCTTTACATGACACCCAGCTGGCATCTGAGTAAATTGCCAGACATGCTAAGAAACACAACTAAAGAAAAACCAATAGAAACAGCTCTAGTGTGTTAGTTACCACATGGGAACACTAAAATAACTGTGATCCCAACAAAAGGAACAAAATGAGAAAATGTAGTAAATGGAATACTCTACTTCCAGCAGACACACAGACACACACATAAACAGACACACACATACAGATACACACACACACACAAACACATACACACACACACACACACACCCAGTTTGAGAGCACACTATAGCACCCTAACCTGCAGCAGAAGCAGAGAAGCCCAGCTGGGGGCTGGAGCATACTCCACTTCCAGCACTGAGAAGCTAAAGCAGCAGGACCGTCAAGTTTGAGTCCAGCCTGGGCTACAGAAAGAGACCTCTCAACAGAGAGGAAAGACCAGCAGTGGGGTGGGGACCAAGGAAGAGTTAAAAAGTAAATCTTCATCAATAATGACTGACTAAAGCAGTTATAAGCACAATATGGCTTAAAGTATGAACAGTTCAATTAAATACAAGACACTAGTATGAAAAGTAGGAAGATTATAACATTAAATGTGTCCTAAGGTCTCTGCATTTGCTATCTATGAGGAAGCAGAATTTGCAATTTATATTGTGCACTAATAAACCAAGGGTCCATTATGCACTGATAAACCTCTAGGGTACCAATGAAAGAATAACAAAAGAAAAAGAACAAGCTTATGCAGAGACAAAAGTGGAATAACAAAAAAATCACCTCCGAGACAAGGTTAAAAAAACAACAACATTAAATAACATAGAACACCAGATATAAAAAACAAAAACTAAAACTCTTCAATTTTATCAGTAATTCACTAAATGAAAACAGAATGAATATACCATTATATGAAGATAAGAGACCAGGTTATAAAGCATACAGTTATATTATGCACACAAATTCACATCCTAAGTAAGAACACAGAAGAGCTGAGACTCAGGACTATGTCTGTGCTGCTGATGGAGGGGTGAGGTGGCTGTGCCAACTAGGAAGAACACTTCCATTAAGAGCCTGAACTAGACACTTCATGGCCACTGAAATGGCACAACTCAAAAGTGCTAATGTACCTATGATACAACCTGAAAACATATAAAGCACTGAGCAGCTCCAGCATAAGTCCTGTTGATTATTAATTGCATTAGAAACAATTCAATTTTCTAAGGTCTGGGCTCTACATATGAAAACAGCTGAAAAATAGATAATCACGCTTCTGAACGTCTCTCATTAGAGCACACACGTACCTTTGAAGTGTTAGTGATTGTTATATGTTTTAAAACATACAACTACCACTTCCTCTCCATAAAAGTCATGATCACCATTATAGGGAAAAACTTTTTTTCCTTTGATACTTTTTCTTTTGTTTTTTTGTTTGTTTGTTTGTTTTTTTAGCACTAAGGTCCATTGGACCCAAATTAGTGTATTTCACATTGCTAATTTTATTTGTTTATGTTTAGTTGTTATTTCTTTACCAAGCCTCACCTATTCTATGCCAAGTCCTAGTCTAAAACTTATCAACATGTCCAAATAACTCTATGAGGGGGTCCCTGCAGGTGTCATCCAGGGAAGCAAACATCACAAAGAGTTAAGAATGAAAACCTGGTGCAGATTGACTTCGTCAATCTGGACCAGATGTTGGAGAATCTAATGTCAGGCAGTTCATTGTCAGAATGTTTAAAACACAGCACAATTTGGAAAGAGGTTTCCAGGCAACATCAGTCCAATCAGTCCAATTCTAGGTACACAATAAAGCATACAATCTGTGTGTGTGATGTGTATGTTTGCAAATATGCATGCAGGTGTGTGTCACAAGCCTTCCTCTACTGCTCTCCACTGTAGTTTTGAGACAGAGGTGCAAGCTCACTGACAGAGCTGGGCTGGATGACTAGACAAGCCTCCTCTCTCTGTGGCCCATGCTGGGATTATGGGCGCACGCTGTCAAGCCTGGTTTTTATGTGAGTGCTGGGGATCTGAACTCAGGACTCAGCCTTGCATAGAAAGCACTTTACCAACTGAGAATCTCCCCAGCCTGGGTTTTTAATGATCATTTTAATAGATTTTTCTGCATACTTTTATAACTAGTATGTTACCTCACAAATGTATTGATTCTTCCAACATCCAGCAGCTCCCTCAAATAATCTTTTCTGTGTCTTCTACCCTTACCACAAAGCAGCTCCAACACTTTCCACCAGAACTTGTAACTGAAACTTTAACCTAAGGACTCATCAACAGACCATAATCAGCCAGGAAACAGAAACACTGCCAGGCACTGACATCACAAGAATTGTTTTCCCAAGAGGCATTGGAAAGGAAAGGAAGGCAGAACAAGGGAGATCAAATATGCAGAGGGTCAGAAGTAAGGATGGCAATGCCGAATCTCACTGTTACTTAAGTGAGCTAGAAATTTTAAAACAAGGTTATGTCTATGCTGCAGATTAGATTCAAAGGTAATTCTGAGGGTATTTGGATTGTCTGTGGATGCACACATGTATATATGGGTACCCGGGTGTATAATTACCTGAATACAGAGACTGGCCTAAGAGAACTTAAGAACAGGGATGGCAAAGAAGCAATAAATAAAACTAGCACTACACATTGATATAAATACTACTTTAATCCACAAATCATCAGATCAGCCTGGAAACAGTGGCTAATTCTAACCTCAGGAAAAACTATGCACAAAGATAGGCCTGAGGTCCCCTGCTCCAGAGGAGAAAAGGGCCAAGGAACAACATGAACACGCATAAACATACAAAAGTGCTGTGAGGGGGAACAGGGCGATTCTGAGCACCAAGACAAACTAATGGTAGTTGTAATTAAAGTGAACTAAATTTTAAATTATAAGCCCGACACACAATACATCTAAAAATGAATAAATTAAAAGTTTGATGAGAAAGAAGACATGGGCATAGTTGTAAAGTAATTCCAATGAAAATAATTCTTAATTACTCACAGGGAAAAGCTACATTTGCAATGGGAAACTTCAGCAAACCATCTTAACAGGTGACCAGAGGGATGGTTCCGAGCAAAGGGAGAAAGCTAAATTACACAACACACCAGGATGCCACAAGAAGAAGTCAGTGTCTGCGACACTCTTGCCTACTATGTATGGCCTAAGTACAGCATGAGATGGAGGCGAATTCAGACTGAGGACCTGCAAACCACAGAAGCATTAGGGTACAAAAGCAAGGGGGAAAAGTCAAAAGTTTGGGCAAAACTAATCTGAGACAGAGAGAGAAGAATGGTAGAGAGAAGAAAGAAGTAGCTGAGTTTTAACAGAAGAAAAAGGGTGAAAATACACTGCAAAATCAGCCCATCTCAATGCAGACTGCTACAGAAAACACCCCATCTCAACTGCAGACTGTTGGATGTTTTTATACACATAGTGGTAAGAATCAGATATGCTCCACCTGTTCTTATGCTACATTCTCTCAAGAGAGTCTGATACAGTATGAACTCCACATGATACAAAATCAAAAACAACAACAAAAAAAAAGTTATACTGAAATACATTTTGAAATGTTAAATGTATGATATGGCAGTACTTATCAGTATAATTCTTCTGAACAGACACTTTTCAAAATATATATTTCTTCCTTTTGAAAGAATGAGTCTGTTGGAGGGAAGGGAAAATGGTGATCATCTGTGTAGATCACTAATAACCAAAGCTGGTCCTTGGAACTATCTGAGGGGAGCATCCTCCTTCCATGGACAGTGGTAACAGTGTGAGTTCAAGTAAGTGTCTGACTTCAGGGAAAGCTGACCACTCTTCACGTTTTTTATTAGCACTGTGTGTGGGCATGCATGAAAACTGAGGAGGAGTCAGGACTCTGTGTCCACCTTACCTGGGCTCTGGGAACTGAACTCAGGTCATCAGGCTTGCATGGCAAATGCTTTACCCACAGAGTCATCCCACCTGCCCAAGAATACCATGGTCAACTCTGCATTTGCTTCCACTGTGGTTTAGCCAGTACTTTAAAGAACAATGGCTGCAGTGATCACTGTCTAATTACCACATCCACAAAGAGCCCAGTTCCTGTCTCACTTCATTTGAAACTGCTGTGCTGATTCACATAATAACAGTGCACTGACAAGCTAACACAGTGACAACTGGTACCCAGTAACAGAAGTCATCAAGGTTCTAGAGAACGGGACTATCCTTACCCCCAACACACACCACAGAACAGAAGGCTGAAGTCTGACACTATGACTAAGAATATTAACACTCAACTGTCTACACTTATAGATGGTTCAAATGTCATGTACAATGAATTTTAAAAGAAAATATTATTTTAAGAAACATTTGACAGAAATGAATTGTCAAATGTGTGCTTAATTCAGCTGTTTCCAACATATAATCAGGTTACCAAACAGCCATCTGACATGTGTAAACATCAATAAAACGAAATCTTTTGAAATATAAAACATGACTCCAAGTCTTAATTTAGATATGATCTAAATGCAGTATTTCTCCACTGCTTGTTTTTGAGTTAAAAGTGAAGTGTTACAGTAATAAAAGCAACATTCAAAACAGAAGGCTCTTTCATTGCATTCTTATTCAAACATTAACAATAAAAGAATCAATCATTATAGTTAGAAACAAGTATTAGACATGTAACTCTAACCATATTAACTGTAAATGTGCTCTTGACTATCAAGATGGCCATGCTCGACCAACAACTATTCATATGAGGTCTTACTAGCAGATAACACATAGGGAAAAAAAGAATGGCCTACCTAGTTACTTTACAGCTTGATTCAATTAAGTCATTTTCAAAGTCAAGCATGTTGGAGGGCAGATTATATTCCAATGGAGAAGTCAGTCTTTTCAAACGCAATAAACCAACACAAAATTTTGCTCCCATTTCTTCCAATTCTCGAGTCCCAATCTGTAAACCCTAGAAATAAACACACAGACTCTCAGAACCTTTGTTCTCCTTTGGCTGCAACTCATTCCAGTCATATCCAAAGAAATTTTAACTACATTGCTGTGGAAGTAGGACATTACACTGTGAAGTTGTAGGGATATGAAATTATTCTAGATCATAAAGGAAACTGTTCTAAAGTACGGCACCTTATTGTTTTCTTTGGTGTTGTTTGAGAGACAGGGTCTTGCCATGTGCCCCAAATTTGCCTCTTCCTTCCCCTACCCCCCAACCCCACATACTAGGATTACTGGATTGCTACAGTATCTGGCTCTAAAGGAACATCCTAAAACATAGACTCAGTTCTGGCTTCTGAGGGACTGTCAACCCTGAACTTTGTAATGAAACACCCACTCCCACTGACCATGATGACAATCTGAGGTAACAGAATAAATGAACAGGGAATTTCTGACTAACATTGCTCTTGCTCATGTGTGAAGCTGTATTCCAACAAAGTCTTCCTAACACTCCTTGTGAGCCATGGCTCTGACTGTCAAAGCATTATGCACTTCTGTGTTGTTCGCCAGTTGTTATAATAAAACCCAGAGCCTGGTACTGGGGTGAAAGCTGAAAGACCAAAGAAGCAGAGCAAGTCACAGCCACCACCTCTGACCTCACCGACTCCTCAGCCTGAAAGAGCTCCAGCCGAAAGGGCTTCTAGCTGAAAAGGACACTACTGCTGAAAAGCCTTTGTTCCTGTCTCCTCGCGCCTTATATACCTTTCTCCGCCCTGCCATATTACTTCCTGGGATTAAAGGGGTGTGTGCTTCCCACGCAAAGACATGAGATCTCAAGTGTTGGGATTAAAGGTGTGTGCCACCACTGTCTGGCTCTGTTTTTCTCCTAGACTGAGTCAATCTCATGGAGTCCAGGGTGACTTGAACTCACAGAGATCCATGTGGATCTCTGCATCCTGAATGCTAGGATTAAAGGTGTGTGCCACCACTGCCTGGCTCTATGTTAATCTAGTGGCTTGTTCTGTCCTCTGATCTTCAGCCAAAGTTTATTAGGGTACACAATATATCACCACACTTCTGAACATTACCTTATAGATACTTGTACAGTGTCTAAGTTGGTAAAAAGAAATGAAAGTACCTAAGTAAGAGAGAATGAATTCAACAAAAGTAGTAAATCATTTCCTATGTTCCATGTCAAGTGAGAGTGCCTATTTCAATTTTTCAACTCCATCAAAAAGAAAATTACACATGGTTCCCATCACCTTCTTTAACTGCTTCCCAAGCATAAGGTTATCAAACATTAAATGTCACCATATAAAACCACAAATATTGATTGCAAACTATATTGCTTATCATTTATTTTCCAGATACAAAATGAACCTCCAGCATGACTGAAGGCCTTACAGCATTGAAAGCTGCAGGTGTGGGTGAGAGCAGACCCTAGCAAGGATGAACTGTAAGCTGACTCTTCAGTAAGCAGCCACAGGAACCCACTGCGTGTGGAGAGCAGGCACAGCTAGCAGAGAAGCACATTCGTTACCAGTGAGCCATCTGTCCTCCTGACCCACACATCAGACATTTTAAAAACCTAGCTTAGGAAAAAACATTTCTCCCCATAGGATTTTAAACCAATGAGAATTCTATTAACTAAATCACATAAAAAAGAGAAATGGAAACTTACTTGGTATTCAATTTGTTTTTTAAAAGTTTACATGTTTATACATTGAAAAGCAAATGGGTCTGGTGGAATGACTCATCCAGTAAAGGCATTTGCCACCAGCTGACCACCTAAGTTCAATTACTAAGACCTACTTGGTAGTAGAAGAAAACTAACTCCCAGATTGTCCTCTGGCCTCCACATGACTCACACACTCATACACACACACACACACACACACACACACTCACAACCATGTACATACATGCACAAAAAGTCACACACTCAAAAAATCTAAATATAACTAGTTACTAATGTACTTATTTTAAATTCATAAAAAATACTTAATACTGAATCCACTAAATTGCTGGTAATTTTTTATGATAATGTGGTTTTTGTATAGCTCCTTATGAATTACTAATTAAATGTATGATCCATTGTGCCAATGTGCTTTCCTTAAAATTATGGATATGAATAGAGTTAAATAACTAAAATTTCTTAAAGATTCCTAAGCAAGTGATTTAGTTTACAGAAACTAAAAGCAACAAAAAGCAGGGTCAGGAAGACGGTTCAGTGGGTAAAAGTGAGTTATCTTCAAGCACAAAGACCTGAGTTCAAATCCCACCAAAGCTGTGTGCCTGGGGCAGGTGAGAGGAGCAGGTGAGGTGGGCTCTAGGAACTCACTGGCTGGCCAGCCAAGGGCAAGTTTCTAGTGCTTGAATGGGAAGGTTTGTGTGCTTGTCAGTGAGATCCTGTGTCAGCAGAATAAAGTGGATAGTAATAGAGCAGCAGTTCTCAACCTGGGGGTCGAAGAACCCTTTCACAGGGTTCGCTTAAGACCATTGGAGAACACAGAGATTTACAATACAATTCGTAACAGTAGCCACATTACAATTATGAAGTAGCAATGAATAATTTACGGTTGGGGGTCACCACAACATGAAGAACTGTGTTAAAGGGCCTCACCAATAGGAAGGTTGAGAACCACTGAGTTAGAGGAAGACATCCCACATCTTCTTCTGGCATCCATGCATATACACACCCACATACATGCACCCCTTACTCTCACCCAGAAACTCACTGTCAAAACTGTGCCACTCGATCCCATTACTCAATTTACACATCTAGCTCCGTAAGACAAACGTACATTGAACAAATACTTGAAAAGCATGAGAGCATATATGAAGGGAAGCATCAATTCTTTACATCTAAACACCTGTGGCAGGAGAGCTAGCTCTGTGGTTGAGAGTGCTTACTGCTCTTGCAGAGGACCAGTGCTCAGTCCCCAGTACTCACATGGCACAGCTGACACTGCCTGGAACTTCAGCTCCAGAGTCTCTGGCATGGCACTCATGAGCACATGCCCACACAGACACAAAAGTTTAAATACAGGTACACATCTTCAACTGCTTACCTTGTATCTCCCCTGATCGCAGCCACATAGAGTGCTCTCCATGGTATAGCTCCTTTGAACTCCTATTTCCCGCCACACTACAACCCGAGCTGTGGACTCTTTGGATTTTTCCACCACAAAACTACAGCTGCTCATGCAGAATGCTGGAGCAATGTGGCTCAGTATCTTAGGCAGAGTCTGTAAAAATAAAATTGTAACCCAGAGGTTATACTTCAAACGCTGGCTTGTTCTTAAGTATCTGTGCCCCTCCCCCTCACTCAGCCTTAACTTTCCTGCTGTTCCCAATGGTTTCCTGCTGTTCCAGTGAGGAAACACATTTATGGTAGCGAGCAATGTACAAAGTATACATTTAAAAGCATTGACAACAAACACAGTTAAAAATATACAGAAAGGGACTTGAGAGATGGCGTTACAGTCAAGAGCACTTGCTGCTTGTGCAGAGGACTTGAGTTCAGTTCCTAAAACCCACAATGGTTATTGTCTGTAACTGAAGCTCCAGGGGATCTGACACTCTCTTTTGGCTCCTCTGGGCACCCACATGTATGTGTGAAAACTCGCACACAGACACACACACACACAGACATGCACAAGTAAGTATTAAGTAAATAAAATATGAAAAAAATGCTTAAAATTTAAAAACAAAATCGCCCAGAAAAGGTCAACTGATTTTTTGTTTTGTTTTGGTTTTGGTTTTGGTTTTCGATACAGGGTTTCTCTGTGTAGCTTTGGAGCCTGTCCTGGATCTCGCTCTGTACACCAGGCTGGCCTCGAACTCACAGAGATCTGCCTGCCTCTGCCTCCCAAGTGCTGGGACTAAAGACATGTGCCACCACTGCCTGGGTTAACTGATTTAACACTAAAAGTCAATAACCTCAAGACTTAAAAAAAAAAAAAAAAAAAAAAAGCCCAACCAATGAAATCATAATCTAAGCAGTATCAATACTTTTTTAAACTTAAAATTATTCTCAAGTTCACCTGAAAATGTAAACATGTGAGCAAACTCTGAAAAATCATCACAGACCAAAAAAAATGGCTATGTCTGAAGAAACAATCTCACACATGTCACTGTGGCCAGTATGTCTAAAGTAATCCAGATGGGGATAGTAATGCAGGAAATACACTGAGGGTTCAGAAACAAAATCAAAAGCATTAATGTTACTACTAAAAAGAACTAATCATCACAAACATTGGCTCAGCTGTTGTCAGTGAGAATGACCTGAAGTCACTCTTCATCAATTAAATTAAACATGGAAGCAACTTTAAAAAGTCAATGGGCTGAGGATGTGGTTTAGGAGTCTAGCACCTGTTCAGCATGCAGAAGCCCCTGAATTCTAAGCCCAGTGCCATCATAAAAAAATAAAGGAAAAAAAAAGCAATACCAGTTTTAAATTACTATACCCCAGAAAAAAAATTAGAAAATGTTTGTAGTACATATAAAGCATTCTTATTTTTAAAATAGTAATAATTAGATGAATATTACAAAAGCTAGAAATGTAAGAAAGGTGTATTCCCAAACGATAGTGTAATGTGCAAACATGAAAGCCTCAACCTCACTTCCAGCTGTCACTACGTAAATTAAAATAACCAGGCACTGTTTTCCCATCTCTGAGTTCCACTGATACAGTTCTTCAGTGTGGCCTAATCTAACAGAACTCTGAACCATCTAAAGGCTGTGCCTGTTCAATGCTGACGCATTAAACAATGCGGATTCTGCAGCTCTCCTTCACAGTGTTGTAGGCTCTGCTTCTCTTGGACTAATTTCCTTGTGCTGCCTTTATTTTCAGAATACTTAATCCTGAGAACCTTCCGGTGGCTGGAGATGGCTCAGCAGCTAAGAGCACTTGTTCTTTCAGGGAACCTGGGTTCAGTTCCCAGCACCCACATGGCAGGTCACAATTGTCTGTAACTCAGTTTCAGTGTTTCTGATGCCTTCTTCCAGCCTCTGAAAGCACTGCACACGTATGATGCAGACACATATGCAGGCAAAACACCCACACATAAAATCAATCTTTTAAAAATATTTTTTAAAAGCTTATTGCCTAGTAGCTTCGTGGAAATGGTTGTTTATGAGGCAGATATTGGTTACCTTCAGTGTCTAAGACAGTCCTACTTCACTTTCATACTTATTGATAGTTAGGAGGGAAGATACATTTTGATATGCAATGGTTTTTAGAATGATCATAAAACTCATAGCAATTTCTCATGAAAAAATTAGTAATTTCCTATAGGCAATCAATGATCTACTGAGAGGTGGCAGATATGTGAGGGAAAAGTTCTTAATTCCAACTGCAATTAGATCCAGAAGTATTTGGGGATAAAACTAATAAAATATCATATCTATGTAGAGAAATTTTATTAAGAAAATAAAGACTCAATCAAATAGACAAGCAATGTTCATAGACACAAATGCTCTTAAGTAATTTTCTCAAACTTAATTTAGATTCAACACTATTCTGATTCAAATCTCAAAGTTAATCTACAAATGAATATCTTAGAATTCACAAGGAATAAACAGACAACAACAAATAAAGAAACAAAAAAAACCCACAAACAACAAAAAACCCAGCCAACAAAGGTTTTAAAGGAATAAGAAAACTTGTCAGAATTCAGCATTACTAAAATAATGAGGCATACAGACAAAGAAACTGGAATGCCTGCAATGACTGAGATCCTTCTAGCACACACAAGCACAGAATATACATGTATCAACACTACTGTTTTGTAAATAAATTGTGCTGACACAACTGATATCCATGGACAAAATAAGATTGCACCTTATGGTAGTCTGAATGTAATTGGCCCCCATAATATCACAGGAAGTGGCACTATTAGGAGGTGTGGCTTTGTTGTAGTGGGTATGGCCTTGTTGGAGGAAGTGTGTCACTGTAGGAGAGGGCTTTGAGGTTACCTATGCTCAGTGTCTCAGTTGATTTCCTGTTGCCTACAAGATGTAAGATTCTCAGCTACCTCTCCAGTACCATATCTGCCTGCATGACACCATGCTCCCCACCATGATGATAAATTAAATGTTTTCCTTTATAAGAGTTGCCATGATTATGGTGTCTCTTCACAGCAATAAAAACCCTAACTAAGACACATCTCCATACTAAATACAAAAATAAATTCCCAATGGATAGCAAAGATCAATATGAAAGCAAACCTAAAAACAAAAAAACTTTAAAACCAAAGTAGTAAGATGCAAACATCAAATCTGATCAATTCATGTGTACTGAATTTTCTTATAGCTTACATGCATTTGAAATTCAAATATTCATGAACTGTCAGTAATAATTACCCTGTATCCCATGTCTTCCACAACATCACAGGAAGCTGCATTGTCATGGGTATGCCACACTGTCTCTTTGATGCTGCAGCCATACATAAACACATTCTTTTTCCGAGAATGGCCATGGTAATCACAATACACCTTAAAAAGATCATATGTTTTAACAATTAAAGCCTTACCCTTGACTGTAAGCTCTGGCTTTATACAGTTTCATTCCATGTACAAAATTATTTTTCCTAGAAACAGTTTTAGGGTTATTGCGTTCGGAGTTGTAAAAAAATGCTTTATTATGATTTTTACTTTAGTAACTTTAGGATGAATTAAAACTAAACTGTTGCCAAACTAAAACTTTTAATCTTCAGACTCATATATTGCCAAATAAATGCAGATAACACCAAGCCACTCAATAGCTCTGTCTTCTTTGGTCTTTTAATTTAGAAAAAAATCATCATTTAATTAGAAATAAATCCAGCTTTGTTAAAGATTTATAATTAATGTTTGAATTGCTAAATCCTTAAAGATCTCACATCAAACTGAAAATTCCACTATTTCTTCTTTATCTCCTACTCAACACTTTTTTTTTTTTTTTTTTTTGGTTTTTCGAGAAAAGGTCTCTCTGTGTAACAGCCCTGGCTATCCAGGAATCTATCACCACTTATCTAATTTAAAAGAACATGAAAATGCTTTCATGAGAAAAAATTCACAAAACTTTTAAAGTCTTAAGAGGATCATTTCTAAAATGAAAAAAATAACATGTTAATTTTTCTCTTTCCCAATGCAAGATTAGTTAATTTAGACACTGTTTTAAAGAAAGGAACACTGTAGCCAGACCTGGTGATACATGCATTTAATCCCAGCACTCAGGAGGCAGAGGGAGGCCAGCCTGGTCTACAGAGTGAGTTCCAGGACAGCCAGAGCTACAGAAAGAAACCCTGTCCCCCCCCTCCCCTAAAAAAAGAAAGAAAAGAAACATTGCAATCAAAAGCTGGTGGCTGGTGAGGACAGACCCGGGCACGAGGCCCAAGGCAGCCTCACCATGCCCTGCTGTGTTTGCAGGTGTACCCTGAGGCACATGTTTCACAGCTACAGTCAGGAACATACATGTACTGCCATGAAATCTGGAAGTTGTACACTGTTACCTTTGTGCTGGTCATACAACAAGTTAATGTCTAAAGCACATGAGTCACCATTACTAATATTCATAAAGAGAAAGTAAAAGGTTTACACAAATTATAAACAAGAATAAATTATTGACACTATAATCATTATAAAGATAACAGAAAAAAGATTTTGAAATTAACACCCAGCTTTTATAATCAGAAAATAACATATAAAGTACTAAGTCACAGAATTCTAGAAAGTTGTGACTAGAGGCTACCTATCTGTGAGCCCAGGAGAGACAGAAACTGCAGCCCAAAGAGAAGGCTCTGCAAATCTACATAGTAAGTGAGAGAAAGGGTTCTGGAAAAAAGCAGAACGGGGAAAAAAATGAGAAGCAGCAAGAGGAACACAGCAGAACAACAGTCCCTAGTGGCTGAGGTGTAGAAGAGGCTTCCAAATGAAAACCTGGCAGTCCTGCCCTCAGGATAAGCCCATGGGCCTCAAGGCTCAAATACAGTCATGGGTTTTGGTGAGATGGTAATTCCTTTGGCAAATGAGTCCCTAGTGGCTAGAAATCCCATTTTATCACAATATGAGATTCATAGGGTAGCAGCCAACAGCCATCCTGAGGTGCCACCTTGAGTCCAAACATGATTTTAAAATGGAGCTCCCCTTGGACCTGAGACCAGCCACCAAGCACAAGTGAGGAAGCAGAGGGCACTGCGGACAGAAGTAGGGCGGGCCTAACAGAAAGAAGGAGACAGGCAGCAGAGTTTGCTAAAAACAGGCTGCCAAGTGCAGAAGGAGAGAAAGCAGCGCCTTCAGTGGTCAGATGTGCATCTTCTCAACTGAGAATAACCAAAGTTTGGTAGTTCTGAGGCCTGCAGGTACAGCCAAGGGTCCGTTGTTCACTGCTATAGAGCTGGAGAAGTCCAGACCATACTTCCAGGCCACAGCACAGGCCTCAGTAGTGTGATGAGTACTCAGTAGGTCTTCAAAGTCTGAACCCAGGCTCTCCGTCTGCATTGACCTCAGTGCTGGAACTGCTTCACACACTCCCAAGGCATTTAGGAGACACTCCTGAGCTAAAACATTAGCCATCCAAGAAAATAGGATCTGGAAGCCTTAGGAGGGTGACAGTCTTCTCGCCCATAGGAAGCAAAGCTAAAAATGGCAGCAGAGGCCCCTAGTTTACCAAGAAGGAATGCCCCCCCAGTGAGGACAGCTCTGGAGGACAGTGGACACTTGTCCAATACAGACTCAACAGCAGCATAAACCACAGGAGAGACAAAAATGTGCAGTTCAACTCCCGTTTCTAGGCATACAACTGGCACTCTCCAGTCCTCAAGGGCCCAGACAGAAGCGGCTGCAGCAGCAGGTCTTTTTATTCCTGTGATCTTTCTTTTCTCCTCTTGTAACCCCTGCTCCCTCTATCTACACATGTGACAGGAGGCATTTACTTCTGGGGCTCTTTTCTTCTGCTGTGTGCTGCCTCTTCCACCCTTTCCACAGTCCACAGCACTGACCTCAACATTTTTTTAAAACTCTTGTATTTTTTATTTCCTTCTTACACTTACCTACTTTTGATTTTTAATTTTCTTGTAATTGAGAAGTCTCCTCCCTTTTCCCTTTATCTTTCTAATCTCTTACTATTTTTTAATCTCTGCACCTTTCTTCTCTTTGCTAACCTGTCTCCTTCCATTATCTCATTCATTTACTCTGTCCACACTTATCCTAGATAATCTGTAACTTAGAGAACACATCACATCCATCCTCAGGTTTATGGCATCTCATGTGTTAGTGGGCTGCCACTGACATCAAAAGTGTCACTGGAGCCTGTACCCACCAATGCTACTAAGATGGCAGTAGGCTTTCTTCCTGTTGAGACTGGGGATCGGGGCTTCAAGAGTAAGGTGCTCAATAAAAGGATTCCCCACAAGCCAGAAGACATAGCCAACTCAGCAGATACTCAAAGTGCAATAGAGAAACCCAAGAACAAGAAAATGCTTGGCAACATGACTTCTTGAAAAGATTACAGATCCTCCACTTCTGAGTTCAAAGACACTTGGAATATGTAGAACACGGGGTAAAGATTTCAAGACGCTGGTAAGGGAAACACAGACATAAAAGAGGGCATCGACAAGCAGGCAAGTTCAGTACACTCCCTGGAGAAGAGTGTCAGCTGCACCAAGAGTCAGTCAAACCACTGAGAAAACCAGCATGAGAAAGTCAGCAAAATTTGAGATTTAAGGGAAAAAATGCTATGTTAAAAATGAAAAACTTAGTGACTCAAATAAAAATCACCAAAAACTTGACCAACATAAGAAAGAGTATGGAGACTGGAGGACAAGGCTGACAAAATACTATGTTCAAGCCTCAATAAGGAAAAAATCAGTATGAGCTTTCCACCTCAAACTGTGAGACACGATCAAGAGACCAGTTGAAGCCTCCAGGGACAGAAGGAGCTGACCTAAGACTAAAGGCACAAAGAGTCTTTCCAATGGGATTAGAGCAGGGAATTTCCAAACCTTGAGGAGTCAACATTCAAAAAGCCCATGAACTGTGGACTGGTGGCTGTGGAGCCCCCACGAGACTGGACTAGGCCCTCTGGACATGGAAGATGGTTGTTTGGCTCTACTGTTTGGGAGGCACCCAGGCAGGGGGATCGGGATCTGTCCCTGGTGCATGGGCAGGCTTCTGGGAATCCGGTGCCTGTGGTGTGACACCTTGCACAGCCTTGGTGCAGTGGGAAGGGGCTTGGACCTGCCTAGGCTCAGTGTGCTGGGCTCTGCTGACTCCCCATGGGAGACCTCAATTTGGGGGATGTGGGGATGCGAGGTGGCTTGGGAAAGAGGGCTGGGGGGTGGGAGGAGGGAGGAGAGGGTCTGTGGATAGCATGAGGAGAGAGTAGAAAATTTCTTAATAAAGAAAAATAAAATAAAAATAAGCACACAAAAAAATAAAATAAAATAATTTTTAAAAAATTAAACACTGAAAAATAAAATCACCCACTCAGTAAATGGTATAATAAACCAAAAAGACACTTCTCAAAAGGAGAAATACAAATGGCTAACAAATGCTTGAAAAGGTGTCTGGGGACCCACAAAGTAGAGGGAGAGAACCAATTCCTACAAATTGCCCTGTGACCTCCACTTTGACCTTTGATTCCTGCACTGTGGACAGGAATGCTAACCCTCACACATGGAAAACAAACAAACAAACAAACAAACAAACAAATAAATGTAATTTTTAAAAAAAGTATTTGGCATCCTTAGTCACCAGAGAAATGTAAATTAAAACTTCTCTGAGATTTTTATCTCACGCCAACCAGAGTAGCTATCATTAAAAAAGAAGTAACAAACGCTGACAGGGAAGGAGGGAGGGAAGAAGAACCCCATTCACTGTTTAGAAATATAAGCATCTGCAATAGCTATGGAAATTAGTATGGGCATTCCTCAAAAAACTAAAAACAGAGATACTGTATGATCCAGCCACACTACTCTAAATCAACACTCTTGGATGAGAATTTTAATGCATCTGTAGAAACAGATGCAACTGGAAATCATTACATTAAGTGCAATCAACTAAACACAGAAAAACAAATTCTGGTATACATGGAACCTAGGTTTAACTGTGTGTGTAGAAGTATGATTAATATATATGCACGTATGCAGGTCACAATTTAGAGGGAGATGGAACACAGGTAATAAGAGACAGCAGAAAAGAGGACCCACTGAGGGAAGTACTGTATCTTGCTGAAGGTGGGAAGTGAGGACAGGGAAGGCTTCGGGGAGGGAACAAAGGAGAAGAAGATATAATAACACAGAGGTCTGAAGATGTAGCTTTGCATGCTAATCTAAAAACATAACTTAAAAATAAACTGTCATTAATCAATAAATACATCTGCATGTACAAGGCAAATGAATACAGCCACGTACCAGAGGCAAGCGCTTCACTGCAGCCAGGTACTGGAGCAGTCCCTTTGCATGGTAAATCGTAGGGTGTAAATCTGGGTTTGGACTTTGCCACTGTCTGTTCAAATCCTCTCCACTTAAAGAGCAGCGGTGACTACACACATCAACAAAGACAAGAAATACAAGTGCCACAGACCGTCAATAACTTATTCCAGTAAGTATTCAAGGAAATGCAGATAGCACTCAACTGAACATACATAGTATTCATTAAGTAAGCACACATCCATCATTTGCTATATGTAAAATCTTATGTAACAATGATGATTTCAAATTTAAAATAAGCTTTTTAAGTTACAAAAAAATAAAATTGTCAATTCTAGGATTTTCTTCTGTACTTTATAAAATGTATTAATGGACACATTCTCTATTGATTAACTAGTGATCATTCACTATACTAATTCTATATGCTGAATGCATTAGTTGTCTTGTACAGTGCTGAGCCCTCCCTCTGAGAAAGGCAAATATATGAAAATTATGTAGTCTTTAAACATGTAAATACATTTCCATCTGTTCATAAGAGCTATGTACTAATGTCTTCAAGCACAATACAATCTACAGTTACAATACTAACAAAAGAAACAAAAATGATGTATTAAAGACCCTTCTCATAACTGACATAGCCTCCTAAAACAATTCAAGAAAGATTTTATGAAATTACATCCTCATGGAATCATAACACTAACACACGAATTTAAAAGTTTATCTTTGATGAATTACTCACCAAAACTTGCTTCTAGAAAAAAGCAAATCATCAAATCCATTTTCTGAATTAACTTGAACACTATTAGGTCAACAAATGTATATACAGCCACCATAACAATCTATGACATTCCTGTAATTACTGCTTAACTTACTTTCCATTGATGACACCATCTGGATTTAGCATAGGGACAATTTTAAAAATGTAGGACTCCCGTAAGCTCTGGGCAGTAGGGCTATTACTCATGAGGTACTCCAGTGTTCCTTTCATGACCCAGCTTGCATTAGTTTCTCCAGGATGGACACGAGCAGACAAAAAAATGTAAGGGCGATTTCCTAAAGTGCACATAAAATCTCAATTAAGTGAACAGCTACTAAAAGTTTGAATGACATTTCACTTTGGGGTCCAGAACTCTCCTCAGTTGTGAATTTCAATGTAAACTCAGGGAAACTCACTATGCATACAAAACATACACACTCTCCACAAGGCGCTACAGAGAAGACAACAGAAAATGCAAGCAAACTGTCACATGAAGGAATTTGTACTATGAACATACACAGTGTAATAATGTACAGTGTTGGAACCACTTGCTTATTTTCTAATGATTTATCCAACTTGAAAAAAATACTTCTTGAGTGCAAACAGAGTTTTACAAAGAATATCACCTGGGAAAGTTTAAAATATAAAATTATATTTCATAAACTCATGGAAAAAAGGAAAATATTAACAATCCAAAATCTGAGCCTGGCAGCAGTGGCGCACGCCTTTAATCCCAGCACTCGGGAGGCAGAGCCAGATGGATCTCTGTGAGTTCGAGGCCAGCCTGGTCTACAGAGCGAGATCCAGGACAGGCACCAAAACTACACAGAGAAACCCTGTCTCGAAAAAGCCAAAAACAAGAAAATACTGTGGTTTTTGCTTCAGCATGATTTCTAGACATAAGAACTAAAAACCATGACCATCAAAGGATCCCTGAAAGGGAATCTCAGGTGACTGTCACTTTCCAGAGGAGACAACTGAGGCAGAGGTAGGTCCACGACCAGAAGGAGGCCAAGACTAGAGTCCCAGTCTTCTCATGGCCGCTCTTAGTGTTATAAACTACACAGAAAGCAAATGCAAGTGAGCATGCTTGACACTTGAGTGAGGAGGAGAGACTTACTGAACTGACAGACGTGTTCATAGTAACTGGACTCTGGCATTGCTGTGATGGTCACCAGGGGACAGCTGTTTCCAGACAAGGTTTCACACAGCACATCTTTTCGAAAGTAAATTTGCTGAGGATTGTGTGCTGATTCCAATTTTTGAAGATGCATCTTGACAAAAATTTAAAAGCAAAGTCTATAATCATTTCAAAACTCCCTACTGATAGATAGACAGACAGATAGATAGATAGATAGATAGATAGATAGATAGATAGATAGATATAATTAATGCATCTAGAGATCCACAGAACCAGAAGTAAACCTGACTCCTAAGACTCTTCTTGAAAACCCTCCAGGCCAAATAAACACAAACATTAACCTGTGTGGGACAGGAGAAAGGTGCTGTCTGCTCGATCCACACACAGCACAGCAGCAGGGTTTCCTAAGTGCAATCAATATTCTAAATAATTTCACACAAGCTCAGCTCAGGCTTTGCTGCCAATCTGAGCCGTGAAAAAGCTTTTGGTTTGCAAAGCATTTAGAATGTTGGAATTATAACTGAAGTCACATAATAGCAAGCTAAAAGTACATAACACAATTATGAACAATTACTTCTGATTTCAAGATTAGTTGTATATGTAATAATGAATATGTATGTATGTATATACATATACAATATGCATACATACTCAGTCCAGAAAGCTTTCTAACGTCACCCCTCTGCTGAGACACAGAGGTGACCATTCCACCAACACCCTTGCCATTACAACAGTACTCTGCTGTGAGGATAAATCTACCACAGCTGGCTATCTGCTCACTTGATTGAGCTTGTTGAGTTTTGTTGTACTATGCAAACATTCAGCAATCTCACAGCTTATATCCATATTCTAAGGAACTAGAGGCTCAGATTACAGAAGGAACCTAGTTCTTATGCCAAAAAATTAATTTTCCTACAGAAAAATTCAAAATGTGGCCATACTTTCTCACTGTTACATTTTTCTACAAGATTTAGTGCTTCTAGTTAAGCAAACTAAAACCCATTTAGTCAAAATTTGTTCACAAAAAGTTTGGAGAATCATCAATTTCTATAAATGGTAAGTGAAATGCGTCAATTTTCCTTCCAACTTCTTTTTTAAACTATTTTTCATTTGTGGAAGCATGGGAGTGGGCATGTGTGCACTCACGTGGACACCGTGAAAGCAAAAGCAGCCACGTGCTGTCAAGCATCCACTGCTCCTCTACCTTTACTTTTCATTTTCTTTTCTGAGACAGGGTCTCGAGGCACACACCCAGGATCCAGCAGCTTTTGCCCCCAGTACTGGGGTTTGGGAGCTCACCAGACCATGTCTGTCTGTTCTGTGTGGGAGCTACAGATCCACACTTGGGCCTCCTATCTGTGCTGTGAGCACTTCTCCCTGAGCCATCCCTGGGCTTTCACAGCTACTTCATCATCACATCTCTACCTGTAACATTTGTTCATCCCTGAACCTTCCAGTTCTATTCATTTATTTAACCAGAAGCAACTTATCTCCAATTATCTGATACTTACTCATAATACAAAGTGATATTCGTAAGTTTACAATCAGTATTCTCACCTGCAGAGTTGAATATGTATATGGATAGTGATAGGCAAAATAGCAAACATCATCTTTATGTGGAAAGTTCACAGTGAATGTAATTGTATAGTAGGACTTTCCCTTCTGTCCACCTGCAGCAACTGAACTTCTTGAGAAGTGATTTCTGCAATTAAGAAGCATAAAGCACTTTATTTCCCATGCATAGATGTTCTGATACTCCTTTGTTAATTTTATTAAGTGGAATTTCAAAGAGAAAGAAAAGAAACCCAGTGGATAGCCAGTTTAACTGAACTGCTGCATTCATTAGATACTGTCATGTTTTCTATTTTCTACAAGACACCACAACCAAGGCAACTTACAGAAGAGAGAGTTTATTCGGGGGTTCCAATTTCAGGTTAGAGTCCATCTCGCTATGATCATCATAGCAGGAGCATAGTATCAGGCAGGCAGGCATGGTGCTGAAGCAGCAGCTCAGAGTTAATGCCTGGATCCACAAGCACGAGGCAGAGAAAGTGCACACTGGGGATAGTGTGGGCTTTTGAAACCTCAAAGCCTGCCCCCAGTGATACACCTCCTCCAACAAGGCCACACCTCCTAACCCTTCCCTAACAGTTCCACCAACTAAGGACCAAGTGTTCAAACATATGAGCCTTCGGGGGCCATGCCCCCCAAAACCATCACATGCACACTGAGCAGGCCATGCAGTCTATGCCATCATCTATCAGTACTGCTGTTTTCTTCTCTAGACTGAACATAGCACATGAAGCTCATACCCTCCATGCCAGTGATTCCCTGCTTTTTCTTTAGACTGTATGCCGTTACTAGATTTCGACACTGCTCATCAATGGCAGCCCCTTCCATCAGCTAACAGGCTGAGGACAATGGTCATGGCACACAGCACCAGAACTTCACCACAATTAGTGTTAAGATCACAAAAGGGAAAAAGCCAGAAAGGATGCTGTTTCCTAACACTTCCTAATGTGGTATAAGGGAAATCTGCAGCATCACAGCTGCAGTGCTCTTGCCAAAAATAAACTTGATTAAGCTTTTATATCTAATTGACAATGTACAAGAAATCAGTAAGATACATTTGTTAATAGTAAGGATGCAATCAGCAAGACAAACATAAAACTCTTATAAGAGAAACAAACCAGTTTAACAGAGCACTAAGAGAGAAAAAGGAAGCCTATTGATAAGAAAAAAAATTTGCTGGGCGGTGGTGGCGCACGCCTTTAATCCCAGCACTTGGGAGGCAGAGCCAGGCGGATCTCTGTGAGTTCAAGGCCAGCCTGGGCTACCGAGTGAGTTCCAGGAAAGGCGCAAAGCTACACAGAGAAACCCTGTCTTGAAAAACCAAAAAAAAAAAAAAAAAGAAAAAAGAAACCCTGTCTCTTAAAGCAATAGGCTCAATGTAATATAAAAAATAAGCCACATAAAGATGGCTACCACACAGAGAATCTGGATTATGTTCTCTTTGATATTCGTAACTGAAGAAAAACATTTGATTGCAAAAGCTGTTGAGTTATGCCAAAATGTATATTTTAAAGGTACCTTGACTTCAAAATTTGGATATAAGGATATGTTGCTTTGGAAAAGAGTCTCTGCTTTTGTTTCCACAGAAAGCCAGAGGCTATGAATTTGTTCCAGATTAAGATACATCAGGTTTGACGAGCCAAGACCTCCTGAAAGGTCTCCAATGACACCATGGCTCAGATGATCCAACATCCAGAATGGTTTGAAGGCAACTGGCTCAGACAATACAGCCTCACGGACTACCCCATAAGCCTAAAATTTTCTTTGTGTCCCCATAAGATACAGTGCCCCCCTCCAGCAGGAAGTAGTAAGAGAAGCTATGCCCAAATTCCCAAATTATATGTAATTTTACTATGTTAAGGTAAAAACCTTCCTTTTTGAAAAAAAAGAAAAGGGAAGTGCTGTGGATATCATTCTATATAAATAAAACACTGACTGGCCAGTGGCCAGGCAGGAAGTATAGGCAGGACAAGGAGAGAGGAGAATTCTGGGAAGTGGAAGGCTGAGGGAGACACTGCCAGCCGCCATCATGACAAGCAGCATGTGAAGATGCCGGTAAGCCACGAGCCACGTGGCAAGGTATAGATTTATAGAAATGGATTAGTTTAAGATATAAGAACAGTTAGCAAGAAGCCTGCCACGGTCATACAGTTTGTAAGCAATATAAGTCTCTGTGTTTACTTGGTTGGGTCTGAGTGGCTGTGGGACTGGCGGGTGACAGAGACTTGTCCTGATTGTGGGCCAGGCAGGAAAACTCTAGCTACAGAGAGGAATTTATGCCATCATACAGTAGTTCCATGGAAGTTACAGGCTATAAACAAACATACATACTTGTTGACAGAAGACTACTTTGTTCTATTTATAGCTAACACACCAGTCTCCAGTTCTTACTAAATGCATGCTTCTGGAAACCAACCCCAACAACACATACAACATAAAAAGTAGTTAACCAATGAATGCTAAACTGCACTGAATTCCAGTCTGACCTGGAAGCAGCCAGAGAAAAAGCAAAAATTAAACAAAACAAAAAACTCCTGTTATCATTCCTTATACAGAAGAGAAAAACTCAATCCTGTTATGGTCACACACTTTGCATGTAAAAGGAACTGAAATGTAGAGAAGTGTGTGTGGTGATTATGTGTTCCCCAAAATATTGTACACCCTAATAAATTTATCTGGAAGATCAGAGAAGCAGAACAAGCTACAGCTAACCTCACCTGGCCAACTTCTCAGCCGATCCTGTTTCCTCATATTGGAAACCTCTGAGTCCTCATCCAAATGGATCTCAGCTGAACTGCTGCTAAAAGCCTAAAAGCTTAACTAGGCTCTAGTTCCTGGTCCTCACGCCTTATATACCTTTCTGCCTCATGCCATCATTTCCTGGGTGGGATTAAAGGCTTGTGTCACCATGCCTGGCTGTTTCCAGTGTGACATTGAACTCACAGAGATTCAGACAGATCTCTGCCTTCAGAATGTTAGGATTAAAGGTATGTGTGCGACCATTTTCTGGCCTCTATATCTAGTGGCTGTTCTGTTCTCTGACCCCAGATAAGTTTATTAGGGTGCACAATATATTGGGGAACACAATATCACCACAAGCATGGATGTTTTAATATTTAATAGCCTGAGCAAGTCTTCCAAAACCTTGCCCACCACTACCCAGGTCAGTCCTCTTTCACTCCAACAGTCTAACAGACAAGAAGGTCCAGGAGCACCTTTCTACTGAGTTGTTACTAAAAGCACTACAAGCACTGTGAAGTGGAGATCAGAGTACACATTTCCTTTGTTTCTGCTCCTCCTTTATTTGCTACTTACTTTGATAACAAATAGAGATGGATAGAACCTTACTGAGATGAAGCCTGTTTCTTTCCCCAAAAGTAACAGCATTTAAGACCTAGGTTTTTCCAAAGACATGGAAGAAACTGTTAAATCTCTGTAAATTCTAGATGTCATCATCTTCTGACAAAGCTAAAAAGGATGAGACATCAGTGCTAGTCAAGGACAACATTAAAAGTAAAAATCCAGTCTATGGAAAACTCAAGACTAACAGGACAGAAACCAGCATCCAACACAGATAAAAAACCAAGGTCAAAATTATGAACACAAAACCTTGTGTGACTGATGGGAAATGATCATTAAAAACTAGAATGTTTAATGTTTAGTTTAGACGCAGAGGATTTCAAACCTGAGCACTTCATCTACTGTTTAGCATTTATGTTCTAACAGAAGACCACAGGAAAACTGGAATTTCATGTGGAACAGCCTGTGGGCTCCAATTAAACTGGCTGAGCTATCAGGCTGCTCACAGTCAAGGGTATCCTCTAAGAGTACAAAGATGGTATTCTATCAGTAAAAAAACCAGGAGGGGGCAGAATCCATGCTGTGGAAGTGCAAGTCTGTGCCCCAGTTTGACAGGCCAGACAGAATTATAAGTCAGATACTTACATAGTTTAGTTTAATCTGAAAGTATGTGTGCATTAGTAAAATATTTCTCAAAAGACAGCAGCAAACTGTAATCATGGGTCCTTCTACCAAGGAAAGGTGTGACTTACTTACTAAACAGCCTTTCCAATTGTGAAATAGTAAATCACACCTTCAAGCTTTCCAAACGCAGGAATACACATAAACAACCAAAGTGGTCTCAGGTGTCCTGCACAAGCACATCAAAATCAAGAGGTCATGAGGAAACTGGACTTTGTGATGAATGATGTAAAGAACTTTTGACAACTATAGGAACACAGGAGTCATGTGTTTTTAATGTATTTTATAGGAAATAAAATAAGCATTATAAAAATATAGTGGAGGGTACCTGGAACATTTTACAAATAGAATTAAGAGTAAAATGGGAAGCAAAGACTTTAGGAACTCTGGATAGTTTAGAAGCGAAGCTGCAGTCACAAATAGGACATCTGTATCATACATACCACCTACCCTCCCACACAGGTTCAGGGACCACTTCAGAGAGAAAGAAGAAAAGATTCTAAAATCTAGAGGTCAGGGAGGGCCAGTTTGACTTCTAGATATAAGAGGACTTCTGTGCTCATGAACTCACAGCAGCTGAGGTTGCCTGCACATGACCAAGCCACTCAACATGGTTAACAAGCCTCCACACCGGCCAGGGGAGCAATGAATAGCTGACAGCTTCTAGAGAGAGAGTTGGTTCTCTTTAGAGGTGGCCCCTGGTAGGTCAACCATGCTCCGATGGATGGCCACATACACAGGTATATGGACAGCACACATTGGACTCCATGAGTTATTTTAAAAAGTGGAGGAAGAGGAAAAAGAAGAGGAGGAAAAGGAGGAAGAGACAAAGTGTTAGAGAGACAGGAGTGGAGTTGAGAGGAGTTAGAGGAAGGAGTAGGGGTTGACTAGGATAAAAGAAATACATTGTATGAAATTCCCAAAGAGTTAATAAATATTAGGGTTACCTATTGCTGTTAAAACACCATGACCAAAGCAACTTGGAGAGGAAGGGGTTTATTTGGCTTACACTTCCACATCACTGTTCATCATCAAAGGAAGTCAGGAAGGAACTCAAACAGGACAGAAACCTGGAGGCAGGAGCTGATGCAGAGGCCATGAAGGATGCTGCTTACTGACTTGATCTCCATCACTTGCTCAGCCTGCTTTCTTACAGAACCCAGGACCATCAGCCCAGGGATGGCTCCACCCACAATGGGCTGGGCTCTCCCACATCATCACTAATTAAGAAAATGCACAACAGGCTTTCCTACAGCCCAGTCTTGTGGAGGCATTTTTTCAACTGAGGCTCCCTCTTTTCCAATGACTCTAGCTTGTATCTAGTTGATATAAAACTAGCCACCACACATACTAAGTCTGTTTTCATTGCTACACTGAAACAGAATGGAATATGCCCTTTTATGAACTTCTGTAAGAATACTTACTTGTAGTAACAAATGTCAGTACCCATACGAATCCACCATGGTCTGGCATTTAGAGCTTCCTGAACTGAATACATAAGTGGCTGCATACCTTTGAAAGAAAAGGAAAGAAAATACTATTTTAAGAATTGTTGATATAAAAATGAATCTTGCATTTCTAAAAAGCACCAAAAATTTAGGAAAGCTGAGATATAGTGCATTTAATTATTTTAGGATGTATTAAAGAAATCTGAGAGATTTCTTAAATTATACTTTAAGCAATAATAACCTCCTTTTAAATTTTAAATAAAATGGAATAACTTTAGAGTGAATGGCTACCAATTATTCTGTTAAATTGTATGTATTCAAGCTGGGTGGTGGTGGTGCATGCCTTTAATCCCAGCACTCGGGAGGCAGAGGCAGGCAGATCTCTGTGAGTTCGAGGCCAGCCTGGTCTACAGCTTGAATTCCAGGACAGCCAGGGCTGTTACACAGAGAAACCCTGTCTCGAAAAACCAAAAAAGTAACATAGTCATACATATATAAAGACATTTTAAGAATCTAGGGAGATGGCTCTAAAGGTAAAACTTGTCACCCAAATATGAGGATCTGTGTCCCAGTCCCCAGAACCCATTTAGAAGCTGGATGCAGTAGCACATGTCTGTGATCCAATGCTCTTAGATGATGAGAGGAAGTTCATCCAGCTAGCCTGGCTGAGGCAGCAACCCATAACAAAGAAAAGACCCTGCCTTAAACAAAGGTAAAGACTAGAACCTGAGACCATCCTGACCCCAACACAGGCACCACAGTGTACATGCACATGCACACACACATAGGCATACACAAACACACACACAATGAGCAATCCCTCCTCTAATTCTCCAGAGTCTCATCTGCAGTGAGAAAGGCCAAAAAAAGTTCATGTTTGTTTTCATTCCTTCTCCACATAAGTGTTAACATAGGGTGGTGTCCTGGCTAGTTTGATGTCAATTTGAGACAAGCTAGAGTCATCTGAGAGAAGGGAGCCTGGCACCTAACATCTACAGGAACCTCAACTGACAAAATTCCTACATAAGATCTTAAATAGTGATTGATGAGGTATGGCCCAGCCCACTGTGGGTGGTACCATCCCTGAGCTGGTGGTCCTGGGTTCTATAAGAAAGCAGGTTGAGCAAGCTATGGGGAGCAAGCCAGTAAGCAGCACTCCTCCACAGCCTCTGTATCAGCTCCTGCTTCCAGGACCCTGCCCTATTTGAGTTCCTATCCTGACTTCCTTCAGCAATAAACTGTGATGTGGAAGTGTGAGCTGAATAAACCCTTTCCTCCCCAAGTTGTTTTTTTTGGTCATGGTGTTTCATCACAGCAACAGAAACTCTAACTAAAACAGGTAGGAACTGATAATGAAAATAGAGTTAAATATACAATGTACTTTCCTAGATATTCTGAGAAATTTGCTTTTCACATGAGCTTTAAAGTTGCATTACTTGGCCAGGCATAGTGGTGCACTCCTTTAATTCCAGCGCTGGAGAGACAGAGACATGTGGATATCTGCATTCCAGGCTAGCATAGCCAACACAGTGAGACCTTGCCTCCCCCTTCCCTCCAAATAAAAACCATAAAATCATCTTATTTCATTCCCTAACCTGACACAGTAGACTTTTTAACTGGAATTGAATTAAATTCATGTGTTAATTTTAGAAATACTGACAGCTTTTACTGAGATCTAGTTTGACTTTAAATTCTACTTTCAGTACGTAATGATTTTCCTGGTGTAGGAATATTTCATTAAATATATTTGCATTTTATAAAGTTTTTTTCTTTCCCTTTCTAACTGGCTCTTTCAAAGCTGTTTGTTGCCTAACACACACACCACCCCACAGCTGCTATGCTGCCTCCTGGATCTCCGAGGTGAGTAACCCTATTGTGTGTTCCTTATCCACCTAGCTCCTCATATGGAAGTTACTGTTAATTTCTATTTTCGTTGCCTTTCAGGAAATCAGAACTTCAAACATTGACGGTGAATATACTGCTAAGAATAAACAACTGTTTTCTCATAATTTTAATCAAAATGTTATATACTGATCAGTCCAATATTGGCGAAATTTCTCAAATCAATTCTATCATGCATAATACAAGAGATAGTGAATAATCTCTATGTGCCAGACACTGCTGATTTTAGATATATAAAAACAGTCAGTATTCCCTCCCAGCCACCCGCCCTAGATGGTAAGCACTATTAACTCTGTAACTTGAATAATTTCACAAGGACTATGACTGCACTTAAAATTCAGAATCATTTTACTTAGGGTCTTTCAGTACCCATCGACAGCATGATGAGGCTCCCTCTCACACCACTGATAGGCACACTGTATGCTGGAGACTTCTCACTGTAAACTATCTTAGTTCTGAGAAACTGTTCTTTTAGCATTAACTTGTTAAATTGGCTATTATTTAGAATCCTGCACCTAATTCTTAAGTTTCTTCTTTTCTTAGGTTTATTGTTTTTTAAAATTATGTTTATGTGCATTTGAGTGCAGGTAAGCGTCAGAGGCAGAGGTGTAGGGTTCCCTGGAGCTGAAGTCACAGTCAGTTGTAAGCCACTAGGCACAGATGGTGATGATCCAACTGCAGTCTTCTGCAGTATGCACTCTTAACCACAGGGCCACCTCTCCAGTCTCCGCAGTTGGCTCTTTCAAAAGTAAGTACAGAGATCACACGAGGTTCAGAAGAGTAAGTTTGAACCCATTTGGTTATTTCCATCATTTGCTAAAATAAACAAAAGTATGATTTATTTTACAGGGTTAAAAACCTAATGTGAGCCGGGCGGTGGTGGCGCACGCCTTTAATCCTAGCACTCGGGAGGCAGAGCCAGGCGGATCTCTGTGAGTTCGAGGCCAGCCTGGTCTCCAAAGCGAGTTCCAGGAAAGGCGCAAAGCTACACAGAGAAACCCTGTCTCGAAAAACCAAAAAAAAAAAAAAAAAAACCTAATGTGTTCTTTTCTCTCTTGTTTGTTTGGTTTGGTTTCCTAAAGCTGGTTTAAATTCACTATATAGCTGAAGCTGGCCTTGAACTCCTGATTCTTCTACTTTCCACTTCCCAGGAGCTGAGATGTAGAAATGCACCACTATGCTTAGCTTTCAACTTCTCAGTAGTTTACAGCCTGTTTAAATTTCTACTTTGGGACGCTGGAGAGATGGCTCAGCAGCTGAGAGAACTGACTGCTCTTCTCGAGGACCCGGGTTTGATTCCCAGCACCCACATGGCAGCTCACAACTGTCTGTAACTCCAGTTCCAAGAGATCCAGCACCTTCTTCCAACCAGCAGTACCTGACATGCATGTTGTGCACATACATACATGTAGGCAAGACACCCAAATACATACAATTAAAAACTTTTAAATCTACTTTGGGGGACTGGTTAGATGGCTCAGTGGGAAGGAGAAATTTTACACAAGAAATCAACAAGGAAATGACTAAGGTAAAAAAAAATATCAGCTTTTGGAAATCATGTAACAGTCTTAAATATCTTTTTAAAAAAGAAAAAATTTGAAACTGATGTTAGAAATTATTTAGAACAATCTGTCAAGCATGATAGCTACCAGCCATATGAGGCTATTAGAATTAAATATTTAAAAGTTTGAGTTCTTCTGCAGAACTATAGTCATTGCTAATGCTTAATAAAAGCCCCTTATATAATACACTTCATTTTAGCAATGGACTAGCTGACCCAGACTTGGGGAGAATAACTAGACCAGTATTAACTTGTAAACTGAAGTATTCTTTGAAATAAGAAATCACTGAAAGTAAGTATCCAATGTAAGAAACTGGAGAAGGAAGTAAATCAAAGGGAAGGAAGAGAGTTAATGAAAACAAATTTTGAAATATTTAGATCAAACTAAAGCAAAACATAGAAGTACAATGTTTAGAAAAAAGTAGACCTGTATGTGTGCGTGGTGTGTGTGTGGTATGTGGGTGTGTGTGTGTGTGGTGTGTGGTGTGTGGGTGTGTGTGTGTGTGGTGTGTGGTGTGTGTGTGGTGTGTATGTGTGGTGTGTGTGTGGTGTGTGGGTGTGTGTGTGTGTGTGCGTGGTGTGTGTGTGGTGTGTATGTGTGGTGTGTGTGATGGCTCAGTGGGAAGGAGAACCTTTACACAAGTACGAGAACCTGAGTTCAAATCCCCAGAACACATGTAAAAAGTTGGGTCTGGCTATCTATATGTGTGCCTGTGACTCCAGCACTGAATGGACACAGAGGGCATCCCTGGGACTTACTGTTGGCTAGCCCAGCTCCAGGTTCAGTGAGAATCCTGTCTCAAGGGAAGAAAGCAGAGAATAATAGGGCAGGGTAACCTCTGCACCCACCCACACCACACACACACCCACCACCACCACCACCACCACCACCACCACACACACCCACACACCACACACACACCACACACACACCCCACCACCACCACCACCACCACCACACACACACACACACACACACACACACACCACACACACACCCACACACACACACACACACACACACACACACACACACACCACACACACACCCACCACCACCACCACCACCACCACCACCACCACACACACCCACACACCACACACACCCACACACCCACACACACCCACACACCACACACACACACCCCACCACCACCACCACCACCACCCCCACACACACCCACACACCACACACACACCCCACCACCACCACCACCACCACCACCACACACACCCACACACCACACACACACATACACACCCACCCACTCGTGCACACGTGTGCACACACACTACACACACACACACACACACACACACACACACACCCCACATACAGGTAGCAATGACTATAGTTCTGCAGAAGAACTCAAACTTTTAAATATTTAGTTCTAATAGCCTCATATGGCTGGTAGCTATCATGCTTGACAGATTGTTCTAAATAATTTCTAACATCAGTTTCAAATTTTTTCTTTTTTAAAAAAGATATTTAAGACTGTTACATGATTTCCAAAAGCTGGATATACTTTTTTTACCTTAATCATTTCCTCGTTGATTTCTAACAATAGTTTAAATCACAATAAAATCTGCAGATACCTTCTTATATCAGTAAGTTTTCCAGTGATCGAATGCAAGTTTCTTTACTGTTTCATGAACACCAAGGGAACCTCCTGTGCCTCTTCAAGCAGACAGTAGGGACTGAAAAGCAGCTGCACTTCCTAGCTAAGATTCTGTCAGTGCAGCTCACTGGAAAACCAAGGTAAGTGCCCCCAAGATGCTTCCAGGGTCCAGTTCAAAGGTTTCCTTTACATCTTTGCCAAAAAGTACAACCTATATGAAACATGTTTGTCTCACATTTGCAGCCCAACATTTTTAGTTTACCATTTTTGTCTTTATTTCATCTTTTTTATGGAAGAACACAGGCTTTTTTTCCTCTCAAGCCCCTAACAATCTCTTACATGTCTAAGATGCTGCTCCACTTTATTCTGAGCCTTATCCTGCTCTTTAACTTCAGGTTTTGGTAGGGATGGCCTACTTTCTAGAGTACTTCATCAGCTATCTTCTTATTTTTGCTGGATCCTGCAGGAGCTCCATCATTTCTCACATCCAATGTCTTTCTCTTTCTTAAACTTCACTCTCAAACTGCTGGAGTACATCCTAAATACTCCTCAACGCGGGACCCCCAAAAATCCAAAGCCAAGTTTGGCTACACTGTTCATAATCTTTACATTCTTGCTTGCTGGAACTTCTTGCTGTGTCAGATTCTATTTCAATAATAGCTGTTGTTTCTGTAGGTCTCCATGACAACTTCACTGAATAAAGGTTGTGGCATCTCAGGGACTACAGCTTGTAAACTGCACCTGTCTCTCAGCTATTCTGTTATTTTTTTTTAACCATTAAATTTCTCTGACATTAATGTTACCACTTCTGCTTTATTTTGTTTGCATTTACCTTGTTTATCTTAATGAAATCATTCCGTCCCAAGTGTTCTGTCACTGGAGGAACACATAGCACTAAGCTGTGACTGATTTCTGAGAGTACCCACCTCAGCCCCTTCAACCCACTTCCTTTCTACTATTTATCAAATACTTGTTTCCACTTTAACTTCTTATTTTTCCTGGTTCGGATGATTTCTTCTTAATCTGGCATTCCTCATCCTTTTATGGTCTAGATTAGCTGTTATTTTTCCAAGGTTCTATCAAAGTAACAATTAAGTCATTAGACCAAGACCAGTTTCACATCTCCCATATCCTCTCCTTTAAAAGAATGCTACTGGACATCTTGTGTCCATTCTTAGTTCTGTATCTTGACATCTCCTCAAAGAGAGCTTAGGGAGCATATTTCCTGAACTCTTACGCAGACCGTATTGTGTGCTGGCAGTAACAAATGACAGAGTCTACAGAAGACATCTGGCTGCCTCCAGGCTTCTAGGGTTACAAATGACAAGTCCAGTATTAGGCCGATCTTCTATAGCTGAACAACACAGTAGTTACAAGTACACAACCTGCTACCAGGGCTTCAATTCCAGCTCTGCCACACAACAGATGCACGCCTTTTGAGAGACTGCTAAGCACTGTCTGCTCCACTACCTCTTAGTAAGTAGCCTGTGTTGAAATATACCAAGACCCGCACAAGGTGAGTACTCTGTGACTGTTACCTGCCCACAGTGCTGACATTTCCTTTTAAGGGAAATGTACTGAGGCTCTTGATATGTGAAAACTCAGCAGTGTCACTGACAGACATAAGTCATGTCTAATTTCCTGACCCTCACTGAGCCACTGCATCTCAGTGAGCCATTTAAATCTCAAGTTTCACCCTCCCTCAGACACATTAAACTCATCACAACAGCTAACTACAGGAAGTAGAAAAAGGTTCAGGTTGAGGTTAAGGGGAACTTTAGACATATCTAAAATGCTCTAATGTCTTTTTTAAAGAATGTATTCTGATATTACTTTTTAAAATATACTATTCATTCTGATAAAAAAAGAAAGCAATATTTAGAAGTTCTGACTGAATATATTTGGAAAGAAAAATAGGCTGTAACACCAAGAATCAATCTAATGAGGTAACTTGGATTCTATCAGCTATAATCTACTCAACATACTACAGAAAGGTTGTATTTCTAGTAACTTATTTATTCATTAGTCAAAAGGATAAACCTTTTTATTTGCATGAAAAAATATTAACAAACTGTCCATTTTGTCATCAGAATATAAGACGGCAAAATATTAAGTTGCCATGGTAACATCCCATGGCACTGGCCTTTAATAAAAACCAATAAAGGCCAGAGTCAGTAAAAACTACAAGCATGAAGGGAGGTGAGGTGTTTCTGGCTCCAACAATCACATGCCCTCACTCACAGGCATAAAGGTGACACTAACGGATGAAGGCAAAGCAGTTTAAAGTAGAGAAGGGATAACCCTGAGGCATCTCACGGGGACTGACAGCTGGTGCCACATCAGGTATTACACTAAAGACTTGAGGAAGCCACTGGAATCAATCTTTCCATATTCTCTCACCAACAGAGGAATAAATTCAACAAATAATACCGAGCTAGATACTACCCAGACTCTTAGCACAAGCAATCTGTTACCTGTAAGTCCAGAAACAGGAGCCAAAAGGAGACAACAATGTAGATCAAAGTAGTTATCAAGGCCAAAACATACTAAACGAGACAAAGAAGTGTTTAAAAGAAAACTCTGTCTGTCTGTCTGTCTGTGTGTGTGTGTGTGTGTGTGTGTATGTGTGTGTGTGTGTGAGAGAGAGAGAGAGAGAGAGAGAGACAGACAGACAGACAGACAGAGAGGCATGTGTGTATATGAGTACCAGCAGGCCACGGTGTGCATGTGGAAGTCTGAAGGCAACTGTCAGGAGTTGGTTCTCATGGGATAGACCGCAGGTCAGGCTTGCTCAGCAAGCATCTCCACTCACTGAGCCATCTCTTTTCTGTAAGAGTCACACTTCACAGTGAAAGTCCAGCAATGTTTATTATTTATGCACAGAGCAATAAAGAATAGACTACAGGAAACAAGGAGAATAAACACGCTATTGGTGGCAGACTTCAATACAGATCACTTGAGTGTATGAAAGAATTGAAAGACTGAAAATGTGGCTGTGAGCTAAACCTTTTTATTGATTTAAAAAAAAAGTCTGAATTAAATGGGGAACCGAGGACTAGAAGGTATTTCATGTGTTAATGACAATTTCATGATCCTAACAGTAATGCTACAGTGACACATAAAAAGTCATGATCTGTAGAAAACAGATACAAAGTAATCCAATCATGATGGAGCACCACTTCAGAGGGTCAGCATCTTGACCAACTGTGCAACTCTCCTTACACTTGAAGTTATTTCAAAATAAAACTTTTAGAAAGAGTTGGCAGCCATGGAGATGGCTTGGTGGATAAAGTGCTTGCCTTACAAGCCTGAGGCCCTGAGCTTGGACCCACAGAACCCTCACAAAAGCCAGATGCAGAAGCCTAACATTTTTAATCCCAGCACATCCCTACCAGGAGATGGGAAGAAGAAGAAAAGAGGAGGGTTTCTGGAAGCTCTTGGGCTAGGTGGTCCACTGTACACAGCTATAAACAAGAGAGATCCTGACTCAAACAAAATGGAAGACAAAGATGGACACCTAAAGTTGTCCTCTGACCTCAACATTCAAGTCATAGCATGCATGCACCTGCACTCATACACATACACACAGACACACACATCATATATACATACAGCACACACATTATATACACAAATATACTCACACAACACACCCACACCATACACACATATACATACATAACACAAACACATATACTCACATAACATACACGAAAAGTCAAGGATCTTAAACTACACTAGGGTTTTTGATAAGTACCTTGTGCATGCTCATTCTAGGCTACCAGCATGATCATCACAGTCCTCACATTCTCTGCACCAATTAACAAACACTTACTTAACATCTAATATGAGCCATGGTGTTAATGTACAGAACAGTCCTCTGTTCCTATCTCAAAGAATCCACATACACGTTGAGACAGCAGGGAAAGTATTAGTAACACAACTATAAACAACATGCAGCCTAAATAGCAGCAGAAGGGAAGGTCACAGGGACACTGTCTGAACCACTTGTTAGTAGATAACCCCCGGCCAAACTCCAGGGCATGGGGAGTAGATCCCCAGCTGTGTAGTGGTGCCTGTTCCCAAGCAGGTTTGATTTTCACAAGAAGGTAGTTAGAACCCTCTTGAACTTGAGAGTTTGATGCAGGGAGAGAGTCAAACAGAAGCTTGAAACTAAAGCTGGCATAATAAATGTAAAACTGCCACCTAGTGGCAAGTTAAGAAAATCTTTTCAAGTAACAGATAAGCAGGGTGTGGAGATAGTGACACCAATTCTCAAATTTAGCAACACAAAGTACTCTCAGAAATATATTGTAAAACTGCTTTAGGATCATTTGTGAGAAAACGACTTAATAGAAATGAAAGCAATGACCAGACTCCCCACCTGGGGAGCCCTGCTAAAGAACACCTCTACCTACTGAGTCCACTTCCAAGTGCCCATCTCTCAGCATCCTCTAGACCAAATGCCCAAGCTTCCCCACAAAGAGGGGAAAGCGCACACCTTCAACCCCAGCGCTCAGGAGGCAAAGGCAGGAGGATCTCTGTGAGTGTGAGCCAGTCTCGTCTACACAGCGAGTTCCAGGACAGCCATGGCTACACAGAGAAACTCTGTTTTGAAAATACAAACAAAACAAAACAAACAAAAAATAGAAAACAAAAACAAACAAAAAAGACAAATATTAAAGTCAGGGAAGGATTCAAAATTAAGTTGTAATAAAGAGGAAATTTAAAATGTTCTGATCGTCTACAAAAACAAATTAAGGAAGTAAGAAAAGTACTAATTTACAGGGAGGTAAAGGTCAAAATTAAGGAAAACTTCTAAAGGAAATGAATAAGCCAGCAGCTGTGTATTTTATATAAAAATAAAATATTTTAAATACATAAAAAGAACAGCCCAAGCACAAAAACGTGTATACACTGCAGTTTCTGTTCACAACTCTGCACTACCAATGGCAATCTAAATGTCACGAACACAGGAAAATGTTACATATCAACACTGTACAAAACTGAACAGCCACTCAGAGGCAGAGCAGCAACCACTAGGAACTTCTTACCTCTCCGAATCCTCAGACTGAATGGAGATCCTGTCTCCACCCACCTTATATTCCTGTCTACACCTCCCAAGTGCTGGGATCAAAGGCATGCACCACCATCGCCAGCTGTTTCTCTTTTAGACTGGTTTAATCTCATGTAGCCCAGGGTGGACTTGAACTCCTGATCTTCCTGCTTCCTCCTCCCAAGTGCAGGGATTAAAGGTGTGTACCACCACTGCTTGTCCTCTATGGTTAACTAGTGGCTAGCTCCACCCTCTGATCTCCAGGCAAGCTTTATTTGTCAGAACACAAGCAAAATATCATACAACAAGGTCACATTCTGGTGATGGGCATACCATCATGACCCCATCCAGTCCCATCTGATCTCAGAGGCTAACCGATTTCTCTAGTACTTGGATAGATACAAAAGTCACATTCAGTGATTGTGTGATTTTAGTGTATAACACTAAAGATGTAGTATCCTAGAATACATCAGGAATATTCCTATCACCAGCCATGCAAACCAATGTAACTATTGATCTTTTAGTCAAAACATACCCATTTACTTTTACAAGACTATCTGAAAATTAGATAAGACTTCACATCTTTAAAAAGTATTTATAACCATGTCAGATATTACACTATTAATCATCCTATTATTTCATTAGAAAAATGACAAAGCTTTTATCTCATACAAGTGAGTAATTCTGGAGTATACCATTTCCTACTTCCACATAAAGGACAACTGGCAATAACCACTTCTGCTCTCAAAAGCTTTCATTTCCAGAACTGTCTCTTTTAAGAGCATCATCTCCAGATGCTCTAACAATTAAGGGAAGTGACTGGAGGCACGGAATGCAGTGTCTCTCATGCCTCTTGTTGAAAGTTTTCTGATCTCCCTAACTAATGATTGAGACCACTATCATTTTGTAACATATTTCTCCTCAATCTGTTATAAAGGGATGTTTTGTATGTTAGAGAGAGAGAGAGAGAGAGAGAGAGAGAGAGAGAGAGAGAGACAGAGAGAGACAGAGAGAGACAGAGACAGAGAGACAGAGACAGAGAGAGAGACAGAGAGAGACAGAGAGAGAGTGTGTGTGTGTGTGTACATATTATATAAAAAAACTTGCTATTTTTAGATTTGAAACATGAAGTTTTGACTTTTACATGCAAATATTAAGTTTATGTGATTATCCTTAGATTTCACTGAACACAGCAGCCTTAAGTGACACTCTACCCTTCAGATTTCTCCTTCCAAACACTAGAGATCTATTTTAAAAAGAAAAGAAAATTATTCAGAGAGCAGCAGCAAGGAAGGCAATAAACAAAATACTCTTCCTCAACACTGTCAATAAACTGTGCAGTAAGAATTCATTCTGTGATGGACAGAAACTGATCAAGAACAGAAACATGTCCAGTAGCAGGTATTCAGTGGATACAAGGTAAGCAAAATGTGAGTTCTGTGTGGGTAGCTAAGCAAGATCTCGACAAAGAAGGGCCAAGACACAGCTACCATTACAGAAAATGAAACGGAGGTTATCAGCACAGACCTTGCAAACAGAGAAACAGCGACACACAGGAACAGTGAGCCACTGTCATCTGGGAAGAAATGGACCCACTAGGAAAAGCAGAGGCTTCTGCAGCTCAGGCTCCATGTAGCAGAGCACCAACAGTCCTCAACTGCTAAGGAAATGATTCCAGTTTACAAGACAACCAACAAAAGAAAATTCTAAAGCTCAGATGGTTTCACTAGAAAATTCCATCATGCCTTGCAGAATTAACACCAGTTCTACACAAGGACTTTCAGAAAATGGAAGGAAGACGTGCCATGTTGTACCAAGTCAGTATTATCCTGATACCAAAAGTGGATACGGTGAGGGGAGCTGGGGAGAGGGAAGTACAGCTTCCTATGCACAAATGTAAAAATATTTTTTCTTTGTTTTTTCTCTTCTGGAGCTGAGGACAGAATCCAGAACTTTGTGGACTGAGCCATCACTGAATTGCAGCCCTAGCCTAAAATGTAAATGCCCCTCACCCATCCTGTCCCACATTTTCTTTCTTAGGTAGGACTGGGCTTACAGGCAATGACAGACATGCAGCACTGGGCTCAGCTTAAAATGCAAAAATTTTTAACAAAACATTAGCAATTCTATGATTCATTCTATAAATGAAAAAAGGCGGGTTTAATATCCTAAAATCAAACCTATGCAGCATATTAACAGGCTAAGTAAAGAAGAAACCCCTGACGGTATCTGTAATTGTGTTCCATTTGGATGAGATCAACAACAGCTACCACAGCTTAAAGGGATGTCTACATGAGGGTAGCTCTTTTGACCAGCCAACCAGAGTTTAAGCTATTTCAAACCGTGCATGGTAAATGGCTGAGGTTTGGAAACCAGAGACACTGAGTATATCTAAGGTGGTGCCTCCATGCTGATTTCTGGTCCTACAGGTAACTGCCTGCATGTCCCTCACAGGAGAGAGCAAGAGCCTCACCATAATTAAACTGGCTGTTGGACTTCTCACAGTTGATGATGTTGAACCTGTACGCAACACCGGGCCGCATCCCACTGACTTCGAAGTAGAACCACTGGTGATAATGGTTACTGTTTATGTCCGAGTTCAGAATGAGGTCATACTCGCTTCTACAACACAAGACAAAGACAACTGATGGCAAGTCGGGAGTGTCTGTGTGCACACAAAATGAGGATATTTAAATGGCTTACTTTCTAATTTGAATTACTTTGCGCAGATTCCCAGATTCAAATTTTGAGTTAAACTTCAAAATATCTCCTTCTTCTGGAGTGGCATAGCTAAATAAATATTTTAAAATAAATATATTAAAATATATCACACTTAAACAGATAAGCAAAGACTAAAACTAGAGGACAGATCAAAAATACACACTGCTTCCCTCCTTCCTTTTAAAGCAAAGAATATAGCAAATACAACAAAGAAAAAATGTGACTTCCATTTATACTCAAATTATAATTACAAGAGACTTGTTCCTACATTTGTACCCATAATAAGGACTTTGCCTTGCTGAATAAATGTCATTTCTAAAATACTGATTATTACATAGGGAAAAAGATTTATTTTTAAAACTGCCTGATAAGTAGCCATAATTCTAACAAACTATGCAGTTTTTGCTTTTAGCTAACATGGACAGATAGGGGCTTTACCTATCATATGGTTGAGCACCCACACACCAGGCACTTTCGTTGTCTGCCTGACTCTGCTCCTCTGAAGAGTCTCATCTAAAACAAGGACTAGGAAACTCCTAGAAGCTCAGCATTTCTGTCCATAGTCACATCTGTTAGGAACAAGCTGGACATGCCCATACTCGGGGTTCCACATCTAACATGGAAGCATGAACAATGAAATAACTACATGCTTAATAAGGTATGTTATTCTTTCCTTGTGGAAGAAGATTTGAAAGTCAGGAATGGTGACACATGCCTCCTGAACCAGAAGTATTTTAAGTTGGAGGTCAGCCTGGGCTACACAGTGAGTTCCATGTCAGCCTAAGCTACTGTGGAAGACTCTGCCATAAACAACAACAAAGAATATTCCAGATTCAGTCCCACCTTTGATAGAGCTTTTACTCATATCTACCAATAATCATTAAAAGTTTGTCTCCTCCAATCATGATAGGGAAAATGTCAAATTTCCTCAAAGTAGTTAATACAGTAAGGAGAGGAGAGACTCAAAGAGAGCTGACTGAATTTCTTATTTGAGTAGTTACAATTTTTATTTATTTACTACAGTTAAATCCTGACACACACTATCAGTGATAATTCAAAGGTAGCAAATGGCTGGCTTGCCAAGCCACAAGGCCAGGGTGGGAACTCCAGTGACTGGTCCAGTGCTACAGTAGTAAAGGACAGCATTTCTTGTGAAAATAAGTAGAGGTACTTTCATTTTTCCAAAACCACGGTATTAGCTTATATCCTTTAAATTTCACCTAAAAACAAAGGCTTATGCTTGCTATCTTTCAACTTAAAAAATGAACAAGATTTATCATGATCATCATATACCTACCTGTTAAAGGATGAAAACAGCAACAATAAAATATGGGGGAGATATGATAAAAAGATAATTATTTTATTTTTTTAAAATAATACTAATATTTTATTATAAAAACTAAAACTTAATAAAAGGTTTTAGAGATCAGACTCACTTAGGGTTGTCTAAGTCATACACCACCCGGTCTATGATATCATTCTGGTGAATCAACCTCTCAATATCTTGGGCAATTTTTGTCCTGAAATCATAAAAGACAAACGACAAAAATTCAAAGTAAGTTTGGAGTGAAAGGGTATAAAATAATAATTGTGTAAAATAAAAATAATCATTCCTTTACTTGTATACAAAAAATTAACACACAAAAAAAATAAAAGTCAGTATATATCAAAGCTTGAGCTTTAAAAACTAACCACATAAAAGACAGCCATGGTAAAACCTTGTAAAGGCAGAGGGTGGGAGGGAAGCTAGCCTAGAATATCTATTAGGCCTCTCCGTACAGAAAGCCTATGGACTAACCATTAGACAAGTAATTCTGTGTGCATATTTGGAGATAGGACAGAACCAAAGAGTTAAGACACCCTGCAAGGTTTTAAAACTCATCTAGCTAGGAATTTAGCCCAAGAATCCAACTAGCAGTTATGTTATGGAATATTAGTTGAAGATATGTTACATTCATTTATGCTGTGGAATATTTATTTAATGATGTAAAAATGTGCTGCATTCTTTTATGTGGCATTTGTTTAACTCTGTGAAGCTGTGTTACTCTGCCTGCCTAAAACACCTGATTGGTCTAATAAAGAGCTGCGCAGCCAATAGGGAGGCGGGGCTGGCAGGCAGAGAGAGTAAATAGGAGGAGAAATCTAGGGAAGAGAGTGAGGAACAAGAAAAGGAGGCGAGGAGGACGCCAGGGGCCAGCCACCCAGCCACCCAGCCACCCAGCCACCCAGTCAGAATCCCCTTCCTGTGTGGGGAGAAGAAAACTGGGAAGGAGGGAAGCACCAGGAGGAACCAAGGCACAGCTGGGACAGGAATTCAGACCTCAGGGCAGATGCTGACTCCAGGCTAACTGGCCACCACGGACTGATGGCATTAATGCAAAGTCATCTCTCAAATCCATTTTAAGATTTATTTTTATTTTTAAATTGTGTGTGTGTATGAACCAAATGTGTCAAATCCCCCTGGAGCTAGAGGTACTAGTATCTGTAAACCACCGTTGGTGCTGGGAACTGAAATTGGGCCTTTGCAAGAGTAGCATGTGTTCTAACCACTGACCCATCTTTCCAGTCCCTATGATGAGTGTTTAAGGAAGAAGTCCACTATGTGGATTTATTTAACTTCTAACTTTGTTCACGTCAGCAAAGACAAACAATAGAAATTAAAACTGTGGTTATAGATCTATGAAAAGCAGTGTGAGAAAGTTTGTCAAAATGGTTCCAATAAAATGTCAAGAATACACTGAACCCAAACTGAAGACTCTTTAACCTAGAAAATTTGAAACTACCCCTACATAAAGATGCTTTTCCGTACTTAAAGAAAGTTAACAACACCATTAGTCCTGAAGTGCCTCCCAAAGACCGTAGTTAAAGGCTGGTCACCAACTGGGCTGCCGTTCAGAGGCTGGAGAACCGCTGGGGGGAGGGCCTTGTGGAAGGAAGTCAGGTCACTGGGGGAAACACCTGAAGAGGATACCAAGAACCCCACCCATTCCTCTCTACCCCTTCCAGCTCTCCTTTCCTGCTACCATGAGGTGAATGGTATGTTTTATCTGCACTCCCTGCCACTTTGTTCTGCCTTTTCATAGGCCCCACAGCACAGTCAACCAACCGCACTCAGACCTCTGACCACATGCCAGAACACGCCTTTTCTCTGTATTGGTGGTTGATCACGGACAACTGCCACAGTGATGGAAAGCTTATACAATATAACCTTAAGCTCTAAATATGCATAAAACTCATCCTAAATGAAGACCCAGGCATTATGAAGAAAATATAAAAAGGTGTGACACTTGAACATAAAAAGAAACTAAAACATGAAAAAAGTATAAGGTAAAAATTTCTTTATCTACTCAACAGTTAAACAAAACACAATTTACTTTTCAATTTATTCTATAGAAAAATAACTCAATGCATACAAAATAGTCTATAAGGAAAAGGAGCAGTCTGTTAGTTACTCTTCCTGTTGCTGGAATAAGGCAGTTTGAGGAGGGAAGGGCTTATCGTGGTTTACAGTTCAGGGGTTACTGTCCATCAGGACAGAAAAAGCAGAGCCGCAGGAAGTGAGGCCAGGCCGCCACCCTGCACCTGCAGTCAGGAAGCGGGTGAAAGCTGCTGCTCAGCCTCTCCATTCAGCCCCAGGTCTTGGAAGGGCGAGTCTTCTCACCGCAGTGACCTAATCTCTCACAGATATGCCCAGAGGCTGACTTAATGTGAACATGTCTCACAGGCAAACCCAAAAGCTAACCAAACTGAGAGACTCCCTCCAGAGTAGGCTATCTCCTCAGTGGTTTTTTATATTTTATTTTTTGGAGGTGGGGGATGTGGCTGGAGGGTGAATGCACACTTGTGTTTCTATACATGGACGCACCCATATATGCAAATGCCCATGCACATGCATCTGGGTATATGAAGAGTCTCAGGGCTAACACTGGGAATCTTCCTTGATGTTCTCCCCACCTTATTCAATGAGAGCTTACCAATACAGCTAGTCTAGCTAGCCCAGCTTGCTCTAGGGATCTCCTGTCTCCTCCTTCTGAGTACTGGAATTACGAGCAGGCCACCACACCACTCAGCAGTTATGTGGGTACTAGAGATCTCAACTCCAGTTCTTGAATTTCCATGGCAAGTACTTTAACCACTGAACCATTTCCTCAGCCTCTCCTCAGAGATTCTAGACCCTATCAGGTTGACAATATTTGCCATCACACTTAGTTTCAAAGATGAAGTTATAGTTTTGTTTTGTGACCCAGTTAGTTTAACCAAGACCATCTATATAACTATTGGATTGAAGTGTCCACTGGAGCCTGCTGGGTCAGTAGTGGGTACACGACTGAAGGTGATGTTGTCCACTCTCTAAATCTATCAGGAGCAAATAGCTGAGCTGTGTCTTGCCCAGATGACATCTGGAAGTCCTGCTTCCTACCCACTGTCTGCCTCCTTTTCCACAATGTCCCCTGAGCCTGAGGAGGAGACCGGGAGGAACAGCGGGAGAGGACACGGGAGAGGACAGTAAGGCCTCACAGGAAGAAGGAAGCAGACTGCCTGAGGACTCATAGCTGTTGCATTGTCTGATAAAATGAAATGATAAATAGACCATTTGTGATTGTACTGTTACTTTATCATCTACATTGAGCAGATATCCATATGAATCTTAGACTTTTTCTTTTGCAATTGGGTCAGAGACTTTTCAACAGAATTTATTTATTCTATACTGAATTTTATTTTTAAAAAAATTAGAATCAGTAATTACACACTACAAAGGCTGTAACAATACAAGAGAACTCCAAATAACACTAAAGCATTCCACAGGATAATTTTTTAAGTATGGGTTTCACTATGCTGCCACAGCTAGCCTGGCTCAGCCTCCCAAGTGGCTGGGACCACACAGGCATGTGTCATCATGCCTAACTTACTAAGTAATTTTAAAGGAATGGGTTGCTTTTTTTTTTCTGAAAGTGACAAAGCATTAATTAATTTGATACCTTTCCTTTGTAATGTTACTAGATTCCGACAGGGAACGACATTGGCAAACGACCCACAGAACATCTATCACTTGCTCTAAACAGGTTGACAGAGAGGAGGCAGCTGACATGAGCACACTGAAGCCAACATCTTCAGTGCACTTCAGGAAGCGAGCATTTCTGGGAGCTTTATAAACAGCTGGTAGATAACCACATCTGACTTTTCTGACATGAATGTAAAACTTTCAAGCCTTAAGACTACCTAGCTATAGGGTCAGCAAATATTTCCTATAAAGGAAAGGACAGTGCATATTTTAGGCTTTGAAAGCCACAGGATTTCTGTCACAATCACTCAATTCTGTCACTAGAGGAGGAAAATCACTCAGTTGTCAAGTGAAGCATTAAGTGGTACTAGATGCTACAGGTAAAATGCACAGCTGTGGCTAAAGACACTTGTACTCTAGGATGCTCAGAGGCAGACAGCAAGGCCTCCTTTTCAGTGTATGTCATACTTGCAATAAGAGTGTATCAAAAACTGATGAGACATCATTTTTTAAAAGTCACCCAAAACAGTTCAGACACACTAAACAGATTTTACACAGGTTTTTTTTTTTTTTAATGTGCTGAGTATACACTGGCTGGTGCTACCAACAATTTCTATGGTTTTTTTTTTTTGGCACACTAAAACTCACTTCACTTGGTGCCTTTATGAATACCAAATTCTCACACTCTTTATTTCCATCTACATTTTCAAACAAAATAATGCATCCTTATTGCTTCATCTATAGCCTATTTTAAAATCATGTCTAAACCAAGTATGAATAAAAAATTACTAAATACTGCTAAGATAGTATTTATTCAAACATCATTAAATAATCTTTCAAATTCTTAGGTGCAATCTAAACCAAATTTCTACATTGTATCAGGTTCCTATTATTCTTTCATTTAAATAAGTAATACGCTTACAAAATAAACTAAGCCTATATTATGTGCTCTTTGCACTTGTTGAGAACTGACAAGAGAAAGAAGGTAAGTAGGCCCCTTGTCTCAGGCTCAAGCATGTTTAGCTCAAGTTTCCTCAGAGATGCCCTGTCCTGGAGCAGGCTGATACCCTGGCCCTGTGACAAGAAGAAAGGAAACTAGCAAACAGCTCAAGCGTAGTAAAAACTGCACACTTGAGAACAGCGGTAGGGGGAATATTTCCAACAGGCCTCTACTCTTTACCCCAGACTATAAAAGGCCTGCAGTCACCAGAAGGAGGACACTACCTGGGACTCTAAACTGGTCCTACAGCTCACTGTTTCAACAGGGCTTCTCTGGCCATTTCTGTTGGATTTCTAAATGCCTGATTTGATGTTCTATTATCTTTCTGCTACTTGCTATGTGTTTGTCCTTGCTATACACCTAATGAACTTACTTACTCAAAATCCAAAGTATAGCAATCATAGATCATTCTCCAGACACAACTATCAACAGGGACAATTTCAAAGCAACCAAAGCATCCTATCAGTGTACCTTTAATTCACAGTAACATTTTCCTAGAGACCCCAAATAGAATTTTTAAGTATGCCTTACATTTTGACAATGGTCTTACTTAGGAGGAGGAAGAAGTCTGCAACTCACCTCTGTACACCATAAGGCCTTTCTAAAATAGGCTCTTTGAATGGAGGTGGAATGTGACCAAAATAATCAGGATAAGCCACCTCTGAATATTCTGGAACAGACTTGGTATTTTTCACAATCTCAATGTAGAGGTCTGAGTCGTGGAGTGTTGGTCCATCGGAGATATCAACAGAGGCGGGCTGTTCTACTGATGAGTTGGACTCACTGTCGTCATCATCCTCAGTTTCAACTCCAGTACAACACAGTTTCCCAAGCTGTACTGTCCGCCCTTCAAAGAGAGTACTTCCACACGTTGCCACATGTGGACATGCTTTCGTGCATGAGAGGACAGTGAGAGGGAGACCACAGTCCTTCCTTATTCCTGCAGTCAAGCCTTGGGCTACTTGTGAAGGAATATTCTGCAATGTGATTCGGTCTAAAGCCTTCACAATGTCACTGCTGAATGTGTGAACTGAAGAAGCAGTTCTGTTCTGACCACCCAGCTGCTGTGGCAGTGTCCTGTCACTGCCTTTGACTTCGTCCTTGGCTTCTTCTCCCTTAGGAGACACTTTCTCCTTCATTACAGCTCCTTTCTTTACACTACCTGAATTCCCAGATGCTTCCTCTCCAGCTGTAGGAACAACAATAGGGCCTCGAACTTTCCCCTCAAACACAAAAGGTTTGGGTTCTTTAGAGATTAATTCATAGTCCTGTTTAAGAAAAAATAAGTTTAATCTGTTATCTGTCAGTATTAAAATATGCTAATCAAAGTAAGATCATATTTGTTTCACATGCTCCTTCAGAAACCTAACATCTTTTTCTGATCTCCATGGGCTCCAGACATGCATACGGTGCACGTAACAAACAAGCAGGCAAAACACTCATACACGTTAAATAAACAAACAAACAAAGGCTAGGAGACAGCGCAACAACAAAATGCCTGTTTAGCGGGCAAGAGAACCAGAGTTCAATCCTCTTCTGCCCTGCCTACAAATGACATTCATTTCACTTCCACCCAGCAACTGAATAAGCAAGGTTTACACATCTGGGAACAAAGCGGATATTGGTCAGGATGCAGACACATCTAACTGTCATAGACTTCAATGGTTAATACTGAAAGCAACTAATTTCACATATTCTTAATGTCATATGATATGCCAGGAATTGATTCAATGATGGTTGAATAAGATTCTTTCAAACACTATTAAGAGAATCAATAAACTTTTATAATCCTCAATAATATATCATTAAATATTTCTTCTTACTATTCAGGCATATATTTCAAACTCTGAAACTTAAAATGAGAAAGACAATCAAGTACAAGAACAACTCTTGGCAATAAATCCAGTTATGTAAATAAAAACAAAGTGCTATTTCCCTAACATATAGGACTAAAATAATTAACAACCTATAACTTAATGGCAAAATATACAACATACTAATAAGTACATATTACCTTACTTACCTGAAGTAGCATAGTTCAGGAGCTCTGACTCTCAGATAGATATGTCTTTACTTGCTACATTTAACTCAGACTCAAATTAGAACCAAACATGCTCAAGAAATAACCAAGAACAAGCTGGCCACCCGTTTACATTGTTACATCATAGGAGGCTATACAGGAGCCCATCAAGCCTAGCTAGGTGGTAAACTAAGATTAGGACATAGGAATCTAAATACAGATGTTTATCACAATTTGGAAAGGAGAAGTGGCTTGGAAAATCTAAATCAGTGGTTCTCAACCTTCCTAATGCTGTGACCCTTTAATACAGTTGCTCATGTTGTGGTGACCCCAACCATAATATTATTTCCTTGCTACTTCCTAACTGAAATTTTCTACTGTTAGGAACTGTAATGTAAATACCTGATATGCAGGATATCTGATATGCAACCCCTGTGAAAGGGTCGTTTGACCCCCGAAGAAGTTGCAACCCACAGGATGAGACCCCCTGATCTAAATCCTAACCTGACACCCATTATAAAAATTATAAAATTACTCTACTGTACTCCCACACCAAAGCTATACTTGTATAGCATTATATATCCCTATATGCATATAACTATAGGAAAATAGGTTAAGTCATTATATGCTAATCAATTCCTACCCAAAACCACTATAATATTACTTGACTGCTTTGATTTAGAAAGTATTCATCTTCAAATGGTTCAAGTGAAACCAAATACATTAAAAAAGAGTAACGCAACAGCTGTTCTAGGTTAAATGGAAGAAAAACTTACCCACTCTATATTCTTCCCCAAATGCTCTTCCTAGCTCCCTCTCCTTCCCTCACTGCTTCCCAGTTGACCTCCCCTGCTCACCCCAACTCCTTTCTCCCTGACTCCTGACCTCCTTCTACTCTCAGTTTCAAAGTTCCAATGAGCTTCAAACCTACAAGAAGGACAAGGAATGAGGAGACATTCTTATATGAGGTTATCTGTGGTGGTATTTTACTTGTACTGAAATGTGATTTTAATTGTATGTTAATAAATAAAGTTGTCTGGGGGTCAGAGCTATTAGAGCCATAGCAAGTGCGTGGCGGCGGTGGCGCACGCCTTTAAGGACCTGGAGGGCGGTACATTCAGGCAGTGACGAGGCAGTCACATGTTTGGGTTTACAACCAATGAGAAGGCAGAACAGGAAGACTTTAAAGACATACACACAGGAAGTAGGTCTTTTTCGGAGAGCTCTCTTGGCTGGAGAGGATCTCTGAATCAGGAAGGGTGAGGCTCTTAGCTCTGACCTCTTGGCTTTCTTCTCTGAATTGGCTCTGTGTTTCTTATTTTATAAGACTGTTGGTTACATCTACAGTTATCTTTCACTGTACTCCAAGGCTCCTAAGTTTACTCCCAAAGACAAAAGAAAAACTGGCAAATATTTCTCATTTATGTCTCATATATAAACTCACTGTAATCTGTCTTTAATCAACTGTAATTAAGAATATGGGATTTGGAGAGCAACAACATTTATAGCAAAAGCTACTCGTCTTAGAGGTTAGCTAGCCCAAACACATACTTTCTGGCCTTGAGTTCACTGTGTAAACCAAGCTGGCCTCTGAACTCACTGAGATCTACTTGGCTCTGTTTTCCTGGTGCTGAGATTAAAGGTGCATGCCACCATGCCCAGCCAAACTTAGACACTTTAAAATCAGACTTAAGAACCCAGCACAGTCAAAACAGAGAGAACAAAAAACTACATCTACTAACTGCCAACAATTCAGTCAACATGGTGTGTTGTATAACCCCAGCTGAATTACTCTGTCACAGTAAATGAGAATAAGAAATGCTAATAATAACAAACTGCACTGTCGGGGTGGCAGGCTGCCCGCTCTGTCCTGACTGCTGCTGTGTTATACAGGAACTACCAAGGGAAGGGTAGAGCTGCACAACTCCTCAGCACTACTAACACAAGGAAGACTACGGTGTGCTTTTATAATGCCATTTTCAGAATATAAGACAAAATTTTAAAAAGCAAGTCAAAGTGATGAACCGAAGTGATTATAAAATGTAAAAACTAGCCCAATGCTCTCTCTTCTTACAGGTCATCAACTCAGCTCAAAATGTCAATATAACGGTCCCATATCATCCAGTAAAGCAGGACGGATGCCATTTTTTTCAGAAATGAAAAATGGCAATTACGTCCATAAAGGAGAAAAAATGAACTTTTTATTTATACCTGAAAATCATCAACAAGCTCAGGAAAGAGGTGTTCATACATTTTCAGTTCTTCTATTGTTCGTCCTGGCACTTGCTGTGGTTTTAATTTGTTAATATCTGTTTCAATATCATCATTCTGAAATAATAAAACATGTCATTAGTATAAAAACACAAAAACGTTAGAGAATATACTTTATATGAAATGTTCCAAAATATTATTACTTACGATTAGTAAATAATTACTAATAAAGTTCATATTCAATTTAATTGTAAATCAGTTCTTTTAATTAGTTGGAGATTATCATTGGTGCTGATTTTGTTGTTTGGTCATGGTTAATTTTAATGTAACAGAGTTTTCAGACTCGTCAAGACGAAAAAAATAAAAATAAAAATAGAAAAAATAAAGATCACATATGCTCTCTTCAGTGTCCCTATCACTCTGCTGTAAAGTAAAACTCAAGAAAATTAAATTGAAAACATTTATACAGAACAAAAATGGTAACAAAGTAGCTAACATTCGCTGGCATGCACTAACTCTCTTATCTAAGTCATTCTATACAACACTATAAAGTAGAGATGCTTATTTTATCTCCACCATCTGACTGAGGATGGGGAGTGATGTGCACCAAATGTTAAGGAGCTTACAATTAGACAACCTGGAATATAAAACTAGTTAGAGAGGTTCCAAAGCATACATTATAGCCAGTGTGATGTTTACCACCTGCACTCATACTCCATGATAAAAACCTTTACACACTTTTTCTTTTCTTTTTCTTTTTTTTTTTTCAGGGCCAGGAGAAGAATAAGAAGTGGTAAAAGTGCCCAAAATGTGCCTTTAAGGAAAAAGAAAGGCGGGGGAGGGTAAATCCCAACTATGTCCTCAGACAAAAAAGACATGTCATCAATTTTGTCCCTAAATTCTTTATCTTGTATTTTTGAGTCTCACTATGTAACCCTGGCTGTCCTCTTTAAGCTCTTTAAAGAGCTGATGTGCCTCATGACAGGAGGGCAAGTGTTAGTTCACCTGGGACCCACAGTACCCTCTAAGATCCTTAACAGCTTACCTCTCACAAACTCATAACTTTCACAGATGGGTAAGAAGGCATAGAAAGACCAGTTACTAATTTTCAAGTGGGCCTCATTTTTAATTTCCTATTTATCATATTGTCGTCATAAACTACTTCACTTCAACCCTAAAGCAAATTTATTTTATTATGCTTAAATCCTTCATATATAGTACCTAACTATATATAAACTAGTAATCTTAAGGAAAAAATATATGATATTTCTCAACATTTTGTATTTGGGAATTCGCTTTTATTTATATAATCAATAAATAAAATTTTGTAATTCCTATTAATAAGACATTTGTTTTATTTGCATATTATCACTAACATGTAATTATTACTCTGTGAGTATATAATTTCATTTAAGTTTTTATCTATGAACAAATAATGTATTAATTTTCTTGATGAACATGTAATCATCTGAAGGAAAAAATACAAAGTTTTTTTTTCTTGCAGGGCACACGCCTTTAATCCTAGCACTTGGGTGGCAGAGGCAGGTGGATCTCTGAGTTCCAGGACAGCCAGGACTGCACAGAGGCATATGGCTCATTGTTAGGAACAACCACTCTAGCATTAGAAAGGGAAAGTGTGTGTTGACCTTTATGGCAACTTGCAGGTGAGTTGTTTAGAACCTAAAGAATCTGGACTAAAATCTCTGCAGAAAAAAAAAAAAAAAAAAAAAAAGGACTCATGCTGGTGAGGAAAGGCGGTCTGGAAGCCAACCACCAACCACAACAGAGCAGTCCCAGGTTTCCCACTGCAGCACAGCCATTCTCTAAGACCCTGTGGATCCTCCCTAGAGGCGAGCAAAGCTGAGACTGCCCAAAGGTAATAGCCAACTTAAGTCAGAGGCAGAGGCTCATGCAGCTGCAGCTCGAAGTCTTGGCCAATGCATCATGCACTTGAAGAGGACATTTCAGTAAAACACAGAGCAGTGGTGAGGAGGTGGATCCTCCACCACACTGCCTGGCCCCTTGCATACATAGCCTTCTGTGCCTTGTCTACACTGCTGTGAGGATTTGATGGTTTTAGTGCATGAAGAGCTTGGATTGGCACACAGTTAAGTGTTCAATAAATACTATTTTTTCATTCATAATCATAAATGTTTTGTTAAGGTGAAGTAGACAATATGTGAGCAATCACTGTCCCTGTTAACTCAGTGGAAAATAGACACCAACAATTGTTTTTCAAAGACACCCATGTCAAGTACAAAGAAATTTATGGAAATGTTTCAGATGAATAGACCAAGTGAGAGACAAGGAAACGAAGTATATGAGGCTAGATCCTGCAGCGGAGAGGGTAAAAATCCTCATAAAGGACATTACAAGAGCAAATGATAAACTGGACACAGATAGCAAGTTGGTAGAACATCAATAGCTGTCCTGCAGTTATGGTGTATGTTCATGGGTGAAGGTCCAAAGGAGCTGACATATCTAACCCACTCTCAAATACCTGTTTTTGAGCATGTGCATACATGCACACAGTTTTCTAGCAGCCAAATCAGTCACTGTACCAATTCTCCTAACTCCCTAATCTTTATACTCTTGACCATCACAGGTATTTTTCATTAGAACTATGAGAAGTAAAGAATTAACTATACCAAATATGCTGCAATGTTTATTACTAAAATCTTGATAGAAATTCATATGCTAATCTCATGAATTTCACTACCCCAAAGTACCCTGCAAAAACTCCCAAATGAATTTCAACACCCCTCCTCTTCCCTGAGAATGTAACTCACATCTGGGAACCTACCAATTCCATTGCTTATGTTAGGTCCAAACACCCAGTTACCCAAGAATTATCTTAACATCAATGACTACCTCAATGCCTGCCCTATTTTTCTTTGTGATCACATTGGTGGTAATGAAATTAGTCCTGTATTATTATTAAGATACATCTCCCAGTATTCTAGACTTTGGAAAGTCAAATACATAGTGTGCCCCAATTTTAAGGTAGTATTCCAAGATTTTTTTAAGTATTATTTATTTTTAATTCATGTACATGAATGTTTTGTCTGCCTGCATATATGTGCTCTGCACGTGTGTTTGGTACTTGCAGAGGCCATAAGCAGTGTCAAGTGTGGTGATATTGTGTTCCCCAATATATTGTGCACCTTAATAAACTTATCTGGGGTCAGAGAACAGAACAGCCACTAGACAGACATAGAGGCAAGAAAATGGTGGTCTTTAATTCTGTCACTTGGGAGGCAGAGATCCGTGTGGATCTCTGAGAGTTCAAGGCCACACTAGGAACAGAGCCAGGTGTGGTGACACACACCTTTAATCCCAGGAAGTGATGGCAGGAAGCAGAAAGGTATACAAGGCATGAGGACCAGGAACTAGAGCCTGGTTAAGCTTTTAGGTTTTTGGCAGCAGTTCAGCTGAGATCCATTCGGGTGAGGACTCAGAAGCTTTCAGTCTGAGGAAACAAGATCAGCTGAGGAACTGGAGAGGTGAGGCTGGCTGTGGCTTGTTCTGTTTCTCTGATCTTTCAGCGTTCACCCCAATACCTGGCTCCAGGTTTGTTTTTATTAACAAGACCTTTTAGAAATTCGTCTATAGTCAAGTCCCATGGAGCTGGAGTTATAAACTTTTATAAACTGCCAAGTGGATGCTAAGCATTAAATCTAGTTCTCTGCAAGAGCAGCAAGTACTCTTAACTGCTGAGCCACCATCTCTCCAACCCCAATAGTCCAATATAAGAAAAAAAAAAGAAAGAAAGAAGAGACAGAATCAGGCAGAGGTCAAATTAGCTCTCCCCTTAAAGCAGGCAGTAAACAAGTTAAGCAGTTGACAATCAAAGAGACCACTTTTCTAAAGATGCTGTAATGGCCCTTCTACGCCAAATAAAATAGAGAAGAGTCTCTGAGCTTCCAGACACAGCACAACACTGAGAGCACACCAGCCTCTTCAGCTAAACAACTCAGGTATAAAGCAACAGCTTTACATTTCCTCTTAAGAATTGTGACATCATCACTAAGCACCTCTGCTACAGACTACATTCCTAGTATTTTTACAGCCCCACAAGATTGCTGACAGAAGGAATAAACTGCCACAGCAGTCACAAGCCGCTCTCCTTGGAGCCCTTATGTTTCCAAAGCTAAGTCAGAAAGCTTAAAATCTTTTTCTTCAGGGCCAATGGACAGTACATTAGGGCTATTTTCAGACCAATAGATTCAGCTACAAGAGAAAGACGTGGATAAAACATTTTATCTCTAATCTTATGCATCAACAAATCTATTTTAAAGCTGAGATATACAATTTATAAAATTTACTAATGATAAAAATGTACCAACCTTAAAATTCTGATCTAGGTCATCTTCATTTTCTACTTCATTTTCAGCTTCTAAATCAGCGTCGTCATTGTCGTCACTTTCATCGACCACGTCATCCACTGTGATACAAAACACACTGTCAGTCAGAGGCAAGTACCTACGAGGCAGACGTGCACAGTGTGCATAAAGTATCCAATCACCAAGGAAAGATAAGGAGATTTCTTTTTATAATTGAATTATCACGTTCATCTACTCAACAGAAATTTTTTCTTTCTTTTTTTGTTCTTCAACAATTTCATATATTAGTTTTTTTTCGTTTCCTTTTTAAATTCCTTACTAAAAATATCTATAAAGATATCTCAACCCTAGAAACCAGAAAAAGCATGTGGAAGGGCCCTAAAACTAGGAAAACTACAAATTAAATTAATTGTTTTACTACTGATGCTCTCAGTTACAAATCTAATAATGTCCTATGTTACAGTAGCCCAAATGAAGCATTTTGATAAACCTCAATAATTCACTTCATTCCTGTGCAATTATTTATTTCACTGACCATGTGCCCACGTACTGTGTTACAAACTAGGAACTTTTTAAAGATATAATTACTGCCCTAAAGGAGGAATGCCAGACAGATAGTAAATGGCCACAAATGACACAGGGCCAAGGGATGACCATTGAGCACTTCACAGGGCAGCACCTGAAGGAGACCTAGGGGCTGGACAGTGAGGCTCTAAGAGGAAGTATAAGAAAATGAGATGATAGGATATTGGGAAAATTAATATGATTGACATGTATAGTGTGCTTGAGAAATTTAAATAAGTGAGATAGGATAGATATTACACAGTCTGCCAAGTCAGCTAGATCTTAAACCTACAGAACATAACCACAGGATTTCCAAGAAAAGAATGGCTTGATACAACTTGCATTTCTGGCAGGTATAAGAGGAGAACATATGAGTGAAGTAAGACCAGTCAAGAGGGACAGTTAAGTGCTAGGCCAATGCAAGACTAAGGGAATGAAAGAAAACAGCTTGAAGAAATACTCAGGGAGTTCCATGTAAAAGGACATGGAGCATAACTATGGGGAGACAAGAGAAAAGCACCAGGCTGCTCACAGAGTAATGGCACTTTCAACCCAAAACACTCTTCAGGAAAAAATGCACTAAATTCAACAAAAGTCTATTGCAAACAGAAAAAATACCTGATTCAATAGTGTGGGAAATCAGAGTTTAGAAATGGAGAAAAAAAATGTTTTTAATTTGAGGCCAAATGTTCCAAGTACTTTCCTTTAGGTACATGCTCCAAATGTGAAACATCATACAGCTTCAGAACACCTGACACTTTCTTACAGCATTGCATTGCTACAAATTAACTATACCTTCAGCATACAATCAAAACCAGTGGCTATAAATCAAAGCTGTCATCTGCTTTCTTGTATATATTAATCACAGCAATGCAGGAAACACTTCTACATATCTCTCTGATAGCTAGTAAGGCAAATACAGGGCATCCCATTAAAGGAAAAGGACCTAGAAACTATAAACAAAGGAATTGTTTTCACTATGCCTATAAATGAGGTCCACTTCCCCTCTATGTGTTGTATGTGTTAGATCTCTAAAGTTAATCTCTAAGGCTAGCCTACAGGTGTGGATATATCTGTGTACAGAGACACATTTTTTTAGCCATTTAGGTATGTGATATGCAGTGTGTATAAAGGTTTGATTCTATAAATATGCAGACACAGATTAGGAAAACAACTATATTTTATTCATTTTCCTTGTAACTGGTGCTATTAAATTTTTTGTTTGTCATGGTCTCCTGGGTAACACTGTAATGATATCCTCCACAATTCAGCCATCTAGCATTCTCAATGGGTAAGTCCTTTCTTTTTCTATCTTACTGACCTATATGATTTGAGATATATCTTTTAATATCTCATTACTATTTCTGAGGTATAGTATAGATAACAGTTTGTAACATAGTTCAAAATAACTGCCAATTTCCTTAATAAATTTTATCTGGAATCTCTTCATGGTATTTACTGAAATAACTGGTTTCCATCTTTTGACCTACTAATAATAAATTTCACCCATTTTAATATTACAGTGAACTTCATTTCTTAAAAATAATCAGGATGTCTTACACAAATAAACACTGCCCAGCTCAATCTGCTCGACTGTAGAATTTGTACATTTGTTTTGATTAGTGAGATTTAGCTGCGTGTTGTTTCCGGTAATCCTTACCAGGTTTTGCTTTCAGCGTCATGCTAGCTTCTACACTTTTCTTTTGTTTCTATGCTCTGGAAAATAAAGCATGGGAAAATTCCTTGAAAGTTGAGAGAACTAATCTATGACGTCATCAACAGTTGATATCACCAAACAAACTTGACTACATACTCCATTTCAGGTTTTTTATTATTCCAGTCAGTTTTAATCAATTATATGTCCCTAAAATACTATTTCAATTGTATATTCAAATGGTTTTAATCAATTATATGTCCCTAAAATACTATTTCAATTGTATATTCAAATGTGTTATTACGAGTGTTCTCTGTAGCATGACTCTGACTTACAGAATCTCCTCTGTTCGCCTTGCCAGGTACTCAGGGGCACACTTACTCATCTACTGACCACTGCACTAATCACAGCTTTGACTTCACCCTGTCGTGCAGCATCTGTGTGGTCTAGCATGGGTAAGACGCCTTGGTTGTCCTGTCTCACACTCACTTCCTTCTGGGTCTATACTCTGTGTAAACAGTGCTTCTTACACACATTCTCTAGTTTCCTGTCAAGCTTTCTACACCACTTCTTTAACTCTCCAGTAAGTACCTGCTCTTTCACCCAATGTAAGAGTCCTGATCTTTTAATACAATTTTGTTGTTGCTGCTTTTGACTTTTTGTTTGAGGCAGTATCTCGTTGTGTAGGTCTAGCTGGCCCAAAACCCACTGTGTAGGCCTAGCCGGCATCAAACGCAGAGATCTGCCTATCTTCTGCCTCTCAAGTGCTGGTAGTAAAGGCCCTACCACAGCAGCCTTTAATAAGAATATTTTATCTCTTTAGATTTACTATCGAAACTGACATGCTTGCTCATGTTTCACAGTCAGATCTCTCAAAGGTTTGTTATTCATCTCTGAAACTCCCTTGCTTTTACATAGCAGTGGTGGGTTTATTCAAGAAAAACAAAGGCCCCCAAAGTTTTACCCAGAATGACACAGGGGCAGTCTCTGATGTCAGCCTGTGTGGTCCTATGGGCCAGTGGGGCCAAGCTGAACACCTCTTATTGAGTATGCTACAAATGAAAATGTACATTTCTCAAGTACCATTTTAAAAATGCAAGAATTATATTGGGAAATCTATCAACATGAAATTTATTTGTTCATGTATGAGGCTCTGCTTATGGTAACATGAGCCTTGTACCAAAACTGGTTATTATATCATAATAATAATGCAGTGACTATTAGGTATTACAGAGTGGGCAAGTTCTAGCATTTAACACAACTCTTCTTCTGTGGGGCCCTCTGCATTCTCAACATCTGAATTCATCACTTGACTGGCTGGATCAATACTTCATTCATCACTTAAGGAAGGGCACATAAGATATACAGCTCCACACCCACATATCTAAGAACACACCACCTTCGTGATGGAAGCTAGTGAAGGTTTAGAAACCTCAGATCAGAACTTTTTCCTTCAGATCTTCATAGATGGTACTTCACTATCTTTTGGCACTTAGTACTCAAGAAGGCAAGTCCTGAGTCTAGCTCTACCCTCTCAGCAAATAATAAATGTACCCTTATGATCGTCATACAATTTATAAAGGATGCTAAAGAGAAAATAGGGGTTAAAACTGTACTGTTGTGATAGATATCTATTCCATTTTGTCCCTGGGTCATGACAGTTGCCAAATCCCTTGGGATTTCTTGGGTGACAGGAATTTCTTCTGTTCTATTGAGAAGACCCTAGGTAGCTTCAAGATGGAGGCTGGTTACATGATTAAACAAAGGGCTGGGAATTTCAACCCTGTTTCTCAGCCTCTGAGGAGGGAAGGAGGACCTACAAACTAAATAGTCATCAACAATCAATGGTTTAATCGATCACGCCTATTTTATGAAACCTCCATAAACTTTCTAAAGGATGTGGCTCAGAGAGCTTCCAGGGTAGTGAACACATCAAGATGTTAGGAGGAGGATGTGCTTGCAGAGAGCATGAATCCTATGCTGCACTTCCTTCTGACTGTACCTGAATTGTATCCTTTATAACAAACAATGTACACAGTGTTCCTGGCTGGTGTAAGCTGTCCTAGCACAAATCTATATCTAGCAAATTATCAATACTGACATAGTGTTGTGGAAACTCCCTAACAACTTTATAGTCACTCCAAAAGAGAGGAAGCCTAGGCATACAACATGTATCTAACGTCCAAGTCTTGTGAGATGGAGCTCTAGTTCTATGGTGTCCATACTAAGTCAGGTAGTTGGCAAATGGACTAAAATGACAACATTCATCTAATCACCCAAAAGTAGAGAATTTTTTGATATTATGGCCAAGAAACAGTCCAGACCTATTCCAGAGGAGCTCACATGTTAGCTAAGGAAGGCTAGAATATAATTCTGACACACTAGAACACAATGGAAAACAGAATAAGGACATCCTCCACAGGCCAAGGAGTCTACCAGAATCTTCCTGTCCCATTTGAATGAAGGCTTGTGAGTTAACAACTCAACACATTTCTAGTTTAGTGAGTCATCAAATCTGAGAAACATACAGAAAAGGATCCCACAGAAAATATCACCTTTCTCATTTTTTCCCATGCCTGGTGAATTCACTACACTGCAGGTGAACTCTCACTAGCCCTTAATCTGGACTCTGACTAAACATCACTCTGAGAATGTATTCTACTTCCTCCCTGCTGTTACTTCCTGTTGCATCATAGAAGAGCTTCCCCAGCCTTCCACCAGCCAGAACCACCATTTAACACCTACAGAGCACACCTCCATACTCCTACATTTAGAGAGAGGAAAGAAAGATGGCCAAAACTCCAACTAAATGCTAGTGGCGTCACTGGAGCCAGAGACACTGCATTGGAGAGGGAGAAGAGTGTGCTGGTACTCGGCCTTCCTCTACCACAGCAGGGAAACTGCTTCATAAAGTCTCCTCTTGCCTGCCTGTCAGAATCCTACAAATGTCCTCACTTTCAAAGTCTGTGAGAAATTTCAAAAGAACAGAAAGAAGGAATTATAAAACTATTTCACTCAGCTATCTTACTCAGAACTTTCTAGACTCAATCTTGTTGACTTTTGAGCTTTGTATTTTTTTTTTAATTTTAATACACACACACACACACACACACACACACACACACACACACTCCTGTAGAGGTCAGGGGATAACTTACCAGAGTCCACTTTTTTCCACCATGTGGGTCCTGAGGATTGAACTCAATTTGTCAGGCTTGGTATAACATGCCATTACCTACAAGCTATTTTAACAGCCTGACTTTTGAAAGAAGTTTCTAAATGATTCACTTTAGTATTTTATGTCAACTAAATCTGTGTTTAGATATTTCAATATTTTTTTAAAAATTAATAATAATATACCTTATTTAATAAATCCATATTAAGGATTAAAAACTAATGATTACTTGAAAACTTTTAAAACATTTATTTCAAGTTTTTTTTTTTTTTTCGGTTTTTCGAGACAGGGTTTCTCTGTGTAGTTTTGCGCCTTTCCTGAAACTCACTTGGTAGTCCAGGCTGGCCTCGAACTCACAGAGATCCTCCTGGCTCTGCCTCCCGAGTGCTGGGATTAAAGGCATGTGCCACCACCGCCCGGCTAAGTATTTTGTAAATAATAAAAAAATCTTAAAAAACCTTTTCAAAGATATAATTAGAAAACAAAATTCTATGAATATCCATGTAAGCATTGCAGCTCGGATAGAAAGGTATCCTGGCAGTCAGGAGCCAAGGAATACCACGAAGTCACCATAAGCACAGCAGCTTACAGCTCTGCTCGAGAGAAAGGTTTCCCCAATGCAAGCCTAACAGCTCTGCTCCAGCAGGGGAAGAGGGTTTGCCCAGCAAAGTTCTCTGCTGTCTGCTCTCTCTACTCTCTCTGCTCTCTCTCTCTGCTCTGCCCAGGTCCACAAGTGTTATAGCTCTGCTCAGATCCTGGGAATGTAACAACTCTGTTCTGTTAGGGGAAAGCTTCCCCTGCAAAAGTGTTACAGTTCTCTACATCTGAGCTCCACTCTGGCAAAAATGTCACACCAAAACAAACCTAACTCAAGAGATTTATCCAGAAGGAAGAATCCAGGAGGGTGGCTGCCTCAGGTGAGCAACAGCAGCAAACTGAACAAGGTACAGACCTTATGTAGGATTTCATCGGGGATCAAGACAGGGTTTCTCTGTGTAGCTTTGTACCTTTCCTGGATCTCGCTTTGTAGACCAGGCTGGCCTCAAACTCACAGAGATCCACCTGCCTCTGCCTCCCGAGTGCTGGGATTAAAGGTGTGCACCATCACCGCCAGGCGGGATCAGTGGATTTTTGTGGTGTGATTCTGGGGCAAGCTCAGGGATTGGTGGCATTTTGTGCTCAGGGACTTCATGGATTGGTGGGATTCTGTGTTTGGGGATAGGTGATGTGACTCTGGGCAAGCTCAGGGATTGGTGCAATTTCAAGCCCTGGTCCTGAGGTCAAGTCAGGATCAGGGTTTTTCTTTGGCGCAGGTCTCAGGTCTAGCCAGGGGCAGGGCAATTTTTCCTTGGCCCTTTTTAACTCTACAATCCATAACTACTTCTCTTTTCCATTTTAGTAGATACCACTAAAAACAAAAATCACATTGCAAAGTTTAAATTCTTCCTTACTACATACCTACAGTGTTACACTAAAAATGAAAAACAGCCTACCTCAAATAATTTCACTCTTCTTCTAAGTAAGTTATTTGTTCAATTCTTGCTAATTTTGGTGATGAGGTTTTTAACTTATGGGAGGAAAAAATCAGGCCAGCAATGGGACTCAGTGGGACTGCCAGCAAGCCTGATGGTATAAGTTTGGTCCCTGGGACCCATGTGGTGAAAGGAAAGAACCAACTTCTGAAGGCTGTCCTCTAACCTTCCCATGCTCACTGTAGCATGAGCATAAATGCATGAGGCACACACAATACACATACACACCCACGTCATCATCATCACCATCATCATCATATGCAATAAATTGTTTTAAAGCTACACAGGCAATCCTAAACATAATGAATGACCTAAGCATCTGATGTCACCATCTTACACTCTGAAAATTTATACTGATTGTTGACTAATTTCTTGTGTGTTTTCATAACTTACTTTGACATACATGCAGTGTATGTATGTATTAGACTTCAGTTTCTTACATCTAAAGAAATGCTTATTGACTAAAGTAAATGTGAGGATTTATCATGTTCACATTAAGGCCTTTTGTTGAGGAACTCAGACACAAGCTTACAATAACAATGTCAACAGAGTCCCATAGCAGCCTAAGGTCCCCTACCTTCAGGGGGTAAGCTGTAGAGCTGAGCCACGGGTCCAGTCACAGGGATCACTGGCAACTGGAAGTGGAAAGAACTTTTGATGGTTGGGAGCGGCAATCGGTTTTTGGGGAAACACTTCCTCATTATCAGACTAGAGGTGTTGACAAGAGGATCAAGAGTCCTGACCGCCAAGCATTCCTGTTCAAACAAGGATATGTGAGTCAATGAACAGTTCAACACCACCATATTCAAAATGTAACATAATAAAGATTGCCTAGCCACAAACATCACACAAATACTATAACACAATGCAGTTATAAAACGGCTTTACTCTCCAGAAGTATCTGTACTCAGGAGTCACATGTGACTGGTTCAGTAGGATTTTTTCCTTAAATGTTCACTAGGCAAATTTAGCAATTACTGTGGTGATATATTGTGTAACCTAATAAAATTTACCTGAAGATCAGAGGACAGAACAAGCCACTAGATTAAACATAGAGGCCAGGCCGTGGTGGCACACACCTTTAATCCTAGCACTCAGGAGGCAGAGATCTGTCTGGATCTCTGTGAGTTCAAAGCCACCCTGGACTACATGAGATTGACTCATTCTAGGAGAGAAATAGAGCCGGGCAGTGGTGGCACACACCTTTAATCCTAGCACTAAGATGGCTGGATGGAGAAAGGTATATAAGGCATCAGGCGACAGGAACTAAAGGCTTTTCAGCAGAAGCGTCCCTTTCAGCTAGAGGCATTTTTGGCTGGAGTCTTTCAGGTGAGGACACAAAAACATTCAAACAGAGGATTCATGGAGTAGGTGAGGTGAGAAGTGGCTGTGGCTTGTTCCTTTGTCTCTCTGATCTTTCAGCATTTACCCAATATCTGGCTGTGGGTTTTTTATCATAAGACCTTTTAAAATTTGTGTTACAACTTATCTTGGACAATGAAAATCACCAAGTGGAGTCACTCAGACACTTGGTCTAGGGCATGAAGAAGAATAAGAAGTACTGAGAACCAAGGTGTAAGAATAAAACACCTCTCAAAACCAGGTCCTCGGTCTCCTGTAAAACAGACAACAGTGGGAGCAGACCTCACTTCAACGCCTGGAGTCTGGCTGGTTGGCCAAGGTCAATTACAGGTGATTCAACAATACTGTCAGTGACAACTTCCCTCTCAGTGGTACTTTGACATTCCACATAATCTTCAACACACAACTGACTTAGTTAAACAGACAAACTAAGGTCCAAAAAATGTTAAACTACCTAGTTCATCACCATACATCAAATACCTATCACTGTGTATATTCAGATAGTAAAAACAGGTATATAGGATTGTTCTAGAAAAATGGAAACACTCAGAATAAACACATCAAGTGTTTAGATACCTTAACCACTGTCATGCAGAAAGGTTGTTTATTGTGTGGAAAACCACGAGAATGCAACTTGAACAAGTGTCCGGTCATTTCAAAGGACAGTGCCATTATCCCCTCTAATGACAGTCTTCTACAGGGTCACTGGCATGCTGTCAGGGATGTGGGCAGGTAAGATGCCTAGCAAAGCTAGCAGGCTACTTGTAGTTTCCATCTCTCTATATACCCTCTATATTGAAAAATGCCCAGGGCCACAGCCCTATCGAGCAGGAAGACATTCCCAATGTTTACAGCAGAACTGCTCCACCAGCTAGAGAATCCTCAGATACCTTGTGAGAGCATACAAAACTAAGTCATTCTAGTCACCCATGCAACACAGCTATACAGAACCCCTCCTGCTGTGTACACGGTTTATACAGCTACAGTGTGAGACTAATGCTCTAGACATAAGCACTTGCCACTCTCTCCAATCATCTCTGAGGTCACATGTGAAAATCAATCGGGATTATTGGTTTTACAAAATTTTAAAATATATGTACACTTTCCTGAGTACTTGCATATTAATTCATTTTTCTTAAGAACCAAAACAATATCATTAGTACATAAGCAGAATCATGAAAGCCAAGTAGCTTACTTGTGAGGTGTTGTACAGAATTTTCATCCCGTTCGCATCAATGAATGCTTTTCTTCCCAACTTGATGTTTGTGACACTTTTTAAGCTCTGTAAAATTCCTTTCCGAATGAGCATGTTTCTATGCCGATTATCATGGCGGTGCCAATCTACATAAATTGTTAAAAGTACTTGAACATATCCTCTGTCTACGGCTCTCCTGGCATTTGTTTCTTTAACAAGAGAAAATTGGGAAAGATTATTTTATAAATGACAGAAGAAAGTTTTAAAATGAAGTAAACAAAAAGAATATCAGTATTGTGATAAATTCCCAGCCTTTGAAAAACAACAACCACATATTTAATAATTTTCTAACAAAATAATTATGGCAAGTACCAGAAATCATTACAGTTTCTAGACACATTCTTGCCTAATTATTTGACCATGACTTACAACTGAACTCTCCTTCCTAGCTAGGCTTGGTGGTGCTCACCTGTAATCCCAGCACCCACGAGGTGAAGGCAAAGACCACAATGGAAAAAGGAGTGTGTTTACTAGGACAAGGTCTGTAATTATTTTTCAATGTTATACTGACTTTAAAACACCATCTATTTTGAAACTTATAATATGTGGGCCTTTTCATAAGACAGAAGCATAAAGCCTTTACTGACTACCTGCAAACATGACTTGTTAAAGCAATTGTCACTCTTGCTTATTTTCATGACAAACTCTGTGTTCCCATTAAAATTAACCCCACTGGATTATAGCTCTTATTACTGATAAAATTTATCTTCCCAGTGGAATTAACTGTTCTAGTTATTCTACAATTGTGCAGATATCCACTCCTTAAAACACAAAATTTAAAATACAACTTGTTTTGTATAAAAGGTAAGAAATAGTATGTGATTAGAAAATAGTTCTTTCTGGTTACTAAAATCTTAACATTAAAAAAATATGGGTTTTCAGAAATTGGTCAAAAATTTAATGGAATACAACTATAAGAAACCCATAAATTTGAACTGACTTCCTTACACTTAAGATTACTACCCAAAAGAACACATCTACTAAAACAGCAGCCATGGAATGCCACTGCAACAACACAGTCTATGAGGACCGCAAGAGTAGAGGAGTGGGAACCAACCCACCTGTGGTTGCTTAGTTACAAACAAACTCTAATCTCTTCTTAACCTCAAGTTTACCCACTAAGCAACCTTGGCTTATGTTATGGACCCCAAGATGGTACTGACTTTAACTGCCTAGAAGGACCATTAGTTTCTACACATGCTCAAGTAGACTAAAACGTAACACTAAGATACAGAGTTATTCTCTTTCAGAATTATAACTCTGACATTAGAGAAGTGCTCATCAGAGGAGGTGGTTTTCTTATGAGAGCAATTTTAAAAGCTCTATTGTAAACTGGATGTGTAGTACATGCCTGATATCAGCACATGGGTGGTGGAAACAGAAGGATTGCCTGCCTGGGCTACTATAACAAGACCTTGTGCAGACAAGAGAGAAAAATAAAGCCAAACAAAAAAGACCCTCTACTGGATCTACAATAGCTAGTTTTCTGTGAGGCTGTTGCTATTTATATTATCAGTTCAATTGCTTGCTTTGACCAACAAAATATTCTTGCATTTTAGGTTAGGGATCTAACTCAGTTGATAGAGTGCTTGCCTATCAGGCACAGAGTCCTGGGGTTCAGCCCCCAGCACCACATAAACCGGGCAAGCTGGTGTACACCTGTAATCTCAGCACTCAGGAAGTGGGGGCAGGAAGACCAGAAGTTCAAAGTTATCCTTTTCTACATCACAAATTCAGGCCAGCCTGGGATAGATCAGACACTGTCTCAAAACCAACAAGAACAACAAAAAAGTATTTTAAGTGAATACACACTTTTGTTTACACCACCTGAAATGCACAAGCCTTTAGTAGCTATGAATAAGACTTAGTTAAAAATATTATGGTCACGCAATATTTACAACTTTGTTTCTGCTGTAATCTACAACAGTCTAAATGATACTTAGAGGAAATGTTTATATTAAAATGAAATGTCAAATAAAGAATTCATTATAATTCAAACATAGGTGCTGAACTGGCCCTTAAAAAATGATGAGAGATATCTACAATCTGCACTGAGCACAATTAAAACAAATAAATAAAAGGGTTTTATTTATAAACTCATGGTACAAAACTCGCTGGGAGTCTGTCTGTCCTTCCCTCTTAAAGCACAAAACCTCAAGTTTTCCATTAAACTGCATCATCTGATGTGCGACCCAGTAAGGGCAATGGGCATTACACTCATTACTCCTATACTATACACACTTCCCTTACCACATTTATTTCAGAGAACAAATTTATCCTCTAATGTAAGTGGTTTCCCCACAATAAGCAAGTTTTAATATAAGAGAGGATGCTCCAAAATACTCTGGTCCATTTCAAACTATGCAGCCTGCTACTAAATACTATTATGCATTATTAAGTGTTCTATGTTGTGTAGTGTAATTTGAAGAGATATTAAATACAAAGTACTCATCAGATGCTTTGCTTCATGGAGTATGATCCTGATCTACAGTTTACCACATCACAGATAAAAGCAGCTACCCCACTAAGACCCTTCCATTCCATCCCAAGGGTGAAAGTGTAAATGAGAATTCTGATAAACAACAAAAAACGTATTTTTAAACTTAATTTTACTCTTTTTTTTAAAGACAGGATCTTACTATGTAGCCATGACTGACCTGAAACTCACTATGTAGATCAAGTTAGCCTTGAACCTACCATCAATCCCCCTGCCTCTGCCTCCCACCTACTGGGATAACAGGTGCTTGCCACTGTGCCAGCAAGATCACACTTTTAATTAATCATGTTACTATTAAAATATATAGCCATGGAAACTTAGTACACAAGGTGACCCACCCCTGATGATAGTTTCTGACCAACTGCCTGTTATGTACGGGGAAAGGGGGCATATAAAAAGCCATCAGCAGAAATGTTAAGACTAAATGTCAAGATTAAATGTTAATTAAGCAACTGATCATATGGGAGAATACTACGAAAATGTTCAAAGACATGCTGAGCCTGTTGGTGAGAAAACCCTTAACACATGTAGCACTTGCTCTCCAACAGCATCAGAAGACACATCTCCTCCCGTGCTTCAGCTCTGAAGACAGAGTGAGCTCTGTGCAGATGGATTTATCACCACTATAAATTTATATCATATCACTTTTTAAATGGTATAAACTTGAACATAGTAAAAACAAAATTTCTAATAAAAGTCACTATGTTAATTTATGTTATATGAAGCTGATATGCATTATAATGACATGCTTATTGAGCTAGAGTTTATTCCATCCATTTGGATAATTTATTCAAGCACATCATTATCATATTTCTAACTTACTGACATAAGCATAAAGCTTTGCCATTAAAAGAACATAAGTAAATGTCATATAAGCATCACTTTTCTGAGAAATGAATCTAATATGATATCTATAACTTTGACTACAAGAAACTAGTTTAACTCTATACACTAAATCTAATTTCTAGCTTCTTGAACATAGATATATATTTAGAGTATTTTAATTACTATTATTTCTAGTATTTAAAAACTTACTTGATTTTAGCAATGCAGCAAGAGTGTCTAAAGCAACCCTGTCAACACAACAAGAAAACACAAACAACAACAAAACTAGTGAAATGAATCTACAATAAATGCATGCAATCTTGTCAAATATTATCTTGTCTATTATCCATTCCAAAATGTATTTACTCTTGCAACAGCACTGATTATTTGCTGTTTCACTTGTGTGCATCTCTCCCCTCAGCTCAAAATTAGATAAGATTAAAATACTCAAAGTACTTGTAATATTTCAATAGGATTAACATTGTCTAAGTCTTTATGTCAGAAATTAGATAAATGAAACCAATTACAGTATCTGCATTTGACCTTTTGAGAGTACACAAGCAGCAAAAGTGAAGATTCAGGGGCCCTGGTTACAAAAGAATTAATAAGAACAAGTTGTAACGGTCTAATTCAGACCTACAGAGTCTACAGGCATCTCTAACTTTCTTACATAACAGTTTTTCAGAGCCATGTGCTAGAATCCTTAGACATAAGGGATAACTGTAAACTGTGCAACTTAGAAGCAAACCTAATTATTACCCCTTCACAGGACATAGAAAGAGCCCTAAAGGTTGAAGGTACATACATTTTCTTGAACATACTCAGTTACACACAGTCATATCAGCTGCCAATAATCAGCCATAAAGACACATTGCCTACCACTGCAGGGAGCCTGTAAATCAAATGGTTTATAAAAAGTGGGTTACTAAGGGGAAAATGTCCCTCAGTTTCAACTGCAAAAATATAAGCCTACATAGTATAATATCTCCTTGTAAGATGTTAACAACTAAAATTTTCACTAAAAATAAGTGTGTATCAAGATTAAGCATTTCACTCACCATTAAGCATTTGTTGAATGCCTACTACACACTCCTTCATGGACACAAATTAAACATACATCACTTCAACAGATAATTTTATAATCTACATTATGTAATAGAATGTACACACCTATGAAAAAAATACATAAGAAATTAAAACGCCGGTGATGAAGTAGCAGGTCTGTGTGTTGTGGTAAAGGAGAAGCAGTGACCAGATGAAGAGATGCACAGAGTGTAAGCGATCAGAAGGTCTGCAATGGATGAATACTGACGCAGTTAAACCTAGAAACAATCATTCACAACTACACCAGAAATGGATGGTTCATAGATATGGAAGCTATAGAATCTAAACTAAGCTACAGTATGCCTAAAACCACATAAAAAAAAATTCTATAAGGAAAATAACATAAGCCATTTGTTGATAAAGGGAATTACAAAATCAGAAAGGTGCCCCTTTAAAGAAATCAACAAGGGCTACTAGTGAGCTGTGTGGCCACTGCAATGCTCCCAAGGGCAGGCAGGAACATACAGGGTGGCTAGGCAGCAGAAGCAGTCAACTAGAAAGTACTTTCTGTTTGGGCAAAGGCTCTTGAGCACATCACATACTTAGGTACTGAGCACCTAGTATGGGGAGGTGCTGGTGCTGCTGCTGGGCACCTACAGTTAAATCACAAGGCTAGGCTCTCCTTTGGGACACCAAGGTTGCTGGGACCATTCAGTGGGATCTGCATGTCACTCATCTGCAGTCTTGCTGTGGTGGACGAGTCTAAGACATGTCTATGTGTAAGACAGAACAGAGACACATCTTGGAACTAAAGAAGACTGTCTGCTGCTGTGCAGGCAATGCCTAAAAGCAATTCATGCATTACTGAAGCCCATAGAGCCTGCCTGCTAGAAAGGGTTCCTGTCTGATGTGTTGGGGCTAAATGTCAGTGATTCTTATAGGAGACTATGCAGAGGTTCACCAACCAGCACCATCTTACCCTCAAAAACAGGGGACACACTGCAGTCCTCTTTCTAGAATGGAGAAATACAAGGAGATTCTGTAAGACCCCAGAGCTTAAAAACACCATGGTCTGCAAGTCTAGCAGCCTTCTGGAATGCTGGAAATTCCCACTCTGTGGAGCTGTCACATTATAAAGAGTATAACTACAGTGACATGAACTAAAACATGTTTATTCTCACAGTTCATATCTTCTTATAACCTTAAAAGTAACCAAAGCAATCTGTGAGCCTATAGACATAGACACTCAAAACTCTGTCTACCAAGCCTAAAAGGAGGAAGCACACCTGCATGGACCAATTGTTCTCAAGCTGTACACTTCCTGAGGATGGACAGTATGCTGTCAGACAGGTGTGTCATATCACAGGTGAAATCAAAGAGATCTAGTAACTCTTCCCTCTGTTGCACCTTGTCAAACTCTTATTATGTTATAAATCCCTCTACATAGTGGTAATACTGCTGGGGGGTACAGATCCATGGTAGAGCACCTGGCCTTCATATACAAGGCCCTGGGTTCAATCCCTGGTAGCAGGCGGGGGAAGTGAGACAAACTATATATTCCTTTGAACATTTAAATAAAAGCTGCAAGATTCATTGAGATGCATTCTCTAGATCAAGGAGTAGATAGCACTGTGCATTTCTTGCATTTTCTTTCTTGGGGCGGGGGGTTCAAGACAGGGTTTCTCTGTGTAGTTTTGGTGCCTGTCCTGGATCTCACTCTGTAGACCAGGCTGGCCTTGAACTCACAGAGATCTGCCTGGCTCTGCCTACCGAGTGCTGGTATTAAAGGCGTGTACCACCACCACCTGGCTTTCCTGCATTTTCAATATAACATTCTCTCTATCAAACTTTTTACTACAGATACTATCATGACCACCTAAAATACCAACCTCAGATAAAAGTGCACAGAGAGAAGTCAGTCTATAAAAGACATTTCAAGGAACAAGGCAAAATGAAGACAGCTGACTACATGCTGACAAAAGACCAGAACTTGCATTCCACTTTTCTAACCTCAGCATCTAACCTTATTCAGGAAACAGGGTCAGGGAAGACATAATCAGTTAAGAGGAAGTGCTGTGGGATGGTCTGTATGTCAAGTGTGTTGCTGATTGGTCAATAAATAAAACACTGATTGGCCAGTGGCTAGGCAGGAAGTATAGGCGGGACAAGGAGGAGAATAAAGCTGGGAAGTGGAAGGCTGAGTCAGAGAGACACTGCCAGCCGCCACAATGACAAACAGCATGTGAAGATGCCGGTAAGCCATGAGCCATGTGGCAAGGTATAGATTAATGGAAATGGATTAATTTAAGCTATAAGAACAGTTAGCAAGAAGCCTGCCACGGCCATACAGTTTGTAAGCAATATAAGTCTCTGTGTTTGCTTGGTTGGGTCTGAGTGGCTATGGGACTGGCAGGTGAGAGAGATTTGTCCTGACTGTGGACCAGGCAGGAAAGCTCTAGCTACAGGAAGTCATGCTGCAGGTAGGTGGGCTCTTACGACAGCTTGACTGCTGTCCTTAGAGAAGACCATGTAAGACAAGCACACATGGAGAATACCATCTACTGAGGATGAAAGTAGAAGACACAAAGCTACAACCGCCAAGGACTGCTGAAAACTTGCCAACAAACCATCAAAACTAGTTAGAAGGCAGGAGGAAAGCTCTCGCCAAGGTTTCAGAAGAGAACCTCCTGTTAAGAAACCGAGATGGTGCTTCCAAGCTCTTGAACTGTGAAACAGTAAACACCTGTCATTCCAGTCACCAATTCAGCCTGGGAAACTAACATAATGCAACCAACACAACTATTTATTGACTTCCATTGTCTCATATTTAGCTAACTCTTTAAGTGAGACTCTGTGTGTGTGTGTGTGTGTGCGCGCGCGCGCGTGTATATGCATATGTCTTCAGAGGCCAGAAAAGGGAAGCAGATTCCCTGAAGCTGGAGTTACAGGCAGTTGTGAACCTCTGGACATGGGTGCTGGGAACCAGACTTGAGCCTCTTCAAAAGCAGGGAGTGCATGCTAACCACTAAGCCGTCTCTGCAACCCCTCTAGCTAACTCTTCACTCAAAACTGTAACATTCTTGAAAAAGTTTTCCTCCTGACGGGCAGCTGTTTACAACATGCTTGAACCAAATAAAAGTGCTTCTGAAAGTTTTTAGTCTAAAACTAACAATTTTTGTTGATGATTATTCTTCATGTTGAAAAGGTGAACTAGGAACACAGTTCTCTCCAACACCCATGGTGCTGAGCTGACTCCACAGCTGCATTAAATAAAGAAATTATCAACTCCAATCATCTTGAAAACTTATTATATATTATTATAATATATAATAATGTAACTTATACCTTACTGTAAACTTCAGCATAAAACTCTGAAACTCTATGACACTAATAGTGTCAATTTCTAAAAAGAATCCTAAACTAAACTTACACGATAAAACGGATTTATGAAAGTTACAAAAATTCTTAAATATTTTAAATGAATGATTCATATTGGGTTAACTGATTAAAGTTTCTCACTTTCAAAATATTTATACTTTCTCCTAGAGTTTTCCAATTTTACATTTTCCACCCAGAAGAATAAAACAAGAACACAAAGGGTAGCCCACAAGCAATGAGGAAAGAACAGTTTGTTTAGCTATTGATGAAGTTAGCACAATGACCTTCAACGTGAGGTGGGCCCTAAATCAACCTGACTGCTCCCTATTGTAGGAGGGAAGACAAATCCACAAGGACACTGGAGAACACAGCTGTAACTTTCTGGATTGCCTACCTTCTGGACTAACAGTTTAAACCTAAAACCAGAAAAGGAAAAAAAAAATCCTAAAGGGAAGCTTCAGGTTACAGACATTAGTTTCCTCTGACCCTTTCCCTTTTATTTTTTTTTTAATTTTTTTTTAATTAATTTATTTATTTATTTTTATTTTTTTTTATTTATTTTTTTTTTTTTGGTTTTTTGAGACAGGGTTTCTCTGTGTAGCTTTGCGCCTTTCCTGGAACTCACTCTGTAGCCCAGGCTGGCCTAAAACTCACAGAGATCTGCCTGCCTCTGCCTCCCAAGTACTGGGATTAAAGGTGTGCGCCACCACCGCCCGGCACCATTCCCTTTTAAATAGGGCATTACTTAAGGAAGAACAATAGAAAGTTCCAGATGTTGTTGTTAACTAGGGTAGAAAAAGTCAGATTTGTTAAAAAAAAAAATGACAATAAGGACATTAATGTTTGGCTATTGAATGGTTTAAAATAAATATAAACATTTTGCCGGGCGGTGGTGGCGCACGCCTTTAATCCCAGCACTCGGGAGGCAGAGCCAGGCGGATCTCTGTGAGTTCGAGGCCAGCCTGGGCTACCAAGTGAGTCCCAGGAAAGGCGCAAAGCTACACAGAGAAACCCTGTCTCGAAAAACCAAAAAAAAAAAAAAAATATAAACATTTTTAGAAGTTCTTTTAAAAATACAAGCAGATCCCTCCTGTTCCCATCCCCCCATATCCCCTACTACCCATCCCCAGTTTACCCAGGAGATCTCTTCTAGTTCCCCTTCCCAGGAAAATCCATGTATCCCTCTTTGGGCCTCCTTGTTATTTAGCTTCTCTGTGGCTGTGGATTGTAGCATGGTTGTCCTTTACAATTCATATCCACTTATGAGTGAGTACATACCATGTTTGTCTTTCTAGGTCTGGATTACCTCACTCAGGATGATTTTTTCTAGTTCCATCCATTTGCCTGAAAATTTCATGATGTCATTTTTTTTTTTTACCACTGAGTAATACTCTATTATGTAAATGTACCACATTTTCTTTATCTGTTCTTCAGTTGAGAGGTATCTAGGTTGTTTCCAGGTTCTGGCTATTACAAATAACACAGCTATGAATATAGTTAAGCAAGTGTCCTTGTGGTATTATGAGTAAGCATACTTTGGGTATATGCCCAAGACAGGTATAGCTGGGTCTTAAGACAGATTGATTCCCAATTTTCTGAGAAACTGCCATACTGATTTCCAAAGTGGCTATACAATTTTATATTCCCACCAGCAGTGAAGGAGTGTTCTCCTTGCTCCACATCCTCTCTAACATAAGCTATCATCAGTGTTTTTGATCTTAGTCATTCTGACAGGTATAAGATGGTATCTCAGAGTCATTTTGATTTGCATTTCCCTAATGGTTAAGGATGTTAAACAATTCTCTAAGTGTATCTCGGCCATTTGAGATTCCTCTGTTGAGAATTCTCTGTTTAGCTCTGTAACCCATTTTTAAATTCGATTATTTGGTACTTTGATGTCTAGTTTCTTGAGTTCTTTATATATTTGGAGATCAGCCCTCTGTCAGATGCAGGATTGGTGAAGATCTTTTCCCATTCTGTAGGCTGCTGTTTGCTTATTGACAGTGTCCAATGCCTTACAGAAGCTTTTCAGTTTCAGGAGGTCCCATTTATTAATTGTTGTCCTCAGTGTCTGTGCTACTGGTGTTATATTCAGGAAGTGGTCTCCTGTGCTAATTCGTTCAAGGTTACTTCCCACTTTCTCTTCTATCAGGTTCAGTGTAACTGGATTTCTGTTGAGGTCTTTGATCCACTTGGACTTGAGTTTTGTGCTGGGTGAGAGATAGAGATCTATTTGCATTCTTCTATATGCCGGCATCTAATTATGCCAGAACCATTTGTTGAAGATACTTTTTTCCATTGTATAATTTTGGTTACTTTGTCAAAAATCAAGTGTTCATAGGTGTGCAGATTTACATCAGGGTCTTCTATTTGATTCCACTGATTTACCTGTCTGTTTTTATACCAATACCATGCTGGTTTTATTAATATAGCTCTATAGTAGAGCTTGAAGTCAGGGATGGGGATACCTACAAGAGTTCCTTTATTATACAGGTTCTTTTAGCTATCCTGGGTTTTTTGTTTTTCCATATGAAGTTGAGTATTGTTCTTTCGAGGTCTGTGAAGAATTGTGTTGGAATTTTAATGGGGATCATATTGAATCTGTAGATTGCTTTTGGTAAGATTGCCATTTTTACTATGTTAATCCTACCAATCCATGAGCAAGGGAGATCTTTCCATTTTCTGATATCTTCTCCAATTTTGTTCCTCAAAGACTTAAAGTTCCTGTCATACAGGTCTTTCACCTGTTTGGTTAGAGATTGGGTTGAGCAGGTTAGGGGCAAGATGGAGGGAGAGAGTAATGAAAGTGATATCTTGATTGGGGGCAATGACTCAGGGGGGTTAGGGAGAAACACTGTTGCCAAGGAAATTCCCTGGAATCCACAAGGACGACCCAGCTAAGACTCCTGGCAATAGTGGAGAGGGTGCCTGAACTGGCCTTCTCCTGTAATCAGATTGGTGACTACCCTAATTGTCTTCACAGAGTCTTTATCCAGTAACTGATGGAAGCAGATGCAGAGATCCACAGCCAAGCACTGGGGGTCAAGGTCATGACAGGGTTGAGGGGGGTGGTGGCACAGAGACAGCTGGCCTGAGCTCATAGGAGCTCACGGACACTGGAGCAACAGCTAAGGATCCTGCATGGGACCAACCTAGGCCTCCGGAATGTGTGTGACAGTTGTGGGGCTCCTAGCAGTGGGATCATGACCTGTCTCTGGCGCATGAGCTGGCTCTTTGGAACCTATTCCCCATGCTGGGTTGCCTTGCCCAGCCTTGATGCAGGGGGAGGAGCTTGATCCTGCCTCAACTTGATGTGCCATGCTTTGTTGACTTCCATGGGAGGCCTGCCCCTTTCTGAACAGAGACAGAGGAGGAATGGATGGGGGGTGGGAGGTGTAGATAGGTGTAGGGGGAAGGGAACAGGAGGAGAGGAGGGAGGGGAAACTGCACTCAGTGTGTAAAATAAATGAAAAACAAAACAAACAAACAAAAAAAAAAAAGCAGAGGAACAGCCAGATGGCTTAGCAGGTAATGGCACTCACTGATAAGCCCAGTTACCTGAGTTAAAATTCCAGAACTCGCTGGGCGGTGGTGGCGCACGCCTTTAATCCCAGCACTCGGGAGGCAGAGCCAGGCGGATCTCTGTGAGTTCGAGGCCAGCCTGGTCTCCAAAGCGAGTTCCAGGAAAGGCGCAAAGCTACACAGAGAAACCCTGTCTCGAAAAAACCAAAAAAAAAAAAAATTCCAGAACTCACACTGTGGAAACAGAGGCCTATTCCTACAAGTTGTTCCCTGACCACACACACACACACACACACACAGACACACACACACACACATGCACACACACATACACACAAATAAACAAACAAATAAATAAGTGGAAAAAATTTAAAGAAAATAAAAAGGCAAGCAGGGCTAGGGAGAGGCCTCGGTACATCAAAGCACAGGCAGTATAAGTCTAACCCTCAAGCTTGACTCCTGAACACACACAAAAACTCTACCAGTGGTGTGCAACATAACCTCAGCTCTCCTACAGCACAAAGGGAGGTGAAGACTGGAGAATTGGCCAGAGGCTTGCTGGCAAGCTAGCCAAGAGGACAGTGCAGCAGCAAGATCAACAAGAAAGGCCATGCCTCAACAAGGCGGGAGTCAAGGACCAGCTCCCCAGAGATGTCTTCTGAACACCACAGCATGCCATGGCAGCAACACATGTATACACAGATACACAGACACACACAGACACATACACATACACACTAATTTAAATAACACAGGGAAAAAGGAATAACAGGATAATTTAGATAACTACATTCCTTTCTCAAAGTTTTAGGCCTACTGTTCTATGATGGAAACATCTGGAAATATCCCATGTGTTCCACTGTAACAACACTTTTCATTGGTTGACTTGTGGTGCTGTACTCTGAACCCAGGACTGGCTGGGCAGTCCCTCTAGCACCACTGGCCTACACGTCAACTCAAATATAATTTTGAAGTGTTGTGTTTCTCCTATGAACATTTTATATTAAATGGGGTAACATGGACACAACAGAATCATGTAGCTATTACATAGGAAGATCATGGTCCTTACACTAAAGTATACAAAAGATAAATGATGAACTTTACATATTAAAGGGGAAATAACATATAAATAAAAAAACAGGTCTTGGAATATAGCTCACAAGTACAACACTTGCCTAGTATATACAAAGTCATGGGTTCAATCCCCAGAACCATTAAAAAAAAAGAGTGCTGTGTATATACATCATATACTTTAGTATCATCTAGAGCTCATCCACACCCAAGTTCCCACATTGTTAAACTAAACAAAATATTATATTCATAGACACATTTGTGCTCCTAGGACTCATCTCATTAAATCTTTGTAATTTATAATGAAGATACCAATACTATCTCTATACCCAGAAAGAGAAGAATGACAGGTTAAGTAACTAACTCTAGACTGTGGAGCCAGTGAATGGTTGGGCGAAATTCACCTCCAGGCTCATCTGCCCCCACAGCCCACTGCACTACACTTACTATGTTAAGTGGGTTTCCCCAGCTGTGATACAAACATTTTATTTTGTTACATTTTACCAGTTATGTTAGGACTGTACATGATGTTTACATAATGCAGGGCCACCCTATCAAATACTAAAACTAGTAATTATACGTACAAGTAATCTCCCCAAATATTTTGGCCTATTTATTTATCTATTTAATTCCTTAGAGAGAGGCTCTCCCAATGTCCCAGGCTAGCCTCCAACTAGCAATCTTCCTGTCATGAGTCTCCCACATGCTAGAACAGGTGCCCACCACCACTTTCCATTACTTTGACCTTTTTTAAGAAAACAACAAAAAGAAAAGGTCCAAATACTCTGCACCCTCTTTGTTAAAAAATAAAATCTGAAGGTTGGAGAGATGGATCAGCAGTTAAGAGTAGATACTGGTATTACAGAGGACCAGAGTTTGGTTCCCAGCAACCATATCAGGTGACTTACAACTACCTGTAACTCCAGCTCCAGGTGGATCGCCTCTGGCCTCCAACAGTACCTGCATGCATGCACATATATGCATAATTAAAAATAATATAATAAAATATTAGAAGAATAAAGTTCAAATACTTCATGTTGACATGTTCATCTTTATAAACTTTTTGTAGCTAAAACTTTAAGAAGACATGTTCTTAAATATTTATTTTTATTATTTTTAATTATGTGAATAAAGTAGTATGGGCAGTTTAATATAGTGCCTACAGAGGCTAAAAGATGGCGTTGGATTCTCTGGAGCTAGAGTTACAGAAGGTGCTGAGCTGGCCAACATGAGTGCTGGGAACCAAATTCAGGACCTCTTCAAGAGAAAGTCACATGGGCTGGAGAGATAGCTCAGGGTTTAAGAGCACTGGCTGTTCTTACAGAGGTCGTGAGTTCAATTCCCAGCAACCAAATGGTGGCTCACAACCATCTGTAATGAGATCTGGTACCCTCTTCTGAACTGCAGGCATACATGCAGACAGAACACCGTATACATAAAAAATAAATAAATCTTAAAAAAAAAAAAAAAAAGGAGCAAGCCACACTCTTAACCTCAAGCTGAGCTACCTCTCCAACCCCAATGGTCACTAAATTTTTAATTGTTTTATAAATAAGTATGCGTATCTATATGACTATATGCTCTATGTGTGCAGTGCAGATATGCACAGAAGCCAGAAGAGGGGTCAGAGTCTCCGAAGATGGCATTGTAAGTGGTTGCGAACCACCTGACATGGGTGCTGGGAACCAAACATGGAGCAGTGAGCTCTCACTTGCACTAGCAGTCCTCACGTTACAATCCCTAATCAAATAACAGAGTCAGGCAGTGGGAAGAATGAATACTGCATCATGAAACAGCAATGGAAGGAATATTCTGACAAACAGATACCTCAGCACAGTGACCATAAATGATGCACAAGTGCCCACTGCCACCATCATCTCGTAAACATTTAATCTTAAAAAGTGAATGTAGGCAAGCTGTAAGTACACATAAAAGACATACCTGTATGCCAAGACAGGCATACATTAGGATAGTCACCTAATCCAGAACGTGACATATTTTAAACATCACACAGACCCTTCAATAAACACAACAGAACAATGGGCTGTTTGTTGTTTTTAAAGAATTATGAGGGCCAGGCAGTGGTGGCACATGCCTTTAATACAAGTACTTGGGAGGCAGACGTAGGAGGATCTCTGTATTCAAGGCCAGCATGGTCAACTGAGTGAGTTCCAGGACAGCTAGGGCTACAAAGAGAAACCCTGTCTTGAAAAATCAAACAAACAACAAAAAATATTAATAATACCTATTATTATGAGATACAACCAACAAATAAAATTTATTTGAATGGTGATACTAATAAGTCAAGTATTAAGAAGGTATTTTTTCAGCAGTCAGAAAACAAGAAATGAAATTAAGAACCACTATGCATATTGCTGGGCACAAAAATGAACTTGTGGCAACATAAGAAATTTATACCTGATAGTAATCAAACTAAAGAATCTATAGATCAAATGCAATGGCAGATACAATATATGGACAGTGAGAAGGATGAAATAACAATGGCAGAATGCTGGCCACTGCTGAGCTTAGGAGTTCATGGAACTGCTCTACTTCTCTGGGAAGTTGCAAACTCCCTTAAGTTTCTGGGAAACAATGTATGTAACTTGCTTATTTCTCATCTAAACAAATCCATGTAAAACTGTGACTCTACAACAACCCAAGAACACAGAGATTATTTTCTAGTAAGGCATTATCCTGTTGATATCTCTGTAGCAGTAACCCTATTTTTCCACCCTTATTTAACAGAGGTATATGCTGAAGTAGTCTATTCGTTTACTTGGAAAAATAATCATACCATAGGGAATACCTATGACTTACTTAACAGTCTCCACTAGAACATGCAAACAGCACTGTGGCAAGATTGTAAATGACAGGACAATGATGACACATGGGAACTCATGAGGTGGGACACAGTATGAGCCTTGCTGTGTGAGTTTTAAAAACCCCTCAATATGACTACACTAAGCATAACCCCTAATACAGAGTGCTTCATTTCTGATGTTAGAGGACCTATAAATTAATTGAAACACATACACACAATAAAACATATACTCATACACCCATACATAACCCAAGAGAAGAAAAGATACAAAGAATAACACAATTTGGGCAAAATAGAAATGTATAATTTAAGACATGTCAGGTAACCTTGTGAAGGAGGATAGACAGTCTTTAGAAGGTTAGCAAGTCAGGTGAGGACTACAGTAGGCACTCAACAAAGGTCTCAGTGAATGATACTCTGTAAATGGCCTATTTCTTCTCACAGTATCGAGAAGCACATCAAAACTGACATGTCTAAAAACATATCCTTAGCAAACTGAAAGTTTCTAATTAAAACATTAAGCTTTTAATTAAGAACATCTTCGCCATTATAAAAAAGAAAACAAAACAATTACTTAAGAACTAGAGACTCCAAATACAACTGCCTTCAACTGCTTATGTATGTATCAAGGCAACAACACTCAGAATGACTAAGGACATACTTCTACTCACATCAAAACATTTACTCACTTCATAAGACTCGAATTCTTCTTACTGAATGGTCCAATGATTTTAAACATCAGCTCCACAACTCCATTTTTACCTAAAGATACTGAGTTCACAGCTGAGAAACAAGAAAAAGATACAAAGTGATTTGAGTCTTTCTGATAAATGCAAAAACATTCCAAAGTATTTAGTCAATACGAATGCAAGCTGTCCAGTACACTGTGAAGGTCTGCTGTAGGATTTGAGGGGATTGGTTGGTATTTCACTTTATTTTTATGGGAAGCTGGAAGGAACTAGCATTCCGAAAAAAGTTATTATGAGATGACACCAGGAAGTGAGTGTGGGGAATAAGAGACAAGTATTGGCTCTGCTCTAAGAAAACTGAGCATAGCAGCAATGGCAGAGACTATAAATCATGACAACATCATTGTCCAGATGCAGGAAGAGTTGTAGGCTGCTTATTCCACTGAGCATCCCCACTTCAGAGTGAGACAGAGAGGGACTTCTGGGAAAAGTGATGCCTGATCCCACTCAATGTGAATAGGAGTTAGCGCTAGAAGGTGGACGTTTCTGTAACAGCTCAGCAGATAGGTACAGCATGGACAATGTCAGAATGACAATCACAGGTATGAACAGTTACATGTGACACAGTGCCTGCAAATGGGAAGGTGAGAAAAGACATACAAGGGTCTTCTTGTTGGGACCTCAGCTGCAGGAACTGCCCAAGCAGAAACAAGTTAGATGTGCATTTCAAACAGCCAGGGCAGCGCTCAAGAGCACTCTGCAGAGTCCCACCTAGTGAGATACACCCAGGATCTTTACTAAAGCAACCTCTGAGTATACAACAATGACAGTTTTGGTATGCTACAGAGAACAGGCAGTAAGAAAACTGTGCCAGTATTTTAAATTCTGAACAAATGTTACTTTAAAAAAAATTACACATAAATTGGGTGTGGTAGTTGGCTGCCTTTAATCCCAGCACTCAGGAAACAGAAGCAGGTGGATCTCTCTAAATTTGAAGTCAGACTGGTCTACACAGTGAGTTCTAGGACAGTCAGGACTACATAGGGAGACCCTGTCTCAAAAACAAACACAAACACACACACACACACACACACACACACACACACACAAAATTACACATAAACCATTTGTTAGGCTCCTAGTAGATTGACTACACCACAGTTCCTCTGTCCCATGGGAACCCCAGTCTCCGCTTTACCACCTGGGTCAGCCTTCCTGTCATATTTTTACCATCTTCTTCTCTTGGTTGGCTGCTGTATTTAAAATTATTTCATTTTTAATTCAAATCAAGTTTTAATTTTTCAATCAATTTTCCTCTTTCCTAATTAATGTGTTTTTTGCTTTTTGTTTGTTTTTGGCTTTTCAACACAAGGTTTGGTTTCTCTGTGTAGCCCTGGCTGTCCTGGAACTCGCTCTATAGACTAAGATGGCCTTGAACTCAAGAGATTCACCTGCCTCTGCCTCCCAACTGCTGGGATCTAAATCAAGTTTTTCTTTTGACCCTTTCCTAACTCATCCCTCAATTTTACTATTAATGTCTATCCTTAACTCTGTTGATTAATTATCAAATTCTTTGCTTGTGTTCTTCTTAGTCATATGTGTTCATTTGTTTCTGAGCATACCCTCAACTAAATTGTCAGCATGCACAATGTGTGTACACACATACTTTGTGCTGCATCAATATTTTTTCATGATATACAAATGATGTATACTTCATTTCTAATGTGTGTGTGTGTGTGTGTGTGTGTGCGTGTAGACATGAGTGTACATATGGAGGCCAGAAGTCTATGTCAAGTCTTTTTCTAGTCTACATTTTTGAGATGGGTCTCTCATTGTATCTAGAGTTCAGGGAGTCATTCAAACAGGCTGGCCAGCAAGCTCCAGAGAGCCCCTCTCACTCCCTCCCCTGTGCTAGTGTTACAGGCGAAGGACACCAGGGGTCAGGCTCAGGTCCTTTGCCTGTACAATGAGCCCCTTACTAACTGAGCCGTCTTCCTATGGTTCACGCACTAACTAAGATTTCACAGTCAGAAAACACAAGAAATGTTTACCTCGTAGGTTTGGAGACCTAATATAGCAAAGTGAGAGTATGTGGGGGAGGTGATTGGAAGTCATCTCTCTACCTTCCTCAGAGGCCCAGCACTGTTCTTTGTGTGTTCTGCTGCCTCACCATTGAGGAATAAGTCAATGCCGCTGGTAAGACTATGTGCCTTCCTTCTCTTTCATCTGTGAACACCTAGAGTATCTTATGTTTGTTTTCTGTTGCTGTGATCAAAATACCCTGACAAAAGCAACTTATGGGGAAAAGGTTTTATTTAGCTCATAAATCCAGGAAACAGTCCATCATAGCAGGGAGTCAAGGCAGCAAAAGCCTGCAGTAACTGGTCATATAAACCATAATCAGGAATAGAGAGTAATGGACACACGCATGCATGCTTGCTCTCATCTCCCTTTCTCCACTCTTACAGTCTAGAATCCTCTGCCTAGAGAACAGAACCACGCACAAGGGGAGGGTCTTCCCACCTCAATTAACTCAACCAAGGTAGTCACCCATAGAAATGCCCATAGGCAAGCTGATCTAGACTATCCCTTATTGAGACCCTCTTTCCTAGGATAGTCTCCATTTCTCAAGTTGACACTTACAGCTATGGCCCAGACAGATACATTTCCCAGCTGCCAATACCCCATACTCTTCGATTGTAGCCTTTTCCACAGGCTCCCCTCTCACCCCAGTCCTTTTCAAATGAAAGGAACTGGTGAGAATTCTCAAGATCTTGTCACCTTCCCTTCTTACTGCAAATCGCTTTTGTTGACTTACGAGTCATATTAAAGTTTACTTTCCACAAATTTTAGAGATTTATTGACTTTAGATGGTTTTTGAACTTCATTTTGTATAATTTCACAACCCTGAGTAAATCATAGCCACCCTGAAGTACTCACAGTTGGTAGAATACACTCGCAAGAGCTGAAGACAAGGCAGAACCAGGCGATAGTTCTGAAAGTGCTGCTTGACCAAATTTAGAGTTACATTCAGTGCCCCATTAACTCTAGCTTTCACTCCAAATTTCTTATCTGTTTAAAAAAAATTATTCACATAAAACTTTTGAACAAAAAAAAGATGAAAAGCAATGAAGACAAAGGATATAACTCAATGGTAGAGGGCTTGCCTAGAATTGCCAGGCAAAACAGCAGTGACGTATTAAATCTGTACTATATATTCATATCAGATGCAAAGTTGGCATGAAATAATCAAAAAGATAACTATTTATGTATAATCTCTAATACCCTTTGCCCTTCTGAAACACATCCTACAACAACAAGGCAGGAGACTAAGAGAGGGGAGGGCTAGAGCAGCCCAGCATATATGGTCCCATGCGAGGAGAAGATACCTGATGTATGCTCCAGTGAGCCCAACTCCACACACCTCCCACAAATACAGGTAGGAAGAGGAGTAAATAATCTAAATATCCATTACCAATATTATTTAATGTGAACATATTATTTTCATACCTATAAAATAATATACAAATTAATAAAAAATATTAATATCTTAAAATAGAAAATAATGTGGCAAATATATCAAACAGATTTCTAAGAGGGGAGTTAGAATGGCTTAACAGTTAGAAGTGCTTACTACTCTTCCAGGGGACCCAAGTTCAGCACCCAGGACCTACAGCAAGCACCTTACAACTACATGTCAGTCCAGTTCCTGGGAGAGCTGAAAACTCTGGCCTCCTCAGGCATCTGCATTCATGTACACGCACACACACACGCACATGCACGCACGCACGCATGCACACGCATGTTAAAATGATAAAACTAAATCTTTTAAGAATTTATGAGGAAAGAGAAAAGCTCTTGTGGTAACTCAGTACATGATATGGCACATGACAACCAAGTCAAGGCAGTTCACATTTCCATCTCCTTAAATACTTTATTTTTAATTTCTGAATAAAATAATATTTATATATATTTATAGAATACAGGGTGATATCTTAGTACACATATATTTGACATTTCTACCTATTAGCATTACTTTGTCTACAGAGAACAGAAGCTCTGGATTTTTATTCTCACAAAGAGATCACAACAATTAAAAAAAATTATTAAGTAACAAGATCTGAAGAATATTAAGAAACAGGACCAGCAGAAGTAAGTCATTAACAACACAAATTTTCATGCAGAAAAAATTAGATATTCCTAAGGGAAAGTAACTTTTATTTCAAAAAAAAAAAACAGAAAATCACTCGAGAAATTATTGTACAACCTGAATGAATGACATAAGAACAGAGAAGTTGTACAAATACTAACGGGAAAAGTACAATTTAAGATGCAGAATAAAAAGATGACCTAGAATTAAAGTGGAAGGAACAGATACATCGATATCTTAATTTCATGAAAAGTAAAAGATAACTTGGTTGTAATTAGAGAGGAAGAATGTACTATCACATTTACCAATAAATAAAACTTTGTTTTTCATTTTCTACAAAAATATCAGAAAAGGAATTCATGAATCTCAAGTACGGAAGTTAAAGAAGAATAAGATAGATATGTTTAGTCTCAGGGTCACCACACAGCTGCATTCTTATAAACATGATCTGTTAAAAGTATGAGCTAAACACCTGCATGCTACATGAAGACATACATGCCTACATGTATGCATAGCATGTTCACATCAAGACTCCTCAAAGTGATCCAGGAATCCAATTGATGAGAGAGAGAAGAGATACTGCAGGTGAGGGACATCGAGATCAAGATGGGAGGACATGCAGAGATGACCGGCCACACTGGTGGAAGCCCATGAACTGTGGACTGGTGGCTGTGGAGCCCCCATGGGACTGAACTAGGCCCTCTGGATACGGAAGACAGTTGTTCGGCTCAAACGGTTTGGGGGGCACCAAGGCAGGGGGATTGGGATCTGTCCCTGGTGCATGGGCAGACTTCTGGAATCTGGTGACTGTGGTGTGATGCCTTGCACAGCCTTGGTGCAGTGGGAAGGGGCTTGGACCTGCCTAGGCTCAGTGTGCTGGGCTCTGCTGACTCCCCATGGGAGACTTCGATTTGGGGGGTGTGGGGTTGGGGGTGGCTTGGGAAAGAGGGCTGGGGGGTGGGAGGAGGGAGGAGGGTGGGTTTGTGGATAGTATGTGGAGTGAGTAGAAAATTTCTTAAAGAAAAATGAAAAAAAAAAAAAGACTCCTCAAAGTGAAAACAATGTATAGACAACTCTACACTGAGTTTAGGTTCCACTCAAGGAGTTTTCTGTTCCCCTAAATAAGCAGCCTCTCCTGGTCCTGGGCCTGCCCTCTCCTTATTCACTGTGCTTTTCGTATTTCACATGTCTCTTTGCAGCTTGGACCCTCACAGCTTTTCACATCTGCTTTGGTCTTTGTAAATGGGAAGTTTCCAGAGCACTCAACTGCACACAGTACAAATGTGATTATCAGTGAAAATGCTGTCACAGCAACACGCTCATTTGTAAACACTTCCACACACTACACTCACAACCCTCCTTCTAACTTCACCAGAACACACATCGTGTTCACTTTCTACGTGTATCTGTATGTACACATATATACATATGCATATGCAGATATGCACATACATATATATGCATATGGGCATACACAAGCACGAAGACACTGTGATAATGGCATTCTTCCCCTTCTATACCACATTCAAAACAACTCTTTATGAATCTTGGATCCCAGGTTCTTGCTGGTTTACTGTAAAAATATTCCACTGTTAAACTCAAGAAAAAGTAGTGCTTTGCATTTCAAAATTTAAGCAGTTTCAGACAAAGATTCCCTGGGCAGTGGTTGCATATTCCTTTAATCCCAGCACTTGGGAGGCAGAGGCAGGTGGATCTCTGTGAGTTCGAGGCCAGCCTAGTCTACAGAGTGAGTTCCAGGACAGCCAAAACTACACAGAGAAACTCTGTCTCAAAAAAACAAAACAAAACAGAACAAGATTAAAAGTTACAAACACAGTTAGATGGTTCTATATTCAATAATCATAAAAATGGAACTCTTACCTTTTGGTCCAATCTTTGCAAGAATGGAATGAGTCTGCACCATTAGTTCCTCATGTGGGGGAGATTCTTTGCTGGCGTTCATAAGCAGTTGTAACAATATTTGTGATCCACCCTTGGCAACTAAGAAACTTGCTCTTCGACCTCCACCTAAAATTTTTTTAAATATTGCAAACAGCATATCTTCCCACAGTGGGCATGATGATTAGTTAGCCCTCAAGAAATGTTCAATCCAATCATTCATTTCTGAAACTAAGTACTATCAAAATCATATTTTTTGTTTTGGTTACAGGGTCTCCTTATACAGCCAAAACTAGCCTTAATATTTGTGGTCCTTCTGCATCAATCTTGCAAATGCTGGAAAGACAGGCATTGCCACCATATTCAGCTCCCACTTTGTTTTGTTTCACTTATTTATCTAAAATGCACATACAAAAAATAAACACAAATGATATCAAAGTTCTAGGGTCAAGGTGCTGTATAAGTAGGCAAGGAGAATTTGAGCAGTATCTGAAGATATCAAAAATAATGCACTGAGCCAGGCGGTGGTGGCGCACGCCTTTAATCCCAGCACTCGGGAGGCAGAGCCAGGTGGATCTCTGTGAGTTCGAGGCCAGCCTGGGCTACAGAGTGAGTTCCAGGAAAAGCGCAAAGCTACACAGAGAAACCCTGTCTCGAAAAACCAAAAAAAAAAAAAAAAAAAAAATGCACTGCAGTGGAGAGATGGCTCAGTGGTTAAGAGCTTCCTGTGCAATCATAAGGCAATCCCAGCCACCCATGTAATAAGCTGAGCACAGTCTCACGGCACTGTGGACAAAGACAGGATGATCAATGGGACTGCCGCCTAACAGCCTAGCTGAAAACCTTAAGCTCCAGGTTCAGACCCTGCTCAAAGAAATAAGGTGGAGAGTAAAAAAAGTCCAACACTCAGTGCCTTCTTCTAGCATATACATATTCCCCACTCCCTCAGACAGGAAGTAACAACAAGAACATGACATTTCATTTCCAAAATTTTAATATCAAGAAACTTTAAATGAAGTTCATAGGACACAAAGCTGGTCACTATTTATAAACACAAATCAAAGTAAATCAAAACTCACCAGAAGATACCAGCTCGACAAGAATACTTAAGATATTAAGTATAGTTTGAAGATCTTTCGTATTCTGAAACAAATAGTTGATTTGCAGTTAATTTGTTTTATTAAAACACTGGTTTTTTTATTTCAAATGTTTTAACCTGCTGGTAACGACCTACATCTAACAAATGACCTTTCTAATTTCTATAGGCACAACTGTATTGGCTTCTACTATACTCTTATTAAAACTTCAGTATCTTCATCACTTTTCTTACATTTACATATTTGTGTATATGGAAGTGAACATGGAGTTCCTGGGACAACTTGCACACACAGATTCTCTCCTTCTACCATGTGGGTCCTTGGAATTGAACTGAGGTCATCAGACTTGGCCATAAGTGCTTTAACATGCTCAGCACCCATGTTAAGCAGCTCACAGGCACCTTGAACTTCTAGCCTCCATGAGCACCTACACTTAAACACATACGCACAGACACATATATATAATTAAGATAATAAAAATGAGTTCTTTGTTAAGAAAAAAAGACTAAAATTTAGGGCCAGCCAGATGACTCTGCAGGTAAAGGTGCTTGCTGCACAAGCCTGAAGACCTGACTCTGATCATCCGAACCCACATAAAGGTGGGAGGAGAGAACCAACTCCACGAAATTGTCCTCTGGCATCCACATGTGCCGTGGCAGGTATGCCCTCCTACACATACAGAATAAATGTTTAAAAACATCTGAGATTAAATTTTAGTTATTATAATCATTGGCAAATATATGCTTACATAATACATAGTAGTGCATTCACATATGTATGTTCACTTCAGTGTCCCTCCTGCTGTGTGTGTTAATAACTTCAACACCCCTCCTGTGACAGTTACAACACTGAAGGCTGTTAGTGGCATACCTCCAATGTTGACAACAGAACTTCAATGCCAGTAGAACCTTTGGTTGTCATTTCCCTCCTTGTTTTTTCTGAAAGGTAAAAAATAATTTATTTAAATGTGAACCAAAAAAAAACCATAACAATTTGTTACATATAGCTAACACTGTAAACAATTTAATCTGACTCTTGGATGTTCATCCCTTTAACACTATAATTCTATTCTGTGAATGGGATTTCATTTTCAATTAACAAGACTTTCTCTTCTTAAATATAATGTACTATGATAAGTCCCTGTCAATCCTTCCAAAAAGTCTTAAAATTAGAAATGGCAGTGAGCTGTAATGCAGGTAGAAATTGCGATGGAAGGCCTTTTTACATTATGAGCTAAACTGAAAAACAGCTCATCAAAATGAGTGACAGCAGACACCTCAGGCCATTTTCAAACATTTCCATTGTATTTAATGTAGATCAAAATTCTGAATCACATAAATGAGCCACCCAAGGAAGGACTGTCCTGTGAGAAGCTAAAGATGCCAACATTCCAATGACTGTCCTTACCACTGGATGGGAACTGTGCAAACACTTTGCTTTACTCTGCAGACCCAGAGCTTATGACCTCTACTGACTCTGCAGACCTCTCAGAGCAACACATCATTACATTCAGAGGTTTGAAGCCCTTCATACTTTTTCAGACTCGGATATTAATGTCAGAACGAACTCTGTTAATGCAGGGGACCAAGACATTAATCTCAATATTTTGAGGTCTAAAAAATGAAAGACAAAGGATCCACTCTCAATGTTGTATAAATTCTACAATTAAGCTTCTAAGACAGGAGGGCTAAATTCCATGTTTCATATGGAGATAATCAAGGGAGTTTAGGAGCAGAGGGCTGCATGAGAGGAAAATATCCACTGGAGGAGTGGGAAAGACCGCTACACCTTTCCATAAGTATTTCAAGTCTCTTACATTCATCTCTCTCTTTACTGCCTTCTTTTGTGTTGTTGTTGTTTTTAATTTAATTAAATTCTATTTAAACTGAATTTAAGTTCTGAGTGTTTTCTATTAGAATTAAATTCCGCTTCCTATTGTGGCCTATGTTTGCTCAGGGCAGATGATCTCACATAGGAATTATTAGAGGGACAAATGTACATAAAGGTTTCAGTTTAATACTGTTTGTGACAGTTACCATGCCCACTAAACAAGGATACAGTTCAGTCCATGTGATGTCACAACTTAAAGAAACCATGTGCCTTTCAAACCAGACATCTCCATAAATGGTATGAAGACAGGAGACACCCCTCATGTCTGCTCACTGCTACATTCTGCTAATGCTAAACAGCATGGCAAACTCACCTACAGGCATATTGTGTTCATAAACTGAAATTCTTTTTTTTAAGTATATATTCCTTTGGTAATCTAAACTATCTTTTATCTTTTACTCAGCCCAGCTGTCACCACCAAAAATTATTAGGTCTTACAAGAAAACAAAATATTGTTTGAAGGAGCCATCCTTGTTATAGAAAGCACAGCTGGTGCCTCAGTACAGTCAAGTCACTTTTGATGCTAGTGTTACAGATATCCTCAGAAGACACAGAGCTCTGCATCACTAATGAGCTACACCCTGTCAGCATCAAACAGTGAAATCTCTGTGCCTGTGAACACAGTCCAAGGCAGCCTCTAACTCCTCACCAACTTCTAACCATAACCTTGGGATTCTAGACACTAAATGAAAACAAAGTGTTAAACTAACAATTTTCCACTCTACTCCAGGTTTTCCCATGATCTTGGAAGCCTTTGACATTCATATGGAAAATGCATTTAAACACCACAGTTTTGTGCTACAAGTCACAGGAATATGAAGTAGAAATTCAGCTGAATATAGTAAAGTTATACCTGGGAGAATCAAGGAATTCTTCCAGAGTAACCCAAATCTCAAGGCATATTTGGTATTACTTGGCTTTTAATATATCAGCTGTTTCCTGTTATGAATTTCTTGTGCGCTCTCATGCCTTCCCCAAGAACTTCTAACAGTGTAGTTTATCTGATATACTTCTCTAGCATCCAAAGCCAAACAGCAGACAGGACAAAGCACTTCAGATCAACCACTGAGTCTCCTGAATTAAGGTAAACACCTTTATGGAGACACCGTCTATCTCCTAAGCCTAGGTACATAGCTTTGTTTCTTGTGCAAATTAAGCCCAGACCCTCCTTTCTTATACAGCCTTAATGGTATTTATACTAACATTATAGACTCCTAACATTTTACCTAACCACTCCTAGGAATGTAGTTAGAGCACATAAATTCCCTTTTTCTGATATATTAACTGATTTTAGCTCTTAGGTGACCTCTTCCCTTAACCACTCCCCTTTTGGGTTGGAAAAGAAAGCCTGACAGTCACTGCCTGAGGAAAACTCTTATCTGCCTTTATGACCCTATAAGAATTCAAGCCTGGTGACCTTGCCTTAGCCAGGGCACTGCTACTACAGGGGTATATAACTGTAAACCTCAGGCACTTGGGGAACTAGATTGGAGGACTGGATGGAGAACTAGAAGGAGAAGATAATAGATGAGGAAGAGCCTGATGGGGAAGAACTAGGCAGGTAAGAATGAGATGAGAAAGACCAAGATGGGGCAGAACTAAGATGAAAGAATTAAGATAGCATTTAGAGGGAACAGTAGAAAGAGGTACAGAGAATCAGGCAAGAAAGGACCTAAGTATGAGAGCAGAAAAGAAGCTGTGGAGAGGGAGAACTGACTCAGAAGAATAAAGTATATGGACTGAAGAGATTTGTGTGTGTAGATTTATTAGTGAACCCCTCAGATTAATCCACCGCCAATAGCGTCTCTTCTGGAACTCTGGAAGGCTATTGAGGGGCTGGACCCTAATAGCTTTCCATAGTTCTGCCAGGCAGTAGTGGCACATGTCTTTAATCCCAGCACTTGGGAGGCAGAGGCAGGTGGATCTCTGTGAGGTCAAAGCCAGCCTGGTCTACAAAGCAAGTTCCAGGACAGCGAGGGTGGTAGCACATAGAAACAGTCTGTCTCAAAAAATCAAAAAGACACGAAGATTAAAAAGTAAACACCAGCTTCTTGGCCTCCTTACAACAAAATTCATCCCTGTGCTCCAATTTGTCAACCTTCAGTAAGTGTTTTTCAGGATCAGGATGGTGTATGAAGATGGAGATCCCAGAAACATAAACACCTGATGAGGAAATTTGCAAGGAGAAAGCAGAGTCCCACAGGGAAGAGGTCAGATGGGCTACAGCTGGGAACACTCAAGGGACAGGATGACCCCAGCCCTCAAGAGCTCACATCACACTAACACATGTCCCATATGTCAGGAATGAAGCAACAGAATTTGGTAGATTATCAGGATGCGAATAAACACTGTTCATCTCTGTGTACTGGATGCAAGTGGGTTTCTGTGGGTCTTACTGTGGCTCACAACTAAGAGTCTGAGTCTCAGAAGAGCCCTCAGGCTTAAACTTGTGAGCAATACTAGAACTGCTGGGACCCGGGGAAGGAACTATTATGGGTGTGTTTTTACAAGGGATAGTAATGTTATGTCAGATGGGATTGTAAAATTATGATCTTCTTTGGAAATTGGGTACGAAGTATGTCTCCGTGCTGAGTGATGACTATGCTAGACTGAGATGCCTGTGAGGTGTTACTAAGTGGAAAGTGCAGGGGGCCGTCCACGCATGCAGGCATTCTTGGCTTCCTGGCTGTTGTGAAGTGAGCAAATCGACTCCCCCACACTCATCCCACCATGGCATGTAGCCTCCTGAAGGGCTAGAGACAGCGGTGCCAGCTGACCATGAACTGTGGCCTCTGAAGCAGAGCCAAAATACATATTTCCTCCATAATCTGTTTCTCAGGCATCTGATCAGAGATCAAATCTAAACAACTGCATGGAAAATCAATTATCTCCAAAGTCGTTCAGTTTCCTACTTCTATAAACCAATCTGAGAAAGGCCCATTTTTACAGAAAACCATTCAGTTATCAAAAATTGGAATATTCTTCATATCAAAAATCAGAACATTCTTAGTATCTACTTTTTTTTCTAAAGATTTATTTATTTACTATGTATACAATGTTCTGCCTACATGTATGCCTGCAGGCCAGAAGAGGGCACCAGATCTCATTACAGATGGTTGTGAGCCACCATGTGGTTGCTGGGAATTGAACTCAGGACCTCTGGAAGAGCAGTGCTTTTAACTGCTGAGCCCCCTTAGTATCCACTTTTAAAGAATTGAAAAAGTATTCCAAAAACAAGATGGAATCCCAGCTTACCTTGACTTTGAGCCAAATGAAGAATTTTGGATGTAACATATCTGACAGTATCTGACTCTGTGGAATCCGTATTGATCTTCTCCAGCTGGGCCAGGAGTCCCACAACCCGAGAACTATTGGCAAGGCTAAAAAGAACATTACTCTCCATTAGTGTGGCTTCTGTGTCAGCAGCAAAGAGAATGTTGCTCAGAGGGATCATTATTTAAGCATTAACCACTTCATGTCATAGCCCTTCACTGTCTTTTATAACACTGTTAAATTCTGATTGGAAAACACACTCTATTTCAGAAAATCACAAACAACAAATATACACATGCAAATACGCAACAAATATTCACCGATCCGGGAATCTTCTACTGCACCTGGAAAGTATTCTACTTTCCAAGGCTTTGCACTTTCTCTGCTCTTCTCAAAACTGAAAATCCCTTTCTCCTGCCCCACTCCATTCTCATCCTTTTTACATAACAGTTATAAACAAATAAGAAGGTACTCCACCAGCAGCTCCCTAAAGCTATCTGACCCTCTCTCTGTGCTCTCACTGATTATGCAAACATGTACACACTTATCTTATCTGACCCTCTCTCTACGCTCTCGTTCCTCATTTGATTGTGTACACTTCATCTGGTTCTACTCTTGCCAACAGACTATAATCAACACCCCCAAGCCAGGTTCAGTGGCATGTTCCTGTAAAGCCAGAACTTGGAAAGCTGAGCCAAAGGGGCTACTCCAAGTTCCAGGCCACACTGGGTACAGAGTAAGACACCATCTCAAAAAATTAAAATAAAATAATCTGCCTCTCACACACAAGTCAAACAAGTATTGACATGAATGATTCAGTTTTTCAGGTAGTGGAAAGTGATCTGGAGGGGAAAGCAGGGTAGAGGAATTATCAGAGGAGGAGTGCAACTGCCAGCAGTCTCCATGACCACCTCACTGAAAAAGTACCCTTTAAAAGCAACAGACAGAAGTAGGGTAGTGAGCCCCAAAGACTGCAGCAGAAGGGAGTCACAGCCACCAGAGCTCCAAGACAAGCACATGCCTGCTGGACTCAGAAATGGCAGTCGCTAAAATAGCTACAACAGCCTGCAAGGAGAAGAGCAGTCAGGGCCGAGCATGGACACAGGAGCCAGCACAGGAAGACTCACCATTCAGAGTCGGGGAAGTCACTCAGATGACTTGGGGTTTTCCAGTTCTTTGGTTTGGCTTGGTGTTTTGGCAGAAAAGCAATGTATTCTCTTTCCTTAAAAAGCTCTCTTTTGAGAACCAACTCCACAGAGTAGTTCACTGACATTCTCACACACCACAGCTTGTGTGCACCCCACAAACACATCATACACACAATAACAACACAAATTGTAAAGCTCTCTTTGGCTGGTCTGTTTGATTGTGTCTGATCTGATTTACCATCTGTGAAGAAGAATGGCCCCCACAGGCTCAAATGTTTGAACACTTGGTCCCCATAAGTGGAACTCTTTGGGAAGGATTAGGAACTGTGGCCCTGTTGGAGGAGGTGTGTCACTGTGGGCAGGCTTTGAGGTTTCAAAAGACTTGTACCATTCCCGGTGTGCTCCTGGCCTCCTGGTTGGGGTTCAAAACGTGGGCTCTTAGCTGCTGTTCTGGCTGCCTGAACCTGCTACCTCCACTCTGCCATCATGGACCCTATGGAACCACAAGCTCAAAAACAAAACAAAACAAAACTCTCTTCTGTAAGTTGCCTTCGTTCCAGTGTTTTATCACAGCAACAGAACCCTAAGGCACTATCTGACAGGGCTACACAAATGACTCTGTCTCAAAAACAAAGAAAGAGGAGGATGAAGTGAATGAGGAGGGGGATGATGATAACAATGATGACAATAGCGACACCATCTATCCCTTCCTTTTTACTGGATCACATCCACCAGCACACACATCAGCTAGGGTCTTTTGCCAGCTGTCCCCATTTGTGGCTGTAAACTGAAAGAATATCTGTATCTGTTTGCTCCCTTTCTTTACACATGGTGCCTGTTTAAACCACTGGTCTACCTTCTAGAAATCAGAAATGCCCTGCATTTCGTTTCACTAGCTCTTCAAGCAAGTCACACACCCACAAGTGGATTTTAAAGAAAATATATCTGAATGTGCCTGTGATAGTTTTAAATGTCAACTTACCACAACCTATAGCTGCCTGGGAAGAGTTGTAATAGGGAATTGTCTAGATCAGGTTGGCCAGTGGTCATGTATGTGGGGACTGTCAACTGATGTAGGAGGACCTAACCCATTCTGGGTGGCACCATTTCATGGGCTGAGCCCTGAGCTCTCTAAGCATACAGTTAGCAGAATACAAGCAAATAAATAAGCAGGCAGCATGGGTGCATTTGTTTCTTTCAAGCTCCTGCTGCGGTGACTCCACTATATTTATGGACTGTAACCTTGAACTCTAAGCTAAGAGAAACTCTTTCCCCTATGTTGCTTTTTATAAGGATATTTCATGACAAGAACAGAAATGAAATCAGCCAGTGCCCAAAGGAAGAGAACTCAAGTATCTATGATTAGTCCCGTGACTGCCACACTAGATATGACCATGTATCTAAGTTGTAGCCGAATGAGATGTAAGCACATATGAGACAGGCAACTTGATATATCCATTCCCATGTCCACTGGTTATATAACTGGAGAAAATGCTTAGGTACAGACAGAAGTGATACACCAGGAAAAGCAGGGCCACTCTACCACCCTTGAGCTATCAACCCTTAAGCATGGCAGTAGCACATTTGAACCTATGCTCCTACTGCATTTTGGGTTTCTCCTCTACCAGCCCGGCCTATACCTCATCTCACACAATGCTTTACCAATTACACTGTACTGTTTCTATAAGTTAAATGCTTGTATGTTTATGTGTAACTTTTTTACATTTATTGAGGAGAGTATGTATGGAGGTCAGAGGACAACTTGACAGAATTGCTTCTATCCTTTCACTATGTGGGTCCCCAGGTTCAAACTTAAGTTGTCAACCTTGGTGACAACTGCCTTTACCTCCTGACCCATCTCACCAGCCTAATACTTATATATAATTACATCAATTACCAGAGCAGTAAAATGGCACAAAATAATGTAAAAACTTGAACAGAACACAAAAAAACAGTCAGATTATAAACAAAGATAATCTCCTCACCATTGTAATACTCTTAAACACATGTAAGCCTGGAAGAATGATCTACATGTTTCAAATGCTACCCTACCATTTATCTATAGGTCAACCAAGGTTAACAAAATTAACTCCTCTGGGAGAATTGCATCACCTATTTCCAAAGGCAGTGTCTAGTGCTTTCCTTTCCACACTCAAAGTATTCTGCAATTTCCATTTCCATTTCCTCCCCACACCACATACTCTACCCCACCCCACCTTCTGTCAGCCCAGAGCCAGGAAGAGCCTGGAATACACAGGGACTGATGTAGTCAATCACAGTGCTTCCCGATCACCTGCAACTGACAACTGTTCTCTGCAAACAAGATGAGACCTACTCATCGTTTGAGATGTGTTTCTTGGTGTCCACTCAGCTCTCCGAAGTCTGCTGCCAGCAGGGAAAGGCAACAGCACTGGCTGTCTCCTCAATCGCCTCACACTAAGTGCCTGAGGCAGCATATCCCACCACAAACACCACCAAGCAGCAGAGTCCTCAATGGTATACACAGGCAAGCAAACGCAGACAACCAGATTCCTGGCAAGCTGTCCCCACCTGCCTTGCTGCTATGCCCTGCTCTCAGGCCACTGCAGATGCTGTGGTGGCAATCCAGCCAATCTGCTGCCTCACAGCCTCTCAATGTTACCTGTGCTCCTCAAGAATAACCCCCACCAGAGCCTGAATGAGGACATTCGAAGCAGTACACAGGGGAGGAGGGGTTAGCTAAATGAAGATGACAACCACAAATGGCTAGATGGGGTGCACATACTTCCACAGCTAAAACTGTCCTGAACATTGTATTCTTTTCCCCCATTTTTTATTCCTTCATAGTTTCATACATGTATATAATAAATTCTAGTCATTTTCACAACCCTCCCATTCCCCTATCATCCCTTTCCTGCAAAACCCTTCTTCCTCTCAACAAGTCCACCCTCCTGCCTTCATGTCTTCTGTGTGTGACCCACCAAGTTTAATTAGAATTGCCTGATTGCAAGAGCATGGGTGGGAGGCTATTTACTTGAGCATGGGCAACTTCTGAGTGGCTAAATCACTGAAGAAAACTATATCCTCCTTCAGCCACCATTAACTGCAATAGTTCCTCAGGGAGAGGTAGGAACTGATGGTTGCTTCCCATCTGTGACAAAATGTTGAGAGCCCAATTCTATGCAGATCTTGAAGATAACAACAGCTGTAGTGAGTTCATGAGTACAACAGCTATGTCATGTGAAAAGGTGCATCTCCCCATCCTCTGGTGCTTACATTCTTTGGACCTCCTCTTTTATGATGTTCCTTGAGCATTGGAGGTGATACAGAGTCACATTTGGAGCTGACTATGTCACCATCCCTTACTCTCTGTGGTCTGGCTAGCTTGGGGTTTCTGCAGTAGCTGCCACTCCTGGCAGTTAAGCAAGCTCTGAAGAAGACTAAGTGTAGCACTAATCTCAAATGTGAATGCAGCTGGCAGCACTGTAACTATTCTTATTTTACTGGTTTACTGTGGTAGGAGTGCCTTACTGCTTGATGGCTGTCTTCCAAGCAAGAAGGTGGTCAGAAAGATGGTCAAAATGCAAAGACAAAAGCACCTACTGTGTGATGGCTATTTTAACCACAAATGAACTACTTAAGTTCGTGCTTTTTTTTAAACCATAATGGAACACAGCATGGTCTTCCAGGCTTTATTGATTTTAATTGCATGTAGTATACCAAGACTGAACCATCTGTGCCTTATTTCTTTAAAGAGCTACTTCAACACTAGGCATGTGTCTCAGTTGATAGAGTGCTTGCCCAAATGTGACCCTAGATTCAATATGCAGCTCCATAAAACCAGGTGTGATGGTGCACACCTGCAATCTCAGAGTGCACCTGGGAAGTGGAAGCATGAGGGTCAAAAGTTCAAGGTCACCCTTGGCCACACAGTGAGTCTAACGCTGACTTTGACTGTCTGAGGCTCTGTTTAAAAACAATAACAAATAAAAGCTATTTTGTCTATAAATGTCCATAATTAGTACCCCATCCCTCACTGTAAAATCTAGATAAATACATCCATTTTCTATTAAACATCTTCAAAGTTTTAAACAAAACAAAACTCACAGTTTTTATAAAGACTATTGCCTTAGAGCAACCACAGAAACCAGAGAAGTATAAAGAGACCATCAGGCAGCCCTCAAGGGGTGCAGGATATAAGTGATTTAAGAGAGAAATGGGAGGAAAAAGGGGAGGGCTTAAATTACAGAAGGGAAGGACGGTCAACCTAGAAAGAGAGAGGGCAGGATGAGGGGAAAATAACAATAATGATTGCTGTGGATATCTGTATACATAAAATGCTGATTGGCCAGTAGCCAGGCAGGAAGTATAGGCGGGACAAGCAGAGAAGAGAATTCTGGGAACAGGATGGTTGAGTCAGGAGACACTGCCAGTGGCTGCCATGAGTACCAACATGTAAGATACTGGTAAGCCATGAGCCATGTGGCAAGGTATAGAGTTATAGAAATGGGTTAATTTAATATGTAAGAACTAGACAGCTAGAAGCCTGAGCCATTAGGCCAAACAGTTTAAATAATATAAGAGTCTGTGTGTTTATTTTATAAGTGGGCTGAGGGACTGCCAGGGCTTGGCAAGAGCTGGAGAGAAGTTCTCCAGCTACAAATGATGTCTGAAAAAGCCATCATTGTATTATTATGTATTTATCTAAAATTACATATAAGTCTATGTTTGTACATAAACATACAGTTTAAATAAAATTTTCCCACCTGGGCTGACAATACTCCTCCCCAACATAAACTAACAAAAATCCCCATACCAGGCATGAGAAGCCCCCTTTGGGCTGTTAGTTAAGGGAGTTCAAGAGACTCCCAAAACGTAACGTGCTATTGCTGTTGCCCTGGTTGTGTCCCAGAGGTGGAAGATGAGTCCCCACTGTTGAAGACACATTGCACTTTAGAAACAGGGCCCAGAGGATCTGAGCTAGAACTGAACTGAAAGCCCCTCCCTGAGGACTAGCTCTCATGGTACCAAGAAGGTGCCACACAAGCCTCCTAGGGAGGAAATCAACCAATAGTCCTACCCAGTTATGATGCCTACAAGTCACAACAGCAACCAGCATGGCACAATAACCCTGCGTGCGCGCGCGCGCGCGTGTGTGTGTGTGTGTGTGTGTGTGTGTGTGTGTGTGTGTGTGTGTGTATGTGTGTGGTGTGGCGAATCTTGGTGGTAACTACAGTTCTCTAATTGAACTTAAGGCACTTTCAACACAAGGGAAATCATGCCTAGTATTGAAAACCCAGCCAACACTCAAGGCTAGTGAGGTCATGGATCTTGGAGGAGAACGTACTACCCTCATTTTACTAAACCAGCTTAATTTCTAACCACATTCTAAATACTCACCCTTATACCCACAGATAAGTGTCACTCTCATCCCTCATCAAAAAACTTCACTTTGTAACAGATGGAGACCATTAAAGAAAGCCACATCTGATCAAAATGCAGAGAACAGGTGGCACCCACCCCAATTGATACATCTACAACACAACTCTGGTACCCAAGACTCAGAGAACACTGTGGAATAGGAGGTGGAAAGACTCTAGCAGAACAGGAAGTGTACTGTAAGGTTGTGTCTTCTATAAATGACAGAGAAGCTACCTAATACCCATGAAGGCTCATCAACATGGCTGCCTAAAGAAGACCTGAGCAAGACAATATCAAGAGACATGCAACATGGCAGGGGAAATCTCACGGAGCTCCAACCCTAGACTAAGAACTCCAACAGACATGATAACACAGAAAGGAGAAATCTCCTGGGGCCCCGGCTGTAGACAAAGAACTATGGCAACTCAAGATGGCTGAGAGTGGGAGGGACAAACAGCCTTCCCCTGGAAGGACCCCCTCAGCTGGTTATCCGATCCCAAGCAGTCAACCCTGAAAACACACACACACACACACACACGTGTGTGTGTGTGTGTGTGTGTGTGTGTGTGTGTGTGTGTAACATTATATGGACTAAACAGGCTATATTTATATATTTAGGAATATATGTCAACAATTTAGAAAAAGAGGCTATGAATTTGAGAGAGAACATGGTGGGGTTACATGGAAGGGGTTGGAGGGATGAATGGAAAGAGGAGAAATTATGTGATTGAACTATATTTTAATTTAAAAAATAAACTATATTTTAAAATAACAGAATAAAAAGAATATTTCCTTGAAGGAAAAGTAGACTAAAAGTAAAACAATGAGGGTCTGAGAGAATGCTCAGCCATTAGAGAATACTGGCTGCCTTTCCAGAGGACCTGGGATTGATTCCGAGTCCAAAGAACAGCTCACAACTTTCTTTAACTCCAGTTCAGAAAATCCAATGCCCTCTTCTCACCTTGGAGGGCACCAGGCACTCACACAGTACAGAGACAGACACACAGACAAACACTCATACACACATAAAATAAAACTTTTTAAATAAAGATAATGAATATATATGTTAATTCTAATTGCTTTTGAAAGCCAGAGTGGCTATGTTAACATCAGAAAAATAGACTTAAGAGAAAAACTACAACCAGGAGTAAAGGACATTTTGTAATGCTCAATCCTTGATACATCTTAAAAGACATAATACTTTCAAAATTTATGAAGCAAAATTTACAGAACATATGAAAAAGCAAATTTATGGAGATCCCAATATCAACAGACAGAAGCTGGAGAGCAATGAAGTATCTGAGTACAGCACACATCAAAGTGACCGGCTGTTCACAGGGCTTCTAGCAGCAGGATATGCATTCAAGTGCAACACAGACGTTGCATGCTCCATGGGAAAGCGCAGCTAAACAATGTCAAAAGAACTCAATCAGACAGTGAATCTTCTCATCCACAAATAAACTAAACTAACATCAGTTAAAACCACTGAAAACTCCTCACATACTTAGAAATTAACACTTTTCAGCACAGATCAAAGAAAAATTTAAAACAGAATTAAAAGTAATCTTGAGGGAGCTGGAGAAATGGCTCAGCAGTTAAGAGCACTGTCTGCTCTTCCAGAGGTCCTGAGTTCAGTTACCAGCCAACATGGCAGCTCACAGTCATCTATAACTATAGTCCCATGGGATCAGATGACCTCCTCTGGTGTGCAGACTACATGCAGACAAAACATCCATGTACATAAAATGCATACATAAAAAATGAATTTTTTTAAAGTAATCTTGAACTGAATAAAAACAAAACATCAGAATTAATCAGATATGCAATGCAGTAATTAAAGAGAAAATTAATAGCAACAAATGCCCAATCAGAAAAGAAAAATATTGTTAGACAGTGGTGGCACACACCTTTAATCCCAGCACTTCGGAGGCAGAGGCAGGAGGATCTCTGTGAGTTCGGAAGCCAACCTGATCTACAGAAGGAATTCCAATACAGCCATGGCTACACAGAGAAACCCTATCTCAAAAAAACAAAACAAAACAAAAACAAAAAAATCTCAAATCAATTCGCTTTCGATGTATAGTTTTTAACTTGAGGGGGGCGGAACTACTCTGAGTAGGGCTGGAGAGATGGCTCAGTGGTTAAGAGCACTGGCTGTTCTCCCAGGGGACCCAGGTTCAATTCCAAGCACCCACATGGCAGCTCACAACTGTCTGTAACCCCAGTTCCAGCAAAGGTCAAGAAATAAAGCATAAAACAACAATAAAAAAAAAAGACAGAAATCTGCTGTGGGATGGTCTGTATGTTAAATTGCTCTGATTGATCAATAAATAAAACACTGATTGGTCAGTGGCCAGGCAGGAAGTATAGGCGGGACTAACAGAGAGGAGAAAGGAGAGAACAGGAAGACAGAGGGAGACACTGCCAGCCGCCACCATAACAAGCCGCATGTGAAGATGCCTGTAAGCCACGAGCCACATGGCAAGGTATAGATTTATAGAAATGGGTTAATTTAAGATATAAGAACAGTTAGCAAGAAGCCTGCCACGGCCATACAGTTTGTAAGCAATAAAAGTCTCTGTGTTTACTTGGTTGGGTCTGAGAGGCTTGTGGGACTGGCGGGTGACAGATTTGTCCTGACTGTGGGCCAGGCAGGAAAACTCTAGCTACAGAAATCCCCCCAAAAAAATCACTGAAACCAGAAGGTTGGCTTTTTGAAAAACTCAAAAATAAACTTCCAGCCAAACTGTTCAAGAAAAGAGAAAGACAGAGAGAGAGAAAATGCACAAATTATCAGAAAAAAAACAGGAACCCTCCCTAGCTTTTATAGGTATTAAAAGAAAATTATTTTGAACAATTTTATAGAAGAAATGAACCTGCCTCAAACAAGAGAGAAAGCACTAACACTAAAGTGTGTCCTCTAACCTGAGCACTATGGCACATGCATGCCTACACTCACCACACACAAACATGCACACATACATGCTCACATAATATGTAGATGCACAGTCCTGAGTGCTAAGTAGATTCACCTCATCATCATGAAATAAATCATAAAATAAGAAAAAAGCATCTACAAAGCCTCTGGAGATATGGAAAGCACAAAACACATTTCCTGTGAAAACTGATGTGGTTTTGATAGAATCCAAAGAAAAAATAATTTAAAACAACCCCTGAGACTATTATTTCCCCCATTCAGACCTTTGGAGGATACATTTTTTTGAGTTCTCAATCTCATTATGCTGTACAGACATTCTAAGACTTTCTAGGACCTCACAGATACCCAAATCTGTGCACTCAATTTCCTCAAGTAAACTCACATACACTCCATATCATCTCTAGATCACTTACAATACCTAATATAGTATAAATCATGTGTGGATCTTTATTGCAATCTATAGTTAGGAAACAATGACAAGAAAAATGTCTGCACATGCTCAGTGCAGACACAAACAATGTATTTTCAGGTCTTTTGAATGCACAGTTCACTGAATCCACGAGTGCAGAGGTTGGTGGCACTGAGCAGCATCTGAAGGTCCTGAGCCTTTTCCATCTCAGTCCACCTTGCTGCACTCAGCTCTCACTCCCAGAGCAGTGTGCAAGTGCCGTGAGCATGTGGCTTGGATGATGGTCTCCATTGTGGAAATGGGGGATTGGGGACAGCTAGAAGAAGTCACTGGGTAAGTTTCACAAGTGTATTGTCTAACCCCTTCACTCCTCTACTACGCGCTCCAACCACCATGATGTTCTACCCAAGTGCAAGGGGACAATGACATGAACTTGATGTTCTAAAACCATGAGCCAAAGTAAGTACTTTCTCTTTGAGTTGTCTGTCATGTGTTTTGACCATAGCGATGCAAGAACTAACACAATAAGTATTAATAGAAATTATAAATTGCTTTAAAGCAGTAAAAATGTATAGTGGCTGACTAGCCTAAAACAACAATAAATATCTAAAACAATTTATTTCAGGAAGCAAAAACAAACTGACATGAGGAGCCTAAGGTTTATAGGCTGTATGAGCAGTGTTCTAGAAATTAGACAATTAACTAATTAGTGGAAAACAGGTTAGTTATTTGACCTGTTCAGAAAAGAACAGCTTGGGGCCAGATGCCTCAGCACATAAAGGCACTTGTCACACAAGCCTAGTGACCTGAGTTCAATCTCCAGATCCCACATAAAGGAAATGACTTACTCCCAAAAGTTGTCCTCTGATCTCCACATGCACAATATGGCATACATAACCCACACACACACATATCAGGCATATGCACATGAAGGAAGGAAAGAAAGGAGGAGAGAGGAATCAGGGAAGGAGGGAGGGAGGTTCTTTTTTAATATTAAAAAAATTATCCTAACCACCTTCCTGTAGAAACTATACAGTTAGTGAAATAATACAATTTATTATGGTATAATTATGTTAAATAACTAGAAAACCTAACAATTTAATAAATATTATCTCATAAGTTGTACATTTTTCACTTCATAACATACTATCTATTAGAGTAAAACTACATACATGAAACATAAACTACGATATTGCCTGCAAAGTAGAAGCCTTGATTATCATTACTGTTAGTAAGATGTCATTTACTTTCTCAGCAAGGAATTACCTAGCCATTGACACCATAAAACACTAAGGTAATTTTATAGAGGAGAAAATGGGCACAGCAGAGTTAATCTGTTTCAAGACTGTATAGCTAATCTAGAATCAGTAAGGTTTGTCTGACTTTGAAGTGGAAGAAACAAAACCAACAAAAATGACAAAGTGCTTTCTAAAACTCAAGTTGTTGTTTTTTTGTTTTGTTTTGTTTTGTTTTGTTTTGTTTTGTTTTGAGACAAGGTTTCTCTGTGTAACATTCCTAGCTGTCCTGGAACTCACTTTGTGAACCAAGCTGGCCTTGAACTCACAGAGATCTGCCTGCCTGTGCCTCCCAAGTGCTAGGATTAAAGGTGTACACCATCACTGCCTGGCCCTAAAACTCAAGATACTTCAAGTTTCCTGTAAAGGTCCAGGAAGCATCTGTTTTAGGGTTATGGGCCATGTAGCTACCAACAATACATCAATTAACAGATAGGTCTGTGTCCCAATAAAATGTCAATGATGTGCACTGAGTCTTGAGTTTCCTATCATTTCACATGTCAAGATGTACTACACTTTAAACTATGTAAAAACCACTCTGAGTTCACTAGACATACTGGAAGTGAGCCAGGCTTAGCCACTGGGCTATATACTAGCTAAGTCTTTAACTGAAAAGTTAACTATTGTTAAATATGCACAACATGCCACTACACAACATACATATTTAATCAGTCCCAGTAAGTACACTGTATATTATTTGCACATCACACATATCAATATTCACACATATCAAGGCTGCAGTACCTTTTCTCTCCTACCACTTTTAGCTTGCTCATCTTGAGTTACTTCATTCCAGCATTGCAGATAATCTGAAAGAAAAATGTTAATACTATCAGGCGCCTAACACAATTCTGTTTTCTATGCATCAGGCGTTATAAAAGCCATGTAACTGGGAGGTTATAACACTGGAAAACAAGGAAGCAAGTCTATGTAGCCGAGTCCATCACTGCAGTTGCCATATATAACTACTAAGGTATCTAAAAGCAGCACAGAAAACGTTATCAAAACTACAAAAACTGCTACAAAAATGCAGAAACCAAACATCACATTTATATAGTAGTTTGAATCAAAGTGTACCCACAGGCTCATGCATTTGAACACTTGGTCCCCAGCTGTAGCACTGTTTCAGGAGGTTATGGACCCTTTAGGAGGTACAACCTTGATGAAGGAATTATGTGGGGAAGGGGGTGGCTATAACTCTGTCCTACTTCCTGTTCCTTGTTCCCTCTCCTCTTCCCCTCTTCTGCCAGCTTCCTGCTTCAGCCTGCATGCCCTCTAGATAGCTAACTATATGAATTCAGAGTAACTTTTTCCAATTTCCAGGATAAATAAGACAGTACACACCCAAAGGTGGCAGAAAGCCTCATATGGGCTTTCAAAATCACTGTGGCCTCATTCACAAGGGCTCTCCTTTCCAGTTTAAAGCTGGCCGCAGTGACACACCCACAATCACAGTGCTCAAGAGATGGAAGCAGGAGGAGTGGGGTTCAAGACCACTGTTATATAAAGGGGTCACAGTCAGCCTGCGCCACCAGACCTAGCCTCAAACAAACAGAAACCACCCAGGGCTGGAAGGTGTGGCTCCAGAAACTCCAGACCTAGAGTGCACAAAGCAAGCTAACCAGGTGAGCCTGCAATCCCAGCACTCAGCAGGTGGGCAGAAAACCCCGCCTCTAAAGCAATAAGCAAAGGATTCCTTACACTGTGTTAGCAGCACGTCCTATGAAAGGTTAACTGTGGTGATATTTTGTGTATGCTCTAACAATAAAGCTTGCCTGAGTATCAGAGGACAAAGCAAGTCACTAGTTAGCCATAGAGGCCAGGCAGTGGTGTCACACACCACTTTAATCCCAGGACTTGGGAGATAGAGACAGGAAGTGGTGTGGCTGGGCGGAGAAAGGAATATAAGGCAGGAGGAGACAGGAGTCAGTCCCCTTTCAGCTGAGGATTTTGAAGAGATAAGAACTAGTGGCTGGCTGTTCTGCTTCTCTGGTTTTTCAGCTTTCACCCTGATATCTGGCTCTGGGTTTTTATTAATAAGATTAAAATTCGTGCTACATCTAACCATATGTTTTTGTTTTTGTTTTTCATTTTTCCTGAGATGAAGTTCCCATTAAGCAGTCCAGGTGGCCTGGACCTCCAACCTCCTGGCTCACCCAAAGGCTGGGTAGGATTCACATGTGCATTCCACACATCACTCTTACTGTGAACCTGGACTTGGAGGTCTTCATAAAGAGGGGCACAAAGACTGAGAACTGAGGATGATATCAAGGAAACTGCTTTTATTTTCTGGACACAACAGGGCAGTTGTACATACGAACTCAAAACCATTGTGACAGTGTGCACAAGGCCTGCACAAGCTCCAGCCAAAGAAAACTGCAGCATAGACAGGGAAGTAGCCATAGAGTCCCACCACTAGCCGTGATCGGATCTCAATGGCATTTGATAGCCGCTGGGAGAGGGAGAGTCAGCTGTCTTTAATGCTGTGACCCTCACAGCTCAATCACATGCCTGGGTAACTGATCAACACAAACTGGACTCAATGGGGAAGGGAGGGGGGATTTCAAAACTGGATGGGAAGGGATGGAAGAGTAGAGAGGGTGGTTACAGGAAGGGTTGGGAGAGGGTATTAATATGTTCAAAATACATGGTATGAAATTCTCAAAGAATAAAATATTATTCAGGCCAGGCATGGTGGTGCACACCTTTAATCCCAGCACTCAGGAGGCAGAGGCAGGCAGATCTCTGAGAGTTCAAGGCCAGCCTGTTCTCAGAGTGAGATCCAGGACAGCCAGAGCTACATAGTGAGACTCTGTCTCAAAAACAAAACAAACAAAAAACAAAATTGTAAAAATATTATTCAAAAAAAGATTCAAATTGACAGTTTACAATAAAATACCTAAATTCAGGCATGTCTCTGCTCTCCTTATTAGGCTGTAAAGAAACAAAGTTATGTTGTTTCAAGACAAAAAGAAAACTAAGAGGAGAAAGAGACTGGGTAGTCTGCCCAGAAGAGGCCTGGGTAGTCTGCCCAGAAGAGGCCGGAACTGGGGACCAGTGATTCCACAATGTCAGTGATAGCTAAACTAGCCGCACAAACTGTCTGTCTCCCATACCGTCATGCCCACTATTGTGGAAAAAGCTTAATAACCAGGCATCCAACCCAGGCAAACTTCATTGAAGACACTGATACCTCAAGCAATTCTGCTTTTAGGGACTTAAAAGTCCCAGGCAAAAAGACCAGATCTCAAGACTATGCTCCCGTGTATTTCTTACACTCCACTTTTTCTTTTTTATTTTCATTTTTATTTTTCATGCCAACCACAGTTTCCCCTCCTTCCTCTCCTCCCAGTTCCTCCCCCCACCAACCTCCCCTCTGCCTCACCCCCCCATTACATTCCTCCTCCATTTCTATTCAGAAAAGGGCAGCCCTCCCATGGATAGTGACACAACATGGCATTATCAAGTTGTAGTGAAACTAGGCCCCTTACCCTGTATTGATGCTAAACCTAAGGCCACAGCATGTCAGGTCAACAAAGGGAAGCCTTACTGTAGAAGTCTGCGCTCATTACGGGTGTCTGGGAAGAGCTGCACTGACCCAAGCACAGCAGTGCCAGAGCTGTGCCAATGCAAGAGAGGACCTAACCCAGAAGGCACACTAAACGACGACGACTCTAACGGGCCAGGGGTGAAGTTACCCTATGTGTCCTTTTCTTTCCACCACCATAAAGTCATGCTAGTTCTGTCCTAGGGGAAACAACTTCCATTCTGCTATTGCTGCAATCCCACTCCTGCCCGACTCCTCTCCCCCAAAAGCCGTGTTAAGATAGTCAACAAGTCCTCCCTTCCCACTCTTCCCAACACATTCCAGCCGTGCTTCCTCTTCCACACTTGTCAGCACCTCGTTACTAAATACACCTGTTTATTACCAGTCAGCTCACAGCCTCCTCACACAGGTCAAGGCCCTCACAGAAGCACTGCCACACGCTGGCTTTCTGCCCAGCCTTTGCTGGAAGCATGGGACTTGCATGTTGCTACTTTCTTCCAACCCTAGACTTAGTCATTTCATCTAGCTTCAGAACCAAACATCTCCCTTGCATTAAGATCACAGATAACAAATGCACCAGCCTTCCTTCTCACCTGTGTCTGCTGTAAACTACTCACTCTCGTCCAGCTGCTCTGCCCTCAATTTTGGTTTCAGCCTTTTCTGGTCTCCACATCCTTTCCCCATACCCAATTCATCAGAAAGTTGAGGTAATTCTCTACAGAGGGCAGGCCAGATGTCGCAATAGACAAAGGCACCTGCCACCAAGCCTGACAACCTGAGCCCATTGACAAGGGTTCACATGGAGAAGAGATCTGACTTCAGTTGTCCTCCGACCTGTCTATTGTAGGAAATAAGTTAACAAAAATAAATAATGTTTAAAACACACACACAAATACACATACACACACATCCAATCATCCTATGCCCTACTCTCACTAGTCTTTACATTCTAACCCCTACAGCTTATTCCAAACACAACACCCTGAGTGACACTTTTAAAACTCTATAGGGAATGGGCAACCACAGGTAGAAGTCCAGCCACCACTCAACTTAAAGCCCTACAATATTTTCCATTTCAATGACACTCAAGTCCCTAAGGGAACATCCCTAGCTATTTCCTCCCTGGTTTTCCTCTCACACACCAGGGTCAGTCACCTCAATACCCTTGCTTAAACTGTTCTTCCACCACACAGCTCATGACTGTCGGCTCAAATCCATTTTTTCAGTAGAGTCCATCTCAAGCATCCTATTTAACACCCCAGCTTCCTCTAGACCCTAGCCTGTGTCTGTTTCTATAACACTTACTGCCTTCTAATGCAGCATAATTCAAAAGTAAATGAAGACTAAGTCATGTATGTTGGCTTACACTTGTAATCCCAGCACTGGGAGGCTGAAGTAGAAGGAATACTGAGTTCCTGGGCTACATTGTGAGGTCCAATCCACACACCCTACCCTCAACACACACACAGCAAACAAACCACATGCTGCTATGGCCTGAATGGTGGTGTGACCACCAAGGTGACAGCAATGGGGAAACATCCTTCTGAAACAAAATGAGGTCATGAGGGTAAGCCCCTCAAGCACGGTGGTTAGTATCCTCGTTAAAATGTGTGTGTGTGTGTGTGTGTGTTTAAAAAAATAAACTGGCTTGTTTATTCACCAGCTACAGAAACTGCCAACGCCTTGTGAACCTCCCAGCTTTCAAACTATGAGCAAAAATGTATGCTGTTAAAAGTTACCCAGTTGCCGGGCGGTGGTGGTGCACGCCTTTAATCCCAGCACTCAAGAGGCAGAGCCAGGCGGATCTCTGTGAGTTCGAGGCCAGCCTGGTCTACAGCGCGAGATCCAGGACAGGCACCAAAGCTACACAGAGAAACCCTGTCTTGAAAAAAAACAAACAAAACAAAACAAAAAAAAGCTACCCAGTTTATGGAAGTTTGTTACAGAAGCCCGAATGGAACAACAATTTGTTTTTATTTTAAAACTTTTAAATTAGCATACACGGTATTAGGTTTCATCCTGGCATTTTTAAACAAAATTTGTTTGTTTAAAAATTGTTTAAAAACTCTCCTCCCTCACCCCTTCTCCCTATGCACACCCCTGTACCCTTCCCCCCATCCACAGCTCCTTTCCTCCTTCATATGTGTCTTACTGCCTCCTTGAGACCACCCCCATTGTCATCTCCTTTCTAGTCTCCTGGCCTATGCCCACTTGGACCCCATTTACACCCACACAGACAAGAATAACACGCTAGGGTTTCCATATGAAAAAGAACGTGCGATGCATTCCAGATCCGGGACTAAAGAGATGGCTCAGGAGTTAAGAGAATTTGCTCTTGCAGAGGAACTGAATTCAGGTCTCAGCACTTACATGACGGCTTATAATTATCTGTTATAATTACAGTTACTGGGGCTCCAACACCCTTCTCTGACCTCCACAAGCACCAAGCACACACACGGTACACTTACATATATGCAAGCAAAATATTCATACACATAAATAAAAATTTTAAATGTTTAAATACTTTCTAGATCCATCCATTTTCCCTCAAATTTCACTTTCATTTTCTACTTAGTAAAATCTATTTTACATATACACATTTATTATCCATTCATCTGCTGATGGACATCTAGACTGGTTCCATTTCCCTGCTATTATAAATAATGGAACAATGAGTAGGGAAATGCAGGTGTCTCTGTGGTAAGATTCAGAGTCCTCTGTGTTCATTCCCAGGAGAAGTACATCTTGGTCATATAACAGTTCCATTTTTAATAATTTCCATAATGGGGGTGCTAGTTTACACTTGCACCAGCAGTGAATAAGAATTCCTCTTTCCACACATCCTCACCAGCATTTCTTATCTGTTTTCTTTTTTTTTTTCTTTTGATGACATTACTTTTATTTTTTTTTTATTTTTTTTTTTAATTAATTTATTTTGCAATACAATTCAGTTCTACATATCAGCCACGGATTCCCTTGTTCTCCCCCCTCCCGTCCCCCTCACCTTCCCTCCAACCCCCCCCCCATTCCCATCTCCTCCAGGGCAAAGCCTTCCCCACAGACTGAGGTCAACCTGGTAGACTCAGTCCAGGTAGGTCTAGTCCCCTCCTCCCAGGCCGAGCCAAACAATCCTGCATAGGCCCCAGGTTTCAAACAGCCAACTCATGCAATGAGCACAAGATCTGGTCCCACTGCCTGGATGCCTCCCAAACAGATCAAGCCAATCAACTGTCTCATCCATTCAGAGGGCCTGATCCAGTGGGGACCCCTCAGCCATTGGTTCATAGTTCATGTGTTTCCATTCATTTGGCTATTTGTCCCTGTGCTTTATCCAACCTTGGTCTCAACAATTCTCGCTCATATAAACCCTCCTCATTCTCGCTAATTGGACTCCCAGAGATCCACCCAGGGCCTAGTCATGGATCTCTGCATCCAGATCCCTCAGTAGTTGGATGAGGTTTCTAGCACAACAATTAGGGTGTTTGGCCATCCCATCACCAGAGTAGGTCAGTTCGGGCTGTCTCTCGACCACTGCCAGCAGTCTGTTGTGTGGGTATCTTTGTGGATTTCTGTGGGCCTCTCTAGCACTTTGCTTCTTCCTATTCTCATGTGGTCTTCATTTATCATGGTCTCCTATTCCTTGTTCTCCCTCTCTGTTGTTGATCCAGCTGGGATCTCCCGCTCCCCCAAGCTCTCTTTCCCTCGACCCTCGCCCTTCACTAACCCCACTCATGTCCAGGCTGTTCATGTAGATCTCATTCCATTTCTCTGTCATTGGGTGATCCCTGTGTCTTTCTTGGGGTCCTGTTTTCCAGGTAGCCTCCCTGGTGATGTGAGTAGCAGACAAGTCATCCTTGTTTCATGTCTAGTATCCTGCTATGAGTGAGTACATACCATGTTTGTCTTTCTGAGTCTGGGTTACCTCACTCAGGATGATTTTTTCTAGATCCATCCATTTGTCTGCAAACCTCATGATGCCATTGTTTTTCTCTGCTGAGTAGTATTCCATTGTGTATATGTACCACATTTTGTTTATCCATTCTTCAGTTGAAGGGCATCTGGGTTGTTTCCATGTTCTGGCTATTACAAACAATGCTGATATGAACATAGCTGAACTTGGAAAGATCTCCCATGCTCATGGATAGGCAGGACTAACATAGTAAAAATGGCAATCTTACCAAAAGCAATCTACAGATTCAATGCAATCCCCATCAAAATACCAACACAATTCTTCACAGACCTGGAAAAAATAATACTCAACTTCATATGGAAAAACAAAAAACCCAGGATAGCCAAAGGAATCCTGTACAATAACACAACTTCTGGAGGCATCACGATCCCTGACTTCAAGCTCTACTATAGAGCTACAGTAATAAAAACAGCTTGGTACTGGCATAAAAACCGACATGTGGACCAATGGAATCAAATTGAAGACCCTGACATTAATCCGCACACCTATGAACATATAATTTTTGACAAAGAAGCCAAAAGTGCACAATGGAAAAAAGAAAGCATCTTCAACAAATGGTGCTGGCAAAACTGGATATCAACATGTAGAAGGCTGCAAATAGATCCATATCTATCACCGTGCACAAAACTTAAGTCCAAGTGGATCAGGGACCTCAACATAAATCCAGCTACTCTGAACCTGCTAGAAGAGAAAGTAGGAAGTAGTCTTGAACGCATTGGCATAGGAGACTACTTCCTAAATAGAACACCAGTAGCACAGACTCTGAGACAAACAATCAATCAATGGGACCTCTTGAAACTGAGAAGCTTTTGTAGAGCAAAGGATACGGTCAACAAGGCAAAGCGACAGCCTACAGAATGGGAAAAGATCTTCACCAACCCCACATCTGACAGAGGACTGATATCCAGAATATATAAGGAATTCAAGAAATTAGACATCAAAATGCCCAACAGTCCAATTAAGAAATGGGCTATAGAACTAAACAGAGAATTCTCAACAGAGGAAACTCAAATGGCCGAAAGACATTTAAGGAACTGCTCAACATCCCTAATCATCAGGGAAATGCAAATCAAAACAACTCTGAGATACCACCTTACGCCTGTCAGAATGGCTAAGATCAAAAACACTGAAGACACCTTATGCTGGAGAGGATGTGGAGCTAGGGGAACTCTCCTCCACTGCTGGTGGGAATGCAAGCTTGTACAACCACTTTGGAAATCAATATGGCGCTTTCTTAGAAAATTGGGAATCAATCTCCCCCAAGATCCAGCTATACCACTCTTGGGCATATACCCAAGAAATGCTCAACCACACCATAAGAGCACTTGTTCAGCTATGTTCATATCAGCATTGTCTGTTTTCTTTTTTAAAAAATTATTCACCTGGAGCTGGAGAGTTGGCTCAGCAGTTAAGAGGACCAGGATGGACCCTAACAGCTATCTATAGCTTCAGTCCTAGGGTCTGATGCCCTCTCTGGCTTCCAGAGGCTCCTGAATGCTCCTGCACATACATAATACACAGATGTGCATACAGGCAGAACACTCATACTCATAAAAATAAAAATATTATTTAAAAAAAAAATAAAAACTTGCCAGGTGGTGGTGCACAATTTTAATCCCAACACCCAGAGGGCAGCAGCAGGTGGATTTCTGAGTTCGAGGTCAGCCTGGTCTACAGAGTAAGGTCCAGGACAGCCAGGACCACACAGAGAAACCCTGTCTTTAAAAACTGAAAACAAAAAACAAACAAACAAACAAAAACCCTTATTTACTTATTGGGGTGGGGTGTGCATGCCACAGCACACATGTGGATGGCAGAAGATGACCTTCAGACGTCAGGGTTCTCCTTCCACTCGGGTTCTAAGGCAGAGAGAGTCTCTTATGTCTCTTTTCTTGATAACAGCCATTCTACTTGGAATGAGATGAAATAGCAAAGGAATCTTTGGGTTATTTTTTACTTATGTGTGTGTGGTAGCACACATGTATATACGCATGTTCTCATGTACAGGCATACCGTGTGTACATGTGTAACTTGAGAAAGACTTAGGTGGAAAGTCAGGCAAACACTGACTCCACAGACAAACCGTGGTTTGTCTCAACAGAATAGTCAGAGGTCTGAGGGCTTTGTCCAGACAAACCATGGTTTGTCTCAACAGAATAGTCAGAGGTCTGAGGGTTTTGTCCAAAGGTTTTTTCAATCTGGGACCTAAAGAGGTTACTTTGAAAGATCAGAAAATTTTTTAATTTAAAAGCTTTTAAGGTCCAGATGGTGGCGGTGGCAGCGGCGGCAGCAGGCGGCAGCACACGCCTTTAATCCCAGCACTGGGGAGGCAGAGGCAGGTGGATCTTTGTGAGTTCGAGGCCAGACTCGTCTACAGATCGAGATCCAGGAAAGGCACAAAGCTACACAGAGAAACCCTGTCTCAAAGAAGTGGGGGAAGGCTTTTAAAAATGTTTCATGCACCAGGCAATGGTGGTCCTCACAGTAAATACAAACAGCAACATTTGACTAGAACTTGGTTGTGAGGGTAGTCCACAGCAGAACAGCACTCATTTGGTTAGAGGCTGTGTTACACAGGAGGAAGGCTTCACTACCCTAGTTACCATCCCGACTCCCCTAACACAATACAACTGCTTTTAGGGACAAATAAACTACAAGTGTAACAAGAACTGGGGGGATTCTAATTCTAATAAAAAAAACTGTTTATATTTTACAACCCACTGCACCGACTCCCATGCTCTGCTACAAGGTGAACATCTATAACCTACAAACTGAACACCTTTCAGGCATCAGAATTTCGGATTTGAGAACACTCGCAGTTTTGGTTTGTGAAGTCCATGCAAATATTCCCTTCCAAAAAAATAAAACAAAACCTCCAAAATCTGAAATTGTGCTGGTCCAGAGCATTTCAAATAAGGGTGAGTTCCGCAGAACTCTACTAACTACAAGGAAACTAGAGTGTTCTGTGTCCCTGGTTTAGTTGTTTGTTATAGCCTTAACTATTAGATACTAACATCTGTAGTTTATAAATATGCTTAATAATGTGCAGTTCTGAGGATGAAGTATGAGGAGAACCAGCAAGCCAGTCTGGGACACGAACAATGAAAACCTTGGACATCACTGCACTAGAGTAACAAAAACCACACCACACAAGTCCACCTTTACAATCAAACCAGTCCCCATCCAGTTACACCCACAGTGTCAGCCCCATTTTACACCTGTAATGTAGAAAACTTCCAATTTCTACACAGCCTCACCACACCTGCTATTCTCCAGCTTCATGATGAAAGCCATCCTAGGTGAGGAATAGTCTGTAATACTGATTCCATTTCCCTAGTGATTAACTCTACTGAGAATCTTCTCATGTGCTTACTGACCACTTAAGAATCTTTGGAGAAATGTCCATTCAGGTCTTTTTCCTATTTTTAGATTGAGTTATATATATATTATATTGAGTTATTTTCCACTTCTTGACTTATATCTGAAATGATTCAACAGATACTTTATGCCAATGTTCATACCAGAATTATTCACTATAACCAAAGGTAGAAACAACCCAAGTGTTCACTAACAGATGAATGTAGGAGTAAACTATGGTGTATTTAAAACAGAGTATTACTCAGTCATAAAAATAAGCTTTTGCTATAGCTACAACATGAATGAACCTTTAAACATTACGTCAATTAATTAAAGACCCAGGAATAAGACATAAAACCACAGAATTTTATTCACTATCTAATCATTACCACAGTGAGACCACAGGCAACAAAACAAACAAGTTGACTACATAAATTTTAAGAAAAATTGGACTGGAGAGATGGCTCAGTGGTTTAGAACACTGGCTGCTCTTGCAGAAGACCAGGGTTCAGTTTCCAGAACCTACATAATGGCTCACAACCATCCATAACTCCAGTTCCAGGGGGTCTGATGCCCTCTTCTGGCCTCTGTAAGCACAGCACGCACACAGTGCACTGACATACATGTAGGCAAAACACCTGTACACATAAAATGAAAATAAATCTTTTTTTTAACTTTTAAGAAATTGCATGCATAGCAAAGTTAACAATCAACAAAATAAAGTCAGCTTATGGACTGGGAGAAAATATCTGACAGATATACATCTGATAAGGGATATAAATAAATAAATAAATAAATAACCTAATTTTAAAATTAATCAATAACCTAAATTAAAATTTCTACAAAGACATAAAATTTGATTTATTTATTGGTTGACCAAAAGGCTGATTTGTTAAAAGGTATTCACATCACTCATTCTGATACTACAAACCACATTATCATATCTTTATTAGAAGCTATCACTAAAAAGACAGCACAGTAAGGGTCACAAAAGTATAATGGGACCATAAGAAGGAAGAACTTTTAACAGGCCTTGGGGTAATGAACCACATGTGGCATGAAAGCAGAAGGAAGACTGGGGAAGAGAGGGGACCAACAAGAGGGAACCAGGCCTAGGGAAGGGCATGGAAGGGGAGAGTAGGAACAAAGAATGATGATGTGCGTTTGAGAATGCCATAATGAAACCAACAACTCACCTGCTAGTTTATATAGTTTATATATACATGCATATGTGGAGACAAGACAAACAGCCTTGCACATCATTTCATGTTCACATCAGTTCCAAAGTCTGAGAAGGGCTGGTGTCATCACTGTTAATAGGCAGAACTGACACACACCACAACAGGCCTAATATTGAGTCCACAATTAAGTGCACACAGACCCAACAGCCTCCTCAGCCAATGGTTTCCTGATTTTGAAACAGTAATGTGGCTCCAGAAAGGAGGCTGTAGATGTAATCTCATAATCAGGCTTCTTAATCACAAGACAACACCTCCCTTCCTTTCTTCACTCTGATTCCGGGCTAATGTTTTGGGAGTTGCTCCCTAAAATAAAGCTCAACGGGGCCAGCAAGATGGCTCAGTGCATAAAGTTACTTGTGGTCAAGCCTGACAACCTGAGTTCAATACCCAGGTCCTACGAGGTAGAAGTAGAGAACCAACTTCGGAAAGTTTGTCCTCTGACCTCCCTGCATGCACTATGGCATGCACACGCATGCTCATGTACACAGGTATACACACACACACACACACACACACACACACACACACGTATGTACGCACGCGCTCGCACACACGTGCAAATGTACATTTTAAAGGATAAACTTCAATCTAGAATCTCTTCAGATGTCCAACCATACTGCAAAGCTCTTAATACCTGTGCCAGATATATGATTCACTGCCCTTGATTTCCAAGTTCATCCTTTTTGTCAATTTTGTGGTAATGTGCCCTGTACATATATACTTCCTTAACCAGCTGGCATGATGCTAAGCTTTGCCAGGAAAGAAACTGCAGGAGAGGGGAATGAACTTGCTAGCTCCAGGATGCTCACTTGGTCTCAACAGGCAAGGCAACTGAGGGTCCACTGCTGCAGCGAGGCTGGTGCTGTGGGATGGTCTGTGAATATGTGTTGCTACTATTAGTTAATAAAGAAGCTGTTTTGGCCTATGGTAAGGCAGGATAAGAGCCAGGCGGGAAATCCAAGAGAGAGAGATACAGGGAGGAAGAGCAGAGTCGGAGCAGATGCCAGTCCACCGCCCAAGGAGCAACATATCAACAGACCAGAAACACCACGGCCACGTGGCAAAAGACAGATTAAGAGAAATGGGTTGAATTAGCTTGTAAGAGTTAATTAAAGATAAACCTGAGCCATAGACCAAACAGTTTGTAATTAATATAAGCCTCTGTGTGTTTACTTGGGGGACTGGGTGGGACAGGAATATTTCCGGCTACAAGGCTGGTCTCTCCAACAAAGGCCCCTGTGACATACACAGCTTCTACAAGAACTCAAGCAGAGTGCCTCTACTGAGTCACCTCCCATCAGCAGCATTCTCCAAAACTCTGAAGTGTCGACCCCAGCAAGCCACACACTAAGCATACCCTAGAACTGTCCTTTTCAGCACATACTGCTCTCACCTGGGGATAGAAAAGCATGCTGCAGCAGGAACACAAGAAAATGCTGTGGTCTAATGTCCCTATATTCTTCAGAATTAATCTCTACTTCTCTTTTTTTTAACCCATATCTGTACATCCCCAAACAAGTCCTTCAACTATTTAACAGCCAATAGTAAACCCTCTCTACTGAGGATAGAGTGGACCCTTGATCTACAAATGACCCTTCCCATTTTCTTTTTATAACTATTTTTGGAGGGAGGAGTGGGTGACAGAATGCCATCAGAGTCAAGATAAACCTACAAGGAAGATCTTAGGCAACACTAACCATGTATAGCCAAGGTTAAGATCTGCTACTGTTGGCTGTAATCTTGGGTCAGCCTAATAAATATTCTAAATATAAAACTAATCTATTTAAAGTACTGTCATTTCTGCTATACCAAGTCTCTATTTTGAAATTTAGTCTACACTTTACAAGCATTCAAATGGTTGTAATAAAGGGTGGGGGAGGTGGTAACAATGACTGTTGAGAATGTGGAGAAACTGGACCCTTCCACTCTGCTGGTGGGAATCTGAGAATGTGGCTGCTTTGTAAGCAGTCTAACAACCCCTCAAAATTGAAGACAATGAGCATGTGGCTCAATTAGTCCACTCTTTCTTTAATCTTATTTTACTTATTAATGTGTGTCTGTGACATGGGTGGGTGTGCGCATGGGTACCACACTGTGAAGGTCAGAGCAGTTGTTCCTTTCCTTCTACTTTTACATGGTTCTGGAAGCTGATTTTAGGTTCCCAGGTTTGTGCAGCAAACACCTTTTACCTGTTGAGCCATCTTTCCACGGTTCTGATTTTTGCATGAAAACTCAGGTGTTATCCTTGTCACAAATATAACTACCGTTCGTTTACTTGAAGAGAAAGTAGACTTACTCTGTTCATTTCTGTGAAAACCTCTACCAAGACACCCAAGTCTGAACATGCATAGTTCCATTCAAATGGTGTTTCATGAAAAAAAAAGAGGTTAATTCAAGCTCTCAATTCCATTATGGAACTCCTTTGCCTTGAGACAGTCATCAGCTATTCAGTACCTGGTGGCAACGTTTCATGGATACTATTCATGTGTCACACAGAATGAGGTCTCAAACTGGCCAGTAGCTCAGCAGGTAAAGGCACCTGCCACCAAGTCTGACGACCTGAGTTCAGTTGCCAGGAACCACATGGTGGAAGGAGAGAACTGACATCGCTGTCCTCTGTCTCCACATGAATACCACAGCACAGATACACAATAATATTTCTTTAAATCAGAACTTTGTAAAACTCATATCCACCATCATATTTCAACCCAAACCACTACTACTCATTTCTCATGGAACAAGCATATTAACAATATGACTTCTATTTGGCCTGAGAGAAGAGGTCCGAAATCCCAGCAAACAAGCTAATGAAAGTGTGCCAAAATAAAAGTACAAAAGCGATCTGGCTGGCCCTGGGTTCAATCTCCAGTACTAGGACCCAAAAACGTGACTTTCTTTGGTACTGTACAATAAAATGCGCCACCAATTGGAAGATGTGCCCAACTCAGTGAATCAATACTTAATACTTGACGAACAAATTGTAACAAATTCAAATGTGCATAAGATCCATTTAGAGCTCACAGCAATGCATTTAAGTACAAATGAGCATGGAAAAAATCAGATAGGATTTCAGATTCCATGTTGCAACTAACCTTTAAGAAAGTACCACGTGCTGAGAATTGATGATATAGCAAACAAAAATATCCACAATTATCCCCTCCCCTTTATAACCAGTAACTATATCTGGCTGGATTTTCTCCATATATATACTTCAACCTAAACATATTGCAATAGATTGAATGCTGAAGCAGAAATAACCTGTTTGTATTATTTGATATTAAAGATTTATACAAATTAGCCGGGCGGTGGTGGCGCACGCCTTTAATCCCAGCACTCAGGAGGCAGAGCCAGGCGGATCTCTGTGAGTTCGAGGCCAGCCTGGGCTACCAAGTGAGTTCCAGGAGAGGCGCAAAGCTACACGGAGAAACCCTGTCTTGAAAAACCAAAAAAAAAAAAAAAAAAAGATTTATACAAATTAAGTCTGGGGTATAAGTCTGTGGTAGAGGCCTTCCTTGCCCAGTACACTCCAAAAACAAAGGGGTGGGAGTGGGGTGAGAGAGGAGGGAAAGGAGAGAAGAGATGGAGAAAAGGCATGGAAATTTACAAACACGTAAAACGCTACCACTCTTCTCACCAGGTCTGTTGTCGTGTGTGGGTTTTTTTTTTTTTTCATTTTAAAACATGTTGTTTATATTAACATGTAATGTGTTTAAGGCTACCATTATAAGTGAATTAACAAAAAATTTAAATTTAAAAAATATTTAACTGTAACAAAGTAAATAAGGCTATAACCTACAAAAAAGTACTACAATGATTTCTAAGAATGTAAAAGGAATCTTGAGATCAAGTTTGAAAATATCTGATTTAAGAACAGACTTTAAATATAAGCTGCACAACTCTAATCTAAAATTCCAAAATCCCAAACCTTCTGAATACCAACATGACACCACAAATGGAAAATTCACAGCTGACCTCATTTTGCCATATTACACACAAAATGTAGGCACACTAAAAACACATAAAATCACATTCTACACACACACACACACACACACACACACACACACACACACACGTCATGTTCAGATTTGGGTACTATCTTCGAAAAATCTCATTAGATGTATAAAAGTATTCCAAAACCTAAAACACCTGTGGGCCTCAAGAATATCAGACAAGAGATGCTCAAACTGCCTCAAATCCTTGTAAACCAAGAACAAGAATATGAAATTATTAATGAGGGAGACCCATTTTCCTAGGAAAATTACACGAAAGCTGAAAATGAACACAATGTCAAATCAAAGCATTATTTTATGTAACATCGATAAAGACAAAACAGAATGTGCAGACAAAAATTACTTTGTATATCCTAGAAACATCTATGTGGCCACTAGCATTTTGATAATGCATCCAATAGCAACATATGACCGTCAGAGAAACAGTCAATAACTGGAAAACAGGTGATTAAAATAGCAGCCACCACTAACATGAGGGAGACACTCCAAAGTTCTGTCAAAGGAGACAGGCAAGGATACTCAGTTCTCCAGCAACATCCCAGGGCAGCCTGCTCAGGGTATACCTATTCTATTTAAAACTTACATGTTTCCAAGAAACGACAGTGAGACTACACACCCGCAGCCTCAAAGAAGAAAATACATCATGGGAATTAGTCTGTGCTAATGCTGCCCAACCAGCCTGAAGTCTTTCTTTGCTGATTAACTGAGGGAAAGTAGTAGCAACAACAGTCATGCCTAGTGAGCACTTCCTATGAACTACACACTGTGGAAAAGCACTACGCTTATATTAACTTATTTCACGTTTGAGATCATCCAAAGGGTATAAACACCATCATCTCCATTTTTGGCATGGAGAGAGTTGAATCCAGAGGATAAACAACTTGCCTACAGCAAGCCAGGACACAAATTCAGCCTCTCTGGCTGAGCCCCAACTCCTTAGCCACTGCACTGTAGTACACAAGCACCGTAACCTACAAAAACATGAAGTTTAAAACTCAGCTCCCACCCTCAACCATTTCTGGCATTTACCTTGATACCCACTGCTTAATGAAAGATCCTAAACAATGTGCAAGAGGCTCACAATTACCATTCACTACTGATTTAACTTTTAGGTGCTAAAGGATTCACACTGTTAAGAGTAGACTTTGAAGATGACTAATGTGAAAGAAGCTTAAAGACAAAATCCAAATGTAAGGTTACACTAATACAAATGTAATACAATTTGTATTTGTAATACAAATTTAATACAAATTAAAATATTTCACACATCATGGACTGCCTTATACCTCCACTAATGTAGATCAATCACTACACAGCAATGTAGCCAGACTTCTCTAAAGAGAATGCTTCAGTTCAAGGGGAATAGCAACATGGTTCTGCAAGCAGGGGCACCTGCCCATGACCATCCCCTGCACCCACAAGGTCAAAGGGAGAACCAAAATTCTCAAGTCCTCTGACCTACACCTAAACAAACACACACACACACACACACACACACACGAAAAAAGGGGTACCTCAATACAAATAATTGGAAAAGCATTATAAAAATTGCTAACCCAAGGCTGAAGAGGTGGCTCAGTGGTGACAGGCACTTGCTACTGTTCTTCCAGAGGACCTGGGTGGGTCCGATTCCCAACACCCACATGGCGGCTCACGACAAAAGTAACTCCAATTCCAGGGAATCTGATGCCCTCTTTTGACCTCCTCCAGCATCAAGTACACACGTGGTGAACATATATACATTCAGGCAAACACTCATACACATATACATAATAAATCCTAAAAAAAATTTAATTGCTACCACAAAAGCTTAAGTTACATTAATATATTTCACATTTTGGTCAAACACAAAAAGCGTCTGTTCCAAAATTCAACGAAGATTACAATTTTAAACACTGATCCATCAATTCAAGGCAAAACTCCATGGCCACTGTAGAATATGACTCAGGAGAAGTGGAACAGGAAACCAAGCAAATCGGGAGAAATCCGGGTAGACTAAGGCACCGCCAAGTGTCTCTGTTAGGGAGATCGGCTTACAGACCTCCAGGACTTTGGTTTTGACATTTGGCCTATGTTTTAAAATCTGTGCCGTTCAAGGTGCCTTAAATAAACCATTTCTTTTTTGGTCAACTAGACCGAAAACATTCCAAAACACAATTACAAAAATAACTTCCTATCTCAGGAAAGCGAGGGAGAACTGTGAGAGCAACTCAGAGGCTGGCCACTCTCCCCTGCGGACTACAAACTGCCGTGCACCGGATGAGCACCGTTACTATTCCGAACACCTGGAGAGAGGGCTCGCCACAGAGAACCCGCAATGCCAGCGGGATCGCCGCCGTTACCTCACACACCGAACGAGCCCAGCGAGGTACCGCAGACGAGCTTTAGACTGTCAACGTCCACCCCGACTACCCGTGGAGGTGTTGGAACTGCCTTCCACAGTGCTAAACTGTCAACGAGGAGCCAATCAAAGCGTCCCGGGGCGCGGCAGGGCGGAGGCCGGGGAGTGGCTGGCAGCGGAGCGCGGCGGGGAGCGCACGGGGCGTCGACGGCCGGGGCTCGCTCGACAGTCAGCCTCCCCGCCTCGGAGCGCGCCTCGCCCCCGCCAGGTGAGCTGAGGCGCCGCCGGGAGCCGGCCGGCGGGACGCGCGGACGCGGAGACGCTCACCGGCTCGGCGTGGGCGCTGGCGGGGGCTGCGCTCGGCCTCCGCGCCCGCGGCTCCCGGGACGCACGGCGGGTCCCTCGCCGCCCGCGGCCCGGTGTTCTCATACAAACCCCAGTGGCAGGAGAGACGGAGGTGGCGAAGACGGCTGCGGAACCTGCCCGCATCCCGGGCAACGTCAGCGCGGCGCCCCGCCCAACTCACGCCTCGGACAGCCGGCTCGCGTGCGCCCGCAAGGCGCGTGCGCGTGAGGGCGGGGCGCTCCCAGGGAGGGGCGGGACGAGTAAGGAGGACGGGTACGGGGCGCGTGCCCGCGGGTGGGGGCGGGGCGCATGACAAGAGAGCGCTCCGGGCGCATGCCCGAGGGTGCGGGCGGGGCGAGTGGGAGGGAGGGCACAGGGCGCGTGCGCGCGGGAGGGGGCGGGGCACTCGCAGAGGCCGGGCCTGTAGAGGGGGAGGGGTGGGTCCCGAAACGCGGGGTGGGGCAGGGCGAGGAAGGGGTTGGACCGCGGGCCGGGGCTTCGGGCTGTGCGCGCTCCAGCATTTGGGTGCCTGTGGCCCAGTGTAACTGAGCTCGCCCGCTAGCGGGTCTTCAGATAGCCTTCTTTTTTCGTTCCCAACCAGAGCCGTAGCCTTTTTTCCGGAACTGAGCCCAAGGCCCACCATTGCCAACCACCCACGCTGCCAGGAGGCTTCTTTGATGCTCAGGGCAACGGTTGTCTTAGTTCTCCAGATCCCATCAAATCTTAAGGACACAGTGGGTAAGGCTAGCCCTTTCCTGATCCCAAGGAGACCCAGAACAGGCTGGGAAAGCAATGCCGCCTGGCTTCTGCAAACTGCACCCCTGATCAAACCCGGATAAATGAGATATTAGATGGTGCTGTGAACAAAACGCCATGCCGATTAGTTTCTAAACAGTGTTCCAATGTATAGCCTCAAAAACATTGTTGCGAAGTTGCTAGCTAAAGGTAAAGACGTGTGGGAGAAATCTTGGAAACACCCTTGTGTTTTCACTGTGTTTAAATGTTCCTAGATACCTTGTTAATAAAGACATCCTTTGCCTTTTTAAGGAATGTAAATCATGCTTGGTGTTTATGGTAGTTGGTAAGAGACGTAAAACCACGGTAGGATAGGGGACTAAACTGAGCCCTTTCGGGGTTTTATTTTGTTCTTAATGTTTTATTTAAGCAAAATTTAGCAGGTTCCTGAAGGCGATTCAAAACGTAATTCAAGGTGTGAAACTATTTCATGCAGTTTGCTAGTGGCAGAGGTCTTTACTAAGAGGATGAGACTGCCATTTTATTAAATATTATCGTTTTCCCGTGGGAGCACAAAGTGATAGAATTAAAAACATCTTTAAACCACTCCACACCCCAAACTTCCCAATCTGAAAACGTGATTATCTGAGAGTATTTTAAGATTTCAAAGTTTCTAAATATTAGTATTCATATTCAAAGAACCATGTTTCTAAATAAATCAACTTGCAATATAGAAAGACATAAATGTGAATGTGTGTCTGTTAGAATTTGAATTTATCTTTAGCAAAGTACTGTTAATGGCCAGAACAAAGGCTCAGAAAATTAGCCCATACAGCTAGGTAAATAGTGTCATTTGACTTTGCAATGATTGCAGACATGCAAATGAGTGACGTATGTTTGGCTGTCATAAGAACTTGAAACTCACACACACACACCTAGAGAGTGATGTGAGTTCCTGGCCTCAACTACTACAGTCTTAAACATATGTAAACACAAGAGTTTAACACAATGAGCACTCGGGAAGTAACAGGCTTCTTCTCCAAACACCACCAGCTCCAGCTGTTTCATAACCTCCAGCTGTCTCCAAATCCTCACTAAGAGCACCATGCAGGAACAGATCATCTCCACTGTGTTAGACACCATCTCTTCCCAGAACAGCTCTTTTGAAGGCACATCTCAGTCTTTCATTCCTCCACTTCCCTTCCCAGAGTCTGCTTTCACCCTAACTGAACAATAGCTGAATTTAAATGATTTTGAAACCTCACTCATTTTGTGGTGAATGTGCTTCATCTATCAACTATATTATCTGTGAATTGTGTTCTGAGTCTCTCAATGAATACATAAACCTAAAGTGGAGAAAATCCTCTTTGTGCGGCAGTAAACTCTAAGGTAATATATAAACTAAATATAAATAATCAGAGGGTGGGATAGTCCAGTGGTAGAGCACATGCTTTGCAAGTCTAAGATTCCAAGTTCAATGCCAAGCACTACAAAAAATAAATGTTAAAAAAAAAATCAAATGTAGCCGGGCAGTGGTGAGACACGCCTTTAATCCCAGCACTCGGGAGGCAGAGCCAGGTGGATCTCTCTGAGTTCGAGGCCAGCCTGGTCTACAGAGTGAGATCCAGGACAAGCACCAAAACTACAGAGAAAAACCCTGTCTTGAAAAAAAAAATCAAATGTAGGTCAGTGTAAGTATATGATAATATTCACTTACCTGGAATTCCTCAATCAACCTGATATCTCATAAGTATTTCATAAAATTTTGCTTATTTCAACTTCAATGGTGGAAAGACAGTGAAGCTCGCTCTTGCTAATTTACCTCTAAACGTTTAATAAAGTGGCTTACAAAATGCAGCAAACTTAATTCTGGAACTGTAGCTAGAAGATTTAGAACAACCACAGGCCCCACCAAAAGTCTGCAATGTCTATGTGAAACAGAAACGTTAAGGAAGCAAGGTTGGTCCTGACAATCCTGAACCCAAAAGGAAGGTCCTCTGGAGTTGCAGGATTATTGTAGTTCTTCATCATATTCAACATTAATAATTTACTGAGCACCTGTACAAGTCAGAGGCAATTATCTGGAGATCTTTGGGGAAATTAAGCAAATAATTACACTAGACAAAATATCTAACAACTGCCCTGTGTCAGTCTAAACTTTAGACTCTAAAGGGTTTACTACAAATAGGTCATGGAACAGAAATGCAAGGTGAATAACTTGAGCTGAACCTAATTAAATGTGGCCAAGCTGGGAAATGGAAGAAACAACCCTTGCATGGCACATAGTGGAATGGATCTAGTTGCAAAAGCTCCTACTGTGGCAAATGGTTTCCATTTGGTAGCTGCAAATGACATGGTATCGGAGCCAGAAAACTTAGTCCATGCCTATCAACCACTATATCTTTATTCTCCTCATTTGTAGAATGGAATTTGAATGTCCCTGATATTGGTTGAAGTATTAAGGCAACTCCACGTAGTTAAAAGGGAGGTTTATTTTGTGGGGTAACTTACAAGTAAAGGGATAGGTTACAGGGTCCGGGAAAGGTGAAGTGCAGTCCAGTGGTGTTCTCTGGAGAACTCTGCTCGGTCTACCTCCAGTGTCCAGGATCCAGGAACCAAGAGAGCCAGCACATCCAGATCTCAGGTCTTAAGGTCTCCTGTCTTAGCCCTGACTCGTAGTTGTGACAGTTACCAGAAGCCTCAATGGGGGTAGTACCTCCAGGTCAAAGCTGGAACAGCTACCCACTACATTCTGACAACTAAAATCTTAAGCAGGTTATGTCTGTGGTCCAAGAAAACAACTGGGAAACTGAGATCATTATAAGAATTCTTCTATGCTATATATGGCCCAGATTGCTCAGTGGTAAGGGCACCTGCCACCAAGCCTGAGGATCTGAATCCAAGCCTTTGAACCCATATGATGGAAGGAGAGAACCAGCTGCAAGTTATCCCCTGACTTCCTCATGTGCCCTGCAGGAAAGGTGATGAACTGTGTGGATGCATAATTCTACATGGAGTATCAAAATAGTATTTATTAGAACAGAATTCTGTGAAGTATACTGTAAAATGAATTGCTAAATGATCTTATTAATTTTAAAAAACCTGGAGCCAGATATTGGGGTGAAAACCTGAGAGATTAGAGGAATAGGAAAAGCCACAGCCACAACCTCACCTCACTGACACCTCAGTCTCCAAAGAGAACTACTTCCTATATACCCATGCCTATATGCCTTTCTGTTCTGCCATCTCAATTCCTCACTCTGCACAGCTACATCACTCCCTCTTCCTGCCCAGCTCTGTCACTTCCTGTCTGTCTGTACAGATCTCCAAACCTTTATGGTTAGTGCTGGGATTAAAGGTATGTACCACCACACCTGGCTCTGTTCCCAGTGTGGCCTTGAACTCACAGAGATCCAGACAGATCCCTGCCTCCTGAGTGATAGGATTAAAGGCATGTGCTACCATTGCCTGACCTCTATGTTTACTATAGTGGCTGGCTTTTTCCTCTGACCCTCAGATAAACTTTATTAGGGTGCACAATATATTGGAGTCACAATACGTCACCACAGTATACTATTTTATTTTCTAAGAAAAATACTATTGTATTTCTACAATTTGCTAGGACCAGAATGGGTAAGTGCTATCATTCTTCTATATTTTATATTTCTTTAATGTGTTTAAAATTAACATACAAGTTACTAAAAAAATAAATGAAATTGAAAAAAAAAACTAAAGAGGGTTCTGTCCAAATTATATGATCATCGAGGCCTACAAGTTTTAGATTGTCCTTATCATACTCACTGAGATGTGTGGTCTCTGTACTTGCACAGGGTCTCACTGTGTATCCCTGACTGACCTAGAACTCACTTTGTAGACCAGGCTGACTTTGAACTAACAGAGATAAGCCTTCCACATTCTGAGTGCTAGGATTACAGGTGTGGTACCATGCCCATCTCTCTTTCCATTCTTAACAATATAACGTTTTGTTATAAAAAGAAAAGATAGGTTCATAGAAAGGAACTGACACAAAATTACCATTCAGAATGAACTTTTTGAGGAAAGGGCCTCACAACCATGGACAGCCATAATCATGATCAGCCTTGAGGTGAGAGAGCAATTAGGAGGCTGAAATATCTCATAGGCAACAGGATCTGGAGAGGCTAGTGCATCAGCCGAGATAGTCCCACAATAGGAGAGAGAGGCTCTACCATGGAAGAGAGAGATAGCCCCACAATAGGAGAGGCTCTACCATGGGAGAGAGAGATAGCCCCATGATAGGAGGGGCTCTACCATGGGAGAGAGAGATAGCCCCACAATAGGAGAGGCTCTACCATGGGAGAGAGAGATAGCCCCACAATAGGAGAGAGAGGCTCTACCATGGGAGAGAGAGATAGCCCCATGATAGGAGGGGCTCTACCATGGGAGAGAGAGAGAGCCCCATGATAGGAGGGGCTCTACCATGGGAGAGAGAGATAGCCCCACAATAGGAGAGAGAGGCTCTACCATGGGAGAGAGAGATAGCCCCATGATAGGAGGGGCTCTGCTGCAGGAGAGATAGCCACTATGAAAGGGACCCTGAGGGGAAAAACAGACCCCTCAGTTGTAGAGAACAAGGTGGTTTCTGAGTCTTACAGGTTTTCAGGGGTAGGCAAACTCTACACTGTGTGATCTAGCCTGACTTCATGCCAAGGGGCACAGAGACAAGCACTAGATAGGACTATAAACTTATCTGTCTGTTGCAAGGGGGAGGGGCTACAAGGCCACTGCAGGTGTTCTTACCAAGTCTACTACAGAGGAAAGTCTGGGGTTTGAAGCAGCATAATTTCAGAGACAGAACAAAGCAGCTAGGTCTGTGAGACAGTTATAATTCAAAAGATTAAGAACATGAACTTCACCTTTAATCCCAGTACTTAGGAGGCAGAGCCAGGTGGATCTTTGTGAGTTCGAGGCCAGCCTGGTCTACAGAGTGAGATCTAGGAAAGGCTCAAAGCTACACAGGGAAACCCTGTCACAAAAAAAAAAAAAAAAAAAAAAAAAACCATGAACTTGGGTGATGGCTGGCTTGTAGATGAACAGTCTTATTAAATAAGAAACACAGAAACTCTGATTGCAGAGTTAAAAGCCCAAGAGGTCAGAGCAATAGCTAAGAGCTAAAAACCTTACCCTTCACTGCCGCTGCTATCTTCCTCAGCAAGAGACCTACTTCCTGTGTATCTGTCTTCTTATAGACTTTCTGTTCTACCTTCTCATTGGTTATAAACCCAACCACATGACCTCCTCATCACTGCCCATCTATACAGACCTCCAGGTCTCTATGGTTGGTATTGACATTAAATGCGTGTGTCTCCATGCTGATGGTTTCCTTGAACACACAGAGATCTGCCTGTCATGTGATCGGGATTAAGGGTGTGTGCTGCTACTGCCAGACTTCTGCTATGGCTTGCTATTAGCTCTGACCCCGAGGCAACTTTATTTATTAACATACAAATAAAATCACATTTCAGTACAAATAAAATATCACCATACTGGCTCCTTTAATCTCAGCACTTACAATGAGGCAGAGGCAGACAGATCTCTTTGAGTTCAAGGTCAGGCTGATCTACATAGAGAGCTCCAGGTCAGCAAAAAAAGAACATAAATTAAGAGGAATTCACAAACAGTATAAAAACATATTCATGATATTTCATTATGTAAATGAGGACATTATCATGATGCAATATTTATAAAAATCTGTCTTTATCTGTTAAAGGCTTGGAAGAATATATATTAGAAGTTTTAATAATAGTTATCAATTAATGGTATCATTATAGGTCATTTAAAATTTTTTATCCCTCAATGTATGTTATATTTTCTGCAAAATGCATATAGTATTTAAGTAAGAAAAATGAAAGTTCATTGTTTATCACTAATAACTTTGAAAGCTGCTGAGTGGATTAAAAAGTATAAAGTATGTAAAAATAAACGATAATCATGAAGCATTTCCAAACGTGAATTCTTGAATCTCTCAAGCAGTAACAGAACCAAGGTAGCAAAAGGCCAAACTGACCCAAAGGCAAACTCTGGAAAACCCCATCTATTCAGCTATCTTTTCTATCACAATCTTATACTGAAACCTGTCCAGAGAAAAATTTAGATTTTTCAAATTCTAAAGAAAAGGCATTCTAAGTTGGCATATTTGGCTTCAGGTTTTTACTAAAGAATCAAACTGTCATAGACTTTCTTTTTTTTTAAACAGGGTCTCCTGTAGCCCAGAGTGGATACAGACTATGTAGTCAGGGATAACCACAAATTTCCAATCCTCCTGCCTGCCTCACCCTCTTATTGCTAGGACTACAAGTGTAGGCTGCCATGCTTATGTGGTGCTGGTCATCAAGCCCAGGTTTTCATGCATGCTAGGTAAACACTTTACCACATTTACAAATTTAGACAAAATCTCCTTTCAGGAACACACCTATCCTTTCAGAATTAGACCGTATCTCTTTTTTTTTTTTTTCTTTTTTTTTTTTAGTTTTGTTTGGTTTGGTTGGTTTTTTGAGATAGGGTTTCTCTGTGTAGTTTTGGTGCCTGTCCTGGATCTCACGCTGTAGACCAGGCTGGCCTTGAACTCACAGAGATCCACCTGGCTCTGCCTCTCCAGTGCTGGGATTAAAGGCATGCACCACTGCCGCCCAGCATTTAGACCATATCTTGATTTTTATCATCATAATGTGATAGCTATTTCAGGATTACTCAGATCAGTGGGAGGACTTTTTATTCTATAACTGTTTCAGTCACCAGGTCTGTAAGCCAGACCTTGGACAGGGCACAGCTGTAAACTAACTGGTTGTCTAATACTTCACTACAGTATAGTGTCAGTGAAATCTGACAGAAATGTTTCAGGAGCTTCCTGGAAATCGACTTGGTAGGATGCTAGGAAAAGACGTTGATGGTGGGGACATAAGGCATTTCACTGGAGATACTTCACTGGGAAACTGCCTGAAAGGAGTGCTAGTCAGGGTCACTGTATTATATATACAAGTGTTGCAGAAGCTACCTCTGCAGATAGATTAGGGGTCTTGGCTATTGTCAGATTACCATCTCAACAGCAGTGTTCACCAAAGTGAGCCTTAGTAACAGTGAACCTGCATTATTGAGTTCATACATACCTGCCATCTTGTCCACAGCAGTTCTAAGCATTGCAGCTCACATGGAAAGGGATCCTAGCAGTAGGGAGTCAAGGAATACCACAAAGTCACCATAAGTGTAGCAGCTTACAGCTGTGCTCCAGGGAAAGGTTTGCCCAATGTAACAACTCTGCTCTGCCAGGGAAAAGTTTCTGCAGTGAAAGTGTTACAGTTCTGCTCTACCCTGCTTCCACTAAGATGCAAGTTGTTACTTCTCTTTCCCCTCCATTCCAGCAAAAAAAAAAAAAACGGTTGTCACTAAAACCTCATTTAAGAGATTTATTGGGTGTTGTACAATAATGCTTTTGTATACTGGTTTAATAAAACACTGGTTGGCCAGTAGCCAGGAAGGAAGTATAGGCAGGATAATCAAACAAGGAGAATTCTGGGAGAAGGAAGGCTGAGTCAGGAGACACCAGCCTGTTGTCCAGGGAGCAACATGTAATAACACACAGGTAAAGCCACAGAAAACTTGGTAACATATAGATTAACAGAAATGGGCGAGTTTAATTGTAAGAGCTAATCAGTAGTAAGCCTGAGCTAATGGCCATACAGTTCGTAATTAATATAAGCCTCTGTGTGTTTATTTGGGTCTGAGCAGCTGCGGGTCAGGCGGGACACAGAAAAACTTTCACCTACAATTGGGAGGGAAGAATGCAGGAGGGTGGCTGCCTCTGCCAGGGTAGAAAGAGGCAGCTCCCAACTGAACAGATACAAGGCTTATATAGGGCTTCTTAGGGGCAGAGTTTTTCCAGAGTGAAGATTTTCAGGGTGGGAATTGGTCATATTTCAATCCCTGAACTTAGACAAGCTCAGAGATTGGCTGGATTTCATGCTCAAGGATGGGTTGGCTTTCCTGCCAGAGATTGTTTGGTTTTCATGGTTGGTTGGTCAGGGGCAGAGTGTATTTCATTGACTCTGGTTTCAGGGCCAAAGTGTGTTTCTTTCACTGGCTCTGGTTTCAGGGCCAAAGTGTGTTTCTTTCACTGGCTCTGGTTTTAGGGCCAAAGTATGTTTTCTGGCTCTGGTTCCATGGTCAGGGTATGTTTCTTTGGCTGGCCCTGAAAGACCCTAACCCTTCAGGCTCACACCCCCCCAAGCCCCAAAAGAATGAGGAACTAAAAGAAAAGAAAAAAGCTAGTTCCAAGGGCAAGCTGACCCAGCCATTACTCAAACACCCCTGCCACAATGTAACAATGTAAAGAGATTTCTGTTAAGAGATGGCTCAACTGTGACTGGGATAATTGCAAGTGTTCCAGGAAGGACCACTGTAACCTTTGTGTAACCTTCACTCCTACCCTGATACCCCCCTTGAGGTTTCAGGAAGAATGTGCATGCGGTCCTGATTGTACCCACCCTGTGATCAGGCCATGATCTTGTGAAATTAGCCTCTAGACATAAATCAATCGAAATGAAATTGTATGGGAATTGTAATCTTATGGCTTTTGTGGGTTTTTTCCTTTAAAAGTACCCATGTGGCTGCAGCAGGGGCAACTCTTGCTCTCAGGACAAGAGGAGCTCGACTGTACAGCCGCATCAATAAACCTCTTGCTGTTTGCATCAACTGGACCAGAGTCTGGGTTCTTGGGGCATCCACCCGAGAAGGTAGTACCCTGGGTCTGGGGTCTATCAGCCCTTTTACCCTACAGTAGCCACATTTTGTGTGGCTAGGTCCTTTGGAACGGTGATGGCTGGGCAAAGAGACTGATGATCTCTATGGATAATCAACCTGGCCATTACCTACCTCCACTGCAATACATGCCCTTTGATAAGCCTTCATATGAAATACAGCTTATCAGTGCCCATTCAAGAGAGACCATCCATCCACACACCTCTTTCCTTAAGTCTCTTGTCACCAGACTTCCTGTCTTATTCCCTCAATGCCTCTGACCCCCAGGCCAAACAACTTGTAACTGTGTGTGAGTGAAGTAGCATTGAGCCGTCCTTCTGGCCAGCTCTAATACTGGACACAGACAAACAAATTGTTAACTGTTCTTCCCATTGGAAGGTTTCCCTTTACCGGTGTCCTTTGGGGCTGCAGTCCAGCAGTGCTGCCATCTACTTGTGAATGGCACAGCAACTTGTTCATACCTGCTTGTAAAGCAACTCTTTCTCAGACAGTGACTTAGATATACTGTCTCTAAAACACCTAGGTATTGTCTAAAATGTCCCCAGCCTTCCTTCTGCAAGAATTCTCTTTCCCAAACAACTCTGTGTGGTGATATTTTATTTGTGCAACCCAATAAAGTTTATCTGAGGATCAGAGGAAAAGGGCAGCCACTATATTAAACACAGAAGTCAGGCAATGGTAGCACACACCTTTAATCCTATCACTCAGGAGGCAGAGATCTGTATGGATCTCTGTGATTTCAAGGCCACACTGGAAACAGAGCCAGGTATAGTGGCACTGGCCTTGAATTCCAACACTAGTTAACCATAAAGGTTTGGAGGTCTGTACAGACAGACAGGAAGAGACAGAGCTGAGTAGGAAGAGGAAGTGATGTAGCTGGATAGAGAGAGCAAATGAGATAGCAGAACAGCAAGGCATATAGGTGTAGATATACAGGAAGTAGGTCTCTTTGGAAACTGAGGGTTGGTAAAGTGAGGTTGGCTTGTGGCTTGTCCTATTCCTCTGATCTCTCAGGTTTTCACCCCAATATCTGGCTTCGGGTTTTTTATTTAATAAGACCGTTTAGCAATTCATCTACAACTCTGAACTTCAGATCCTAGGATTCTTGCCAGCCTACAGCAAGCTCAACTAGACTTAAATTCTGGAACACCTGTGAAATACTTGCACAACTCCCTTTTACATTGTTTGGAATTCAGAATGACTCATCTACACACAGACTCTTTACAAGAAATGCATTCAAGAACGTGTCATGTCACAATAAAAAATTTGTATATTGCTGTTCCTTTTGATTCTTGTTAGAGAATTCCTAAAACTTTTTCAGTCTTTTAAATGCTGTCTTTTTGTATGCTAATGAGATAGTGGGTGGCTGGGGGCTCCTGGATACCCTCCAAAGGAAGCCTGGTTATTGGGGGACCAACCAGACAAGGGGTTGGAACTTTTCTGCCTTCCCACACACAGCTTTGGAGTGAGACTGAAGGTAGAGTTGGTCATGAGTGGCCAGTGTAAGGGAAATTAAGGGCCACTGTAAGGGTACAAAAACCCAAAGGATAAGGTTCAAAAGGCTGCCTAGCTGCTGAACATGGGCAAGTGTACGATAGTATAACCATAAAAAGTAGAGGCTCCACACTTTGCCCTCACTTTGTCTCTTCCATGGGGCTGTTCCTGGGTTCTCATAATAATGAGTAGTATAGTTTGGATCTGGAAGTCTTTCAGAGGCTCATAAGTTGAAGTCTTTGTCCCCCAGTTGGTGGCACTATTGGGAGATAGAGGAAACTTTGGGAGATGAAGCCACACTGGTGGAGGAAGTGGGTTACTGGAAAAATATATTGGGATTCTATTCCTGTCTTGATAATATACCTAGATCATGTTTATAGTTTTCCTGGAACTACAATAATCATGAATCGTAACTACTTCTGGATTGGTTCTGAGAGACAGATTAGTTAGCTGTCCCTGGCTCTGCTGAGAGCAGCCAAATCCCAGAAGTTCAGGTATTTACCAACAACAGTGACAAGTTGCAGGTATTTCTTTGAGCAGTGATGGGCTTGTTGCTTACCAGCCTTTTCCCCATGATGAGTCATCATTCTTGGAAGCAAGATGGACAGTTTTTAAATAATGCTGTACTCATGTGGCTATGGTGAAATTGGACCTGAACAGTTAGACTTAGGTCAACAGTTCTACTTCCTATAATAAAGTACCCCCCCCCCCCGCCGCCGCCCAGGTTTTTTAAAAGATCATATAAGACAATTACCATCTTGTACAGAGCAATATATGTCTGTGTTTCCTAGGCAACACCAAAATCAGCTATTGGATTAAAACGGAAGGCAATGGGTCACCTTCTAAAGAGTGCAAAGCCAATAAGCACAGTTAGGAGATAAGAAAAGTGAAGAGAGCATCAATACTCAAAGTAAGAAGAGCAGTAGGGGTCATTTTCAAAGCAGTGTCTCTCCTCAAACAAAGAAAGTGACTGGATTGTACTGGAGAAATTATGTGCATAACACAAATATTTATAAAGACTTGTCAGTCAATGTAGAGACAGCATATTCTTGGAGATATGAGGTTCTTTCTTACTTTCTATGTGCCAAAACCGTGGTGTCCAAACACCACACACACACACACACACACACACACACACACACACACACACACACACACACACACTCCCTGTACCTTTTACCTCCCAGGAATACACTCTTGTTACCCCACATACCATGCTGGGTTTTTATTGTTGCTGTTTTGGTTTTTTAAGACAGGGTTTCTTTGTGTAGCCCTGACTGTTCTGGAAATTGCTCCATAGACCAGATTGGTCTTAACTTCAGAAATTCACCTTCCTCTGCCTCCTGAGTGCTGAGACTAAAGGTGTGCATCACCACCACCTGGCTCTTCCTGTTTTTATGGCAACAGAACAAAAGAATCATAAATTGAAGGACTTTTTAAAAAATCCATTGGTTGGGGTCTAGAGAGATGACTCAGTGGTTAAGAGCACTGGCTGCTCATAGAGAGAGGACCTGGGTCCTGTTCCCAGCATCTACAAGCCAGCTCACAACCATCTGTTACTCCTCTTCTGGCCCTCACAGGCACTATACATATGTGATTCACTTACATAAACATAGACAGAACACCAGTACACTTAAAATAAAAATAAATAATTTTTTAAATATATTTTTAAAAAAGCAACTGGGTATCTCTGACTAGTTCAAATCAGTTTTAACTGGAACCAAGAACAACTTGAAAAAAGGTTAAAGTTTTGAAGGAGCAAGGGCACAGGTACTTTCCCTTAAATGCCTAATGGGTACTGATAGAAGATAAAGAAATCTTACTTAACTGCCTACCCCACACCATCTTCACTGCAGCAGATACAACCAGACACCTAAAATTCTCAGCCTAGAAGCCTTTCGTTGAAGTTAAATCACAACTGGCCAAATGAATACATAGGTATTGGATCTTTAACCAGTAGGAGATCTGCCTCGGCTAGGAGCACAATTTTGAGATACCGCTAATGCAAAGGAACTAGGTCACAAAAGAGGTGACTCTGGCGGAACAGCTCAGAGCTTGGATAAGTGCCACATGCACACTCTGGGTTTGAAGTCAATAAAAGGCCACAAGGACAGAGGTGAGACAGCAGAAAACAGACTTTATTTTGTGACTTTTCTTTTATGCCTTGTATCTGAGTCTTTCAAGAGCAGGGTTTGGAGGACGCCTCTGAAAGAAGAAATGGAACACAGACACATAGTTTCAGTAGAAGCAATAAGCGGGTCCATTTTCAAGACAGAAGAAGCAGACCCAAACCAATAGAGTTCTATGATTCATTCAGTACTGTTGTACAGAGAAGAGGGTCTTTTATGTCATAGGCAGGGGGCTTTGGGGCTCATTTTCTTGGCACAAGATTTTCCCTAAATGCTCTCACCTGTCATATGTAGTTCTAGATGCAATGTTTATGTGTAGTATGTCTCATTAGCACTGTGCATCTTCACCCAGAGTTGTGTGCTTTAGTAATATAACAAGCCAGAGGTCAACTTCAGACACTCTGGAGTGACTCTGTACCTGCACCAGAGACTGGCTGTAGTTGGCCATGGCAGGGGGTTTTTAGCCTTTCTTGTTACCAACTTTGTTTTTTCCTATTCTGATTTTATAAGGCTTTCTTAACAGTCTTTCAGACTTGATTCTCCATCCCTATTCTCCCTCCTATCCTCTAGCACATACATGAAAGTATTCTCTTTTCTAATGAATGTGCCTTCGATTCTGTGGGGTTTGAAACATGAACTGTAGTTTCTGAGAACAGGACAAAGGTGATGCAGCCCAGTCCTGAGGACTTTTCCCTGTGAATTGGCAGTGTCTTGAGTACTAGCCAATGGAGCAGTTCTGAAAGGTCACCAGCCTGCGCTAGGATAAGCTGTCACTGTCAATGCAAAAAACAAACAAAATAAAAACCCAAGGCCAGCTTTTACCTCCAAAGGGATGAGAGTTTCTTATAGAACCAGATAGGAGTGACTATGGCTCGGGAATACATTTAGAGTACCCCAAGTTCCATGTTCCAATGAGGTAGCAATTCCATGAAGTTCTTACAGAAGCAGAACTAAGAGCACAAATGAAGACACTTTGAAAAGCACTGATGGAAACATTAGGCAGATGGGTAGAGAAAAGTGGGGGGAGCTCTGATGTACACCTCACATGCTGTCTCCTGACACTCTTAACTCTGGAGCTGGTGGAAGCTAGGGGTCTACTAAGGTAATACATTTCAAAAAGCTTCACTAAGCTATGCATAAAGGTGCATGACTTTAATCCCAGCACTTAGGGTGTGGAGGCAAGTGAATCTCTGTGAATTCCAGGCCAGCTTGGTCCACAGAGTAAGTTCCAGGGCAGCTAGAAGTGAGACCCCTATCTCAAAAAAAAAAAAAAAAAAACAGAAGAAGAAGAAGGAAGAGGAGGAGGAGGAGAAGGAGGAGGAGGAGGAGGAGGAGGAGGAGGAGGAGGAGGAGGAGGAGGAGAAGGAGAAGAAGAAGAAGAAGAAGAAGAAGAAGAAGAAGAAGAAGAAGAAGAAGAAGAAGAAGAAGAAGAAGAAGAAAGAAGGGAAGAAGAAAGGTAGGGTGAGAGGAGGAAAGAGAGAGGGGGGGGGGGAGAGAGAGAGAGAGAGAGAGAGAGAGAGAGAGAGAGAGAGAGAGAGAAAGGAATTTACCTGGTAGCCACAGGGATGTTAGATCAGACAGAGAGGGATGTTAGATAAGACACTGAGAGGGAAAGGAATGGTAATATGGAGGCTAAAGACAAACCCCAAAAAGTGTAATTTGGCTTTGAACCTGCAACATTTCAACTTCTCCATAATCACTGAAATTCTAATCAGTTAACCAGCCTTGCAGAAGGTTTGGCAGCAAGCATGGCTTCTCTCCAGGAACTTTCATTCACATCACTTAACCGTAAAGAAAGATGAAAGGACCACAGCTAATGGGAACAGTAATCTGAGCTCAGGCAAGCATCCCCAAACAGCTGAAGAGCCAAATCACAGCATGTGCAAAACTACCCTTCCAGTCAGCCCGTGCTAGGCTCCTTTCATGCCAGGAAGAGTCTAATTCAATTAGGGAAGGCTTGGAGGAAAAAGGCTTTCACAGTCTTGAGCCTGATTAAGCGTCCTAGTGTCAACCCAGTTATTCCGAGAGATTCATCACTCACTTGTGTCAGTACATAAGCCCATCCTGGGTGTGCTCAGTAATGCTAAATGGAACATTCTGCCCTACATCATGTGTTTCAGTGTGAAACTTACCACTAACCAACCTTATTGCTTCCCCTGTACCCACCCTTCCACAGTTTCTGCAATGTCTCTACTGTTTATTATTTGAAAAAAAGTTATTTGTATGTGTATGATGTATATAAATGTTTTGTATACATTGATGTAGTGTATCATGTGAGTGGTTGGTCCCTACAGAAGAAGGCATCAGATCTTCTAGAATGGAATTACAGATGTTTTTAGCCACCATGTAGGTGTTGAGAACTGAACCCAGTTCTTCTTCAAGAGTAGAAAATGCTCTGAACTTCTGAACCATCTCTTTAGCACCTACTGGACTTTTTTCCCCCTAAGCTAAAGTTCCAGGGAAAAACTCACATCTGTGTTAAATAGGATTCCACAAGACCAAATGACTGGTTAGAATTACATGGTTGTATTTCATCATAACAACAACAACAAAAGCAAGTAAGATGTCCATGTACCTTGTTTCTTTAGTGTCGGAATAGAAGAAAACATAGTGTCAGCCTGTGTGAATGCAGGCTGCTGGGGAGAACTGTCATCAACAATGTCACTCAGCTGTGATCCCAGCATACTTCACTACTGACCAAATAGGAATGATATGCTGTTGGTGCAATACTGTCCCATCTGTTATGGGAATAACCAATGCCTTCTGACTGGATTTGAGGCTCAGTCTTCACTAGATAATTCCCATCTGGTACTGTAAATCTGGTCAAGAACCTGTGGCTGGGATATCATGGGCCCTAGTAAAGAAGCTACCATTGGGATTATGCTAAATGGATATAATGTGTTTCTCACACTGACTTCTAAATAATTATGTTTATGTCTGTATTGTCATCAGTTTTCCTCAGAGAAGCTTCTGGGTAACAATAACTACAGAGTCTCATTACTTGTCAACATGATGAGAATAACTGACTCCTAAGTGCTCATCCATAAATGGGAATCTATATCACCCCTCCAAGGGTCAGGGAACATCATAAAAGAGGGAAGAAAAGAATATGAGCTGTAGGATGTGGTGTAATGTTGTGGAATGCTGTCTTCCAGACATAACATGGCCATTGCACCCTTGAATTAATAGCACCTGTGACTGCCTGCACACAACCTACACAAGATTGGACCTGCCAGCATCCTGTCATGAAGAGGGGAAGACCTATGGCTAGGCAAGGCACAGGTATTTTCTTTAGTCATGTAGCTAGTGGTAAGGTGCCCATGCTTCTGTAAACGATGCCTTACTCATGTTCCTATGGGCAACCTTAATGAAATTAATTGGTACACACACAAGCGCTCACAAGCGTGCGCGTGCACACACACACACACACACACACACACACATAGAAGTAGAAAGGGGACAGGTTAGAAGAGAAGGGATCAGCTGGAGTTGGAGGAAGACAAAAGAGGGGTGCATATGATCAAATTAATATGTTAATATAATCACCATATAAAAAGAATATAAGCAAGCAGAGAGGTAGGGTCCTATGCTGTATCTCACAACAGATGAATGGGTGCTCTTTTCTTCCTATCTTCTTTTTCCTCCCTTTGGTTTTTCCAGACAGGGTTTCTGTGTAGCTCTGGCCATCCTGGAACTTACCCTGCAGAGCAGACAGGCCTTGAACTCAGATCCATCTGCCTCTGCCTCCTGAGTGCTGGAATTGAAGACATGCACCACCATTCCTGGCTAGCTTTCTTCTTTCTTATAAAAATCATTCTTCATTAGGCTGGGAAGAAGAGCTCACTGGCAGAAAGTGGTGTGTGGTGATGTTTTATTTGTGCTGAAATGTGGTGATATTTTATTTGTATGTTAATAAATAAAGCATGCCTGAAGATCAAGGGGGAAAAAGCCAGACATTTTTAAGTAAACAGAAACCAGGCAGTGGTAGCACACGCCCTTAATCCAATCACATGGCAGGTAGGGTCTCTGTGTGTTCAAGGACACACTAGGGAACAGCCAAGCATGGTAACACACACCTTTAATCCCAGTACCAACCTTAGAGACCTGGAGGTCTGTACAGACAGGCAGTGACAAGGAAGTGAGGTAGTTGGGCTAAGAGCCAATGAGAGGGCAGAACAGCAAGGCAATAAAGGTGAGGGTAGACAGGAAGTAGGTCTCCTTTTGGTAGCTGCAGGGCTGGAAAGGTAAGGTTGGTGGCTGTCACTAATTCCCTGATCCCTAAGATTTTCACCCCTATATTTGGCTCTGTTTCTTATTTAATAAGACCGTTTAGAAATTTGTCTACAGTCGTGTGATTAGCATAGATGCTGCCTGGCATCAAAATACCCAGCAGTAAGATAACAACAATAACCAAAACCACACAAACCTAGACTGTTCTCTGTCAGTATCTGGAAACCATCTTTATACAGTAAAAACTGAGAGCATAAGAAATATTAAAAGATAAGGTTTCCAACTTCTTAAAAACAAATATTTTAACTAGACATAGTGGCATTCACTTGGGGAGCTGAGGCAGAAGGATCACTTGAACCTGGCTCTGTGCCACCTGGGGCAGCACAGTTAGACTACCTCAGAACAAAACACCAGTTAGAAATTTAGAGGATGTCTTCATTTATTCTCTGATTGTATATCCAATGAATGACTGTATTTACTGCCATTGTCTATGAAAGTGAACATTCAGAGACATTTATTGTATCACTATCTCCAGAATAATAGTTTACCAGATGTCATTTTAGAGTAGGCTGCAGTTGCTGAGACAAGAACACCTGAGATGTGCAGTGGTGCTGACAGCAGAAGGAGACGTCACACTCCGTGGCTGTGCAGATAATGGGGTGCAGGTATTGTCTACCAGGTAACTCTGGAACCCAGGCTCTTCCTCTAGTTTAAAGTCTCACAGTAGCAACCAGTTGGCAGAAGTGGAAAGGGGCCACATGGTACACACTTTTGTCTTAGTTACTGCTCTGTTGATATGACCAAGGCAATTTATAAAAGAAAGCATTTAATCAGGAACTTGCTTACAGTTTTAGAGGGTGACTCCATGACTGTGGTGGTTTGAATGAAAATGGCCCCCATGGACTCATAGGGAGTGGCACTATTAGGAGGTGTGATCTTATTGGAGGAAGTGCATCACTGGGGGTGGGCTTTGAGGTCTCAGATGCTCAAGCCAGGCCCAGTGTGGCAGTCTCTTCCTGTTGTCTGCTGATCTGGATGTAGAACTCTCAGCTACCTCTCAGGCACCATGTCTGCCTCTGTGCCACCATGCTCCTTGCCATCATGGCAATGGATTCAACCTCTGAACTGTAAGCCAGCCCCTGTAACATGAATTGCTAAATGGTCTTATTAATAAAAATAAAACTCGGAAGCCAGATATTGGGGTGAACACTGAAAGATCAGAGAAACAGAGCAAGCCATATCCAACCTCACCTCACCAATTCCTCAGCTTGTTTCCTCAAACTGGAAGCCTCTGAGTCCTCATCTGAATGGATCTCAGCTGAACTGCTGCTAAAAGCTAAAAGCTTAACAAGGCTCTAGTTCCTGGACCTCATGCCTTATATACCTTTCTGCTTCCTGCCATCACTTCCTGGGATTAAAGGCGTGAGTCACCATGCCTGGCTATTTCCAGTGTGGCTTTGAACTCACAGATATCCAGACAGATCTCTGCCTCCTGAATGCTAGGATTAAAGGTGTATGCTACCACTACCTAAACCTATGTTTAATATAGTGCTCTTCTGTTCTCTGACCCCCAGATAAGTTTATTGGGGTGCACAATATATCAACCACAAGCCCCAATTAAATGTTTTCCTTTATAAGAGTTGTCATGGCCATAGTGTCTCTTCACAGCAATATAATAGTGACTAAGACACACCACAGCTTCCATTACCACATCATCAGCTAAAATCAGTCACATTGTCACATCTCACCTTGAGAAAGATTAGGAAATGTCTCACTGTGCTGCTGAGGGAGGTGGCATACACTGTCTGAGAGTAGCTAGCAGTTTCTGCCATGTCTGGGAAGATAACTGCTCATAATTACAGTTATTTAGGAGACCATTTTCTAGGTTTGAGAATTGTTCTGTGGAATTTAGGTGAGACTTTTTCTTTATAAGGTCTCAGTCTGGAAGAATGAGCATGCTTGCACTGTGGACAAAATGAGAATTGTTTTTATGAGACATCCGGACAACTGACCAAGCTTGCCTTTTTCCAGTAACAGGGAATGCTGCCACCTGGAGGGCAAGTGCCACACTGAAAGGTCTGTTCACAGGCTCAGAGCTTTTGTGTGACTGCACCTTTGTCTTCAAGTCTGTGGCACAGGTAAGGTGACACATAGACAGAAGGCCTTTTCTGTCCCAAAATGTGACCAAGCAACCTAAAGCTTGTTCATAATTCATGTGTTCTTCCCTCAGAACACATACGCGTGATCCGAGTCAAGCTGAGGCAGCACTGGTAGGGAAAGCCATATCTTAGACTGGAGAGCTTCAGTCCCAGAACCCAAAGGATTAAATTCATCATATTTTAAGTGATTAGTAAAATAGAGAGAAATGACTTCTAGTATTAAAACTGCTTATTATTGACGTTCAAAGTCTAAAACAAGTCAGGTTCCAGTCTGATGCAACTGGCATGAGCTGGTTTAACTTCTCTCTGGTCATTCAACACTCTGCTCTAGCCACAGTGAACTGTCTCTGAGGTCACCTGGCTGGCTTCTGCTCCAGCCAGTTAAACATCTGTAAGGTTACTTGTGCTGGCTTTTGCTCTAGCCACAGTGAAACGTCCATGAGGTCACTTGTGCTGGCTAGTTTATGTCAACTTGACACAAGCTAGAGTCATCTGAGTGGAAGGAGCCTCAACTGAGAAAATGCCTCCATAAGATCAGACTGTGGTAAGGCTGTAGGGCATTTTCTTAATTAGTGATTGATGTGGGAAAGCCCAGCCCACTGTGGGTGGGGCCATCCCTGGGCTGGTGATCCTGGGTGCAATAAGGGAGCAGGCTGAGCAAGGCAGTAAGCAGCACTGCTCCACAGTCTCTGCATCAACCCCTGCCTCCAGGCTCCTGCCCTGCTTGTTCTATTCTGACTTCCTTCCATGATAAATTGTGCTATGAAAGAATAAGCCAAACAAACCTGTTCCTCCCCAAGTTGCTTCTAGTCATGGTGCTTCATCACAGGAGTAGAAAGCCTAAGACATCACCCCTGGGAGATAATGACTAAGTATATTTAGACTTATGAATCCCTGACCACAGGGATAGTCTCTTTGAAGGCAGATTCTGATGGGCTACTTCTGTTCTGTGAATAAATGAATTTCCCTCCTTGAGTGGGGTCTCTTCCTCCAGGATTGCCACCATGGTATAGGAATATGAGCAAGGCAGGATGGTCCATATCCCTGGTAAGTTAGTGAATGAAGCTGCAGTCTCAAATTTAATGGCTCTTTTATTTTGGCATCTAGATACTAACAAGGATTATTGAGTCTAAAATAAGAAGTCTAAAAAGTTTTCAGAAAAAAAAGAAATGGAGCTATCACTTCTCATTCTTTATATCAGCAACGCTGTTGAAGAAAAGCTCTTCAACATGATAAAAGTCAAACAGTGTGTTCCGTGGAAGTGTTAACTTATATGGATACTTTCAAACACATTAAGGAGACTCTGGAGAACTCAAGTTTAGAGTGATTTCCTACTTAGAAAAGATCATTTTGTATTACAAGTAAGAATCAATTTACCCACTTATGTTATGAGACCTTTGCTTAAAGGCAAAGATGATTTTTCCCAAATAAAACTGTTACTGTGGCTTATCAGAGTATTTGGTAGTCTCCCTACAAAATTATTCCTTGGTCCTCGAAGAAATGCAAATGAGCATACGTGCTGAGGAGCCAACAGTAGGTAACTGTTAAAAGGGTTATGGATGTTTTTGTACTCTGACCATTTACTAAGATTTAGAGCATAAAATAACTTTGAAGAATTTTATGCTAAGAACAAGATTTACTTACTCCTTCTAATACCAACAAAACTTTGAAAAAATTAAGCTTATGAATTGGGATTTAAAGATGGCTAAATGATTTTCACTGTAATAGTAAAGTTAAGTATAAATTTGATATTGTATGCCGGGCGGTGGTGGCGCACGCCTTTAATCCCAGCACTCGGGAGGCAGAGCCAGGCGGATCTCTGTGAGTTCGAGGCCAGCCTGGATTACCAAGTGAGTTCCAGGAAAGGCGCAAAGCTACACAGAGAAACCCTGTCTCGAAAAACCAAAAAAAAAAAAAAAAAAAAAAAAAAAAATTTGATATTGTAGTTCAAAGAAAATCCAAATTAGTTTTTGGAAAAAGGCCAATAACTATAGTTTCCTAAATACACCTTACACCCTTATTTAAAATTTTACAAACAGATGCTGATTCACTTAAAACTACTATTGTTATAAAAAATGGCTTTTGTAGAATTTTTACTTTTACAGAATGTTTATTCTATTAATAGTTTCATTTATTTCTCTTTTTGAGACAGAGTCTCATGTAGCCCAGGATGGCCTTGAACTCACTAGGTAGCCAGGATAACCCTGCACTGTAGACGAATTTCTAAAGTCTTATTAAATAAGAAATATGGAGCCAAATACAGAGGTAATAGCTGAAGAGATCAGAGCAATAGCCACAACTAGTCTTAGCTTACCACCAGCAGTAGCTTCCACAGAGAGCTTCTTCCCGTCTAACCTGTTTTTATTGCCTTCCTGTTCTGCCTTCTCATTGGCTCTAAACCCAGCCATATCACTTCGTCATTGCCTGTCTATATAGACCTCCAGGTCTCTATGGTTGGTACTGGGGTTAAAGGCTCATGTCACCACACTTGGCTGTGTCCTTGACCACACAGAGACTCTGCCTGCCATGTGATCTGATTAAGGGCATGTGCTACCACCACCTGACTTCTGTTCCTGGCTTGCTAACCTCTGCTCTACAGGCAAACTTTATTTATTAACATACAAATAAAGTCACATTTCAGTACAAATAAAATATCACCACACTGCACTCCTGCTTTCACCTGCCAAGCCCTGCAATTACATATGTGCCACCACACTAGGCTTCTTAACAGTTCTCTACTAGTGCATACATCCAGAGAAAACTTGGAGTTGAAAGAGACATGTTATAATAATGGAGTTTTGACCTCTATTGACATTCATTTTTAATATTGCTGTCTTAGGGTTTGTATTGCTGTGAAGAAACATCATGACCACTGCAATTCTTATAAGGAAAACATTTAATTGGGGTAGCTCACTTATAGTTCAGAGGTTTAGTCCATTGTCATCATGGTGGAAAGCAAGGCAGCATGCAGGCAGACATGTTACTGGAGAAAGAGCTGAGAGTTCTTACATCTTGATCCAAAGGCAAGAAGAAGTGAACTGAGATGCTGGGCATGGCTGGAGCATATATGAGATCTCAAAGCCTGTCTCCACAGAGACAAACTTCCTCCAACAAGGCCATGCTTACACCAATAAAGCTACACCTCCTAATAGTGCCACTCCCTATGAGCTTATGGGGGCCAATTACATTCAAACTACCACATTCCACTCCCTGTCCCCCATAAGCTTGTAACAATACCATAATGCAAAATGCATTTAGTCCAACATCAAAAGTCCCCATAGTCTATCACAGTCTCAACAATGTTTTAAAGTTCAAAGTTCAAAGTCTTCTGAGATTCATTCAGTTTTTTAACTGTAATCACCTGTAAAATCAAAATCCAAAAGCAGATCACATACTTCCAACATATAATGGCACAGGATATACATTATCATTCCAAAATGTAGGGAAGGGAGCATAGTAAGGAACTATTGGACCAAAGCAAGACCAAAAACCAGCTGGGCAAACTCCAAACTCTGCATCTCCATGTCTGATGTCAAAGTGTTCTTCAGATCTCCAACTCCTCTCAGCTTTGTTGACTGCATCACACTTCTTTCTCTTGGGCTGGTTCCACTGCCCATTAGCAGCTTTCCTTGACAGATATCCTACAGCTCTGGCATCTCTAACATCTTGAGGTCTCCAAGATAATCCAAGCTTTCCCTTCACAACTTCGTGTAATGGCCTCACTAGGCTTCCATTCAGGGACACTCCTGACACATGCCTGGCGTGAGAAGCTTTCCTTAGTTGCTCCTTGACTCTAAAGCCAGAACCACATGGCTGAAGCTGCTAAACTCTGCTGGTTGCTAGGGCTGCAACATGGCCCTCTTGTTCAATTACATCTTGACCAGCTTTCTGTTTTCCATAGTTTTCTTCACTGCCTAAGCTTGGCTGTTCTGGAACTTGCTCTGTAGACCAGTCTGACCTCAAACTAAAAGATCTACCAGCCTCTGCCTTCCCAGTGCTGGGATTAAAGGTGTGCACCATCACACCTGGTTCTAAGCTTTTCTTTAATTTCTTTTTACAAGTTGGGAACCTAGCTGGGGGGAATCTTGCCCTGAGGTCACCACTCTCTTGATTCCATTTCTTAATCTTTCTTCTTAAATACTTAGCTGCATTCTACTTCCTGATGCTTCTTTTCTCCTCAAATTGTACATTTTGTATTTTTCCTTTTCAGCTTGCTCCTTTTCATTATAAATCTTTAAAAGCATGAACACTAGTAACCACACAATAGAGTCTATACTGGGATGTTTTGAGATTTCCTCTGCCAATGGAATTAATCCAAAACTTTCACTTTAGCCTCAGGCAGACTCTTTGTACAAGGGCAAAAAACAGCCACATTCTTCATCAAAATACCACAAGAATGATCTCTAGGCAATATATTAAAATTCTTCTCCTCTGAAACCTCTTGAGCCAGGCCCCCTACCCCCAGTTCATCAAATCATACTTAGCACCACTGTTTTCCATGCTCCTACTGGTATGGCCCAAGAAGCAGCAAAAGTGTTGAACTGCTTTACTAATCCACAGTTCCAAGGTCCCTATTCCTTCAAACAAAAGCATGGTCAGGCCTATCACAGCAATACCCCAGTCCCTGGTGAAATGAATGATAAGCAGCACTGGTTATGGCACTGGTTACTGAGCAAAAGGGTCATGAGCCAAGGCCACACTACCTGGTAGCTGAGAGCTTTATTAGGAGGAGAGAAGGGGAAAAGAACCAGGCCTGGGGAGACATAACAGAACAGAGAGAAAGATGGTGGGGTTGGGCGAGAGGGAGCAGAACAGAGAGAGAGGGTGGCGTCTGTGTCTGGCTTTTTAAGGGTTCCTGGTGAGCATGCACAGGCAGGCTTACGGAGCTACACCACACATGTGCTGATTGCATGACCACGCCATGCTCATGTAGTTGCCAGCACACACTGATGATGTAAGACACAAGACTCTTTGCTTAACTCCTGAACTGTGCATGTGCGATCATGCAGCTAGAGTGAGGACAGAATTCTAACATTCCAGACTTTTTGCTTACTATAAAAAAAGTGAGTGAACAGGAATAGGGGCATCATTTCTCCTAGAAAAACTGCTTCCAGCTGACTTGGTGGGCATTGGTTGACTCTTGTGGGGTAGGGAAGGGGGCTTTCAAGGTAGACAGGTGTCCTGGGATGGTGGGCTGTCCTGGGATGGTGAGCTGTCATCTGCTGCCTCAGAGCTGTTCATCTTTCTTGGCCTGGCACTTTGGCTGCTTTTGTGTCTGACAGGATGCTGTGAGAGAGAGAAAAGCTTAGAAGAAAGAATTATTATTATTATGGAGGGGTTTCCAGGGTGATAGAGAAGGGTCCCAAGACCAGGAAGGTTTGGGTTTGGGACTTATATCGAGGTAGATCCGACCTGTCCAGATGGATTTAAGCTTGTTTCTGGAGCTTTTAACTGTTACAGTTTCTTACCACCTGGGTATATCTGATGGTCCTTGGATTCCAGCTCTATGGTAATCCTGTAACAATCAGCTGAGTAGTTAATTAGTAGAGGGAACCAGTAAGAGAAAAGCTTGTGGGGTGAGAACTCATTCTTTTGGAATTAGGGACAAGGCAGAGAGCAGGGCCCTGTCTGTGTGCATGAGGAGGAGAAGCACTTCTGACAGGTCTGGAGTGAGGCACATGGAGGGAGCAATGAAATGAAAGCTCCTACCTTAGCTGAAAAATCTTTTCCCATCAAGTAGTCCTGAAAGTACAATTAAGTCTGGTGAGGTGGGTAAGGCTGTCCTCCCTACCCCAACAACAGGGAAATGAGGAGAGGTGGCACCCCAGGACTGAGTAAGTGGCTTTGGTATCCAGAAGGAAAGAAACAGATCGCTTCCATGCTGTATTCTGGGTTCCCTGTAAGTGAGCCTGTGGCCAAGCCTAGAGGTCTGCTGGAGGTCTATGTTTATTCCCATGCCACTCAGTGCCTGGGTGCAGTCAGCTGACCAGTTGTCTCTCTGGGTGGCACTTTGAACAAGGCTCAATTGATAGCCTGGTAGGGCACGCCTTAACCCACATTGCCCCTGCCCCCCCCCCCCCTCCCCGCACTTAAAACAGGGACCCAATTACACATTTTGTATTTTTCCTTTTCCAGCTTGCTCTTTTTCATTATAAATCTTTAAAAGCATGAACACTAGTAACCACACAACATCTTCACACAGTGTAAAGAAATATTCCCCAACAAATAGGTGGTGTAACAGATAATAAAAAATGAAGTAAAAAATATATGTGTTTCTCATCTAAGGAAAAAGAATTCACAGGGCAGCTTAAACCTCTATTTGACCTACCCATCACTCAGGTCCAAGATAAAAATTTCAATTTTTAAAGTAACCTTTACTAGTTACTTTTTATTGCTGTGGTAAAATACCAATAGCAATTTACAGAAGGAAAACTTTAGTTTGGTTTACGGTTCCAGAGAGAAATAGAGCCCACATAGGAAGACATAGCGACAGGCAGCAGGCATGGCAGTCAAAGCAGGAGTCCAAGGAACCACATTTTCAACTGCAAACAGGAAACAGAGAGTTCAAACCGGAAGTGGGGCCAGGCTATCAATCCTCAAAGTCCACCCCCAGTGACGTAATTACTCCATCAAGGCTCTACCCCCTGAAGCTTCCATGACTGCCCCAAACAGCTCCACCAACCAAGGTCCCAGTGTTCTAACATGTGACCAATGGGGAGCACTTCTCATTCAAACCGCCACACACCCATTTCTTCCATGAATATCAAACTGATTTGTAGTCACATATCTGAGTACAATCAAAGTTTAACAGCTTGATGGTTACAATATCAGTAAGATTAAAAAAGACAGACTGGGATACTAGCTCAGTTAGTAAAGTGCTTGCGCACAAAGACTTGCATTTGGTACTCAGAACCTGTGTAAGTGGAGCATGGTGGCATATGCTTGTGATCCCAGTACTGGAGAGGCAGAGACAGACAAACCCCAAGAGCCCACTGCCTAGACAGTTGAGCCTAGTCAGGTAGGTTCCAGGCCAAGTGAAAAACTGCCTCAAAAACAAGATGGATTGTTCTGGACCAGTCGTTTTCAACCTGTGGGTTGTGGCCCTTTTGGGGTCCCATATCACATATCCTGCATATCAGATTCATAAGATTATGATTCATAACAGCAAAATTATAGTTATGGAGTAGCAACAAAATAATTTTATGGTTGGGGTTGTGATAGTTTGAATAGGAATGGCCCCCATAGACTCATATGTTTGAATGCTTGGCATATAGGGAGTAGCACTATTAGGAGGTTTGGCCTTGCTGGAGTAGGTGTGGCCTAGTTGGAGGCAGTGTGTCACTGTGGGGAGGGGCTTTGAGGTCTCATATGCTCAAGTTATGCCCATTATGTTACATATTCTCTCTTTCTGCTGCCTGCAGATCAAGATGTAGCACTCTCCTCCAGCACTATGTCTGCCTGCACAAAACCATGTCCCATCATAATGATAAAGGACCTCTGAAACTATAAGTAGGCCCCAATTAAATGTTTTCCTTTATAAGAGTTGTGTGGTGATATATTGTGTACCCTAATAAATTTTGCCTGAAGATCAGAAGACAGAACAAGCCCTAGATTAAACATAGAGGCCAGGCAGTGGTGGCACACACCTTTTATCCTAGCACTCCTGATGCAGAGATCCATCTGGATCTTTGTGAGTTCAAAGTCACCCTGAACTACTTGAGATTGACTCAGTCTAGGAGAGTAACAGAGCCAGACAGTGGTGGCACACACCTTTAATCCCAGCACTTGAGATCTCATGTCTTTGCTTGGGAAGCACACATGCCTTTAATCCCAGGAAGTAATGTGGAGAGGAGACAGGAACTAAAGTCTTTTCAGCTGAGGAAGTTCATTCAACTAGAGGCCTATTGGCTGAGGCTTTTAGGCAGAAGCATCCCTTTCAGCTAAAGGCTCTTTCAGGCTGAGGAGTTGGTGAGACCAATTTAGAATTCGAGCAACAGAGTTGACATGGTCATGGTGTTTTTTCTTTCACAGCAATAGAAACCCAAACTAAGACAGGGGTCACTACAAAACGGAGAACTGTATTAAAGGGTCAAAATGTTAAGAAGTTTGAGAACCACTGCTCTAGAGGTTGATCTATACAAGGTTGATCTCTGACCACCACACACTTGAACACACACACACACACACACACACACACACACACACACACACACACTACAAATTTCAAACTAGAAAAAAAATCAACTATAGTACATTTAATTTTCAAATCACTGATGAGCATGACCTCAGATTTGACTTAAATCATTGTCACAACACTACAACAGACACCCTGTCCACTCACCTGTGCAATATATGGCTATGTAGTCAGAGACATCATCCTCAACACTAAACTTTAAATAGATTTTTATAATGGCTATTCTTAGTTGTCCACTACATCTACAGTTAACTAAAGCGCAAGTGGCTAGACACACCTGTGTGGGATTTTTTCTTAATTAAATCATTTGAAGTGGGAGGACCCACTTCTAATCTGGATCTTTCAGGTGGAAAGGTAAACCTTTAATATAGATCTTTTGAAGTAGGAAGATCCACCTTTAATCTGGGACACACCTTCTGCTGGCAGCCTATATAAAGGACATGGACAAAGGAAGGTTTTGCTCTCTGGGCTCTTGTTCTCACTAGCAAGTCCATTTCTTCACTGGCATTAGAGCCTACTTCTTCAGGATTCCAGTGTATACTGAAGACCAGATGGAACATCCAGCCTCATGGACTGAATAACTACTGCATTTTTGGACCTTCCATTGCAAGACAGCCATTGTTGGACTAGCTGGGCACTGCCTGTAAGCTACTCTAATAAATCCCCTTTCTATAGATAGATCGATAGATGGATAAATGGATAGAGAGATAGACAGACAGACAGATAGGTTCACTCTATTAGTTCTCTTCCTCTGGAGAAACTTTACTAATACAATTTGGATAAGTAATTTCTATTTTTAGAAGATTTTATTATTTTTAATTATGTGTGTGTAGATATGTGCATGTGTGTGCAGGTGCTCTCAGACATCACAAAGGATGCAAGAGGGCATCAGATCCCCTGGAGTTGGAGTTATAAGCAGTTGTGAACTACTCAACTTGGGAACCAAACTCAGTCCTCTGCAAGAGCAGTATGCTTTTAACCTCTGAGCCATCTCTCTGGTAAAATTCTTCTTCAAAAATATCTTCTCTTATTCCCTCATCTCCTGTGCTGAAAAACGTGTAATCCACTCCACCGCCAAGCTAAATCAGAACTCTTGAGATTGATTCCAGGCAGAAAATCTCTGCAAATTAACATAAAAAGCAAAAATAGGAAAATGTTTTATATGTGTGCATGTATATATATTTATGCTGGCTGGCACCCTGCAACAATATAAAATCACTTTAGAAATGAATTCTGGGCTGGCAGCATGCACAATCCCAATATCCATATGGCTTTAAGGAGATACTTTGCATGTTCTGCAGAAAAGTTCAAAACAGTCATGGCTCAGACTTAATGGGAAGAAAGAGGATTTTAAATAGCTCTTGCTGCTGCTTTGTTCTTGCTTTGGTGGTTGGGGTAGCACATGCTCTTTGGCTTTACATCAAGGCACTAAAGCTAAGCTGAGCCCTAGGGCTCAACTGGCAGTTCAGGTCCCTGTGAGATATGCCCTGGGCATGGTAATGCCTCTAGTCCTTGCTTCTGTTTCCTTGTGTGGTTTCTTGGAAGTTCTGTTCTCTTGATTTCCAATGGGAACAAAGACTTCAGGGTAACATACAAGAAATGGACTGTTACTATAATAAAAACATACACCACTACCATTCTTAATTGTTAAAAGATAAAAAAAATTAGCAATATGCATTTTTTTTTTCCAAGACAGGGTTTCTCTGTGTATCCCTGGTTGTCCTGGAACTCACTCAGTAAACTGGGCTGGCCTTGAACTCAGAGATTTGCCTGCCTCTGCCTCCCAAGTGCTGGGTTTAGGCAGCTATTGCATATTTCCCCCCCTCCCCTGCTTGAAGTTGCCAGCAGTCCAAGTCCCCACCTAAGCGCTCAGTTTTTGACCATACTTGAGCACAAACCCAGCTTGTTAGTGGACACATCATCACCCCTTGCCTACAACCTATAAAATCTCCCTGTTTTAGTTTGGGTGAGACTTCTCTGGCCTTGATCTCTGGGATCCAAGAACCCACCTGGGAGTTGCTTTGCTTCCTAATACCTGTTGTTATATTTTTTTCATCTTGGCTTGATCTGGCTTACTGCACCGATGGAGAAACTTATTATTGGGGGACAGAAAACCTATTAAAGTCGGAGAGACAGGCAGATGGAAGAAGGCACAAATGAATTCAAAAGGTTATTTACAGGCACATCTGCATCATAGCACATTCTGGAACTCAGAGAAGAATCTCTCTCGAGATGAAGGTCAGGCTGAGGCTAAAACAGGGATGCATTCGTACGAAGCATAAGATCTGACATCTCCTTCCTGGTTGCATCCCGTTTTAAGTGGATTCACTTAGAAGACTTTGGAATTGCAAAACAAGCAGGGAGAGCTGTTAGCAAGAAGGGGCTGGCATGAGATGACAGAAGGAAAATGCAGCAGACACAGAGGACCTTATCCAGCAACCTGTCACATGGGTGTTGAAATGTGCCCTCCCTCATGTCTCAGCTTTCTTCCTCCACTCCCAATGGCTGGCAGCTGGCAGATTTTGGGAGTAGAGCTAGGGTGTGAAGCTCTGGGGAGCTTTTAATGCATACATTATAGCTGTACAGTATCCAGTTTGTACAGCTATACATGAAAGCCCTGGATTATAAGTCCTTCCTCTCTGAAATTGAACTACCTCGTGACCAATGGCCCAGACAGACCCAGGGAGGTCAGCACTTGACAAGTCCCTGCTAGAAACAAAGCACCTTGGTCTACCAGTTGGAAGCCAATGGTGAGGACTAAAGAAATCTTTACTATGAAAGAGACAAATATACAGTCAGCACAGCATATACAGGGGTTCCACAGCCATGGATCCAGCTAAGGATTTTTTGGGTTTTTTCTTTTTTCTTCCTCCCCCCTCTACCCCAAGATAAGATTTCTCTGTGTAGCTCTGGCTGTCCTGGATCTCACTCTGTAGACCAAGATGGCCTCAAACTCACAGAGATCCACTGTCTCTGTCTCCCAAATGCTGGGATTAAAGGCTTGCACCACTACTACCCAGCCAGAAGAAATATTTTTATTATGCACAGAATATCGGGGTGATTATTCCTAAACAACACAACGAACATTCACAAAGCATTTGCATTGTATTAGTTAATGAGTGCTCTAGATATGACAACGTATATAGGAGGGAGCTAGGAATTTAGCTCAGTGTAGAATACTTGGTCTTTGGTTAAATCACCAGTGAAAGAACACACCTACAGACCTGGCACCCTCCTGGAGCTGGATTTACAGGTGGTTGTGTGGCCTGACACAGGTGCTAGGAACTGAACTCAAGTTCCCTGGAAGAATAAGAAGCACTCTTAACTGATGATCTGTCTCTCCAGCCCCCCCAGTGAATCTTTATAAAATTAGTTCTGGTCACACTTTTACATACAATATTGAACAATTAAGATGCACCCTATTCACATTTTTCTAGATTTTTTTTTGGCATCTCAAAAGATCTTTAATCAGTTTCTGTAACTTCTTTTCTACATTCTCATCTTCCACGTACTTTGTGAACTAACTACATGCCTTAGGTGCTAGGACAGTTTTAATAAAAACACAGTTTCTGTCCTCAGGAAACACATTCTATGTGAGAAATAATTGTTTTTAATTTAAATAATCTGCCAGGTGTGAGGCACATAACTTTAATCCCAGAATTCAGGAGGCAGATCTCTGTGAGTTCGAGGCCGTCCTGGTCTACAGGGCTAGGTTCCAGAACAGCCAAAGCTACACACACAAAAAAGTCTCGAAAAACAAAAATTTAAATAATCAACATGAAGCCTGAAGATGTAGCTCAAAGACAGACTGAGTATTCTCTTATTCAGTGTCAGGTCTCAAGCCCAGGACAGATGGCTGAGGTGCCTATTTAAGCAGACCTGGCTGCCCGGTTCTCTCAGCATCCCTGTCCCTACCTGTCACAAGATACGGCTGGCATACCCTGCCCCTTACCCTAATTTTCTCTAGCCCAGGGGCTGGGCTGCCCCAGCTGTTCTTCCATATATAATCCAGCCATTTTGGTTATCAGGTCCTTTTTTCTAACCCTTTATCCTTCTGGCCTCCTCTCTCGCCTCCCCCTCTCCTCACATGGGCCCAGCTCAGGGTCATGTCCACTCTGGACTTCTGTGGCTATGCTCTCCCTCATATCTACAATCAATCTTCTCCTCCATCATACCTAGGAGCAATCATGTCCTTCCTTTTTTATTTCTTTTTTAAGATTACTTCTGGACCTGGGTTCTTTCCCCAGCTCCACCCACACCCACACCAAATCTACTTGATGAAGGTCTGACTGAATAGGAAAAACTTAAGACATCTGAGTTTGGAAGAAAATTGCTAGCCTGATGCAGATGCTTTGTTTTTCTTTATGAAGTCCTTCCGCACTACTAGAAGACGTACATCCAGTCAGTGTGCACTGCCACCAAAGAGCAGTTGGTCTCGTCCCACCGGAAGCTCCACCCCTGCCCTTCACCGTAGAGTCACCTTTCAGAGTCTTCCAGGAAGCTGCCCTGGATGAGGCTGGTGCCCAGCCCTCAGGCTCCGCCCCTCTCCGGGTCCTACCGGAGGGGAGGGAAATGGAAAGAGGCTTCCGGTCTCGCGACGGGCTATAATGCCGCGAGAAGAGAGGACGACAGTCCATCCGGGTATGGCGGCCTAGGTGAAGGAGGGGGCGTGGCCGCAGCGCGGAGTCCCGAGAGGAGGAGGGCGGGGGGCGCGCCCCGAGCGTACGCATGCGCGCACGCGGCCGGCTGGGCGGGGGCGGGGCCGAGAGGGGAGGTGGCGGCGGCGGCTGTGGCGGCTGTGTCGTTATTTTCGTGGCGCGGACGGTGCGTGGTGGCGTGTGTGGTCGTGGGAAAAGTACACGGGTGGCCTGTGTGGGGCCGGCACGACCCCGCACCTCGCGTGTGGCGGACCTCGGGGAGCCGGCACTGGCCGGTTCCTCGCCGTACCTCCGATCGGAGCCGGAGGCGCGCGCCGGGAGGCCGGGCTGTGCCCGGGTCGCCCGGGCGACAAGGGTCGCCTGGTGCCCGTTCCCCGCGAGGCGCCGCGTAGACGCGTCCTCGCCTCGGCCGCGTTCCTCCACGGGCCGGGGTTTGAGGGGACGCGCCTGCAGGGCGAGGCCGGGCCTGGGGCTTGCGAAGCCCGCCAGGTGAGGATGCTCGGCTGCTGTTGAGCGGAGAGGGAAGCTCTAGTTCCCGGAGGAGGCCAGTGTTGAAAGCCGGCACCTCTGGAGTTGTTTCTTGCGGTGGGATGGCTGAAGATCTCTGAACTAGTTAGAAACTGAGAGTTCTGGCAGGTGCGAATCTCAGTATGTGATCAGCAGCAGCGAGGTCTGATTGCACAAAGCTAGTTTTTTGCAATTCCATCCAATGGACTCAAAGGAGTTCGGTCTACAGAGTTTAGGAAGTCTTTCACCCAGTACGTAGGTAGTCCTGAAGATACTGTACCTGCCAAAACACTCCCCTCTGTCTCACACCAGTCTTCACGTTACAGGCATAATGGTTATGAAAGCTGCTGTAGATGATGATGATTCAGGATGGGAGCTTAGTGTTCCTGAGAAAATGGAAAAAAGTAACACAAGTTGGGTGGACATAACCCAGGATTTTGAAGATGCTTGTCGAGGTAAGTTTGAATTTTTGGAATATTGGTTCAAAATCTGGGGCAGGATAAAGTAAAATCATATTTCTTTTCTCAACTTACCTTGATTAAAAAAAAAAAAAACAGCCTTGCGATTTTATCAAATTTGTGGTCATTTTGTTTGTTTTGGAGAAAGTCTCCTGTAGCCCAGGCTGACAAAGTCTCTGCTGTGGAGGATGACCTTGAATTCCAGCTCCTCCTGAGTGCTGAGATTATAAGTGGAGACCACACTTTACTCTGTTTTCTGATTTTAAGTTTGGTTTAAAACCAGTGTATATTTGGTAAAACATTAAATACAGATGTTGAGGCATTTTTTAAAAGATTTTTATTTATGTATTTGTATGTACATATGTGTGAAGGTGCACACACCTATGTGCACATGGATGCCAGAATAAGGTATTGGATCCCTTGGAGATGTAGTTACAAGCCTTTTCTGGAACCCTGGCTTAATGCTGGAATTCAGACTCTCTGGTCCTCATGATTGTACACCAAATGCTTTTAACTGCTGAGCCATCTTTCCAGCTGCAAGGCACTTTCCCCCCTAAATTCTTCTAACTTTAGCAGGTTAGATAATGCATGACAGCCAGGTGTGGAAGTGCACACTTGTAATCACAGCAATCCAGAGGCAGAGGCAGGCCCATCTTGGAGTTCAAGGCCAGTCTGGTCTGTATAGTAAGTTCCAGACCAGCCAAGGATACATAGTGAGAGTGAGACCCTGTCTCACCAAAACAAAAAACAAACAAGAAGAAAAGAGAGCAGCTAAATGACAGCACTGTCTAGCTGTGGGAGGAAGCACTCACTGTATTGGCAACAGAACTGTTGTGAATTACAGGTTTTCAAATGACTACATCCTGTTACTCTCTCAAGATCCTCAGATGGCTTACTACTGGAGTAGAATAAAGTCCAGACTCCTTTCTCATAGTTTTCTAAGCTCTGGTCCCTGCTTTGTGCTCAGTCTTCATTTTTTTTGCCATTGCTCTATCTTTTCAGTCACCCTTATCTCTGAACACCAAGCTGCCTTGCCAGAGCATTGTGAATTTTGTTTACTCTTAAATTACTTTGCATCAGGTCATCACATAGCTGAGTCACTTTTGTGTTACATTACCTTACCAATGAAGAGCTCAAAAGGACAGCTGTAAGCAGGTCAGCTAAGTTTGTCTCAACTGAATCACCGTGTTTTACTTTCTTCAGGGTTTAATCTGTCAAAAACCATAGTTGTAGTTATTTGTTGCTCATTGTCAGCCTTAGCTACCATGATGTAAGTTTAATAAGGGCAGAGACCATATACATAACCCTGGAATATACATATGGCACATAGTAGGTCCAGTGTTTGGGAATAACTAGGTTTAGTGGGACATACCTATAATCCCAGCTACTCAGATGTTCTCGTCAGGAGGATCACTTGAAGCCCAGAAGTTCAAGATCATTCTGAGAAATGTAGATGACTTCCCTCTATAATAAATAATCTCCTCCTCCCACCTAAGTGTTTAGAAGTAAGTGGTTATAAACATCCTGTTTATTGTCTAAGGGAGACTGAAGAATGAGAGGAAGGAACAAGCAATAGGAAAAGCTCGAATTTCAAGAGAGGATGGGTTCAAGATCTTGGCAGTGAGGAGAGACGTAGGGATAGACTGGTGCTAGGCTACGGAAAAAGACAGACAAAAGTGAGTTAAGATGGAGATAAAGGTGAAAATGGTAAGCTCCGATGTTAAGGAGCTCATTCCTGATCCGTTTTTGGGGACTTGGTGCGGCACCCGGTAAGCTTAAGCCAGGTGATATTTTTTACTGTTTGAACTGCATGTCCGGTTAAAGTATGTATCGGTTGGTGGAGGAACCTTGGACTGAGTTGCCCCTATGTGTCTACTGCTGTGTGTTTACCAGGAGACATGTTATGTGGTAGTTTTTATGCCCAAAAGTTTGGGTGATTAAATGGTTCACGTGTGTGCTGGTTTTGTTTTGTTTTTTAAAGTATTAGCGGGCTGTTTTCATGACCTAAGTGGGAAAGTTGTGTCTTAAAGGAAAGGCCACATTTCTATAAGTGAAGCTGAGGAAATGACCCTAGATTGAGGTAAACCTTTGAGCCAGAGTGCGTTGTGAATTTTGTGTTTTGGTGATACCGAGTAATTCTGCTTGTCTACAAAACAAGAAGGTGAGAATCTTCAGTGCCATTCTGTTTTGTTTGTTTGTTTTTGGTTTTTGGTTTTTGGGTTTTGGTTTTTCGAGACAGGGTTTCTCTGTGTAGTTTTGGTGCCTGTCCTGGAACTCACTTTGTAGACCAGGCTGGCCTCGAACTCACAGAGATCCGCCTGCCTCTGCCTCCCGAGTGTTGGGATTAAAAGCGTGCGCCACCACCACCCGACCATTCTTCTTGCTTTGTTGGTGTGAACTGGTTTTATGGGCATTGGGGAGAGTTTTAAGCCTAAGCTTGAGAATGTAGTCTCCTTGATGTTTATTTTTAAATTTTTAGTCACTAATTTAAATCTTAGCATGCAGAATAACAAAGTTCCTTATCATATTTTCGTACACAATTAACCCCTAGCTCCCCTCCTTTCCTGCCTTGTCACTTATGTCCTGCTGTCCTCCATACCTTTATTAAAGCCTCTTTCTGCCCTTTCATGGGTCCTTTTCTAGTTCCATGACCTCCACGAACTTCCTCATAAACACACATTATTAAAATTGGAAGCTAGGATCCCCACGTGGGACAGTACATATGGTATTTGTCTTTCTGAATCTGAGTTTCCTTAAATTATGTGTTTATTTTCTACTTTGATCCATTTTCCTATACATTTCATTTTTCCTTATGTCTGACAAAATTCCAGTGTATATGTATCCCATTTTCATTGTTTGTTCATCTGTTGGTGGACATGCTGGCTGAACCCATTTCCTTGCTGTTAGGTCTAGAGCAGCAGTAAATATGATGAAGGTATCTCTGTGGTGATGCCCAGATGTCGTGCAGAAGGGTGGTGTGGTGGTTCTAGTTCCTTTCCTTTACTTATTTAATTAATTAGTTATTTCTTGGACTCTTCCACACTGATTTCCATAGTGGTGTGCCCTTTTCACTCCCACCAACAGTGAATTAAGGGTCCCTGATTTCCCTACATCCTCACCAGCATTTGTTATTAGTTATTTTCTTGATAACAGTCATTCTGACTATGGTGAAAAGTCACAAAGTAGATTTCATTTGCATTTCCTTGATGATAAAAGGGTGCTGAACATTTCTTGTAATATTATTGACTACTTGTCTTTGTTTTGAGAATGGTCTGTTCAGTTCATTGGCCCATTTATTATTTGACTGTTTATTCTTTTGGTGTTTAATTCTTGGAGTTTTTTATTCTAGACATTAAGCCCTGCCTGAAGAGTAATTTGCAAGCGTTTTCTCTTATTTTGTAGGCTGTGTTCCCTCTGTAGATGGTTCCTTTGCCCATTCTTGGGGCTTCCCCTGTGTGGTTGGCGCTCTAGTAAAAAGTTATCGCCTACACCTGTATCTGGGGTGTCTGCCCCCAGCAGTTCTAGTGTTGTGGGTTTTGCAGTAAGGTCTTTAATCTACTTTGAACTGGTTTTTGTATTAGGTTAGAGATATGGATTTAATTTCATTCTTCTGCAAATAAATACTCAGTTCTGCCAATACTGTTACTGAATAAGCTGTCTTTTTCCAGTGTATGTTTTTGATAACTAAGTTCAAAAATTAGGTAGCCATAGCTGTGTAGGTTTATTTCGGTGTAACATGAATAAGAGGTGGTGGCTGTGGCTTGCTCTGTTTCTTTGATCTTTGAGCTTTCATCCCAGTATCTGGTCCCAGGTTTTTTATTAAAAGATCATCTAACATTTGAGTTACATTTCGGGGTCCTCTGCTCTGTTCTATTGGCCTGCATGTCAGTCCTTTGCTATTACTAGGCTATCTTTTCCTCTGTGGCACTATAGTAGAGTTTAAGGACAGGCATTGGGATGTCTCTAGCAGTATTCTTTTTGATGAGAGTCGCTTTGTCTATCTGTGGTCTTGAGTGTTTCCATATGAATTTTAGGATTGTTTTTTCTAGTTCTGTGATGAATGTCATTGGAAATTTAATGAGGATTGCATTGTAGATTACTTTTAGAAATGTTATTTTCACAATAATTAATGTAGTAGATGTGCTGGTTAGTTTTTGTTAAGTTGACCCAAACTTAAACTTACCTGGGAAGAGGAAATATCAGCTGAGGAATTGCCTCCATTCAGACTATCCTGTGGAGAAGTCTGTGAGGCATTTTCTAGATTAATGAATGATGTGGGATGGCCCAGCACAGTGTGGGTAGTGCCACCCCTGGGTAGGTGGGCTAGAGCAGGCTGAGCAAGCCACCAGGAGCATCCAGTGAGCAGCGCTCCCTTATGGTTCCTGCCTCAGTTCCTGCTTGAGTTCTTTCCCTAACATCCCTTTGTGAGCAACTGTGACTGGGATGTGTGTGCTAATAAATCCTCTCCTTTCCTGCCCACCTTGTTTTTGGTCATGATTTTTTTTTTGTTTTTGTTTTTTTGTTTTTCGAGACAGGGTTTCTCTGTGTAGCTTTGCGCCTTTCCTGGGACTCACTTGGTAGACCAGGCTGGCCTCGAACTCACAGAGATCCACCTGGCTCTGCCTCCGGAGTGCTGGGATTAAAGGCGTGCGCCACCACCGCCCGGCCTTGGTCATGATTTTTAATCACAGCAATAGAAGGCAAACTAGGACAGGAAGTCATACATCTAGAAATTAATCCATTGTTGTTTTTTGTTTTGTGTGTTTCCTGCTTAGTGGGATGTAAGGTTGTTTTTGGTTTGGTTTGGTTTTTTGAGACAGTTTCTCTGTATAACCACCCTGGCTGTCCTGGAACTCGCAATATAGACCATTCTGGCCTCGAACTCACAGAGATCTACCTGCCTCTTCCTCCCAAGAGCTGGGATTAAAGGCATGCATCACCATGCCCAGTGGGATAGAAGTTTTCAGAGTATTCCCTAATGGTCTGGATTTCATTAGAGTTTGTTGTAACAGACTTCTTCTCATCTCTAATTTTATTAGTTTAGGTCTGTTTGTTAGTTTTACTAGAGGCTTGCCAGTCTTGTTACTCTTTTCAAAGGACCAATTCTTTGGTTTATTCTGTGCATTGTTCTTTTAATCTCTTTCATTTAATATCTGCCCTGATGTTATTATTTATTGGTGTTGTGGTAAGTGCCTTATTCAAAGAGTCATCTCCCCAGCCAAAAGCTCTCTGGTGTTTAATGTGAGCACTTGTAGCAGTGAACTTCCTTTCTAAGCTGGCATGGCCCTACCCAGGTGCGCTAGTGGGTGTGCTCTTTGTGATTTCCTTCCTGATCCTTTCAGTGAGTTACTGCTCCTTCAAAAGTGTGTTGTGTTTGTATATTATGGGGGATTAGTCTTGATTTTATTTTATTCTACCGTGGTCTTGTGCTAAGTTTTGTTAACTTCACACAAGCTAGAGTCATATGAAAAGAGGGAACCTCAACTTAGATAATGTCTCCATTAGATTGGGCTGTAAGTAAGCCTGTAGGGCATTTTCTTAATTAGTGGTTGATGTGGTAGGACCCAGCCCATTGTGATTGCATCATCCCTGGACCTGGTGGTCCTGGGTGCTATAAGATAGCAGGCCCAGCAAGTCATGAGGAGCAAGCCAGTAAGCAGCACTCTATGGCTCCCGCATCAGCTCCTCCCTCCAGGTTCCTGCCATGTTTGAGTTCCTGTCCTGGCTGCTTTTGATGACAAACTTGCATAGACGTGTGAGTGAAATAAACCCTTTCCTCCACAAGTTACTTTTAATAATGGTGTTTCATCAAAGCAATAGTAACCCTAATTAGGACATTGTCTCTTCACAGAAATAGCTAAGACACTGTTTCTGATCTTACCTACCTGCTGCAGGCCGCAGGAATATATCATAAGAACTCAGCTGGTTATGGCAAAGTCACTACCTAGAGGGATCAGGGAATTCCTCCAGAGGAAGCCAAATCCCAAGGAGTTTTTGGTGTTACTTGGCTTGTTATATATCAGCTGTCTTCTGTTATGAAAATCATGTGTGCCTTCATAGTTTTCCCAAATGACTTTCCCCTAAGAAGGGCTGACAGTATGGACTGATCACTCTCTGGACATACACATTCCAAGTATTTGGAGAACTGCCTCAGTAAAGGCTTTCTCTGGAATCAGATTATCTCCCTTGGCCACTTTCAAGGACTAGCAGTAATAACAGTCCACATGCAAGTCTCCTGATTTAAGGTAAGTTCCACAAGGAGACACCACCTAGGTCAGGTGGACATTAAGTAATAGCTTTACAGATTCAGCTCGGACCCTCCTTTCTTACAGCCTTACTAACTTTATAGACCGCTAACTCCTTACCTAACCACTTCTAGGAATATTTAGATAACCTTCTGTGCTGACAGCTATGCTCAGCTAGAACCCCAGTTCAAGCCTCCCTGTAATTATCAACATTGGCAGCATCCGGCCAGGTCCATCCCCAGATGGAAGAAAGTACCTTATCAGAGATACCTCCGTACTTTCTAAGAACAGACTTAAGCATCCAGGTTACCCATATGAGAAGACCTGGTGGATGTGCCAATTAAGCTTTACTTCCTGCTTTCCCAAACCTTACCTCTAGTTCCAAATCTCCCTTTAACTATCACCAGAGGCATCTAGCTGTACACAGGTTGCCTAGCGACTGAGCACACTTCCCCCACCCTGCAGAAAAAACGGCAGATAGCTTGGACAGATAGGAGCCACAGGAAAAAAGAAGACAGTTCTATTTTCTCCCATTGACCTAGCAACTTATAGATTCTTAACATTTTCTACTAATCACGTTTAAGAGTTTAATAGTTGAGCACATAAGATCCCTCTTCTTAGATATTACCTGAATTTAGCCTTTAGTTAATTCATTTCCCCATTGGTCACTTCCCTTTGGAGTTGCAAATGATAATTAACGGTTATTGCCTCTCATTGTGATTCTTATCACCCCTCCGTTTGACCCTGGAAGCCTGGCTTTATATACCAGGACTTCCAGGGCACGGAGGGATGGAGAAGAGAAAAGAGAATGGAAGAACTAGACGGGTAAGAACTTGAGAGGAACAAACTGAGATGGGGAAGAACTAGATTGAAGGGCTAGAAGAGAGTACTAGAGGAACAAGATGGAAGATGAGGAAGAGCCAGATGGGGAAGAACAAGATGAGGAGAGAGGAGGAGATGGGAAAGGAGATGATATGGGAAGGAACAAGATGGATGAGAACCTAGAAGGGGCAGAACTAGATGAGGGAATTAAGATAGAACCTAGAGGGGACTGCAGACAAGTGTAGAGCGAAGTCAGGCTAGAAATGAGCTAGATGGACATGAGAGCAGAATAGAAGCTGTGCAGAGAGAGAACTATCACAGAATAATAAAGTGTATGAACTAAGGAGTTTCGTGTACATAGATTCATTTCTTTTCATCAAAGATTAATTATCAGCCGGTTGTAGATTCTTCCCGGACCCTGGGAGGGGACTATCTAGGGGCTGGACCCCCACAGTCCCCGATACCTACCGGTCTCTGTCTTTTCATTGTGTGGTTGAGACTGAAGCTGTTGAAAGGTGAATTTCTTCCTGTGATTTGGTCGTGTTTGTTTCTCCTCTCTCCGTAGTTAACTATTACTCTGGCATGGGTTATTCTTCCCTGTGGCTTTAGAAATAGCTGTTTTTCTCTTCAGACTAAAGGATTCCTTCAGGTATTGTCTGTAAAGCTGGCTTGGTTGTTATAAAATCCTTTAGTCTGTTTCTATTATGGTATTTTATTTCTCTTTCCTTTATGGCAGGTAGCTTTGCAGGCTATAGTAATCTGGGTTGGTGGTCATTGTTCAGATCTTGAAATGCATCTTTCCAGGGTCTCCTGGCTTTTAAAACCTCATTTGATAAGTCTGTTGGGGTCTGCCTCTATATTATTTCTTGACACTTTCAGTATACTGCCTTTGCTTTTGTGTATTTAGTGTTTCCATTAAAATACGACAAGGAAGATTCTTTTCGGTCTTATCTGTTTGGTGTCCTAAATCCTTCTGTATATGGATTAGTATCTCTTTTTCTAAATGGAAATGTTTCTTTTGTGGTTCTTCTGGGGGAAAAAAAGAAGATATATTTTATTTTTATTTGTGTGTTAGTGTATGTACGTGTGTGTATGTATGTGTGTGCATGCACACTCATGCAAATGCCCGAGGAAGCCAGAAGAAAGATGATTGGATCTCCTGGAGTTTGAGTTGCAGGCATTTGTGAGCTGGAAATCAACCTTGGGTCTTTTGTAGTGCACACACGAACTCACAGGCATGTCATAGAATACACAGGAAGGTCGGAAGGTGAGTTGTTGGAGGAATTGCTTCTCTCCTTCCACCACATGGGTCCTAGGGATTGAACTCAGGTTGTCAGGCCTGGCAGCAAGCACTTTTACCAGCTGAGCCATCTCACTGGCTTTTTTTAACCTGTTAGTGTCCTTTTGAAAATATATGTTTTTATAATGAGATTTTTCTCCTATGCTCAACCATAGATTTGGTCTTTCATGTCACAAACCTCAGAATAACCACTTGTGCTTTCCTATATTACTTTATTATTTTAAACTTACATTTAGAGAGAGAAAAAGAGAGTATGTGTGTGGACAGCTTACAGGGATTAATTCTTTCGTACAATATGGGTCCCAGGGATTGACCTCAGCTCATCAGGCTTGGCAGTGAATGCCTTTACTTGTTGAGCTTCTTGCCGGCCATTGTTACTTTCTCTTTGTTCTGTGGAAGTGTCCAGTTCTTCCACTGTGTTTGGGCTCAGATAATATCTCTTCTCTGATCCATTCTGTCAGTGATACTTTGTTCAGAGCTTTTTATTTGGTTGCTGTGTTTTTTATTTCCACCATTTCATAATTTTTTTTCTTCAGTATTTCTCTGTTGGATTCCCCTTTCATATTCCCCAACACCTTCCTTATTTCATTCTGCTGTTAGTATTTTTGAACATTCTTAAAATCATATTTTGAATTCTCTGGGATTCCATCTAGCTCACCCTCAGTGGGTACCATTACTGTCGGATTAGACTTTTTGGAGGAGCTGTGTTAAACCTATGGAGGTTATAATTAACTAGTAAAAAGAGGAAGGGATAAGGGTGAGAGAACGAGGACGTACATGTAATGTGGTGGATAGTAAAGACCTTTCCTGTAACCTGGGTGGTGAGGCATAAGAACAGTCTAAACCTTACTGAGTAACGTACAAACAAACAAAACCATCATGAGACATATGTGATCTAAACCAGAAGGTGGTTGTTTGATGACAGGGTCCTGCGAGAAAGGAAAGTTGGGCTCAGGAGGTCTTGCACAAGCTAGGTCTTACGCCAGTTTATTGAGAAGTACAGCATTTTATACACAGTTTGCAGGGGGAAATGGGACAAAATAGCAGGAAGGTAACACAGGATATGTCAGGTGTGCCTCAGATCTAAGGTTCCTTGAGACTGATGACCACAGCCCTTCAAGGAGTGGGAAAATTGAGTGCCTAGGATCCCAAACCATAGCTCTCCCAAGGCCCTGGCCCCAGGCCATTACTGGCCTTGCTAAGTATGTCCCTGGTTTTAGGAAAGGAACTAGGTTCCTTCTTATATATCAGGGTTTCAGGAAAATTCCTGGGACTGGACTGGCTCTCAACACGTATGGCAGGAGTAGAGATAATAAGTAATAGAAAATAAGAAATCACAAGGGTATTTATGCAGTAGCCTTGCAGGCACAGCTGTGCTGATCTGAAAGGTGAAGTTCTTGGATCCCTCCAGCCCTAGCAGGCGCTACTTGGTGCAGTGTAAAGGAGCAGGAATGGAACCCTTTGCTCTGCAGCCTCCTTGTTCCCTGTGGTCTGGGAGTGTGGGAAGGGGACTTGTAGGTTCTTTCCTGGTAGTTCCCTTAGACCCCTGCACCCCTCCTTGGCCTCTTCTGGTCACTGGGTCTGTATATGTGAAGAGTACCACTTCTCCTGCAGTTTCTACTGTGTTCCCTCTGGCAGCTTCCACTTCATACCCCCACCTCACCTCCCTGTTCACCCGTGATTTGCCAGAGCGGAAAACCAAACTTACTAACTTACTACTTTTAAACTTACTAACATGGCCAGGTGGTGGCGCATGCACTCGGGAGGCAGAGCCAGGCAGATCTCTGTGAGTTCAAGGCCAGCCTGGTCTACAGAGTGAGATCCAGGATAGGTACCAAAACTACACAGAGAAACCCTGTCTCGAAAAACAAACAAACAGAACTTACTGACATGTTCTAGCAGTGGCTCCTGTCTTCTATCCATACATTGAAATCACTTTGGCTGCTTTAGAAGCATTGTTGGAATCCCACCATGGGATTTGACTGGTTTAGAGTGATGTGTGAAGGTTGGGTTTAGGATGATCTCTGGTTCATTTGAAAACTCAAGTTTGAAGGCTTTGTCGTCCCCCACCCCTTGTCTGCTGCCTTCCCTCCCTCCCTCCCTTTGTGCTGGGATGGAATGCTGGGTGATTACTTTACCATTGACCTTCATCTTCAGCTCATGAGCTGTTTGGATTAGCAGTTTACTCAGTGTTTTGTACATTTAAGTAAAATTGAATCTTTAAATATGATTTTGACATTGTTCTTGTAACAACAAAGACTAGATGATGACCCCATGTGGTTTAAAAACAACCAGAGAGGTAGAGAGGTAGCACTTGTTTCTGTGGAAAAGTTTAGAACATGATGAACTATTAGTAACTTTAAAAATGATTTTTAAATTTGTGATTCTTACTGGAATATTAAGATGGTCATTTGCTTGTTAATTTTCAGTCTTGTTTTCTTCACCCGCTTTATGATGTTCTTGAAAGCACCATTGTGATTGAGTAGATAACCAATCCTTAGAAAATGAGTTGTAAAGTAATCAAGCTTGTTTCCTCTTAGTCTTGAAACTTAAACCTAATTGTGGTATTATTCAAGTAACTTTGTACTTTGATCTTTTAGAACTGAAGCTGGGAGAACTACTTCATGATAAGCTGTGAGTATTTGTGTCCTTTGAAATAGTGTAATACTTTAGTCTTTTTTTTTTTCATGTAGAATATTCTTGAAGTCCAAGTAAATTTATGCTTCAAAGCTGTGAAAATGAGTTATAAATGTAGTTTCAACTTGGGTGAGCTATCTTGAGTGACTGACCTGGTTAAGATATGAAACATGAAACTGTGGGATCCTTTTCATGAAGGTGGACATGCTGAACATGGGATTCCTTGAAGAAAACTCTCAGTTGTATGTCTAGTGTGGTAGATTTATCAATGACTGAATGCTGGTATGGAAGAAAATTGAAGATCCCCAAGTGAAACAAAGAAAGGAAGTACTGGCCTGTGTATTTTCTGTTTAATCCCCCACTTGCTGGAAACACTGTGTGGCATGGCTGCGTCAGGGTGAGGACAAAATCTTGAATTAGCAAGTAGATAAAATTAGACAGTCTTTGCTGGAGTAACAGGAAGAGGCTGAAATTTGCTGTTAAAACCTTAGTGTGCAAAGAATTGTCTAGAAAACTTTAAAAAACACCTGGCTGGATCCAAGTTGCATATTTAGTAAGTTGGCTTGAGAACATTGTTTGAATTTGCAATAGCTTCTCAGGTGAGATAAGTTGCTAATCCACATTGAGAACTGTCTTAGGGTTTTTGTTGCTGTGAAGAGACACCATAACCACTGCAATTTTTATAAGGAAAACAATTAATTGTGGTGGCTCCATTATAGTTTCAGAAGTTCAGTCCATTATTATGGTGGGGAGCCTGGCAGCATGCAGGCAGCTGTAGTGCTGGCTACATCTTTGCTTGCAGACACTGGGTGGTATCCTGAACATAGGAAACCTCAGCCTTCTCCCACAGTGACACACTTCATCCAGCAAGGCCATACCCACTCCAGCAAGGCCACATCCCCTAATAGTGCCACTCCCTATGAGATTATGGGACCAATTACTTTCAAACTACCACAAGAATTTAGAATATTTCTGTAACTGCTTTTCCTTTATAACTTGTAGATTATCAGAGAAGAGGTTTTGTTTGCTTGTGTTGAAGGTTTAGAACATAATTTGAAATTCAAATTTGAAAAAAAAATATTTTTTCAAATTGTGTAAATAAACATTTGGATTTTCCCATGTGATGAGTGGTTTTTCTCAACAGTGTTGACTGGTGTTTCCAGTAGTGTGGAATTCCTTCTTTTTGCTTAATTCCCATAGAACGTGGGTATGGAATGTTCATAGAGTTTTCCATTAGTGTGTGTGTTCTAGAATGTTTTTATTCTCACTTTATAGCATTGTTTGGTAGTTGATGAAGCCATATTGTTTTATATTGTTTTTGTTGACAAAATACTCTAGCATTCTTGAGTGCTTTCCTTTTTAACTCTTTGAAAAAGTACTGTTCTGGTCAGGATTTTTGGGCTTTAATCAGCAGTCACCTAATTTGTGTGTGAGAGTTGTGTTTCCTGTACTATAAGCAGATTGCCAGAGTGTCTTAACCTCAGCATCACATTTAGGTCATGGCAGGAAGTTTGTATCTATGGAATTTATTTTGTTCTTTTAAAACTGGGATTGAACCCAGGCATTTCATGTGCTAGACAAGCTTTTTGGCACTGAGTTACCTCACCAGTCCTGAAAATTCTTTTTCACATCATTCTGTTGGTTTTTAGTGTATGTGCTGCTGAAGCAAGCCCTTTGTTGATTTTTTTTTTTTTTTTTTTTTTTAAGAGAAACGATTCTGAGTGTGGTGTAGTCAGTAGTTTGGTCAGTCAGGCTTTAGTTCAACCTCAGCTTTTCCTCTGTCATCTCTTGAGGCATATCTCAAGTCTTTCTAATCAGTTATATATGTATATATTCAGTTATATATGTATATATACATATATGTGTGTGTATATATATATATATATGTATATATATGTATATGGCTATTTTCCATGGTGAACAGTCAGAATTTCTGGATTGTTTTGCATTATGTAATCACCAAAATTTTGGGCTTTGTAAATTAATTATCGTATCATTAAGATATGAAGAAAATGGAGCTACAACTGGGGAGATGGCTCATTTGGTAAACTGTTTGCCTTGTAAACATGAGGACTGGGTTTAATCTAGAACCCTGTAAAATCCCTGCGTGAGTCTGTAATCCCGGAAATGGGAAATGGGGAGGCAGAGACAAGAGGATCACTAGGGATTGCTGGCCACCCAGCCACCTTAATTGGTGAGCTCCAGGCCAGTGAGCAATGTGTCTCAAAGGATGACACCTAAGCCTGTCCTCCAGCTTACACACACACGCACAAGCACAAGCACACACACACACACACTCACACTCACACATAAAAAAAGATACATGAAAAATGAAAAAAATTACACATGATAGTATTATTCTGAAAGTTAAAATTATTTAAGGAATGTAAGTCAGTTGACAGGAGTCGATCTCTTCCAAAAGCTGCTGATTCACATCCTGTTGAAGGAAATGTAAAGATGTTTTCCTTCTTTCCTCGACAGGACATGTAAGATAATGTATATAGTGAGTACATGAATTTTTGTGCTAAATGATAATTAATTGAAATGGAAATTTTAGCAAATAATACACATAATACATATAAATACATGGAATACTGTAGTTGTCAAAAGTACTGTGACAATTTTTGTACCATTGTGGATATCTGGGTTCAGAAACAGTCTGTGGGTTCATTTACTTGTAGATTTGGTCTTTTTGAAGCCATGTCTGCAATTGAAATGATGGACCCCAAGATGGATGCTGGTATGATTGGAAACCAAGTGAATCGGAAAGTTCTCAATTTCGAACAAGCTATCAAGGTAGTTATTGTATTTTTGTATGTCTCTGGCTTTTAAAACATACCTTTTTTTTAAATGTTAAAACGTGCTCGGCCAGGCAGTTGGTGGTGCATGCCTTTAATCCCAGCACTCAGGAGGCAGAGGCAGGAGGATCTCTGTGAGTTTGAGGCCAGCCTGGTCTACAGAGTGAGTTCCAGGATAGCCAGAGCTACATAGAGAAACCCTGTCTCAAAAAACCAAATGAAAAAGGAAAAAAAAACAAAAAACAAAAACGTGCTTAATACTGAAATCATATAGGCGACTCAACTGTATTCTTAAAAGCCTCTCAGATGCAAGAATTAGCAATACTCTAAAGCAGGTAGGATGGTACTTTCCTATAGTCTCAACACCTGGGAGGTAGAGGCAGGAGGATCAGGAGTTTAAGACTCTCCTCAGCTATGTAGTGATGTTGAGATCAATCTGGGCATCATGAAACCTTGTCCAAAAGTACATATATCTGTTATAATATTTAGTTACCAGTCTCAATTAAAACCTAGAAATTAATGACCGGAGGTCCTCATGAACTTGCTCTAAGTTGTCCATTTGTGCATTCTTTGAATTAATTTTGAGTATATATTCAGGATGCTTGACTCAGAGATTACATTTCATATCGTTATATACTAAGATGCTAGGGTAGGAGAATGCTGTGAGGTCTAAGCTACAGAGTGAGGCAGTATTAAAAAAAAAATCCTCCTCCTGCCCTTTTCTTCCTTCCTTGAGACATAGCCTCATGTAGTCTGCACTGATATTAAACTTGCTGAACTCTTGCTCCTCTTGACTGCACAAATGCTGCTGGGCTTACAGACCTGAGGCACCAAGTGTGGAAAGAGTGCACTTTTTATTATAAAGACCTTTTTGTTTCAAATTAGACTTTGATTTTTCTTATTCAAATTTAAGACAGAAATTAATAAAGACTTATTTAAGATATGTAGTTTCTTCAATTGTGTGTTAAATAAAGTTTGACAAAATACATATATCTCACTGGGTGTGATAGTGCAGGCTTGTCAGTCAGCTCAGCTCTGGAGAGGTTGAGGCAGGAGGATCAGGAGTCCCAGATCATTCTGGTCTCTACATGACTACTGCAGACAGAACAAGAAACAGGATTTTGTTCCTAAGAACAAAAAATTAAGTTGGTGTCTTGGTTTTATCAGATGTTAGTGTTTTCTTTCGTTTATTTTTTTTTTAACAAATAACCTAATTTTAAAATTCAAAACACAAATGTACATAATAACTTTTTTTTAACTTCATTTGTTTGCTCCTTCCTTTTTAGGATGGCACCATTAAAATTAAAGATCTTACCTTGCCTGAATTGATAGGAATAATGGATACCTGTTTTTGCTGTTTGGTAAGAATTAAAACAAGACTATTGGTTAGTTAAACTGTGGCTTACTTGAACTTTGAATTTAAAGTGTGTGTACCATGTTGAATATGAAATTATGCAGTACCAGGCCTCAGAAGTAGACACAAGATTCACAGGCTCAGTTAAGCCATAGGAAACAGTGCTTCATCTTCCAGCTGGCATTGTTGTGGTCATGTGTTCTGTTCAGTGGGTGCTTTGTTTCAGTGAAGATAAGATTACAGCCATTATCCAGAATGCTCTGGTTCGTTTTCAAGTTATCAAGGGAAATCTGTAATTGAGGTTCCATGAGATGAGCACAGTTGAAGCAGAGGGAGGTTTGGACTGGCTTTGGAGATATGCTTTGCTGCTCTAGGATAAATTGTCATGAACTGGCTGTCCTCTGCAACAAAAATATTCTGGTGCTTTATCTGTGTTGAATACATGTCTTCTCCAGGCATGGTGGTTTAATTGTAGAAAAATTTCCTTTTTTTTTTTTTTTTTGTAGTATTTTTTGATTGTCCATCAGGCAGTATTGGTAATGGAATGTGTTGGAAGCACAGGCACACTAGTTGATATGTACTGTTTCTCACTTAGGTCTTGCTTATTTGAGGTTCCAGCATTTTATAAAAAGCCTGAGGCTGCATTGCTGAAAGGGGTACAACCAGAATTCTGTCTCTGTCTCGAAAAGATTTCATTACCTTTTAGCAATATACTATTTGTAAAGGAATAGGGAAGGCCAGGGAGTGTTTCTGGGAATAGATATGCAGACACAATCTGATAACTATCGAGTAGTTTTGTGATGCTGTTGTAGGGTCAGAGGGGGTCTAATATCCCAGGTAGCGGACTAAGAAGGAGTATACAAAGGAAGTAATACTGGTATGGGATTGTGAAGAGTTCAGGTCTTTGACCAAAATGTTCACAGCATTGTCAAAGAGGGAATATTGTACCTGTAGATCAGAGTTGGCAGGTAGCCAAGAGTAAAGGTGGTCACTAACAATAGAAAGATGGAAAGATAAGCAGAGGGAAAATTTTCTTCAAAGGTGAGAAGCAGCTGTATGAGACTCTAAAGATGGTCTTTAAGAGTCTGGGCTTTAATAAGACATGGTTTTGCATCTGGAAAATCATTCTAAGTTCACACCTTAATTATAACATTCCCCATCCATTTCTCACTGTGACTTCTAATAACGTATGTTTTCCTCCAGCTGCATAATTCTTGGGTTTTAGGGTAAAATACAATAGTATAAACTGGGGGAAACTTACTTAAAGTTGTTATACGTAGGAGGATGAAAATAACCTCTTTTCTAGAGGACTAGAGAAACATGAGATGAAATATATGAAGCTATCTAGCATAATTTGGGGGAGATGGCAGTTAGTACTGACTGTTGTTAGTGTTCCAGCTTTTAACTTACAGCGAAGTAGTGTTGAATGTTTGTCTTTGTTGTAGAAAGATCTTGTTTGAGTAGCAAGCCCTGTATGGGAGGCAAGAAAACTTCTGTGGCTTATTTAATAATCGAAAGGAGACAATCTGTTGTTGGCTGGTGATGGGAGGAGAAGCATAGAACCTGGTCAGTGTTAAGCCTGAATCCCTATCCATGAGTTTTTTTTTATTAGATACTAAGATGTTGCAGACTGGAATATTAGGCTTAAGAATGCTTCTCATAGATGGCTAGGCACTTACAGTGAAGGAGTACTGTGGTTTGAAAATCTGAACTATGGAGCCCTTAGAGTACTAGCCTCATGTACAAAAAAGTTTCACGTTCCAGAGCTCAGCCTATATAGGCTTTTTGAAAAATGTAGCCAGTGAAAGCAAGTTCTCAGTCCTGTCTTCTGTGACAGTCTCTTCAATTAATTATCTTTTCAGTGTTATGATTAATTATACTAATAGGGGTCTAGGACTCTCTGGCTCTGTTTAGACTTTGCAAACCCTGTATATCATTCTCATTCTCTCTCTCTCTCTCTCTCTCTCTCTCTCTCTCTCTCTCTCTCTCTCAACAGATCACGTGGCTAGAAGGCCATTCTCTGGCACAGACAGTGTTTACGTGCCTTTACATTCATAATCCAGACTTCATAGAAGATCCTGCCATGAAAGCTTTTGCTCTGGGAATCTTGAAGATCTGTGACATTGCAAGGGAAAAAGTAAATAAAGCTGCTGTTTTTGAAGAGGTAAAGAAACCCAGAAGCCCTTGGCCATCTTACCTTACTGTAGATGAATGATTCTGTGATATATGTATATGATGCATGCATTTGTCCACATGTATAACTAAGGAATAGTTACTAAAGAGCATTGCTGTTGCCATGTGTGGAACATGTCTGTAGTCCAGACACTCAGAACCCAGAAGCAGAGAGGAGTAATGAATTCAAGGCTAGCCTAGGCTATACAGTAAGACCCTGTCAGGGTGAACATTGCAGCCTGTGGTGGCACACACCTGTATGATCCAACTATCGGAGAAGGTAAGGCAAGGGATCTGAAAGCCATTGCTCTGAATTCTGACTGTGTATTAGCTATATAGTGCTCTTCTCCTCAGGAAAGAGCTTTCATCCTCCTCTGCTCGTATAAGTCCTGCTTACTGAGTGTCCTGTGAACATATCATAGACATTCAGGAAAACAGTCACTGTCCTCTGGCCTCATGAGGGATTTTTTTTTCAGGACTGCTGACTCCCCAATAAACAACAAAGAGACTTATTATTAATTATACATGCTTGGCCAATAGCTTAGACTTGTTACTAACTAGCTCTTACAAGTTAAATTAACCCATATTAATTTACATGCTGCTACGTGACTTGTGGCTTGTTATCTCATTTACTTTTTTTCCTTTGGTTTTGTTGTTGTTGTTGCTGTTGTTTTGGGCTTCAAGACGGGGTTTCTCTGTTTAGTCCTTGCTGTCCTGAACTCACTTTGTGGACCAGGCTGGCCTTAAACTCAAGAAATCGGCCTTCCTCTGCAGGGATTAAAGGCATGCACCACCACTGCCCAGCCATTACCTCATTTTTCTGCATGCCCTGTTCCCTCTGAATCTGGCTGGTGACTCCATCCTTCCCCATGTTCTCTCAGTCTCACTCTCCCGCCTAACCTCTTCCTGCCTAGCTATTGGCCAGTTGGCTCTTTATTAAAACAATGAGAGCAATACATCTTCACAGTGTACAAAAGGATTATTCCACAGCGTTAAAAGGCCAAGCATATAGACATTGGTTAGGAAGGTCAAGAAATAGCAGTGTGCGGAGTATGGTAAGGGCACAGGTGTTTCCTTCTATCTGTTCTGGGTATCTCAAGGAGTGTGATGTTCAGATAGGAAGACATTCTTGTAAGAAATTAGGGAGCTGGAAGGATTACTGCTGGAGAGAATTTGTAGCTGGAGTTTTCTCCAGTCCTGCCCGGGCCCACAGCCACTCAGACCCAAATAAACACACAGAGGCTTGTATTAGTTAAAACTGTATGGCCTAATGGCTCAGGCTTCTTGCTTGCTAGATCTTACATCTTAAATTAACCCATTTCTATAAATCTATACCTTGCCATGTGGCTCACTAGTATCTTTACATCTTGCTTCCTCTGTGTCTGGCTGGTGACTCCTGACTCCACCTTCTTATTCCCAGAATTCTCCTCTCTGTGCTTATCCCACCTATACTATACTTCCTGCCTTGCTACTGGCCAATTAGCATTTTATTTATCAACCAAATCAGAGCAACACATTCACAGCATACAGAGTGATATCCACAGCAAGAATTCAGGAGTAAGACTGCACTGTTCCCCAACACCCACATCAGGTGCTCATACCACCAGTGGACACTGCATGCATGCATGCACAGAGACATCATTTGTTAAATATTTTGGTTTTGGATGCTCATTTTTCTTTTCGATAATTTTCTGCTTTGTTTAGCTCCTGTACTAATGAGCTCTTAAGCTGGCTCCTGGGAGTCTTTTCCCTCAGTTCATTCTTTACATTACCATAAACTGTCTTCCTTAAAAAAAAAAAACTTAACCTGGTCATAGTCTTGCTGTTTCAAAAATACATTTAACAGAAGTAGTAATACTTGTGCATATTTATAAAAGTTACATAGGTCATCAGAGTTAAAGAGTGGTCCTTTGTTCTTTGTTACCATTCTTTAACAATAGTTTTAAAAGCTTTTTTTCTTACAGCAGTATTTTGATCTCTAGGTTTAAGAATTTCACAGTTTTAGCATTGATACTATGGATGTATTAATCTGTTGCCTGGGATAGTAATTTATTTTGGGGGGAGGTCACCATTGAGTGCTGACATAGTTATAGATGTGTCAGTATTAATGGGAGGTAAGTCCATGTACATCCTATACTTCCTTTTTTTGCAGAGGTTTGTTTGCTAAGGGGATGTCTTAGTTACGGTTCTTTTCTGTAAAGAGACACCATGACCACGACAACTCTTATAAAGGAAAATATTTAATTGAAGCTGGCTTATGGTTCAGAGGTTTAGTCCATTGTTATCATGGAGGGAAGCATGGTGGCACACAAGTAGACATGGTGCTGGAGAGGTAACTGAGAGTTCTACATCTGGATCAGCAGACAGTGGGAAGAGAAGAGTGACACTGGGCCTGCCTTGAGCATCTCAAACCTCAAAGCGCACCCTTATGACAACACTTCCTCCAACAAGGTCACACCTTCTAATAGTGCCACTTCCTGAGTCTTTGGGGGCCATTTTCATTTAAACCACCTCAGGTGATGACTTTTCTTTTGCTTAATTTTCTAAGGAATCCCTGATCTTCCCTCTTCTGTTACTCCTTTGTAATAATCAGATAATCAGTCAGTTATGTACATATTTTTGAATGAGATGTTAATTTTTTTTCTTCCTGTAACATTGGTTGCTTTCTGGGTGACTGCACAGCTGTCACACTGCTTCCTCTCTTTACTCATTCTCCTCCTTTCTCCAGGATTCTGTTTGCTCTTCTTTTTGTTATGCCTTTATCATCTAGAGCTCATGCCCCTATTGTTCTTTGTTTATTGCTTGGCTTAGGGGAGTATCTCTGGTTTCTTTCAGGGAAGAAACTTTTGAGACTTTTCATGGTACTAATTGTTCCCTTCACATGTGCCTGATCATTGGACTGTGATGGAGTGTGAGGTTAGACAGTGTAGATGTCAAGCCATGCTGTTTTCTAATTCCAGAGTTGCAGTCTGCTTTTTACATGACATCCACATTTTCTCTTTAGAAGCTAAGATTTTGCTTGATAGTAAACATCTGTTAGACATGTCATCATGTTAATGGTTAGTGTTGTTGGTGAAAGCCTCTCTCTATGCCTGCCTGCATAGATGATTTATGTCTTCTAGAACAAAGTTCTTTCATCTTCATCCAGGAAGATACCCTATTTAGGACTGACTGAATGCTCCAAGGATGTATGGGCCTTTTCTGCTCCTGAATGTGCTCTCATGAATGTACGCTGACCCTAAACCTAGACCTATTCAAAGATGATACTCTTAGCAGCTCCACTCATACTTTAACACACAGATGTGCTTTATGCTGTACCTCATAACGTTGTCCTTCATCTTCTGCCCAAATCTGTGGGTTGTTTGTTTGTTTTCATTTTTCTTTACTAAGAAATTTTCTACTCACTCTACATACCACCCACAGATCCCATCTCCTCCCTCCTCCCACCCTCCAGCCCTCCTTCCTCCCAAGCCACCCCACATCCCCACATCCCCCAAATCAAGGTCTCCCATGGGGAGTCAGCAGAGCCCGGCACACTGAGCATAGGCAGGTCCAAGCCCCTCCCCGCTGCACCAAAGCTGCGAAAGGCATCACACCACCGACACTGGGCTCCTAAAAGCCTGCCCATGCACCAGGGATGGATCCCGATCCCTGTCTGGGTGCCCCCCAAACAGTTTGAGCCAAACAACCGTCTTCTGTATCCAGAGGGCCTAGTCCAGTCCCATGGGAGCTCCACAGCCACTAGTCTACAGTTCATGGGCTTCCACTAGTGTGGCCGGTCATCTCTGCACGTCCTCCCATCATGATCTCGAGGTCCCTCACCTGCCGAATCCCTCCTCTCTTTCATTGGTTGGATTCCCGGAGCCATGATAGATGAGGACATCATGGGAATAGGAAGAGGCAGGGTGTCAGGGAAGCTCTCAGGAATCCACAAGGATGACCCCACCTGGGAGTGCTGGCAGTGGTCTAGAGGGTGCCTGGACTGGTCTACTCTAGTGACCAGTCTAGTGAATACCCTAACCGTCATCATAGAGCCTTTGTCCAGTGACTGATGGAGGCAGATGCAGAGATCCACGGCCAGGCACCAGACTGAGCTCTGGAAATCTGAGGGTTTTTACCATGAGGTTGTTAGAGTGGCAACTATACCCATTTTCTCTGTTTCCTTTTCTTCTGTTGAATCCACTCCAGTCAGACTGAGCCTTTCTTCCAGTGAAACTATCATCATGGTGATCAAAGACCTCAGAGGCCACAGAGACCACAAAGAGGGAGAGACTGAGGAAAGAGACCTAAGGAGAAGCAGAGACCAAAAGACTAAATATAATTAATACCTTGTTGTAGGTGGACTTTTTCTGTCTCACCAGCCAGCTCCCAAATACCACAGAGAGACTTATTATTAACTATAAATGGTTGGCTGACAGCTTAACTTGTAACTAGCTAGCTCTTACAACTTAAATTAACCCATTTTTATTAATTTATGTGCTGTCACGTAGCTCATGGCTTGTTTCCTCGTTTTGTATACAAGCTAGCAACTCTGCCCTTCTTCCCAGTGGTCTCTCAGTCTGGCTCTCCCGTCTAACCTCTTCCTACCTAGCTATTGGGCAGTTAGCTCAGGAAAATTGTAAGACTAACTATTTAGTCTTTAACTCCATTAAAGACCCCAGAAGGATGTAATATTATATAAGGACAGGGACATCTGGCTTCCTGGACAATTACCCAAAGTTCCTCTGCAGTGTTGTGGCATCCATCTTTGGCCTACAGGCCTAGAGTATCTGACACATTTCTGTGAAGCAGGGGATTCTGAAGGACTGTCCTACCTTGTCTTGGCAAAGTTTGGTAGTCACTTTCTTTTGTGTCCTGCTGGTCCAGTTTGGACAGTATGCTGTCAGCAGTCGAAGCAAGGGCAGTTTTCTTACTCAAATGGTTAGCTTTTGCCATAAAGAAAGCAAACTCCAAACAGAGGTTCTTTGATGCCCATCATCTTCTTTTGAAGTAAATTGGTGCTGCCAGGAGCAGACTTGTCTCCCTCTCATTAAAAGCCTCAGGTTATTAAACATATTAAATGCCATATTCTATAGGTCTTTGAAGTGTTTGAAGACTGTCTATCTAAATGTATTTGTTTAACCTTGAATACATAATATGACTACAAGTTTGTTTATAGATTATAGATGACAACTAACCTGCATTTCTTAATTATAGATTATAATTTTAAATGAGCTGCATAAGCACAATACCCCAAATAAGAGTAGAAATATACATACAGTATAACAAAAATAACTTTAAATTTGTGTAAGTAAACCAAAATCCATACCAATGCAAAATATCTGAGATTAATAGTTGTTTTTTTATGCTATATTCCCCTAAGTGATAACAAATATCTATAACCCAACAAATAACCAAAGACCATCTATCCATCCCATCTCTTGGGAATGTGGGTGTTGTTTTTTTTTCTAGAGTGCTTCCTGTTGTCTGGGGGCAAAGGCATCTTTAGGGGTCCCTGAGAGAATTGAGATAATGACCAAGTCCTGGGAAGACCAGCTATAACCTTTGTAATCTGTCAGGATTCAGGAAGTCTCCCATGATGAAACCTAATTCATATCAACCTGGAACAAATCCACAGCCTCTCATTTCCTGTGGAAATAAAAGCAAAACCTTTCCTCCAAAGTATTTTTGACTTCCATTTGACAAATATATTTTTTGACTTCCATTTTAAAGTTAAGGCATTCTCAAAATAGCTAGGCTGGTTTTTTTTTAGCAGTCCTTTTAATCCCATGTCTCTTAGCAGCTGTCTTTTGCTTATCAGCAGTCAAAAAATTCATAATCAACATAGTAACATACAGCATGCAGACTTCCTTTGTATTTCCCATCTCTGCATGGCTTTTTCTTTTTTTATATATATTAGTTTACTTCTCTCTTTAAACACTTTTATTATTTTTAAACTACTTACTTTTTTAATTACTCTCTGTATATTTTCTCTTTTCTTTAAGCCTAAGTGCTGTGGGATGGTCTGTATGTCAAGTGTGTTGCTGATTAGTCAATAAATAAAACACTGATTGGCCATTGGCTAGGCAGGAAGTGTAGGCGGGACAAGGAGGAGAATATAGCTGGGAAGTGGAAGGCTGAGTCAGAGAGTCACTGCCAGCCGCCATGATGACAAGCCGCATGTGAAGATGCCAGTAAGCCACGAGCCACGTGGCGAGGGATAGATTAATAGAAATGGATTAATTTAAGCTGTAAGAACAGTTAGCAAGAAGCCTGCCACGGCCATACAGTTTGTAACCAATATAAGTCTCTGTGTTTACTTGGTCAGGTCTGAGCGGCTGTGGGACTGGCGGGTGACAGAGATTTGTCCCGACTGTGGGTCAGGCAGGAAAACTCTAGCTACAAATGGCGTCCAAAGTGGTGGCAAGAGTTTCCACCTAAAAACTGAGAAAAAAGATTCTAAAACGGAGCTAAAAACAGCTTCCTAATTGTCTCTCAAATGAGAGGCAGCTGCTGGTTTGAGCTACTGGTGGGTTCCTAGCGTGCATGCTCGACCTGCCCAAGTAAGTCCAGTGTGTATACAATAAACTAGCCAAAGAAGGCAGAAGCCTGGAAACAGGAACTAAAGCAGAAGGCATGGAGGAATGCTACTACTGACTTGCTCAACCTACTTTCTTATTCAACCTGGGACCACCTGTCCAAGATGACACCACACACGGGGGCTGGGCCCTCCTACATCATTCTTTAACCAAGAAAACGCACAGACTTGCCCTCTTATGGAGGCCAATCTTACAGAGGCACTTTCTCCATTAAGATTCCCTCTTGCCACCCATATCCATCTAGCTTTGTGTTAAGTTTACAGTCATTCATCAACACATACTGAACTGTGAGTCCTTTTATGCCAAACCCTGTGCTAATCCCTGAAGATGAAGCAGTGAATTAAACAGAACCCTGTTGTTTGAATCTTAGATGGTCTTTTAATAAAAAACACGGAGCCAGATATCAGAGTGAAAGCTGAAAGATCAGAGAAGCAGAGCAACCACAGCCAACCTCACCTCGCCAACTCATCAGCCGATTCTGTTTCCTCAGACTGAAAGCCTGAGTCCTCACCTGAAAGGATCTCAGCTGAACAGCTTTAGTTCCTGTCTCCTCACACCTTATATACCTTTCTCTGCCCAGCCATGTCACTTCCTGGGATTGAAGGCGTGTGTGCTTCCCAGTGCTGTGATTTAAGGTGTGTGCCACCACTGCCTGGCTCTGTTTCCAGTGTGGCCTTGAACTCACAGAGATCCAGACAGATCTCTACCTCCGTAGTGATAGGATTAAGGGTGTGTGCCACCACTGTCTGGCCTCTATGTCTAATCTAGTGGCTGGCTCTGTTCTTTGATCCCCAGGCAAGTTTATTAGGGTACACAATATATCGCTACAAAGCCCTAATGTTATGATTATATTCTTTTGGACAAAGTAGGTAATGTATAAGTAAATAATGTAATGTCATGTGATGATAAGCTCTGTGAAGAAAAGTAACATGGGCTAGGGGGATATGCAAGTGTGTTAAGAGAGGATGCAAGAGAAAAACTGCCTGTTGAGAACTGACACTATGGGCTGGAATATAGTTAGGGATGGCCCTTGAAGATATTCTTAGCCCTTGAAGATATTCTTAAAGACGTGCTTTGGGAGTGCTGTCAGTGTGTACAAAGGTTACTGTGAGGTATGAAACCATATAAGGGTTTTTATATGAGCAAGTGGCATATTCTGACTTCTGTAGACATTCCTTTGACATTTGGTAGTTGATACATTACAGCAAAGACTAGTCCATAGTCGATGATACACACCTTTCACCTCAGTACTCAGGAAGCAAAGGCAAGCAGATCTCTGAGTTTCAAGCCAGCCAGGGCTACATAGTTTGTTGTCCCTGCCCCTATCACCACCACCAAAAAAAATAAAAAATTATACAGAGACAATTGTGACAAGTGGTGGATGTGTCTGGTAAACAGGAATGAGAGGTGATGGTAACTTAAACTAGAGAGAGAGATGAGAAGGTTAGACTTGTAGGTCAGGCATTCAGGTTTCCTTACACATAGGATCAGGGGTCGGGAGGTGGAGGTATGATGCCCATCTGGTAATGCTAGGAAAGTGGACATCAGGTTCTTTTTGGATATGTAAGGCTTGAGAAGTAGAGGTCCAAGGAAAGGTAGAGAGAGTGTCCACTGAACCTGGGGGAGAAAGCTGTCTCTGAACCTACACCTGAGTTTTTAGAAGACCCAGACACGTGTATCATACTACTCTGTTCCACACTGTGTGCTTTGTCTCTTTCCTTACATGATGTTCTGTTCTTCTCCGAGACAGACTAACTGACATGAGTTCAGTGCTCATTGTGTTTACTCAGCATCTCAGTTTTACCAGGGGTACAATTCTGTATATTTGTAGAAATTATAATACAGGGGAAATACTCTACCAAATAATGTTAAATTCATCTTCATAGAGAGCCCAACAAATCTTTTCATTGTCTCAGCAGTGAAATTTTGGAGGTGGGGCTGGAAATCCATGCTTTATTTTTTGTTTGTTTGTTTGTTTGTTTTCTTTTGGTTTTTCAAGACAGCGTTTTTCTGTGTAGCCCTGGTTGTCCTGGAACTGGGTCTGTAGACCAGGCTGGCCTCAGTCTCAGAGATTCCTGCCTCTGCCTCCCAAGTACTGGGATTAAGGGCATGTGCTACCACTGCCCGACTTGTTGGTTTGTTTTTTTGTTTTGTTTTATTTATTTATTTATTTTAAAACCACAGGCAATAAAATGTACTTTTGCTGTTTTCTTTGAGTAATGCTACTTGAGAATGCTTAGGCTCTAGACCACTAACAAGCAGCTAAAGCCAAGGACAGATAACAGCATTAATGTCAAGGTGTCTAATTGTATGTCTACAAGGAAGGCTTAGCTGTATAACGACAATATTGAGACATACTGGATGACATTTTGTTTCTTTCTAAGTAACTAGTCATTTTGTTAGAGAAATATGGTTGTTGCTATCCAAGAGCATAATTACTCCTTTTTTGTATAGGAAGATTTCCAGTCGATGACATACGGATTTAAAATGGCCAACAGTGTGACGGATCTTCGAGTTACAGGTATAAACCATTCACAAGGATAATTCACACAATAATTTGTAAGTTTACATTTTGATTTGTTTTAAAACTTACTGTTTCTCATTGTAGGAATGCTAAAAGATGTGGAAGATGATATGCAAAGGAGAGTAAAGGTGTGTTTTCCTTTTCTCTAGTTTAGGGCTTATTTTGTTTTGTGAAACAAGCTTTGACTGTGTAGCTCTGCATGGCCTGGAAGTCACTATGTAGACCAGGCTGGGCTTGAACTCACTTCACCCTGTTTGCCTTTGCTTCCTTGGTGCTAGGGTGAAAGGATGCACCCATCAGGCTCAGCCAGGCCTTTTTAAAAGATGGTAGGATTTTTAATAGCGATGGTGATTTTTGTTGTGAGTTGGTTTGAGTGCATCAGAAAATTTTTTATTTTTATTTTTTTGAGACAGGGTTTCTCTGTGTAGCCCTGGCTGCCCTGGAATTTACTCTGTAGACTAGGCTGGCCTCAAACTCAGAGAGCCCTCTGCCTCTGCCTCCAGAGTGCTGGGACTTTAATAATTAGTCATTGTGAGACATATACTTTGCTTCTGTTATTTTGTTTTGCTTTTGTTTTTTTAATATCTGCTTCTTCTCAAGATCTTTCTAATTTATATACAGATACATTCATAGGAAAAAGGAAAGTACTGAACACAGGCTTTTTTCTTTCTTTCAGATATTCTTTTCCTGAACATAGGTTTTTGTATATGCTCAGTAAATTAACTATTTGTATTGTCTTAATTTCCTTTTTTTTTTTTTTTTTTTTAATTTTAGAGTACTCGAAGTCGACAAGGAGAAGAGAGAGATCCAGAAGTTGAACTGGAAGTAATTGCCCTTATTTTCTGTAGATAATGTCAGAGAAGCCCATCCTTTAATGCTGTAGTCCTTTGAACTGCATTGTAATTTATGGAAGCCCCTTTTATGGTATTTCTTTAACTGGACATTGCAAGGGACTTATTAATTCTTCTTATATTTTTATTTATAGAATAGTAATACATCTCTTTTGAATATCCGATTTCAAAATTCTTCAGAATTCTTGGGAAGCAGAAACTAGAAAAAAAGATCACTTATAGATGTTGTTTCAAACCTTAGCAAAATCAAGAATTTCCATATCATCAAAAGTTGCTGAACCTTTCAACCCTTTTATAACTGCTAACTTTATATTTTTGAGATCATCATCTAGCTCTGACTTTGGATTAAAGTCAGTCCTGTTGCTGATGAGTACAGTATAGTTTCTTCCCTGTTTCTTTGTTGACTAGTTTTTGGTGGCTTGTTTTGTAGGCATTTAAAAAGCCACGTAGAGGCTTCTTTACTGTAGGGAGTTATTGGCACAAAAATGTAGGAGTTCAAGTGTTAAGATGTAGTTCCTCTGTGGCTGTGCCTCTGCAGGTTCCTCTTCTCACCACACTTCTGTCTTCCAGCACCAGCAGTGCTTGGCAGCATTCAGCAGAGTGAAGTTCACCCGTGTGCTGCTGACAGTGCTCATAGCCTTTACTAAGAAAGAGGTGAGAACTACTGTGATTGGGGTGGTTTTGGACAGTGTCCTCCCTGTCCTCACAGTTCTCTGCGTTTGGTGTAGTTTCCCATAGTCATATTAATACTTTTGTGAAAAGTGATTGTTGCTTTACAGTTCTTTCTATAATGTACTGAGATTTCTTATGGATAGATAAATACTGTTTGAGGTAATTCTTTTTTTACTGGATTCCTTCCACCCCATATTTGTGATTGACTATATAGTATTGGAATTTTTTCCGTTTTTACAGTTGACTGTATTTCTGATCTTTTGTTTTAAAAAGTAAACTTAGTGCCATAAGCTGAAAATATTTACCATTTCATTTTTTAATGTATCAAATAAGATACAGATTTGAGGGGAAAATGCTTTGTATCCCATCAGGATTTGGGCATCCTGCATTAAGTGACTACTTAGTGAGGATCCATGTTACTATGGTATGCGTAGGCTCTCAGGACTGTTGTAGGACCTCCTCTTCTGTCAGTTAAAGTGTGGTTTTGGTGATTTTTTTTTTCTTAGACCAGTGCTGTTGCAGAGGCTCAGAAACTAATGGTCCAAGCAGCAGACCTTCTTTCTGCCATCCACACTTCACTGCATCATGGCATCCAGGCTCAGAATGGCACTACCAAAGGAGGTAATTCTTCATGTTTGTTCTTACTTGTATTTTCTTATTTCCTATCTCAACATGTAATGCAGTTTGCTCTGACTTTCATTTAAGTCAGTTTGATTGGACTTTGTGATGTTTCCTCTGAATACTTAAGAGTGCTTTGGACTTTTTTGTAGATTTAGTCTATGTTGAAAACAGTTGCTAGAACTTGGCCATATCTTGTATCTTACTGTTGGACTCTATATGTACCCTGTCTTTTGTTTGTGCTCTGATGCCAGCAGTATATTGTTTTTCATCATCTCCTTTCTTTACTTCTTTGAGAAACCCATTAAAGATGTTATGTAGTCTACCTCACTCCACAAGGTAGGCCTAGTGTTCTGAGGTTCATTGTACTCACAGGTGCCTTTAGCCATAAATTTCTCGGGCACTCGGACCTAAGTAAACACACAAAGGCTTATAATATTTACAAACTGTATGATCTGTGGCAGGCCTCTTGCTAACTAGCTCTTATATCTTAAATTAACCCATTTCTATATATCATGTTTTGCCACGTGTTCCATGGCTTACCTGTTGTTCCTTGGGCAGCAGGCTGGCATCTCCTTCTAGACTCTGCCTTTCTCTTTCCTGTCTCTCTTCTTGGATTTCCAGCCTGCCTCTAAGCTGCCTCGTCATAGGCCAAAGAAGCTTATTTATTAACCAGTGGGAACAACATATATTCACAGAGTACAGAAAGACATCCCCCACTAGGTGCCTGTCTTTACACTACACTGGAATTGTGCATGAGACTCTGAAGACTTGTAGGAATAGAGTGCTTGACATGTTGGTGGCATTCATACTTTATATGTGAAATAAGCTTTAACAGGAATAATGTATCTCTGCTGTAAAATTTACCACTGGGTGAACATTTTAGAGTGTACAGCAGCACTGCTTGTCCCTAAAAGTCATGGGATAGTATTTGTAGTCTTGAGAATAATATTGAGGTGTAAAATATCCACAACTCTAAAATACATTATAATCGAGTTTGGGAAATGTTTATGAAAAAAATGACTGTAACATGTTAAAGTAGCTTACTTGTGATTCTGTGTTCAAACTGGCTTCTGAGCATGTTTCTGGGGAATTTTCTTCATTATACTGAGGTGGATGTATCCACCAGCACTGTGGGTGGCACCAATCCCTAGGCTGGGTCCTGAAGCATGTAAGGGTGGAGGAAGGGAGCTGAGCGTAAACTTGCATGCATTTTATTCTCTCTGCTCTCACCTGTGGATATGACAGCTGCTTCAGTTTCTGCTGCCTTGAGTTCCCTGCAGTGATGGACTGGCCTGTAATTGTGAGCCAAAGGAGTCTGTCTTATCTCCTCAGTTTTTTGTGTCAGTGTTCTTTATCATAGCAGTAGGGAAGACTGACATGAGAAAGTATCTGTTACTCATTGAGTTGCCTGCTTGCATGAGGCCTAAAAGTCTATGTGTTAAGAACTAAAGAACGCTGGGCAGTGGTGGCGCACGCCTTTAATCCCAGCACTTGGGAGGCAGCGCCAGGCGGATCTTTGTGAGTTCGAGGTCAGCCTGGTCTACAGAGCGAGATCCAGGAAAGGCGCAAAACTACACAGAGAAACCCTGTCTCGAAAAACCAAAAGAACTAAAGAACATTTCTTGATAATTTCATACTTAACGTTTATTACTGTGAGAGCAAATAAGGGTACTCTCAGTTTCTCCTGCCTCAGCCTTGCAAGTGTTAGAATTACAGGTGTGTGTCACCATGTCCCAAGTCCAGTTTGGTATGTTTGTGTTGCTGGGATTGAACTCAGAGCCTCCTGCATGCCAGGCAAGCACTCTGTCACTGAGTTATATTTCCCCAGTTCTCATCTTAAATTTTTGTTGTTGTTTTGTTTTGTTTTTGTTTTTTCAAGACAGGATTTCTCTGTGTAGTCCTGGCTATCCAGGAACTCACTTTGTAGACCAGGCTAGCCTCAAACTCAAGAGATCTGCCTGCCTCTGCCTCCTGAGTGCTGGGGTTAAAGGCATGCACCACCACCACCACCCAAAATTATTTTTAAATAGCGTAAATGTATATGGGATAATGATAATTGTTAAGTTAATTGTAAATGGGAGCAAAACTTTTCTATTTATTTTTCCCCACATAAAATGGTAAAGACAGTGAATATAGTTGGGAATGGGGGTTACGTGTATAATCTCCCTACATGTGATGGATTTGTGAAATAGCTCTCATAGGACTGGAGAGATGGCTCAGCAGTTAAGAGCACTGGTGGCTCTTCCAGAGGACCAGGTTCGACTCCTCGCACCCACATGGCCCCTCGTAACTCTCTGTAATTCTGGTCCTGCGAATTTGACTCCCCTCTTAGGGACTCTGTGGTCAATGCACACACATAGCATACAGGCATATATGCAGAAAAAACATTGATACATAGTTCAAAACAAACAAACAAACAAAACACCAGCCTTCATAGAGCCAAAGAGCTAGCAGACTTTTCTGTTGAGTCTCAGGAAACCACTAGACTCTTTCCAGTGCACTCTTAGGACACTGTATTGTACAAAAGGGGAATGAACAGGACTTTGGGGACAGATGGGAGATTGGAGAGATGCTCAGAGGTTAAGAGTACTGACTGCTCTTGCAGAGGATCTGGGTTTGATTCCCTGCACCTACATGGTGGCTCATAACTGCCTGTAACTCCAGTTCCAGGTGGTCTGATGCCTTTTGACCTCCATGCTCCTGAATGTACTTGGTTCACATAAATTCATGCAGTCACACATCCATACATAAATAAAATATTTTTTAAAACTTTGTGATAGGGAAAAGTCAGGCTGTGTTTCCATAGAAAATTGAGGTGACAGTGCATAGGATTAATTTAGTGAAGGAGCAGTCATACATCATGTCAGAAAGAAGCAAGAGGAGCAGTTAAGAGTTGTTAACTGATGAAGTGAAAGGTAGGTGAAGCCCTGAAGTGAGACACAGTTGCTGTCTTCAGGATGGTAAAGATAAGTTCCTAGTTTCTGAGAGAGGGTACTATTAGGAGAAAGACAGTGTTTGAAATTGCCTTTTGAGATGATGTGGGATGCCAAGTAGAAATATCCACTGAACAGGTAAGAAGAAAGCTTGTGGGCTGAGGGTTTTCATCCAAGAATCTGCAGTTGCATTGGTCTCCTGTAAGAACAATTCATATAAGTAGCTGCCAAGCAGGAGATGTTATTGTGGAGAAGAAGAAAGCCCAGGCCTGGGAGCATCTGCAAAGATGAGATGGATCTGAGAGCAGCAGAGTGCTCCTTGGGGTACTGCAGTCGGTCAGTCTTGTTTCTGATTCTAACAGTGCAACTGTGAAGCTTTAGTTTTGTCTCACTGACGTCTAAAGCTGTATTCTTAGGTCTAGCTTGTTTGTTGATGAGCACAGCTTTGGATGTAGATTATGTGAATGCTTCAAGGCTGTGTGTCTCCTTTGAGATTCCAGGTTGAGAAAGCTGGAGTGTGCACTAGGGTGAGTAGTGACAGTGTCACCAGGGCTGTCGTCTGGAATCCTAGTCTGCCCTTGTGATCATTTCCATTAAAAGAATTCAGATGAGTCCCGTGGTGTGGTGTGAAGAATAGAGGGGCTTGTTTCAAAGAAGAGCAGAGTGCACACTGTGAGGGTGTAAGAGTGCACAGTGGCCCAAGACATACTCGCTCCCTCCTGTCTTGTATCTTGTGATCTGCGGAGCGGGCGGCTCTCCCTTAGGCTCCTTGTCCAGTGCAGGTGGTCAGCAGCTGGGTTTGTCCTGACTCTTGAAGGAGGCTCAGTGATGCAGATCCAACAGTGTTGTACCCAGAAAGTCTCCTGTCGTTTTAGGGGGGCCACTGCACTAGAACTGGTTAGCTAGTTATCATTAGTGGCCTCCAGGCAGCTCTAGAAGTTAGGTCTCCTCTCAGGGTGGAGATCTGACTCAGCGAGCATCCCTGGCCTTTGTTGAATCCCTGCTGCTGCAGTCTTTGCCTCTAACCTCTGCCACCATCCTTGTAGCTAGGAAGTACAATTTGAAGTTACTAGATCTCAGTTGAATTTATTTATGGATACATAAATTAGTTGTAAATTATAAAATTCATTAGATTTTTGTGATTAGAATTTGGAAATGCCTTCAAAATTTAGGCTTTTTCTTTTTATATTAATAGTTTTCATTTTAAAATCGAGAAAAACATTGGAAATGTTACTTTCCTCTTTCTTCTTCAGACCATCCAATTATGATGGGTTTTGAGCCCCTTGTTAACCAGAGGCTACTTCCACCCACCTTCCCTCGCTATGCAAAAATAATTAAACGAGAAGAAATGGTCAACTATTTCTCAAGATTAATAGACAGAATAAAAACAGTCTGTGAAGTCGTGAACTTACCAAATTTACATTGTATTCTGGTAAGTATAAAATTAACATTCTGGAGCCTTGATGTAGTAACAGGATAGTTTGCCAGTCTAGAGACTGGCTGACAGAACAGTAAATAGTATTGGGGTAGTGTGTGTATGCACACACATAACACATAGTTAATTTTTATAAGGAGTTGATACATTTTCAGAAATTAAGAAGCTAAACTTAAGATATTAGATAAATCACCCAACTTTTAGGAATAGGATTTGGTAACTGAATTCTGCCTTCCAAATTGTGTGTGTGTGTGTGTGTGTGTGTGTGTGTGACAGAGAGAGAGAGAGAGAGGCGGGGGGTGGACTGGGGGAGAACATATAAAAGAGAGTTTTTCTTTTTAAAGGTCATTGACTCTAGGGCCTCATACATAATGGACTCATCCTCCACCACTGAGCTGTGTCTCCAGCCCTTTATAATTCTTTACTTTGAGATAGGCTCTCACTGAGTTATGCAGGCCGACGTTGACTGACTCTGTAGCCCAGCCAGGCCTTGAACATGTGACTTCCTGCCCCAGCCTCTTGAATAGCAGAGACTTCAGACATAATCTGCCAGACCTGGCAGTTTTTAGTGTTCTTGCTCTATGGATATGAGATCATGGTGCTTGGTAACCTGTTTATTGTTTTGTTCTATTGAAAACTTTTGTGTTACAGATGCTTTCTTTTTTGTCAATAAATAGGCATATTTCTACATTATTTTGAAGACATATCCCATTGTAAGCTTATATAACAATTATTTTTTTAGTTCATTCATATCACATTACATTTAGGTCATTTTTATTGTTTTGCCTGTATAAACACACAGACAGTACAAAGATGAAACCTTTTATGTAAAACTGTACAGCATGTACTTTCTTTGCCGAGTGAAAACATCTGTATAATTAGAAGCCCTCATGCTTTGTGATGTGTAGGAAGAAGAACAAAGCTAAAAACTCATTGGTGAGCGGCTATAATCGCAGCACCAGGGACACTGAAGCAGAAGAAGTTTGGGTTGTGGGCTAACCTGGGTTGTATAATGAGACCCTAGCTCAAGGCAAAACAAAGCAAATAGTACTAAGCAAAGGAAAGATTTGTTTTTAAGAATATTATACAGCAGATGGTTTCCGTACATTTCTGCAATAGTCTGGTATACATAAATCAGATTTTTTTTTCTTAATACTTAGGCCTAATACTCATAATTTCCTAGTTTTTCAGGTTTCCTAATAGTTATTTATTGATCTTTTTCATGTATATTAAAATAGTTAACCATTAATTTAACTTTCACCCATCATTATACTTCTGTTTTGGATCAAGTGTGACTCTCATTCCTAGAGATATACTAGTGCAGAATAGTAACTCCTTAGTTTTCCTCCATCCGTAGGTACTCTGGTTTGCCTTGTGAGTAGAGGGAGCTGAGGGAGCCAGGCCTGAGCTGCTGGGACTGTGTTAAGAGAGCTTAGGAAGGAAGGATAAATGCCTCCCTGAAAGACGTCGGGCAGTGCAGTGTCGACAGTAGAGGAAGTGTGGATAAGGAGAGGTAGGAAAAGGGTTAACAGACTATGTCTACTGTGAAGCAAAGTCTGTCATTGTCGAGGTTCAGATAAGTGTCAGGTGGTGAGGTATGCTTACATATAAGGAAAATAAGCCAGATTGAAAGGTATAGCTCCAGCCTCAGTGAGAGACACTGTTTCAAAAGGTAGGTGGGGAGCCATCAATGAGGAAACCCAATATTGACCTCTGGCCTTCACATGCATTCACAGCTGTGTGCACATTGTGCACACACACACACATACACCCACACACACACAAGAATATATTTCTTGCATTGTTTATGACTTGAGAAATGTGAAACATGTTACATTTTCAGTATTGACTATCCATTCTGTGGGATGAGTAGAATAAATGCCATTCAGCCACTAAACAGTTTAGGCTGATTTTTCTGTCCTGCCTGCCAGCTCCCAAATAACCACATGGAGACTTCTTTATTAATTATGAATGCTCAGTCAATAGCCTAGGCTTGTTTCTAACCAGCTCTTATAATTTAAATTAACCCATTTCTATTAATTTACTTTGTGAATCGTGGCTTTATTACCACATCTCTGTAATGTCCATCCTGCTTGCTCTGCATCTCATGGCATCTCTGCCCTGAAAATCCTGCCTAGCTATTGGCCGTTTAGCTTTTTATTAAACCAATCACAGTGATATATCTTCACACAGTGTAAAGGAATATTCCACAACAAAGCAATGTATTTAGTGAATTTGTCAGTTTTATAATGTTTAAGGATATATATAGATATAGATATAGATATCTATATATATCCTGTGTACTCTCACAAACACAGAACATAGATTTTGGTAGAATACTCACTAAAACATGCAGATTATGCACACAGTGTACTGGCTTACGTGTGCTTGACAAAAGCTAAAGTCGTGTAAAAAGAAGGAACCTCAGTTGAGAAAATGCCTCCACAAGATCCAACTGTAGGTCATTTTAATTAGTGACTGATTAGGAAGGGCCACCAGCCTATTTTTCATTGTACCATCCCTGGGCTGGTGATCCTGGGTTCTATAAGAAAGCAGGCTGAGCAAGCCAGTAAGCAGCACCCATTCATGGACTCAGCATCAGCTAATGCCTCCAGGATCCTGCCCTGTTTGAATCCTGTCCTGACTTCCTTCAGTGATGAACAGTGATGTGAAAGCATATAAAGCCGAATAAACCCCTTTCCTACCCAGGTTGCTTTTGATCCTGATGTTTCATCACAGAAATAGAAACCTAAGACACATAGTAGGTATAAGAAGCTGAAGAAAAGAGTGCCCATACTTAAAATTTAGGATGGAGAAGAAAAGCCGGTAAAGGAGCTAGAATGATTGTAAAGACAACAAGTATAACTGAAGAGTACAGGTTTGTTTGTTTCCTCTAAAAGGAGTTAACACAGTGCATGAATGTTACAAGGAGTCATAACTAGAGGGAATTACAGTTACAGGAGAAAAAGAAAACTGATTAAGTAGTCAGGTGTTAGGTGAGCATCCTCCCTCCCTGACTCCTCCTCCCTTCTTCCCAACCCTCCTCCTCCCTTTCCCCTCGAGTATTTTAGACACATTTCATAAGCTATCAGGAATGTCAGAGTCCATCAGTAGTACAGCTTTGCTCTGATGGTTTGGGTTATGATAGGCTGTTCTGATGTCATTCTGTTACTGATGAGTGCTGAACTCTGGAGGATTCATACTCTGCTTTGGAAGCTGAGTGTGCCACGGGCTGCCTATGGATACCTGCTTTCCATGGTAACATCACCTGGGAACACATCTCTTTTCTTTTGTTCTCACTGCCAGCCTGTAGCGATATTGTAGGCATTCCAAAGCCCACATACCTATCTTTAACCATTTCAAATATTAAAATTCATACATATAAAATTGGAAGGTTCAGAAAATATGATAATAAATTAGCCACAGTCTCTCAATTTTTAAATTTAATGTTTTAGTCTATTTTCTTGTCTTTTGCCTCTTCTTATGTAAACCCATATTTCTTGGTCTTCACCCTAAATAATACCAGTTACCTGCTTACTGATTTTTTTTAAAGGTATATTTTCATTATTTTAAATTATGTGTATGTGTTTGTCTGTGTGTGGGTATGTGCACATGAATGCATGCATCTTTGAATGTTAGAGGTGTCAGATCACCCTGGAATTGGAGTTATAAGCAGTTGAGGTTGTGAGCTGTCTAATGTGGTACTGTGAACCACTGTTGGGTCCTCTTAAGAGAGTACTTTCTTAACCCTGAACCCTCTCCAGCCCCCATACTCATTTCTTTTAAAAACAGCTAAAGTTTTATCATTTCCTGATTATTGTTTCTATTATTTTCATGGTGTACAGATTTAATGTGGGTGTGCACTTAATTCTGCTTTGGTCAGATCTTGAAAAAGGTTTTGTAAACTCTGAAGTTAGCCCTTTGATATAATTAAATATTTTCTTTAAAACTGACCTTTAGTTCTTTATTTTATTTTAACACTAATAGACTATTATTTCCAAACAAAAATTATACTTTATATGCAAACATCCCTGGCTTTTGTTTACTCTATTAACGGTACTGCTTTTTCTCTATTAGGATTTTTTCTGTGAATTTAGTGAACAGTCACCATGTGTTCTTTCAAGATCTCTGTTGCAAGTAAGTTCCACTCTTTTATTGATTGATGAACAAAAAGTAGATGCTGTTAAAGGTGTCCCTTTATTGTGATGCTGTATTGTGTTTTGTTTTGTCTTGGCCTGCACTTGCTGTCTGAGTGATGCACTGCTGTGCTCCTGCACTCATTAAAACACTGACTTAGGGTGTTATGCTGGGCCACAACCCAAACCTCAGGAGTTCTGTTATGAGTGAGATCATGCAAGATAACTTGCTTTCTGACCAAGTTTAGAATCAAAGTAGTATTCAAGAAGAGGAAGGTAACTGGGGGAAATACTCTAAATATTGGGAAAGTAACTCACAGATCACAGATGTTTTGAGGGAAATTGTAAACATTTTGAATTAAATAAACTTGGCTAGAAACGTGGTTTGTGGTTAAAGCACTTGCGGCACAAGCCTGAAGGTCAGAGCTTGTATCTCTTGAGCCCGTGGGATTATTGACTGGGTGTGGTGGCCTGTCTCTAACACTAGCCACATTGATGAGCTCTGGGCTTGATTAGAGACACTGCCCCAGTGAATAAGATAGAAAAACAAGCGATCCAGGATAATTCCTGGTATCAACCTTGAGCCTCCAGTTGTATGTGCATATGTGTATACATGTGTACTCATACTCAGACAAAACACACATACACATGTACACACATGAAAATAGAAAAGGGGAGGGAGGAGAAATTAAAAATATACAAAAATCTATCATACAACTAAAGTATTTAGCACTATTTAGCTTTAAAAGAGGTACTGGGACTGGGAATATGGGTCAGTTAGTAATGTGCTTGCTGCACATACATGGGGACTGGGGCTTGATCCCCAGACAGTATGTGAAAAGGCTGGGGCGAGCTGGCCATCCAGCAGCACCTGAGGTTGATCTCTGACCTCCACCTGCATGTGCACACATCCCACATACATACACATAGACATACTCAAAAGGAAGAAAACTACACTAGTCATTGAAGCTGTCATCTTCAGAAACAACAAGAACAAGAAGGGCAAATTGAACCAGAAGAGAAATGGAAATAACCAAGGTCAGTAAAATATGAACCAAAACAATAGAGAAAACCATTGCAACTGAAAGCTGGTTAGAAACACCAGGAAGATGAAGAGCATTTAGCTAGGCAGATGGAAAACAAGGGAAGATACAAATAATTAATAATGAGACATTGTACATAACTCTGTCTAAAAATTCTTAGACAAAACAGATATATTTCTCTAGAAAGACTTCCAAAACTTAAGAAGGCATAATTTGAACAACCCTGAATCTATTAAATAACTTGAATTAATAGTTAAAAACATTACAACCATAAAAATTCTAAGCCAACATAGTCCCTTTCAGAAACTAGAAGAGGCCAGAACAGTTATCTGAGACCAACAGTAAGTTAATAACAAAACCAAACTAACATTATAAACATAAGAAACTACAGAACAGTGTTCCTTTAAACAGAAAGCAATGTCGTAGCAAATTGAAGGCAGTAGTATATAGAGGTCTGATTACATCATGACCAGTGGGTTAGTCCTGGGAATGCAAGTGTGGGTCAGCATTTCAAAGTTATTTTACTTTACTCTCCAGTTGGAAAGCTCAGAAAATTAAGGACAATGTGGCAGGATTAACATTAATTTATGATCCTAAAAAACACCCAGAACCAGGAGTAGAATACAGTATTCTTCATAAAGGGTCTGTATAAACAATCCTACAGCTGCCACCACACTGTATGTGATGAAAATTAAATTACTCCTCTTGACACTGGGAAGACTCCCTGTCATCCTTTCATTTCCACTTGTAATTCGAATGTCAGCCAATGTAATGAGGCTAATGTGTGTGGCTGAAAAATTATTCTGCATATTGACAGCTGATTTTCTACGTAGAGTGCCAAGGAGTCTATGAAGAACTTGCTAGAATGAGTGGATGAATTTAAGTGATTTCCATATACCTGCAGTAAACAAGAGATCAGCACTTTTGAAATAGTGCTGTTGAGCCATTGAGATGACTCAGTAGGTGAAGGCGTTTTTCATGTGTACCTGGCCACCTGAGTTCATCCTCAGAACTACAAAGCTGTCCTCTGACTTCCATACTTGGGTCATGGTTTGTGTATATTTCCTCTCCTTTCTTCCAATGAAAAGAATTTTTTAATAGGTTAAAAGTAGTATGTGTAATAGCATAAAAATGAAAAACCTAGCTATGTACATAAGAACCTTTGTTTAGGATCTGTCCGTTCCAAATGCAAAATAGTGGTGGAAAAAAAAATCCGAAACATTCTAAATAATTGGAGACATAAACCTTTTTGTAAACTGAGAGAATTGGTGTTTGGTTTTTTTTGTTGTTTGTTTGTTTGTTTTGGTTTTTTGAGACAGAGTTTCTCTGTGTAGTTTTGGTGCCTGTCCTGGATCTCGTGCTGTAGACCAGGCTGGCCTCAAACTCACAGAGATCCGCCTGGCTGGGATTAAAGGCCTGCACCACCACTGCCCAGCTAAGAATTGATTTTTTTTTTTAACATGTTACTTTTCCCCAAATTGATCTGCGCTGCAAATTCAAAGTAATGTCATTCAAAATGACAGCATGAGCTTGGGTAGCTGTCAAGAATCTGAAATGTGTGGGAGGGGGAAGGAACTAAAAGAGCAAAACCAACCTTGAAGGAACAGAAAACTGAGATGAAAGGTTGCACACTATCCAACACTATGGTATTGGCAAAATGATTGACAGATGAATTGGTACAACCAATGGAAATTTTCTTTTAAATCAGTCTTCTGTTTTATAGGCTTTCAATATATAAACTTATTGAGTGGTAAATGTCACCAAGTAATCACTTAACATCATGGTTTTAATCACAAAGGTCTATTGTGATTCAGTCTGTTGACTCCTTCAGCTCAACATTATTGTTCTTGACTTGTATCAAAATGCACCTTAAATAAGGATTAATAGGTAGGGGACTAGAGATGGCTCAGTGGCTAAGAACACTGGCTGCTCTTCTAGAGGACCTGAGTTGGACTCCCAGCATCCACATGGCAGCTCACAACCATCTCTAACACTCTTATCCCAAAAGATCTGACACCCTGTTCTGACCTCCACAGGCATGCATGCATGTGGTGCACAGACATATACCCAGATACATAAAAGAGAAAAAAGTAAAAAAGATTTACAAACTGGTATATAAAGTATATATACCTGGTTTTGAATTTAATCCCTTTATATTCTGTAGTATTTTCAGGTAGTTATGTGTGTATCTCAGGGCTGACAACTGAGACATTAACATGTCTTAATACTTGTTTTAAGACTACTTTCCTCGTGGATAACAAAAAGGTCTTTGGAACTCACCTTATGCAAGACATGGTGAAAGATGCCCTCCGGTCCTTTGTCAGTCCTCCGGTGCTCTCCCCCAAGTAAGTTACCAGATGGGTTACAGTGTATGCTTGTGAACACCCAGCTTCTCTGCACTCCTTACAGATAGATACAGGCCTCACCTCTTAGGGCCAGCCTCCATATACATAGGTCAGTTTTATTCAGACTGCTCTCCTTGTCATAGAGACTGGGATGAAGGCATGCAGCCATTTGAGCTGTGTTTTGAGAGATGAATAGGGCTTTTTTTTTTTTCCAACAGAAAGGGAAGAACTGAGTCATTATCTCATACAGAGAACCCAGCATTTGTAAAAGCATGAGAATATGAAATGTATTTTCATATATGAAATGTATTTTCATACATGAAATGTCAGTGTTCTCACCATGATTTATTAAATCAAGCCACATGCTCTGTTAAACTGTGGTATCTTTCTTTGTTTGGGTTTCCTGGGAACAGACCTTGAGATCAGTATTCATATAAATGTATTTAGAGATGTTGCCAGGAAAAGCTGACATGTTGTAGGCAGAAAGGACATAAAAAGGAAGAAAGTGAAGCAGCTTGCACACCTGGATGTGAGTTTGTTCAGTCCTGTAGGAAGCTCTGCAGACAGTATGGGTTACAGTCTCCATATTTCCTCTTCAGAAATAAAGGAACCTGAGAATTTAGCCCCTATGCCTGTCAAGTCACGTTTGTCCCTGGGAGACTAAATGAGACTAAATAAAAACTGTCATTCCAGCTCATGGTCTTTGTAATTCAGCCTAGAAGGTCTGTGTGCTATCTGGATCCGTGTCCTGTCTCCTACTCCTGCCTCCTCCTCTTCCTGTTCTCGCTGTTAACTCTGCCTCAGTCATACTGACATCTTGCTGTTTAGGAGTGTGCAGGGAGGGAAGGGGAGGGAGAGAGGGAATGCAAAAGGCAAATAAAGTCCTGGGCTTGTTTTTTGAGACAGAGTCTCACTATGTAGCCCTGTCTGTCCTGGAACTCACTATGTAGACCCATCTGGACTGAAACTCAGAGATCCACCTGCCTCTACCTCCTGAGTGGGACCAAAGGTGTGTACCACCTTGCCAGTTCTTGGTTGTATTTTTGTCCCCTGTTCCTGCCTGTGTGTGAAGGCGCCAACCCCCCCCCCCCATCCTTCCACCCCCACCCCTTTGTTTCAGCTCCTCTTCCTGCCCCTGGTCTTTTTTTCACTCTGCTCTGAGAGGACACTGTGACATTGCAGCTTAGTGCACATTTACCAAACATGTTCAGAGTAAGGCTCTGGCTTATTTTTTTGTTTTAAACCTATACATATATTTTTGCCACTTTCGTTCCTTTTCCATATTTGAGTTTTATGCTGGTTTAAAACTGACCTTTGTAGTCTACAGAGCGAGATCCAGGAAAGGTTCCAAAGCTACACAGAGAAACCCTGTCTCAAAAAACCAAAAAACCAAAAAAAAAAGAAAAGAAACAAAAAAAACTGACCTTTGTAAAACTTGACTTCTGTCTTTATTTTGTATTTTTGAGACAGTTTCATGTGGCCTAGGCAGCTCTTGAATTCTTGATTCTTCTGCCCCCTTCCCAGGGCTGGGATTACAGGCATGTGCATAGCAGGTACAAAACCTAAGAGTTTTTAAAAATTCACTCTGAACATTCTGGAATTATTTTGCTAGTCTACAATTGGATGTCTGACTTTAATTTTTCAGTATCAAAATTGGTGCTATGTTGATATCTTTGAACATATCTCTTTGTGCATGTGAGCTATGTAGTCATAATCATTCTGAATCATAAAGCTACATGCATCTTCAATTTTGTTTTGTCAGATTGCTTTCCAAAGTGACTGACATGATTTGATGCTGCTAACACTATGAATATCCGGGTGGTGGTGCATGCCTTTAATCCCAGCACTCAGGAGCAGAGGCAGATGGATCCCTGTGAGTTAAGAGGCCAGTCTGGTCTACAGAGCAAGTTCCAGAATAGTCAAAGCTATACAAAAAAGCCCTGTCTCGAAAAACAAATACATAAATAAATAGTAAACACTGTAGTGCTCATTTCCCCCTAGTCTAGCCTTTGATATATGAGACTTTCTGATAGTCTGGCACCAGTGACATAGATCTTGCAGAGGATGTTTATTAGTAACATGTATAACATGTTCATAGTCCTCTGTTTGGTTCGTAGCATGTCTTTCCAAAGTGCTTAAATCCTTTCATTTGGACTTTGCCTTTCCTTTGTTTCAAGCCTCTCTTAGCACCTAAACTGCACATCGATGCACTGTTTGCCATTTAAATAGCTCAGTGTTTTATGACTTCATATTTGCAAATTTCCTGTTTACTCAGATTAACTTGGCAACCTTCAAATCAGTATTTGTACTACTTTTGGCATCTTTGCAGCTGTATGCAGAATAGGGATACACAGAGCAGTGAATGATACTTTAGACCTCATACTACAAGTCCAGCTTCTCAAACTGTCGACTCAAACCTCTGGAGTCCTGTAACTGACTATGGTTGTCACAAAACACTGGATAGAGAAAAGTTATATACTGCTAATCGACACCAGATGTTGTGGCCAGAGACCTGCAGGAAACTGATCCTGTGTCCTCCAGGAACAATGATTTTCATTCATTGTCCATGGTGTTAAAAACATTTATTAGGATTCAGGTGGGTGGGTGAACCCTGTGCCACAGCATGCAAATGGAGATCCAAGAACAACTTTCAGGATTTGTTTCCACACTTCTACTCTCTGGGTTCTGATGATCAAACTCAGGTTTACCCCCTGAGCCATCTGGAAGGACTAGTTTGTTTTATTTTTTTTTTAAGACAGGGTTTCACTGTGTAGTTTTGGTGCCTGTCCTGGATCTTGCTCTGTAGACCAGGCTGGCCTCGAACTCACAGAGATCCTCCTGGCTCTGCCTCCGGAGTGCTGGGATTAAAGGCGTGCACCACCACTGCCCGACTTGGAAGGACTAGTTTTTTTTTTTTTTTTTTTTTTTTTTTTTGGTTTTTCGAGACAGGGTTTCTCTGTGTAGCTTTGCGCCTTTTCCTGGAACTCACTTGGTAGCCCAGGCTGGCCTCGAACTCACAGAGATCCGCCTGGCTCTGCCTCCCAAGTGCTGGGATTAAAGGCGTGCGCCACCACCGCCCGGCTTGGAAGGACTAGTTTTATAGGATACAGTCACTACACATAATGAGAATCAACTGTGTGTAGGGCCTATTTCATAGTGTGGTAACGTATAGCTATAGTTCCCACTGGTGTGGCTGTTCCTGAACCCACACAGAGCTCCACCTGCCTCTGCCTCTCAAATCCTGGGATTACAGGTGTGCACCACCATGTCTGGTCATGTTAGAGTTGGTGCCTCACATACACCAGGCTCTGGGTTTTGTCCTACCTAATGCTGTTGTAGTTCTTTTTTCCTTTGTAAGTGATTTAAAGTTTTCCTTTGGCTCATTAGAGTTTTCTTTAAGCTTTCAGGAGTTTTACCAGATTAGTCAGATGGATTTTATCCAGTCTTACCTAAAACTCACCATTAAGTCTTCAACTCAGATCATGTTCCATGTTACTGCTTGTTTGACTATTGTCTCACTCTCACCTCTGTTGTTTTCCTTCTAGCGTGTCTTCATTGGGGTTTATGTTGCTATGACAAACCCTGTGACCAAAAGTAACTTGGGGAGTAAAGGTTTTATTTCAGCTTGCAGCTGTCAGGTGACATTCCATCATTTGAGGGAAATCAGGGCAGGAACTAATGTAGAGGACATGGAGAACACTGCTTATTGGCTTGCTGAGCCTACTTTCTTACAGCACCCAGGATTACCAGCCCCTATTCCATATCAATCATCAATCAAGAAAAGACCTACCGGCCAACCTGTAGGGGCCTTTTCCCATTCAAGGTTTCCTCTTTCAAAAGGACTCCAGCTTGTGTCAAGTTGACATAAACCAGCAGCACACATAGCTGATGGCCAGGTCTTCAGGTCACCTGTGGATATTCTTTGTGACATTCATGTCCTCATTAGTTCTACTCTGCTGTTGGGCAGTGTTTTCTGTCTTTCTTAAAGGTTTTTTGTGAGCATCTTTCTCTCTGCTACTTAGAATTAAGCTTGATCATCATTCATGGAACCAGAAAGGTTTTTAATTTTATTTGGCAGTCAAAGACATTGAGTCTCCTAGCTTTTTAATTTGAATGACCCCTTGCCTTGCCCCTGGTGTTCTGCTTTGCTCCCTCCTGGCCATCTGTCATTCTCTGTTGTATGGTCATGGTTCCGCTTCTCTTTGATGCTTGTGAGATTGCTCATCTTTGGCAAATTCCCATCAAGACCCCAGGAAAAAAGTCTCATCTGCTTTTCCTTCATTGCCTTAGATCCCACAGCACTGGTCTCTGCATGGTTTGTGTTTAAAGTCCAGTATCTGTTCGGCCTCTGTAGCTCCTCTAGTCCTTGAAGACTGCAAGGAAGAGACAGATAAGGAACAAGGACAGCACTTCACAAAGAGAGTAGACAAGGGTCAAGGAACATAAGGTGTTTTAAAATCCCTGGTTGCAAATGAGGTTGCATCTTGGAAATTAGGGCTCTCTGTAGATCCTAAGAGGATAGTTTTAAAGAATAAGTGATGAAAGGTCAAGACTCCCTCGTTCTCACTAGGATTGTTGATCACATAAACAAATGTGGAAAGCACAGTAATAGGAAATATTTAACATAATGCTCATGTTCCTCAACTTAGTAATGTATTGGGTTGTGTTTTCTCTGTTAGTAGCATCTATAGTGATCACTGTGTCTTCTGTCTAAGCTGTATACTTTGATGCTAGTGATATGCATATTATCTTGCAGGTGTTGCCTCTATAATAATCACCAGGCTAAGGACTGTATCGACTCTTTTGTTACTCACTGTGTTCGGGTAAGACTACAACTTGGATTGTTCTGATTGATACTTGAAAAATTACGGTACATAATTCTTTCATATGCATTTATTCTTTCTTCATTGATCTCTTACTCATGTCTTAACATTTCTGTCTCTCTTACTACTTGAATGAGTGGTTTTATGGCCTGTGCTCTTGGCAGGTTCAGATAGAAAGTCAGCATTGAATAACCTACTACCACCTGTGGGGACCAGAAATGGAACATCATGACTCCTGGCTGAGAAGGCACTTGTTCCCTAGTGTGCTTTGTAAATGGACATATAGACTTCTCTTTTTTTAACCTTACAAAAAATAGTCTTATATGTTTACCTTGGCACTACCTTAATGAAAGAGGTTCTACTTAAACTAAAAGTATTAGTTTAAATCAGGTTACAAAATTTTTTTCAGTTCTCTGGTTATGAAAAAAAATGCAGACTTGTAGAAGATTAAGTTACTAGTTATTCTTATTTAGTTATATAAACATTTCTCTCAGAAATAAATTAAGCAGTTCTTTAGGGGTTAATTCTATTGCATGCATGCTTGTGTACATATGTGCATACAAGTGTGAGTGTGAAACAGTACTGCATGGTGAAAGGTTTTATTTCTGTAACATTTTATTAACACCACATGTATTGCTTTACTTTCTGAAGATTACTTTTTGAAGAGTGAAAAGTTAATACAGGCTGAGATCCCTAAGCTGAAATGAGAAATACCTGGGGCTAAAGATGTTTCAGATTTTGGAATATTTGTGTAGAATTTGTGGGTTAAGCATCCCTAATCCAAAAACCTGAAATCCAGCATGCTCCCAAGTCTGGAGGATTTTTAATGTTATCTGGCATTCAAAAAATCTTTTGGAAAACTAGATATGGTGATGCACACCTGTAGTCCTAAACACTCAGGAAATGGGGGTGGCAAGATCACAACTTCACAGTCTTCAGCTAACAAAGACTGTTGGGGTCCAGCCCCTCCATAGCCTTCTCTCAGGGTCCATGGAAGAATCTACAACTAGCTGATAATCTAATCTTAGACGATACGAAATGAATATACCTACACAAAACTCTTCAGTCCATTCACTTTATTCTTCTGAGTCAGTTCTTTCTCTACACAGTTTCTATTCTGCTCTCTTATTTAGCTCCTTTCTCACCTGATTTCTCTGCTGTTCCCTCTAAGTGCTATCTTAATTCCTTCATCTAGTCCTGCCCCATCTAGGTTCTCATCCACCTAGTTCTTTCCCAACTTAACTCCTCTTCCATCTCCTTCTCTCTCATCTTGTTCTTCCCCCACCTGGCTCTTCCTCATCTTCCCTCTCATCCTTCTAGATCTCTCTTCTAGTCCTCCAGTCTAGTCCTTCCAAGTCTCTGAGGTTTACAGTAATATACATATGCGATAGCAATGCTCTGGCTAAGGCAAGGTCACCAGGCTTGAATTTCATTGGGGTCAAAAGGAGGGGCAATATGATCCACACAAAAGAGCAGTAATTGTCAGCTTTCATCTGCAACCCAAAAGGGAAGTGACTAATGGGGAAATGAGTCGACTAAGGGCTAAATTCCATTAATATCTAAGCAAAGGGGATTTTATGTGCTCAAACTGTGTTCTTAGAAGTGGTTAGGTAGCCGGGCGGTGGTGGCGCACGCCTTTAATCCCAGCACTCGGGAGGCAGAGCCAGGTGGATCTCTGTGAGTTCGAGGCCAGCCTGGGCTACGAAGTGAGTCCCAGGAAAGGTGCAAAACTACACAGAGAAACCCTGTCTCGAAAAACCAAAAAAAAAAAAAAAAAAAAAAAAAAAAAAAAAAAAAAAAGAAAGAAAGAAGTGGTTAGGTAAAGTGTTAGGAGTCCATCAGTGATGAGTGAAAGTAAAACTGCCTTTTTTTCCTTTAGCCCCTTCTCTGTCCAAGCTATCTAGGCTCTCCCGTTTTCTGGCAGGGTGGGGGAAGTGTAGCTAGGTAACCTGCATTGTAGCTAGAGTTTCCCTGCCTGGCCCACAGTCAGGACAAATCTCTCTCACCTGCCAGTCCCACAGCCACTCAGACCCAACCAAGTAAACACAAAGACTTATATATTGGTTACAAACTGTATGGCCGTGGCAGGCTTCTTGCTAACTGTTCTTACAGCTTAAATTAATCCATTTCTATAAATCTATACCTTGCCACGTGGCTCGTGGCTTACCGGCATCTTCACATGCTGTTTGTCATCGTGGCGGCTGGCAGTGTCTCTCTGACTCAGCCTTCCACTTCCCAGCTTTATTCTCCTTGTCCCGCCTACACTTCCTGCCTAGCCACTGGCCAATCAGTGATTTATTTATTGACCAATCAGCAACACACTTGACATACATTCCATCCCACAGCACTGCATTGTAGAAACCCTTTAGTTCTGAGTTTATTGTTAAAGGTAGATCTAAAACTAGAGATAAGACTTTGGAAAGGGAAAGGTTAAGCTTAATTAGCACATCTACCAGGCCTTCTCAGATAGTCTGGATGCTTAAGTGTGTTCTTAGAAAGTCTGGGAGAGTATCTCAGATAAGATACTTTTATTTGGAGAAGGTCATGGCCAGATGTTGCTAATGACAATAATTACAGAAAGGCCTGAAATCAGGGATCTTGACTGTGTCTGTTAGCACAGCTGGAGAAAGTTATACAAATACTTTAATTTTATAGGGAGGGAATTTTTTTTTTTTTAAGTTTTCAGGTGAGAGGTGCTCACCCTGTGCCTCTGAATCTTCTAGAATAGTTGCTAATCAAAAAACAGTCTGTCAGAGCTCACCAGTACAAGCTGTTATGCCTAAGTACAGGCTGCTCACCATATGTGTCTGTTGTCTGATTAGTTCAGTGTTCTGGATTTTGCAGGAAGCTGTGGTTCCAGTCCATAGGACTAGGAGAGCCATAGGTAGAAGCCATCACTCAAGCACCACAGAAATGTTAGCATCATAATCTTGGCTTTTAGTTTAAATAGCAGAAAATAAGTTGGAGTTAGATGCCCAAATATTGGGATAAAGAAATTTCATGTTGACAGTTAACAAGTTGTGTGTGTGTCCCAGCCATTTTGCAGTCTTGTTCAGATCCATGGCCATAACAGGGCTCGGCAGAGAGACAAACTGGGTCACATCCTTGAGGAATTTGCTACCTTGCAAGATGAGGTAAGTGCCAGGTATCTTTTTCTAAATTTCAACAAGTCATAGATTACAAGAGTAGCATGCATCTGTAAAAGAGTACATACTTGAAGTCACTGAACTTGGGAGTGTGAGAAAGGAGGATCATGAGTTCAAGGCCATCCTGGGTTACATGGGGATATTTTCCTCAAGCTTTAACTTTTGAAAAGGAATTCTTAAAACAATGGTTTGAGGATTAATGTTTCACTATGATATGCCTGTTTTTCACATAAAATTTAACAGCTGTATACTCCAGTGGAAGAGTGTACATGAAGAAATGAAAAAATACAATTTATAGACATCTTTTTTTTTTTTTCGGGAGAGGGGGGTATGCAGTTCGGTTTAAGACAGGGTTTCTCTGTGTAGCCTTGACTGTCCTGGAACTCACTCTGTAGACCAGGTTGGCCTGGAAGTCCTGCCTCTGCCTCGCAAGTCCTGAGATTAAAGGCATGTGCCACCACTGCCCGGCCAGTTTATAGGCATCTTAAACTATGTCTTTGGTCATCAGAATAAACTGTGGCATGTGTAGAAAACTATGGTTTCCTGGCAGGTTTACCCCACAATGGAATGTTTTAAAGCTGACTCGTGGGCAACAGTGGTTCCCATTACTAATACCACAAGACCTGAAATCACAACTTGAGGCTTGTTTGATTTGAGACAGGGCCTCACTGTTTTTTCAGGCTTATTTTTAGACACTGGACTCTCGTGATCCTCCTGCCTTGGTCTCTGGAATAGGCTGATGGTACTACAGGTTTACAAGCCTATACCATCACTTTGTCAGAATAGAATAGCTTCTGTGAAAATGGATATTTACTTTGAGGAATAATTGGGGTAAATGTTAATTATTGAAGGATAAGAACTTTGCAAACCTAACCAGAAGTGCATTTGAAAGCAGGACTCTTTTGGGTTGTAAGATTTATATTTTCTGCTGATATTTTCAAGTTCTCTCGCCATGTAAATAATTTACCATAATGTAACAAATTAATTTGACAGGCAGAGAAGGTCGATGCAGCACTTCACACTATGTTGTTGAAGCAGGAGCCCCAGAGACAACATCTGGCCTGTTTAGGAACCTGGGTTCTTTACCATAACCTTCGAATTATGATCCAGTATCTGCTCAGTGGCTTTGAGCTGGAGCTGTACAGCATGCATGAGTACTACTACATCTACTGGTGAGGACTGTTGGAGCTAGAAGTGATGGCACAGCCAAGGTCTGAGCATGCATCTGCAAAGAGTGCAGTTGGGGGTGCTCTGTGTGTGTGTTAGGCATGCAGCCCCAGGAGCTGGTGCTTTCCCCCACCTTGTTGAGGTGGGGTCCCTGTGCTGGCCTGCAAGCTCCAGGCTCTTCTCCTGTCTCACTGTAAGAATGACAGGCGTACAGATGTGTGGGACTGCATTTAACTTTTTTTAACATAGGCTCTGGGAATTGAAGTCAGGCTGTCAGTCTTTCTTGACCAGCTGAGCCATCTCCCTGGCCCCTGGGATATTTTTTTCCTTCAGTGCATTTGTACTGTAGTTGTGTCATAGTAAACTATTTTGAGAATTAGAGCTAGGCCAAAGTGTCTATCTTCAGTGCTGTAACATTGTACAAATGTTCCTCCCTCTGTTTTCATATTTCTGTGAAAAGTACCAATAAAAGTGAATGGGGTAATTCAACATCTTCTGTTTGCACCTGTGGAGGAACGTGAGCACAGTTTGCTGTGACTTCGGCAGCAACGCCATGGTATGGGCGCCCTCGATAGAAGGAGCTTCCTTGGGGGATGTCATGGCTGCACTCCCATTTGAGCATAATCCATGAGGAGTCATCTGTAGAGTAGTAGCTCTTCCCCTTCACTGGAAGAAAGATAAAACTCCTGGGAAGAGGCTGTTTGAGGCTGTCTTGGCCATGGAAAAGCTGTAGAAAACAATGAAGTCAGCACACTAGTCATTCTAAAGTGTCTTCATCTGTCAAGAGATGGAGGCAATTTTAAACAGTTTCCTGTTCATCATCGCAGACCCTCTAACTGTACTCTGTGCTGTGGGGATTCATTTGTATTTTGTATGGTGATACTGTATGCTAAATGTTTCTTTAAATGAAGTGTCAGCAGCTGCCTCTCCTGATGTTAGCTACTCTTTCATGAGATGAGCGGATCCCTCACCTGTGGGAACCATAATACTTTACCTTCAAAATGTAATACCTGTATAATTCCAAATGCACCTTTTCATAAGTTTCTGTTGGCTGAAAATGTTCTGTTTTGGACAACAAGATGGCTCAGCAGGTAAGAGCCACATCCACTCAAGCCCGATGACCTAAGTGCCATCCATGGAACCCACATGAAAGGTGGAAGAGGAGAACTGACTACACAGCGCTGTCCCCTAGTCTCCAGATACACCACCGTCTGTCACCCACACACATGCACATCATCATCATAATGAGGACATTAAAATGCTCTGGTTTATATGTGCTTTAATATGTAGCCTGCCTGGCATCTTTGAGTGCACTTTTGGGAATAGGTATCCTAAGAGATCATAAACATCTTATCGATCTGGTTTTTATTCATTATATGAGTCCTTAATTTTCTGTATTGCTGGATATGTTGGAAACAATGCATACCATCTCCTAGATTTGAACTGCTTTTCTAGCTTAGATGCCTTGTTAGGTAAACATGAAAAAAGTTTTAATAGAATATCCTATTTTATATTTTGTTTATTGGATAAATTTAAATAAATAAACCTATATGTTTTTAAGTTTTAGAGTGAGTTTTACATAATGCCAATAATTTTTGACACTTTCTGAATTAATTTTTTTATTTGCTTTGCAAAGAAAATATTTAATTAATAGACTAGGCTGAATTGTGTCCTGATAGTGAAAAGAATTTAAAGGTATTCTAATTTCCTTGTATGTAGATAATTATCCAGAAATTTTTTGAAAGGTTATAAAATGTGGGAAGGGAAAGATCACTTTCAATGCTCATTTCTTGTAAGCTCTACACTTAGCAAACCACCAAAAAAATAAATAAATAGATAAGTAAATAAAGCTTTGTTTTGCAAACTTTAAAGCATTACAGAACTTGTCCACATGGGGCTGGGGGTGTATTAGAGCGGGCTTGTTTTCGTCTCTGTGGCTGTGGCTTCAGTCCTTCGAGTCACAATGAAATAATAAACCTTTCCGTTAGTGTTAATAGTTGTGTTGGTAAAGCTGTCCTGTTCAGCTAGTAACTGATCTTTGTGACCATCCAGGTACCTCTCTGAATTCCTGTATGCGTGGCTGATGTCCACCCTGAGCCGTGCAGACGGCTCTCAGATGGCAGAGGAGAGGATCATGGAGGAGCAGCAGAAAGGCCGCAGCAGCAAAAAAACAAAGAAGAAAAAGAAAGGTGCTGTAAATTCCCTCATTCCTTATTGAGCCAGGGTCTCACTGTCAGACAGGCTGGCCTGAACAACAGCCTGCTTGCCAGTCTGCCCAGTGGGACTGCAGGTGTGCACCATCACCCCTGGCTTTGTGGACTGTCTTTCAATTTGAAACAGAGTGAAGGACACCTTACCTTTGACAGACAAGTGGGTGAAGAGCTCCTTGTGAGCTGAAGTGCCTCTGTTACACGCTTCTCTTTCACCATTGTGCACAAACTAGGAGAGGCAGAGTCCGGTGTCGGTGATGGGCGAGTTTCAGGTCCTTTCCAGTGCTGTGCACCGGAGGGTCATAGAGCAGGACACAACACACGGTTGTGCTAGCAGAATAGATTGGAGCAGGCAGGGGTCCACCCTGAGTGTGCTGCTATGTTGGTGTGGGCAGGTGGACAGAGTGTAGAACCCAGGAAGCAGAGGTCTTGCCAACATTCTTTAGTACCAGCTACTCGGAGAGCACAGTTGTATTATTTGTACATTTTGGTCATAAGATAAAATTTAGAGAAGCTAAGTGAAGTTCACATGCAGTAAGTAAGTGGGGTGGTTTTTGTTAAATTAGATTTTCTTCTACGGTTAGGAGAGAGGGGGAAATAGAAGATTTTTTTTCTCTCTAAATTACAGTTCGTCCTTTGAGCCGAGAAATCACAATGAGCCAGGCCTATCAGAACATGTGTGCTGGGATGTTCAAAGTAAGTGATGAGATCAAGACTTCTTGCTGTTTAACTGTCATTTCTTTTTCTTTTCTATCAAGACAGGGTTTCTTTGTGTACCCCTGACTGTCCTGGATCTCGCTCTGTAGGCCAGGCTGGCCTTGAACTCACAGAGACCTGCCTGCCTCTGCCTCCTGAGTGCATTTAAGATCACCTCTTGCCTTGATTCTCCCAGGTTCCTCTCTCCCCTGTTGTCCCTGTCTGTTTGAGGATTACCTCACTCCACTCTCGTTGTGTACACAAGCAGTTGACACCTTGCTTCATGCAGGATAGTTGGAGCATTCCTAGAGTGTGACATGGAGGAGTGGGCTTTAGTGTGGCTGCTGTAAGCAACAGCAGGCATTTTTGCAAGGCTGTGAACATTCATTTTTAATTGTACTGGCAATTCAGGAAAGCTCGGAGGTGATTCATCCAGAGCAGACTCTGGAAAAGACACTGGCCTGTGTGATTATGTGGAACTTGTTCCTTCAGCATCTTCTACTTAAAGTCTCAAAGCAACTACAGAAGCATGAGATGTGCAAGAGTGGTGTGGGGTGTGCATGCGTGTGTGTGCGCGCACACGCGCGCGCGCCCACTGGGACTAGAAAGATTATTTTTAAATTAATGTATCATTTTCTCCTCTTCTCCCTCCAACTCCTCCCATGTATCCCCTTTCAAAGTCATGGCCTCTTTGTTTTACATGTGCGCACATGCATACACACACACACACGCACACACACAAAATCTTTGTGTGTATTCCTAAATAACTACAATCTCCCCAGTCCATATAATGGACTTATGTGTATATGATTTCAGGGGTGACCACTTGGTATTGGATAGACAATCAGAGGCTGGAAATTTTTTGTTTAGAGCATGGTGTATAAATTTAAAATGGATGAGAAGTCTGCTTTACTCTTTTCTGATTTCTGAGATGACATTTTAAGTATTTAAGTTGCTGCTTTGTTTTTTTTTTTTTTCCTGTACTGATGCACATGTCCACTCTCTCAAGTGAATTTCTCTCTTTCTCATTGTTTTCTCCTTCTCTTCTCCTTTAGACAATGGTGGCATTTGACATGGATGGCAAAGTGCGCAAGCCCAAGTTTGAGCTTGATAGTGAACAAGTTCGGTATGAGCACAGGTTTGCTCCGTTCAACAGCGTGATGACACCACCTCCAGTGCACTACTTGCAGTTCAAGGTGAGCTTGCCGGGTGAGGTCAGAGCGAGGTCTCAGCTGTACACCACACTAGAGAGGTTGTGTTTGTACCAACCCGCCTGCTGCACCAGTAGGACAAGTGCTAAACTCAGCACGGTCTTAGTGGTGTGGAAAGTATTGGCCTTGTTGGACGCGTTAATCACATGAGCAGGTTCTGTTTAAGTCACTAGGATCATTGAGATATGGTGTACGCAGGTTAAGAACTGCATGTCACATGGGTTCAGACCGAGTCTGTATGGCTGGGTCGTCAGTTAAGAACTCCATAATAACTTTAAAATGTTTATATTAAATATATTATGATAATAGTCTCCCTTCTGTTTAGGAAATGTCTGACCTCAATAAATACAGCCCTCCTCCTCAGTCTCCAGAGTTGTATGTGGCAGCTAGTAAGCACTTTCAGCAAGCGAAAATGATCCTCGAAAACATCCCCAACCCAGACCGTGAGGTAAGAGTGGGTTCACTGTACTTCTAGGGGACACGCTTGACAGACAGCACATCCTGCCTGCCTGTGGCTGGTCATTATAGTGAGTCAGTTGGAGAGCACTGTCAAATGGAGCCTGTCTTGTTTTTGTAAGAATTTCAGGCAAGTTTGCCAACTTAACCATTTTTAAGTCTCTTGTCTCCGCCCGATAGGGTCTCACTCTATAGTCCAGGCTGCTCTCTTAATTCCCAGTAATCCTCTTGCCTCTCCCTCTCTAGTGTTAGGATTATTAGGTCATGATCTACCATACCCAGCTTCCATTATAAGTATTAAATATGAAAAACTATGTAGCCAGTTACTATAGAACATTATTCCATACTTGACCATTTACATAAAAGACTGTTGCATTAAAAGACTGATGTACCAGAGTAAACTTTGAAAGGGAACATGGTTTAGGCTTTTGATGATTTAATAGTTTGCACTGTCCCCCAGCACCTCTCTGTTAGCACAGGAGTTACTCTTGTCATGTTGGTCACGGGGGGAACACTTAATACAGCTCAGTGCAGGGTGACTTAGCATTATCTGTCAGAAACGACCAGTACTGGGCTCAGAGATGGAGTGTGCTTGCCTGTCGCACAAAGCCTGGGGTCTATCCCTAACTCTGCAAATAAATTAATAGAGGGGAAAACCACTTTTCAGATATGTGCACATCCAGAAAGAGTAATGAATACAGGTGAGTTTCAGCATAGCAGGTTTTTAATTGCAAACAGTATAACTGTGATCCAGTCATTCACAAGGTCAAGGAGATTAAGATAGCAAGAGTTAAAACTGTAGTAGTACACTACCATTTCATTGAAAGTTGACAGAAAAGACTGTGTATTATGTGAACAAGTCACTTCTGTTAAAAGCGAATTGTTGATAGTGCCTTAGCCTCTGAGAGGAACATTGAATGCCTTGGAGAAGAGAGCAGGAAGGAAATGTAAAAATTGTATTCTAGTTGGATGTGATGGCAGAGGCAGAAGGATCTCTGAGTTCAAAGCCAGCTAGGGCTACATAGTGAGACCCTGTCTCAAAAAGAAAAAAATGTATATACTCTAGCTAATAAAAATGGTAATTATAAAAATTTGAGAGTGAGGTTCAATAATAGAAGACATATTTCATTTAGCAGAAATTTTACTCATTTATTCAAAGATTTGTCAAGTATCTACTATTCCCAGAGGAAAACAGCTGTTATGGGTCAGGAAAAGGGTCATATTATGTATTGTACAGAGTGTAGAACTTTGAAGAAATACTGCAGTCACGGGGTAGGAAGGGAACCCTGCTTTTCTTCTGCTTGGTATTAAACCCAGGGTATTGAGCACTCTGTGCAAACGCTTCTACCGCTGAAGTGCATCTCTAACTTTAAGCATTTTAAATAACCCATTTTAGTAAATTCTAGAAGGGGAAGCAAGACACTGGATGTCAAGGGTGGACACTTCCAGACAGGGGACCCAGATGCAGAACATTGCAGAACAGACCTGTTCCTGGAGTGTTTGAACAGCAGCCAGGGACCTTGTGGCTGGAGTTGGGAGAAACAAGGTAGTATTGGAGTGTGAGCAGAGGATAGGTAGATCTGACTTGTGATAAGGGAATATTCTGGGAACATTCTGGGACTCTGCTGCAAATTGACACATGCTACAAAGGTGGAAGTCAGGGCAGCAGTAGTCCAGGTGAGAGGTGGTATGGGTAATCAACAGTGATACATTCTCGTTGGATTTAAAGTCTGGGTCAATTCATGGGTTAGATGTGGAATATGACTTGAAAGATTTTGGCCTGAGCAGCTGAATGAATTGATTTGCATGATGGCAACAATGCTGTGGCATGGACCAGTGTAGTTTCAGACATGTCAAATTATTACCAATTTATTATTTTTTTTTTGAGACAAAGTCTCATGTAGCTCAGACTGGCCTGGAACTACCTGGGCTTACCTCACACCCATGGGAGGCCTCTTACTCAGTCTCAGAGGCTGAGATTACAGGTCTGAACTTCTGTGTCTACCTTTCCATTAGATGTTTAAATGGAGCTGCTCTCTCAAGGCAGGTGGATATCTGCTTTGGGATTGAAGAACCCATCCTGTCCTTTTGTATTTCCAGACAGTGGTCAATAACGCAGCAGTGGGAACTTGGGGGTTACGAGAAATCTAGCAATTGTCGTTATTATGATTCATGTATTTCAGTGAAACTGTTTAGACTGTTAGTTCTCAGAAGTAAAAGTTAATGCTCCAAGAACACTCACTACTTTCCAGGAGTATTTCTAAGCTTTAAATACAGCCAGGTACTAGAAGTGTAGAGCTACGCTGTGTGCAACCACAGTTGTATGTGCAGCATGAAATGTACGTTAACTCGGTCTTCAAAGCAGTTTTTATGCGGTGGGCCAGATCTTCACCTTCATTTCTATGAGGATGACCATGAACAACTCACTGATGAGAGAAGGTTGGTATCAGTGGTGAAGCTGGGGTGTTGCTCCATGTTCTGAACAGCAGCTAGTTCTCTGGAGCATGCCGTGTCTGGAGCTCATGATTGGTGGTTGGGAGGTGTGTTTAAAGAAGTGCAGTGTCTGGAGTGCCTGCAGCACAGGTCAGCACCTCCCGGCTCCTGTTCTTGATGTGATGCTGAGTGTCTTGTTCTAGGTCAGTAGAATCCTAAAGGTCGCCAAGCCCAACTTTGTGGTCATGAAGCTTTTAGCAGGAGGACACAAAAAAGAGTCAAAGGTGAGTACAAAGTTCCCTGTGCTCTATTATAGAAAAGGTTCCACCATTGTGTAGAGTCACCCGAGAAGAGGTAGGGCTCAGCTGCCAAGAAGTGAAGCTTGCTCACCGTTTTTCTTCCAAACATTCTGAGACTTAGAACTTACACTCGTCTTTTCTCCTGCTCCCATATGGATCATTGGCTAACAGGGCAGTTAAGAAAGTACGGGCCAGAGTGTCCAGAGCTCAGAAATAGGAGCTGGCAAAGTGGTCCAGGCTGACCTGAGTTTACTAACTGGAACCTACACTGGGGAAGGAAAGACCCAACCCGCTACACACTCACACTCACCATGGCAACATGCTCTCACCCTCATACAAGATAAATGGAATAAATTTTTTTGGTTTTGTTTTGTTTTTTTTCAAGACAGGGTTTCTCTGTGTAGTTTTGGACCCTGTCCTGGATCTCACTCTGTAGACCAGTCTGGCCTCAAACTCACAGAGATCCTCCTGCCTCTGCCTCCTGAGTGCTGAGATTTAAAGAGGTGTGTCACCACCGCCTGGCTGGAATAAAATTTTAAAGAAAATGTGTAAAACGTATTTTGGGGAGAAGTACAAAGTATCTTAATATCACCTGCTTTAGGAAAGTAGATGGTTCAGTAGTTAGCTATATGTACAGGTATGCATGCATATAAGCAGTGGCCATTTCACTTAGCAAGCCCCAAGGTGGAGCTGCCTCCACCTCCCCAGCACTAGAATTTTAGGTGTGTGCTATCATGCCCAGCCTGGAAATCAAACCTCAGGTTCTCATACCTGCACAGCAAACACTGTACCAACTGAGCCATTTCTCCAGCCCCAAAACTGTTTTTTAACACAGATAAGATGTGGTGTTAATGTGGAAGATCTACCTTGTCACAGGTCAGCTTCTGATGCAACCTTGTGGCAGTTGCCTGGTGTGTATGGCTTTGCTTTTTCACTTGTTACCCTAAAGTTGAACTGTATTGTCGTCCTGATGGGGCTGAATGCTTTGTCTCGAAGTGAAGTCCAACTTCCTTTAACTTTCTCTGAAGATAAGAAACAGATGTTCGGGATGTTTTCTGATGACCTTCATGAAGGAGAAAGGCTTCCTCATTTCTTTTCCTGTTTGACTTTTCCCATTAGGCCAGTCTCTCCTGTACAGCCCTGTTTCTGGGACACGTGACAGAGGGGAAAGTGGCCACTGTACATTACCCGAGCACTCACAGATGTATTCATCAGCTTTCTGGCTTTCTTCATAGGTTCCTCCTGAATTTGATTTCTCTGTTCACAAATACTTTCCTGTTGTGAAACTCGTGTGAAAGAGACTGCAAAGATGGACCATGTCTGCTCTAAGTGATACAACATTCTGCCACATACAGTGACGTAAAGTGGATTTCTTGGATGACAGCCTGTTATAAGGAAGATTTTTCAGTTTAACACCCTTACCTGGCGGGAATGAAAACTGCTGTTTTAAAGTGGTTTATTATACTCCATGGGTGTAACTGGGCTGGAATGCATTAGTGATGTTACGTGGTTTTATTACAGACTTAATTGTAAAACATTTTTTTAATGAATGATTGAGTGATATAGTGTTTCTAAAGGTTAATAAATTTCTTGACAAAAAATGCACTGGTACTTTGCTAAGAACTGTGGTCTGAGCATCACCATCGAGCAGTGCCAGAATTATCCAAGCTGGCTGTGGCACGGTAAGCCTAATCCCAGCACCTTGGCAGAGGCCCCAGGACCAGGCTTCAGTTACCCTCAGCTGTGTACTATGTTTGAGGCCAGCCTGGGCTACATGAGAACCTATCTTAAAACACCAAACAAACCCAAAAACTGATTAAAAGAAGTTTCAAAACATGAGTTTATTAAGCATTTAGATTCTGGTGAAATTTGAAATGGATTTTGAGGGAGACGATCTCTAAAGTACATGAGGATTGTCTGTGTTGTGACACACATTTGTAAGGATCTGCAGTCATGCAGTTTAAGAACCATGTCACACTGCAGTGTCTGCTGCTGGCCGCAGCAGGTGAGGTGTGCACACTGCTGAGCTTTGGGTCTGTTTGAACGTGGTACATGCCTTTGCTCCAGTTGAACCTTTGAAGTGGATTGAGATGCAGGGTTTCTTCTCAGTCCACCAGCCAGAGCCCATCCTTGTTTTGCTGCCCATTCCTCTGCACTGGTGTGTGTTACGACAACTGTCTAGGCCTACATGGCTTCCCTTTTGTCCTCTGTAGGGGCAGTGCTTTTAGCACAATGAGCTACCCAGAAGTTTAACCTGGTTTTGTGGGTTGGCCTAAGACCATTGGCAGTTCATTTGCCTTATGGTAAAAATGATCCTGAGAGTTCAGTGTCCTAACTCTAATTTAACACTTTCGGTGGTGCTGAGAGTGCAGCCCAGGGCCTCACACATACTAGGCAGATCCTCTCAGGAGCTGTGCCCCAGCCCTTGTCAGGACACCTTGCTTGTATCAGAACATTTCCTAGAAATATTTTGAAACATGCCTGAGTGAACTTGCAATGCTAGCAAAGACGGAGGTAAAGAGGTTGCTGACTTCCTTGTCAGTACTGAGGTGGTCTGGCTCAGCTGTCAAACACAGACACTGGCAGCCTGGAATTTTAGAACCCAGAGGCCAGAGTGTTCTCCTCGCCTCTTTTACTTGTTGAAAGGAAATCAGCATGGCTTGTCGGCAATGTCTACACTTTAAACCAGAACCAAAGCTAAGACAGGAAATTGTCACTAGAAAATGCAAAGTCCCCTTGAGCATGGAACCTTGGAGTAGAGCATAGAGCGACTGTGTAGTAAAGACATTGCAGCTGAGGACCTTGTGAGTAACAAGTGTCCATCCACACGCAGGGTTGTGTGTCAGATTTGGGGGAATGAGCACCAAATCTGGTGGTTTGGGCAGTGAGAGACAACCCACATCTGCCACAGGTGATCAAATGTATGTTTTTAAGGAGAATGGGAGGACAGGAATACTGGGCCACCTGGGCAGCCACTCACACTACCGGAATCTTTCAGCCAGCCCCAGAAAGCACCAGGAGTTTTCCAGTGGCCTCCAGTGGTGCTGCTCTCCAGTTCACCAGCACTGTCTGTCGGCTTGAGTCAGACACAGCACAGGCTAACGCCGTTACCATTGGTGAACCACATTAACCTGTGGGGTTTTCAGACAGTACACAGGCTACGGGGAAAACAAAACACACAGCTGGTGTGTCTCTCTTGCCTTTGTAGCCGTCCCCAGCTTGTGACCTGGGTACCCCCAGCAGCCAGCCCTTCTCCTGGGCTATCATAGCAACACAGGTACAAACCTCGGGGCCTCTGTCCTTGCAGAGCTCCGCATCCTGTCTGCTCTGGCTGCCCAATCCAGCCACTGCCTTTCCTGGTGAGGTGCAGTGGCTTACTAGAGATTTCCCTTTGCCCACTCTAACGAAAACCAAGGGAGAGACCATAGGTGCTCATATTGAGTAACTTAATAGTGTTCTGTATATCAAAACAATAACAAAAGTTATTTAAACCAGTAGTCTTTAAAAAAAAAAAGATAGAAAAAAAATCCTCCCCCAACAATTGGCATTTTGAGACAGGGTCTTACTTTCTTGCTCCGTCTGACCTGGAATTCACTATGTAGCTCAGGCTGGCCCAGAACCTATAGCAGTCTTCCTGCCTCAGCCTTCTGGGTCCTAGAGTTATCCAGGTTTAGTGGCTGTCTTTTAATTTAACAGAACTATGTTGTATTGAGACTTGTCTAAACTGACTAGTGGTGTTGCCCTAGGCTGTTGATGGTGGAATCAGTGTGTGCAGGAGAGATGAGCCGCTCTCCACCAGTAACAGAAACTGGCAGCAGCGGCACAAGAAGGGGGGCAGGGCGGTCGTTGGCTGGCAGCTGCCCTCCTGCAGGCTGCTCTGTCCACAGACACTGTAGAATGATGAGGTTCTGCTCCCCATGGAGGACACCCTCATTTCTCTTCTTGGTGTTGCCTGACTTGCTCAAGAACTAACCTGTTAAGAAAGCTGACCAATTTTGACACATCCTTTGTAGACACTTTGAAAGTACCCCCAAACTGTCTGAGACAGTCCCATTTTTCTTTGCTAAAATGTACTGATTAAACCTCACAATAATCATCAGCCGATGCACAGTTTACTTGGTACATTTCACAGTTGAGTACTCAGTCACTGGTGAGTCTTTGCAGGATCTCTGTTCAGGCCTGTTGAGGAATACGGACTCCTACTTGATTTAGGATGAGATTCTGTTTTTCACTCCCATTGGGTAAATCTATTGGGCCCCTCTTCTGATCTTCAACATTAAAAACTAAAAATGAAAAACAATATTCCAATATTAAGCACTTTGGGAAAACAGCTTGGGCAAGATGTCAGTTTCTAGAATTTTCATAAAGAGAATTCACATCCATTAATACTGTAGTTTAGAATTGTGTTCCCATCAAGAGAGCAAAAGAAACGGTATGTGCAGCTAACAGCGTGCCACGAAACAAAGCTGAAAGCCCTGAAAACGCCACCATTGTTGAGTGGTGAAGTAGTACAGCCCCTGTGCTGTATGACCTTCTCCAAAGGGTAGCAATAACAGCACACACTCCTTCCCAGAGCCACCTGCCTGCAGCTTCTGGTGAATCTGCTACACCGAAGCTCACTCTAAGAGCTGAAGTCTAGGCTTCCATCCTGGGTATTGACTGTACTTTGTCAACCGTCATGTTTAATCCGTGCAGTGTTGAGACTAGAGTTGAAGCTAATGCCTTTTTCACCTTATCTCCCCGGGGCAAGCAAGGTCTTAAGCTGTTCACTTTATCCTTTTGCTCTGCACTTCACTCTGCTGAGAGCCTTGCACAAGATCAGAGTGCTCCAAACACACAGAGTAGAGGACTAAACATCACAGGTTTTCACTGCAGAGCCAAACATCTAGCAGGATACTCAAATGCAGTGCTGCTAACAGAAGACATAATTCAGTGCAGTCAGTATGTATACAAAAGATGGAGATGCCTAGAATTTGCTTAGCATTTCTCCTGCTAATACATTATTCCTATGCCTCAAAAATCATTACCTATATAGTACATTAATATAATTTAAAAATCAAACTGGGGCTTCTTTTTCTAGAAATTTCATGTAACTACCTTGTTGAAACAAGTGACATGCTGGATAAACACTGTAGAATCAGACATCCAGATTGAAGGACTTGTCTCCCAGATTAGTCCAGTACACTTGGAAAAACGATGATCCAAGAGTATTCGAGTGAGATGGGCATGGTGGCACACACCTTTAATCCCAGCACTCACTTGGGAGGCAGAGGCAGAGGCAATCTCCGAGTTGAGGCTAGCCTGGTCTACAGAGTGAATTCCAGTACACCCAGGGCTATACACAGAAACCTTATCTTGAAAAAACGAAACAGTACTTGAGTGATAAATAAGTTATAGACATAAAACAGGCAGGACATTAATTGTGGAGCATGTATGAGCCTAGATGACAAAAAGGACATCAGTTGGACAGACACTATATTTGAACAAATCTGTGTATTAGATAGTATGCTATATCAACATTTCTTCATGTGCACAATTGGACTATGATTACTTAAGAGTTTACATTTGGGGAATATGGAGAGAAGATACATCCTTTTTGCTACTTTTTTTAAGATTTAATAAAGATTTTATTTGTAATTACATGCCTGTGTAGATAGGTGTATATAAATACAGGGCCCTTGGAAGCCAGAGGAAAAAACCCTGGAGCTGGAGTTACAGGTGGTTGTCAGCCACCTTATGTGAATACTGGGAATTGAACTTGGGTCTTTTGAATACTGAGCCATCTCTACAGTATTGAATTTAAAAAAAAAAAAAAAAAAAAAAAAAACCATCAAACATCAAGAATTGCTCACACGGTAATAAAAGAAGGCATCTTTGAGTCCAAAAGTGAGATGGGAGTAATATAATCAGGTAATAATTAAGAAGCAAGCTGGCCAGAGGATTTCTGATGAAGCCTAAAGATCCTGGACTTCTCCCTCCATTTCCAAAGGTGTGAACTAAGCCTGAAACCTTAAATCTCCAGATCCCACATGATGGAAGAAGAAAACTGACTCTTACAAGTTGTCCTTTGACCTCCATACATGCACAAGGACATACATGTGCTTACACAAATAAGTGTGATTTAAAAGGCCAAAAACACTACAAAAAATACCTCAGGTTCTACCCAGGGAGTCAAGCACGTAAAACTGAAATCTAAAGCTCCTGTTCCTGGTTCAAAGATTATCAGGGATAAACTTTAGTGCAAGTGGGACAGCAAGATGGTACAGAGAGCATCTAGCCACGGGACGCTCCACACTTACAATTCAGTGTTTTATGTTATCAAAAGAACTGAAGACTGCTTCAAGGAGTTAGGCACTGTGTAGCTCCTACATTTCACCTGGAAGACTACTCAGGGGGTGGCCTATACTCCCTCACATGCCCCATGGCTAAGGTTCAAGAAAACTAGTGCTCAGAGCTGCAGCATATAAGATGCAAAGAATCTAGGAACTACAGAAAACTGCTGGAATAAAGAATAGATGGCATAAAATCTGCAAATAAAAATGTAAACTGAGTGAATACTGAATATGCTATTTGCAGCCCAGAAAGGCAAAGATAGAAAATACTTTGTAGAGCCAGAGCAGAGTGCTGCTGATCTGTGCTCAAGGAGTCAGAAGCGACAGGAGCCTTGTCAGATACATGCTTCATCAGCTTCTCTAGAGGGCTAGTCACAGCAGAAAACTGGTTCAGAGGTGGTCAACAGAGAGTCTAATGATGGGGCCAAAACCAGGTGTGCTCCGGGGTGCCCTAGCCATCTTGTTGGAAAAGCCCTAAATCACTAAAAGCAAACCCTCTGATTTCTGGGGCATCTCTGCTCTCACCCTGCTCCACTGCCCCACTTACCAGGACTCTAAAGAAAAGTCTCTCCATACATGATGGTATACACTTTTAATTCCAGCACTCAAGAGGCAGAGGCAGATGGATCTCTGTGAGTTTGAGGCTAGCCTGGTCTACACAGTTCCAGGACCACCAAGGCTGTTACACAGAGAAACCCTGTTTCAAAAAACAAAAGGGGGAAAAAAAGTCTCCCTGAACTGACCACTAGGTGTTATTATCAATAATATTAAAGAAAAGAAAATGATGGAAGGTGGCCACTTCCATACACCACCGTTCTTACCATTTATATCTCTGTCGTTCCCTGCAAGGACTGCCTGCTTGTCTCTCTCAGACTCTGCTTCATTTTCATCCATGTTGTATTCATCTCCCTGGTTCCTCCCTGTAAAAACCATTTCATTCTTGACATCATTGGAATACCAGCACCAGTACAGGCTGTTATCAGACCCGTACCTCAGAAAACAGCCCAACTCATGAACCTCTTCCCAGTACTAATGCCATGGAGAGTACTCAGAAACAGGCCCCTTCAACACTGAGTCTAGAAAATTCAACTCTGGTGACTGAACCCTAGCACACAAAAAGGGAGGGGGGGCTTCATCCTAACACAAAAACTGGGGGGAGGAATCCTAAGTTAAGTCATGATTCAGTCAAAAAACTGAGAAAAGAAATGGCAATCAACAAAAGTAAGGAAAAGCAACCACTGTCTGGGGAAATAATAGGTTAACAATGGGAAATGACAGTGCCTTCTCAGAACGACTCCAAGAACGGGAAGGAGTGAGTACCATGAGCCTACATTTCATGTACAGGACTAGACTGTCCACGACCATGTGCCCTGGAAAAAGCACAGAATGCAGACTAGAGATAACAGGAGTCTCCCTGGTATCTGAAATGTGTACATGGGGAGGCACAGGAGACCGTTCTTAAAAGGAATGCCTAGGAGATCTCTGCTCTGCTTTCTCTCTGCTGGAGCAGCAGCACAGAGCATTTATCCTCCAAATGAGATCCCTACTGCTGCACGTGGAAGCAGCTGCAGCACACAGGCCTGGTCGCTCATGTCCACCTTCACCTGTTACACTTCAGGTCCAGTAGTCGGACACTTGAGTGCCACCAGAATGGGGTGTCTCCCTCCCCTCATGAGCACCTTCTTGCTATAGTTATGGGGCAGGGCTCTGAACAGTGACACTCAGCAGGAGGCTGGTAAAATGCACCCTTAACCAGAACAACAGGACACATCATTCCGAAGGAAAGACTGAAAGAATTAGACACATTTCCTCAGGTCTGTTATTTGGTCCACTCAGGAGTGCAGGTGTCATCATGAGTGCTCCTGGCGCCCAGGAATGGCAAGTTTCCACATCTCTAAGGCAACAGAACACACACAGGAGACCACTATTTAGAGAAGGAAGGAAAGGTGCGAGTCACCTGTCAGTTCCTCAGATGCACCAACATCCCTCATTCCTTCTTCAGTCACTCACCAGACACCATCAGTACGTCAACACATAAGCAGGTAGAGACAGACAGGTGGCCTACCTGCCAGGAGGTGACATTTTATCTGCCAAGCACCCGTCTCAAGGTGTCATACATCCTCAGAGTCCCACTGACATTAATAGTTTCTGAAGATTAAAACATTAGGTTTTTGTACTACCCTTCCTGTTTCCCTCTTGAAAATGGACAAGAAACACAAAAAAGAATAAAGGTATCATGAAGGCCATTTGGTGGAATTCAAGGGGATGTGTCCAATGCTGAGAAAATGGAGAAATCCAAGTGCCTGGCAAGAAGCCTCGGAACCCCAGGGCCACCCACCTTCCTCAGCTGCATGCTGCTTCTCCTGCTCATCTTGGATGACAAGCTGGTCCCGGTCAGGGTACTGAGAATCCTCAGGCCTGGCCAACAGGGCAGCTGGCCCTTGTGTCATGTGAGGTTTCCCAGCTCCTCCAAGTGTGCCATCCATGGGGGCCTGTTCTTGGACTGATGCCTTCGGCGGTCCCAGGCCATGCTCCTCACTGACAACCTGAATCTCGTTGGTTTCCTCTGCACAGAACATAGGATTGCAAGAGCATTCTTTGTTTTTGTTGTTTTGTTTTGGTTTTTGTTGTTTTGAGACAGGGTTTCTCTGGGTAGCCCTGGCTGTCTGAGAACTTTGTACACCAGGCTGGCCTTGAACTCAAAGATCCTCCTGTCACTGAGAGCCTTTAGAGTGCTAGGATCAAAGGCATGCGCCACCACACCTGAGACTGGGTGTGGAGCACACACCTTTCATCCTGTCACTCCAGAGGTAGAGACAGGAAGATAAGGAGATCAAAAGCCAGCTGTGGGTCTCAGACCCTTTGGCAAACCTCTATCTCCAAAACTATTTATGATTTATAACAGTAACAAAATTACAGTTATGAAGATATTTTATGGTTGGAGGTCATCACAACATGAACCATATTAAAAGGTCGCAGCATTAGGAATGTTGGGCTACGTAGTCAGTTTGAGGCCAGCCTGGGATACTCTGCCTCAGACAAACACAAGAAAAAAATGGTAACATTAACTACAAAGAATGCCTGCAGCACACTTGTAGTCCCAGGACATGGGAGATGAAGGCAGTAAAGTCAAGTCAAGGTGTTGGCTACATGCTGAGTTTTAGGCCAGCCCGGGCTGCACAAGAACTTATCTCAAAAAAACAAAACAAAAGCAAAAGACAAAGAAGTGTCAGCACTTAATTCCTAGTGTTGCCCGAAGGAATGGCTACTGGGTGAGCTGCACACTTCCGGGTGGCTACAGGGAGCCTGGTCTCTGACCTCCGCCCCAGACCACAGGCTTCTGTGCTGCAGCTCATCTTCAGATGGAGTAACAGAAAAGTTCAGGGCACGGTGGTGCACACCTTTAATCCAAGCACCCAGCAGAGGCCCTTGGATTTCTGTGAGTTCGAGGCCAGCCTGGTGTTCATAGCAAGTTCCAGGACAGCCAGATCTACATAAATAGTCTCTCAAAGCAAAAACAAAACAAAACCCAAGAAACAAACAAAAATCAGAAAATAACATGGATTCAGGTGCCCTGACACTCTGAGGGCAGAGTGCTAGGCTCTCATGGTCATGTGTAGGACAAGCCATGGGAGCCCAGGCACAGCAGCCACCCAGGGCTCAGTCTCTGCCCTTAACTCCCACAATCCTCTGGTACCCTGAGTTAAAGTAATCTCTGTACCTGTACTTAGAGAGCTGCCACAGAACTCAGCCCCAAGCAGACAAGGACAGAGTGTTAGTAAGACAGAGTAGAAGGCTGTGTCCCCTATCCAGGACCCTAGAGAAAGCACCACCAGCCAGCCACACTGCCCATTCTCTGCTGCCTCAAGCCACACTCTGCCCTCTGTGTCTACCACCCGCCCAAACCATACACTGCTGCTTGGATATGGAGGACATAAGCCAATGGCTGCCTCCACTTACCATTCTGCTGGTGTGGTTTCAAACCCCGCACCTCTGAACTGGGAGCTGGTGTCTGGGACTTGTTTCTGGGCACAGCCTCTTTCCCTTGTGGCATCTGTTCCTTTGGTGGGACTACTTCCGAAAGCTTGGGCTGAGGCTTGAGGGCCTGGAATTGAAATAAGCACAGGACTACAAGAGTAGATCATGGGACCCTCATTGCATCCACCAGCAAGTGAACCCCTAAACTCACACACCACCATCTACCCTGTTACATGGCATAGATTGGTAGACCGTGGTTAAGTCCAGGTCCTCCAGAAAATACACTCAAGGTAGAAAATAAGGGAAAATGTAACCATTCCAATAAACCAAGTTACTGACCAACTATCTACAGCACTCAACCTGGTACTTAGGCCATGCCCACCTGCCAGGCACGTGGACATAACATGACAGACATGCCCACACTGTCTGCCTGGCATGGCTGACATCAGACTTGGTCTCCCATCGTATGACATGGAACTTGAGAGAGTCACAAATACATGGAAATTAACACTTCCAGATGACCAAAAAGATGCCCAGTCCCTCTGGTGAGTCAGCAGCTAACTGAGGTGAAGGAAGGGGACTGTGCAACTTCAGCACCTGTCTGCCATCTGTCCCACCTAATGGGGACACTGAGAAGCAGGACATAATCCAAAACACAGGCTCAATACCTACGTCTAGCACCAGAGAATGTATGTCTCCCCTCCTTCACATCTTACGGCGGGTGGTAGACAGCCTATTTAAAACAGACCAATTTACCCAGAATATCCTGTCCCATAGCCAAGTAAAAAATTAGAAGGCATCCTGTGAGGCAAAGCAATCTGGAGACAGGGAGGAACATCAGAACCAGCCACACAGTGATACCTGACTTAGCGGGCCATGGATCTAGAGCAAACGTGGCTGGTGTGCAGAAAGCCCCAGTGAGTTACGTCGACAAGGAGGGAGAGATGGAAACTTTAAGGAAACAAAAAGGGAAAACTGAGACAGAAACGCTGTACGTGAATGAAGTTTTCAGTGGGCTCATGTGGGGACTAGCTATGGCCAAGGGATAATTTCCCAAACAGAAACCAATGGAAGTGAAAAACAGTGAGAACAAAGTCTGAAAACAATGAAACAAAATTCCAAAGACTGTGGGACAACTACAGATAAGATCCCTCCTACTCAGGGTAGGATGGCGGAGACAACTTCTGGATGTCACACATATGCAATGATCAGACCTGGATAAGACAAACATCTAGATAATCAAGACTTAAGAATTCCTCCAAATTCATGTCAAACACCAAACCATAGACTGAGGAACTTTGGGGAACACCAAACAGGATATACTAAATACTAAGAAAGTGTGTCATTTCAAACTACAGGGAAATTAAAATTCTGAGAAGAAGCCAAGAAAAAACATCCACTCACAAGGGACATTCACCAAGACACCACGTTCTAGGTTAAAACTACATCTGTGGCTATGTATTGTGTCGCCCAATAAAATTTACCTGAGGATCAGAGGACAAAGCCAGCCACTATATTAACATAGAAGTCAGGCAATGGTAGCACACACTTTTAATTCTATCACTTGGGAGGCAGGGATCTGTCTGGATCTCTGTGAGTTCAAGGCCACACTGGGAACAGAGCTAGCATGGGAACAGAGCTAGCATGGTATACACGCCTTTAATCCCAGCACTAACCATAGAGGTCTGGAGGTCTGTACAGACAGGAAGTGACAGAGCTGAGCAGTAAGAGGAAGTGATGTAGCTGGGCTGAGAGAGCAAATGAGAGAACAGAACACAAAGGCATATAGGTGTGGGTAGACAGGAAGTAGCTCGCTTTGGAAGTTGCGGAGTTGGTGAGGTGAGGTTAGCTGTGGCTTTTCCTAATTCCCTGATCTCTCTCAGGCTTTAACCCCAATTTCTGGCTCTGAGTTTTTTATTAATAAGACCATTTAGCAATTCATTTACATATATTGTAGTAAATTTAAACTAGGAACCACGTCATGGCTACTCTTCTATTACAGAAGAATCAAACAAGGAATCAGGAGTAGAAAGATAGCTAGAAAATCCCTAAATGGATGGAGATTAAGGCACATGCTTTTAAATAATGTTCAGACTAAAGTAAAAGTCTTAAATTTAATTTTGGTCACACCTTTAATCTCCGAATTTTGGGAGGCAGAGGTAGGTGGATCTCTGTGAGTCAGAGGCCAGCCTAGACTACATAGTGAGTTCCAGGACAGCCAAGGTTATACAGTGAGACCCTGTCTCAAACAAAAACAAAAACAAACAAACAAACAAAATAAATAAATAAATAAAAATATTTTGATCTAAATGAGAACAGTTTGCTGGAATTTATAGGATGCAGTAAAAGCAATGCTTTTTTAAAAAGATATTTTGTAGCATTGGATGCATACATGAGAAGGGAAGATCTGTATCCAAGAATCAAGATTGTACCTTAAGAAGCCATGAAACAAATTAGCAAATTAAATCCAAATTAGAAGAAAACATACATGAATTAGCTCATAAATTAATTAAAATGAAAAAAAATCAGTGAAAAAGAACGCCCATCCTGTGAAAAGATAATGCTCTGAGACCAGAGCGCATGAGAGAATATTACTGTGGGCCCTACCACTGAGCAGGCTGGCCCTGGCCACAGTACTTCACATCTTGGCCTCAACGTCCTCAAACAGCCAAACAGCATCGGCTTCTTCCACAGAGCTGGGATGTTAAAGGTGAGGGCTCTGAGCTTGGGGGCCAGCACACACCATTGGTCTGGGTATCCTGGCACCAGGCTTTGCTCCATTGTACCACAGAGAACCACACTCATGGGGAGAACAGAGACACAGGCCAGCAGAACTAAAGCTGAGTAGAGGAGGCGTACCTCCTGGACACCCAGGCCAGAACAGACCCAAATTACCTGCTGAGGCTGGCCGTTTCTTTCACCCACACCTCTGGAAACTGCTGCTTCATTTCTCCTCCTGGTGACTTCTTCTATCCGTTCCTCACACTGTTCCTTCACCTCTTTCATCTGGTTAATACACTGGCTCCTAGTGAAGGAGGCAAATGGATGGATGTGTGGATGTCCTGAGTGCTCCCTGCTGGACCCCACACCCACAGTCCAGGCAGCAGGAGACAGAACAGCCCTTTCCTACTCCAGACACGATCTGAAATGGGAACTTGCAAGTATTAGATGACAGGGAAGAAACTTGCAGGTAACCACATTCTAGATTTGTTACATTGCTTTAAACACACCACATGTGCGTGCGCGTGCGCATGCGCACACATACACACACACACACACACACACACACTTAAAAAACACTGGCTACTGGTACAAGTGCCTAAAACCCTGTGATTTCCTGGTACTGGGACCATCTTCTTCATCTGTGAGCTCCGTGGGCCAGACTTGTGGTTATGTTGATAAGATGATTCATGGGGAGTGCATGCTGGGCATTTCAGGATAGGGGTTAAAATACTCAGCTACACCTCATACTAGGAAGTGAAGGGGACTGGAGGGTTCAATCATGTGGACAAATGATGTCATCATTCATGCCTACATAACAAACCCAACTACCACCTCTAGACCTGGAGGTTTCATAGCTTCTGGGCTGGTAACAATACAGATGTACCAGAAGGGTTGGGCCCGGACTCCATGGAAGACATAAGCCCCCCATTCCCAGCCCTTGACTTGTAACTACCATTTGTGGCTGTTCACCTGTCACACCCTTTGTAATAAAACCCCAGTAGTGAGTAAAGCTGTCCTCAGTTCTGTGAGCTGTTCTGGGAAATTATCAAGGAGTATATCAGGTATCCCTGAACTGGTAAACCATCCCGTGGGGGATACCAGTTCTTGTGACTGGCCTATAGAGCAGTCTTAGGAGCTTGAGTTCTTCAACCCGTGGGGTGTGGATCGACTCTGCTGGAGGACATCTAGCTCTGAGATGCCCTGGAGGCCGAGCCTTCCACCAGGAATTGAAGAGGATGTCACAAGGGCAGAACAGAGCTGAAACCACTTGCTTAGCAAATGGGGAAGCTAAGAGATGGTCCATTGCCTGCGATAGCCAGAGCTAAGAGACAGTCAAGTTCCCAGAAGACTGCAATGCTCTTTCTGTGCGGCTTCTCCTGAGTTGGAAGCATTTTGGAGCCTAAGACCCCAGCTTGGAGCATATCCTTTGGCAGTTCAAAGCATCATTGAATCACAACATGCCATACACAGAAGGGAACTGGGTGATAACGGGAACCTCAGACAGATGAGAAATAACAAAAACGTCACTGAAAAGCTTCCTACAGTCAGTCAAGCCACAGGCAGTAGACTAGCAAAAAGTGGCTGTAACACAGTGAATAAAGAAACTTAGCTGACTAAGGAGTGAAGAGGGAGGCCATCTTCTACTCCTGAACTTTTACACCTGCAAAGGAGAACCAGCTTAACCTGCCTGGACTGTACTGAAAGAAGCAGGGAGGGCCTCCCTCCAACTCTCAGCCATGCAAAAAATATCCACACTTCCACATTTCAGCTCAAAAGCAGCAGGGAAATGAGCAGACCCCTCAGTGTGAAGCTCAGACCCCGAGACACAATGTAGACTGGGTCAGTGCCACTTCTGGGAGGCCCCAGGCTGGCTCTTTCATACAGGTGTGTTGTGGAATAATCTTTTTCTACGCTGTGAAGATTGTTTTAATAAAAAGCTGAAGGCCAATAGCTAGGCAAGATTTGGGGGGCAAGGTCAATGCTGGGAAGAAGAAGAAGGGCAGAGATGCAGAGAGTCACCAGCTAGGTAGGAAGTAGGAAAGCATCCTAGGCTGTACAGAGTAGAGGTAATAAAGCCACGAGGCTGAAAGCAAATGAATAGAAATGGGTTAATTTAAGCTATTATTAACTAGAGCTAGCTAGAAACAAGCCTAAGCGATCGGTCAAGCTTTGTAATTAATAAGAAGTCTGCGTATTGTGATTTGGGAGCTGGCAGGCGAGACGGAGAAAGTCTGTCTACACATGTACACTAAGCGGACACTCGGGATTGACTATAGAGGCACACAACTCTAGGCCACTAATGACAGGGCTGGGAGGGCTTAAGTGGACCTGTAAGCTTCACTTGCACAAGGACACATAATTTCCTGGAATGTTGAGGGTGGCTGTTCACTTAAAATAACAAGTCACATGTTTTTACTTCAGTAAACAAGGTTGGTTGCCCCAATGCACAGGATGTGCTGATCACAGTTAGGCCAAGAGGTACATCAGGATGTATGCTTGCCCAGACTAAACAAAGGTGGGAAGTACTGAAGCCTTGTGGATTTTGCCTTTATGAGCATCTGACTAACCTAATTCAGCAACATTCTCTGGGAATCCCAGGTGTGGACCTGGCCAATGTCCATCTTCCTGGCCAGTATTTAATAAAGCTTGCTTTAACTAGACAACTGTGGATTTGGTCAAGACCTCTCAATTCCTTAATGTACAATTTTATACACATTATAAATTTGCTAACAAGGTGTTTATATCTTTTCTCAGATTCTCAAACACACAGATCTCTAATTCAAAGAAATTTAAGGACAGCTATCTCTTTCTAGCTTCCAACAGTCTCTAGCCATTACTTCCGGGAACCTCCTGCATCTGCAGCAGGAGTCCTAAAGCACAGCCAGCGAGACAGACACAGTCAGCCAGAGAGACCTACCATCAAGGCTGCTCACCTCTTAGAAACGTGTGTCTCCATGCACACACAACCCAGGGCAGCACCACAGCCACTGCCTGCGCTAGGACCGATGCGTCTCCCTTTGGCCCATAGCTAACTTCCGAAAGGTTGAAATCTTGGGTCAGTACTTACCAAGTAAGGCCACTGATTTGGAGGAAATATTGGCTTCAGGGAGCTTTTGAAGGCTGTTAAGTCTAAGGCATTTCACACTTGTCTGTGTGTAATGTTTTGATTTCACTAGCTCAGTTTCCAGGCTTACTGTGAATGTGTGGAACCAGGCACAGCTTCATTGTGGGAGCTGTCTTGGGCATGGTGGGACATTTGGAAGTGTCTTGGTCTCTACTCAATGGATTCCAATAACACTCCCCTTCAAGTCAGAGCAAAACATCTCTAGGCACTGCCCAGGCTCTGAAGCAACAGGCATGTGGTCAGCATAGTTTCACAGTCCAACCATGTCTCCTCGTGCTGAGTGTCTGCTCATGTCCTCTGCAGTTATGCAGTCACAACAATGTAACAGTCATGTGATACATGACGATGTTTTGGCTCATAAAAAACCACATAGGACAAGTGAGATTGTAGCCATCTCAGTGCAAGGCCACCCCAGTTTCACACAGAGCCAATGCCTACTGATGCAGTGCCCAGCACCTACCCCACCTACTGATGCAGTGCCCAGCACCTCCCCTGCTACTGATGCAGTGCCCAGCACCTACCCCGCCTACTGATGCAGTACCCAGCACCTACCCTGCCTACTGATGCAGGGCCCAGCACCTACCCCACCTACTGATGCAGTGCTCAGCCCCTACCCTGCCTACTGATGCAGTGCTCAGCACCTACCCTGCATAGTGATGCAGTGCTCAGCCCCTATCCTGCCTACTGATACAGTGCTCGGCCTCTACCCTGCCTACTGATGCAGTGCTCAGCCCCTATCCTGCCTACTGATACAGTGCTCAGCCTCTACCCTACCTACTGATGCAGTGCTCAGCACGCATCCTGCCTAGCGATGCAGGGTAGTGATCCTACCCTGTTATTAAGCAACACATTAATGTGCTCCAGACATCATGCTTTTTGCAGGTTTGGGTTTTGAAGTAATCAGGAAATCAGGTAAGTCACTGGTATTTCAAAAGAACATGGGTATTCTATGAGGCTGATATGTGTGAGACAACTATTTATTCTCAGCTGCTAGGGACTACACACCCAGTTTAACTCTTAGGAAGCAATTAGGAAGTACTGTGTAGTGACCCCAGCACTTGGGTGAGAGATCATGAGTTCCAGGCCAGTCTGAGCTATACAAATTTGAGGCTAGCCTGGGTTACACAGGAAGACCCATTTCAAAATAAAACAAGAAAGAATGCAAGGAATTTGGCAGTGTACATCTAGTGACAAGCTAAATCTATGCTGAGTGTCTTGTGGAAAGAAAAAATCCCAAATATCTTTTAAATGATGAAACACTTTGAAGCTATATGAATTTCGTATGTATAAGGCAAGTAGGTGAAAAAATATTAGTGTGGTGTCTGAGGTCATGCATATGACTTGAGCATGGGCTGAGAAGTCACTGCAGGTGAAAGGTCAACTGGAGTTACTGATGCTTGTGAGCTGCCATGTGGGTGCTGGGAACTGAACCCAGGTTCTCTGGTAGAGCAGCCAGTGCTCCTAACCACTGAGCCACCTCTCCAGTTCCACACCATCATGATGTTTTGTAAGTGTTCATATTACCAAGGTAAGTGGTACGACTGTGCTTTATATTATTAAGTTTATGACACATAAATGTTATGGTACTGTGACAATTCATTTCCTGCTGAGCACGGCTTGTGTGCGTGTGTGTACACATACACACCCAAGTGCAGATGCGTGCATGTACACAAACACACCTTCCTTCCTTACTCTGCATAATGAACTCTGCTGGCTGATACTTACCAAATAGAATGCTGTTTTATAAAGGACATGCATCCCAGGGGTCATGAGTCCCTTCTCACATGCTACATATGACAAAGAACCAGCTCTGTGACAGGCAGAGTGAGCAGGCTGGACTCTGTCCTTGGCCTTTGATGCCCAGAACCCAGACCCTCCTCCCCAGAGGGTGGGGCTTATCCAGAGCCATACTCACAGGTCATAGGAGAACTTCTTCTCCAGGCTAGTCTGGTTCTTCTGGAACTGGAAGATGTCCTGCTGCAGCCTGCCGTAACTCCTTTGCAGAGCCTTCAACTGGTCTAAGCCAAAAGGACAAATCACTTCACTGGTCTCTGTGTGGCTGTCGTAACACTCAGACACACAGGACACAACAGAACCACACTCAGCACAACCAGTGCAGAAGGAAGCAGGAAGGAAGCGAGCAGCCCCTCCCCCGCCATCACAGCACCTACCACCAAACTCTCCCACTGAAACCTGCACCGTCATCCTATTCAAAATGTCTATTAAAACTTTTAATTATTAGATTTTATTTATTTCTGTGTGCACCACTGCACATGTGTGGAGGTCGAAGGTCAACTTGTGGGTGTCAGTTCTCTCCTGGCACTATGTGGGTCGTGGGATCGAACTCAGATCATCAGGCTTGGCCGCAGGCGCCTTTCCTGCTGCGCCATCTCGCCAGCCCTCGCTGTGCTTTATATACACAGCTTGACGATAACTTTACACGAAGTTTTCAATAATTTCCTGCATTCTGGCTGAGGTCAGATGTGGGATTTTCCACGTTGGTGCTCAGAGTCTTAGATTAAGAATGCTCGGAACATTCTGCCTGAGGCCAACCCAGGGCCCAGCTGCCAATCCTGCGAAACTCAACAACTTGGAGGTGATGGTGAGATTGCCCTACTAAACAACCTGCTCAGCTGAGATCCATTCGGGAGAGGATTCAGAATCCTACAGTCTGCAGTCTGAGGAAAGAAGATCAGCTGAGGAGTTGACAAACGAGCAAAATGTGACCTGAGAACACAAAAGAAGGCGGCGCCCAGCCACCGAACCAGATCACCAGAATCATAAGCCTACTCTACACTGACTGGGAACAGGTAAGTCCCCACCTCCAGACCGGCATATCAGGTCTCTAGCCCCTAGGCCCCACCCAGGGACCAGACAGCTACCTTTCCCTGCTCCCCCACCAAAACAAACAAACAAAAAAAAACAAAAAAAAAAAAAACAAAACAACAACCTCTATGAACCTAACAACCACCGGAACCATAAGCACACCCTGCAACAATTAGGAACAACTGCTCCCTGAGACAGAACCCACTAACACAGATTGGACTAAGCTGCTCCCGAAGAAACAGAGCCCAACAGCACCGATTTAACCAAGAACTCCTAGTGGACCAAGACTAACAATCAGAACAAGAGAAGCACCATCAGACACAGACACCGCCTGCACCGAGTGGAGGAAGAGATGAGTAGATGCCAGTGCAAAAATACAGGCAACAACATAAAGACCCATATGACAACATCAGAACCTAGTGATTCCACACCAGCAAGACCTGAACATACCAAGGCAGAAGAAGCAGAAGAAATCAATCCTAAAAATGACTTTAAGAAGATGATAGAGACCCTTAAAGAGGAAATGAAAAACTCCGTTAAAGAGGAAATAAAAAATTCCCTTAAAGAAATGGAAGAAAACACAAACAAAAAATTGGAAGAAATCAAAGAAAGGCAAAAAAAAAAAAAAGTAATTAAACAGACGAAGGAAACAGTTCAAGATTTGAAAACTGAAATTGATGAGACAATAAAGAAGACACAAACTGAGGGAATGCTGGAAATAAAAATCCTGACTAAATGAACAGGAACTACAGAAGCAAGCATAACCAACTGAACTCAAGAGATGGAACAGAGAATCTTTGACACTGAAGACACAATAGAGAAAATAGATTCGTCAGTCAAAGAAAACACTAAAGACAAAAAAGTTGTAACAAAAAACGTCCAAGAAATTTGGGACACCATGAAAAGACCAAACCTAAGAATAATAGGGATAGAAGAAGGAGAAGAATACCAACTCAAAGGCACAGAAAATATACTCAACAAAATCATAGAAGGAAACTTTCCTAACCTAAAGAAAGAAATACTTATGAAGACACAAGAAGCTTACAGAACACCGAATAGGCTGGATCCAAAAAAAAGTCCCCTTGCCACATAATAATCAAAACACTAAACATACAGAGCAAAGAAAAACTATTAAGAGCTGTAAAGGAAATAGACCAAGTAACATATAAAGGCAAACCCATCAGAATAACACCAGACTTCTCAATAGAGACTATGAGAGCTAAAAGGTCCTGGACAAATGTTATGCAGACACTAAGAGACCACGGATGCCAACCCAGACTATTATACCCAGCAAAACTCTCAATCACCATAGACGGAGTAAACAAAATATTCCATGATAAAACCAGATTTAAACAATACCTATCCACAAATCCACCTCTACAGAAAGCACTAGAAGGAAAAATCCAACCTAAAGAAGCTAAACACACCCACGAAAACTCATGCAATAGATAATCCCACACCAACAAATACCAAAGAAGGAAAACGCAACACTACCACAAAAAAATAACAGGAATTAACAATCACAGGTCATTAATATCCATCAATATCAATGGTCTCAACTCACCTATAAAAAGACACAGAATAACAGAATGGATAAGAAAACAGGATCCATCCATCTGCTGCATACAAGAAACACACCTTAACTTCAAAGACAGACACTACCTCAGAGTAAAGGGCTGGGAAAAGGCTTTCTAATCAAATGGACCTAAGAAGCAAGCTGGTGTAGCTATCCTAATACCTAATAAAATAGACTTCAAACTAAAATCAATTGAAAGAGATCAGGATGGACATTACATATTTATCACAGGAGAAATCCACCAAGATGAAGTCTCGATTCTGAACGTTTATGCCCCAAATACAAAGGCACCCACATTCATAAAAGAAACATTACTAAAGCTCAAATAGCACATCAAACCCCACACATTAGTAGTGGGAGATTTCAACACACCACTCTCACCAAAAGACAGATCTTCCAGACTAACCTCCTGTATCTTATCGGACCACCATGCCTTAAAGTTAGATTTCAACAACAACAAAAATTATAGAAAGCCTACAATCTCATGGAAACTGAATAATGCCCACCTGAAACACCAATGGGTCAAGGAAGAAATAAAGAAAGAAATTAAAGATTTCCTAGAATTCAATGAAAATGAAAGTATAACATACCCAAACATACGGGACACTATGAAAGCAGTGCTAAGAGGAAAATTCATAGCTCTAAATGTACACATAAAGAAGATGGAGAAATCTCATAACAATGAATTAATAGCACAACTGAAAGTTCTAGAACAAAAAGAGACAAACTCACCCAGGAGAAACAGACACCAGGAAATAATCAAATTGAGGGCTGAAATCAATGAAATAGAAACCAAGAGAACAATACAAATAATCAATGAAACAAAAAGTTGGTTCTTTGAAAAAAATCAACAAGATAGACAAACCCCTAGCCAAATTAACCAAAAGGCCAAGAGAGAGAGCACCCAAATTAACAAAATCAGAAATGAAAAGGGAGACATAACAACAGACAATGAGGAAATCCAGAGAATCATCAGGTCACACTTCAAAAACCTGTACTCCACAAAATTGGAAAATCTGGAAGAAATGAGTAATTTTCTGGATAGATACCACATACCAGAGTTAAATCAAGACCAGATAAACTATTTAAATAGACCAATAACCCCAAAGGAAATAGAACCGGTTATTAAAAATAGTCTCCCAAGCAAAAAAAGCCCAGGACCAGATGGATTCAGTGCAGAATTCTACCAGATTTCAATGAAGAATTAATTCCAATACTCTTCAAATTATTCCACACAATAGAAACAGAAGGAACATTACCAAACTCTTTTTATGAGGCTACAATTACCCTGATACCCAAACCACACAAAGATGCAACAAAGAAAGAGAATTACAGACCAATCTCCCTCATGAACATTGATGCAAAAATATTCAACAAAATATTGGCAAACCGAATCCAAGAACGAATCAAAAAAAATATCCACCATGACCAAGTAGGCTTCATCCCAGGGATGCAAGGATAGTTCAACATATGAAAATCTGTCAATGTAATACACCATATAAACAAACTGAAAGAAAAAAACCACATGATCATCTCATTAGATGCTGAAAAAGCCTTTGACAAAATCCAACACCCTTCATGATAAAAGTCTTAGAGAGATCAGGAATACAAGGAACATTCCTAAACATAATTAAGGCAATTTACAGCAAGCCAACAGCCACCATCAAATTAAATGGAGAGAAACTCAAAGAGATTCCACTAAAATCAGGAACAAGACAAGGCTGTCCACTCTCCCCATATTTATTCAGTATAGTACTTGAAGTTCTAGCTAGAGCAATAAGACAACAAAAGGAGATCAAAGGGATACAAATTGGAAAGGAAGAAGTGAAACTTTCGCTATTTGCAGATGATATGATAGTATACATAAGTGACCCAAAAAATTCTACCAGGGAACTCCTACAGCTGATAAATTCCTTCAGTAAAGTGGCAGGATACAAGATCAACTCAAAAAAATCAGTAGCCCTCCTATACACAAATGATAAAAGGGCTGAGAAAGAAGTCAGAGAAACATCACCCTTTACAATACCCACAAATAATATAAAATACCTTGGGATAACACTAACTAAACAAGTGAAGGACCTGTTTTATAAGAACTTTAAATCTCTAAAGAAAGAAATTGAAGAAGATATCAGAAAATGAAAGGATCTCCCATGCTCATGAATAGGTAGGATTAACATAGTAAAAATGGCAATCTTACCAAAAGCAATCTACAGATTCGATGCAATCCCCATCAAAATTCCAATACAATTCTTCACAGACTTGGAAAGAAAAATACTCAGCTTCATATGGAAAAACAAAAGACCCAGGATAGCTAAAAGAATCCTGTATAATAAAGCAACCTCTGGAGGTATCACCATCCCTGACCTCAAGCTCTACTATAGAGCTACAGTAATAAAAACAGCTTGGTACTGGTATAAAAACTGACATACAGACCAATGGAATTGAATTGAAGACCCTGACATTAATCCACACACATATGAACACCTGATTTTTGACAAAGAAGCCAAAACTATACAATGGAAAAAAGAAAGTATCTTCAACAAATGGTGCTGGCATAACTGAATGTTAATATGTAAAAGATTGCAAATAGATCCATATCTGTCACCATGCACAAAACTCAAGTCCAAGTGGATCAAAGACTTCAATATAAATCCAATTACACTAAACTTCATAGAAGAGAAAGTAGGAAGTACTCTTGAACGCATTGGCACAGGAGATCACTTCCTAGATATAACACCAGCAGTACAGACACTGAGAGCAACAATTAATAAATGGGACCTCTTGAAACTGAGAAGCTTTTGTAGGGCAAAAGACACGGTCAATAAGACAAAAAGACAGCCAACAGAATGGGAAAAGACCTTCACCAACCCCACATCTGACAGAGGACTGATCTCCAAAGTATATAAAGAACTCAAGAAACTAGACATCAAAATACCGAACAATCCAATTTAAAAATGGGCTAAAGAGCTAAACAGAGAATTCTCAAAAGAAGAATCACAAGTGGCTGAAAGACATTTAAAGAAATGCTCAACATCCTTAATCAGAGAAATGCAAATCAAAACGACGCTGAGATACCACCTTACACCTGTCAGAATGGCTATGATCAAAAACACTAATGACAGTCTATGTTGGAGAGGATGAGAAGCAAAGGGAACACTCCTCCACTGTTGGTAGGGATGCAAACTTGTACAACCACTGTGAAAATCATTAGGGTAGTTTCTCAGAAAATTGGAAATCGATCTACCTCAAGACCCAGCCATACCACTCTTGGGCATATCCCCAAGGAATGCTCAATCATACCACAAGGATACATGCTCAACTATGTTCATAGCAGCATTATTCGTAATAGCCAGAACCTGGAAACAACCTAGATGCCCATCAACTGAAGAATGGATTAAGAAAATGTGGTACATATACACAATGGAGTACTACTCAGCAGAGAAAAACAATGACAGCATGAAATTTGCAGGCAAATGAATGGAACTAGAAAATATCATCCTGAGTGAGGTAACCTAGACTCAGAAGGACAAACATGGTATGTACTCAGTCATAAGTGGATTCTAGATATAAAGCAAAGGACAATCAGACTGCACCCACAGAACCAGGGAGGCTACCTAGCAGGGGGGACCCTAGGATGACTGTGGCTTATAATAAGTTTTGCTTTTACTCAATTACTGGGCAAGCCTCAATGAAACATTTCACTATTAGGATAAGAATTTATACTGTATCAAGCTGATAATAGAAAAATAAATAAGTAAATAAAAATGAAAAAAAAAAGAAATGAAAGAAGGAAAAAAAATGCTCATCCAGCTGGGCAATGGTGGCGCACGCCTTTAACCCCAGCACTCGGGAGGCAGAAGCAGATGGATCTCTGTGGGTTGAAGGCCAGCCTGGTCTACAGAGCGAGCGAGATCCAGGACAGGCACCAAAACTACACAGAGAAACCCTGTCTCGGGGGGGAAAAAAAAAGAATGCTCATCCAATTTCATTACTTATTTGGTGGTGGGATTGAACCTAAGGTCCTGCAAACACTAGGCAAGTGCCCCATACTCAGCACGCCCCTCCTAGTATTTCTTAAAGATTCATAAATCAAAGGGCTGAATTATGTCCATCATAACTCGCAATGTCACAGTAATGTTTTATAAGGACAGGTAAGTAAGAATACATTAAGGATGGCTCAATTACTCCTAATACAGGATTAGAGTGACAGAGCCACCTGAGGCCATTGTGAGGCGTCGGGCCAGAGCCAGGCTGGCTTTTCCTTGAGGCAGCTGCTGGGCTAACGGGAGGGGGCTTACCTTGCAGGTCTCTGATGAGCTTTTCGCCTGTGGTGATGTTACTCACTAAAACCGCCTGCAAGGAAGACAAAAATGGAATCAGACAGCTTACCTGTGCAACTCAGCCTTCAGAGCAGGTGTCAAAGGAAGAAGGCAGCACCCAGCCAGCAGCAGCCCAGCCAGCCATCAGGGAGCAATGCTCTGCTCCACGGCACGTCCATCCACAGTGAAGGGGTATACCTGCTTACACATCTGCTTTCCAGCCACCCCAGGAGTAATCAAATGGATGCCCCAATTCCAGTTCCCAGACACCCTTCCCTGCCAGCGTAGCTTCTTCCTCTCCCTGCCTGCAGACTCCCAGCAGCTCCTGGCCCTGACGTGATGTGGTAGGAAGGAGGCAACTATGGTTGATATACTGTGGACCCTAATAAACTTATCTGGAGTCAGAGACCAGAACAGCCACTAGACAGAAGTAGAGGCCAGAAAATGGTGGCGCACACCTTTAATCCTATCACTTGGGAGACAGAGATCCATCCGGATCTCTGTGAGTTCAAGGCCACACTGGAAACAGCCAGGCATGGGGACTCATGCCTTTAATCCCAGGAAGTGATGGCAGGAAGCAAAAAGGTATATAAGGCATGAGGACCAGGAACTAGAGGCTTTTTAAGCTTTTAGGCTTTTAGCAGCAGTTCAGCAGAGATCCATTCCAGTGAGGACTCAGAGGCTTCCAGTCTGAGGAAACAGGATTGGCTGAGGAGTTGGCCAGGTGAGGTTGGCTGTGGCTTGTTTTGTCTCTCTGATCTCTCAGCTATCACCCCAATGTCTGCCTCTGGATTTTTTATGAATAAGACCGTCTTTAAAATTCGTGTTACAGGCAACAGGGAACCCTGACACAATAAGGAGGTGGGAGAGATGTAATGCTGAGTGAGAAGTCAACCACCTGGTCAGCACATGCAGGACTCTGGGTCAGACAATGTTGTCTACACCTCATGTGCAGTTACTAACTGGCCCTTTGTAAGAGCTGCAGGAGCTGGATTACAGCTGTCATCCCAAGGCCAGAGTCGGGCACATAGGCCTAGACACAGTTTGTTCAAGTGGCTCACTATCAAAAATGCTGAAGAGACCTACAAATGCTAGACACACTCCAGAGAGCAAGCTCTTAGCAGCTGCCCTGCTAGAGGAACCTGAGCCCTGCACCTAGGAACCTGAGCAAGACAAGTTTCATGGACTGCACCCAGGATACTTAATTGTAGGCGGTAGCTTGACAGGAGTAAGGAGACCCTAAGACACACTAATGTGTTTCTGAATGTTTATTCTGTTTATTCTGTAAACTGGCAAGAGCCGTGTCCTGAGAGAGTAAGATCTGTCTCAGAATGGGTGGACATCATCCAGTGCGTTGGTGCTGGGGAGAACAGGACAGGACAAAGAAGGAGTTCCACTGGCCCCCTTGGATATGAGACATGGGGCATGCTCCTGAGTCACAGCTGTGAGCAGAGCTCCAGACTCTCTGGTCTCAGAACTCCAGCCAGGGCTGCCGATAGCAGCTGTCATCCCTGGCTCTAGGGCTGTCAGACATGGGAGTGAACTACTCTCCCAGTATCCCGTTTCCCAGGATCTGCAGTCCCAGCCTCCACAATCCCATGAGGCGATTCCCCTGACAAGTCCTCTCACATGTAATCGTCAGTCTCCATAGAGAACCCAATGCTAAAAACAAGTAGACACATGAGAGAGGGGAGAGAAACACTAAACACTAGAACACATCACACAGGATGAGTGTGCAGCACACAGGCAAGGGCCACGTACACACACAGGATGAGTGTGGTGGCAACATGAACGTTTCTTACTATATCATCTCCAACAAACTAATACTCCACTTATCAACATGCTGAAAACAGGCATTTTTCATCCATTCTTGATGCCAAATTTGCCAGTGCCTCCCTCCACCCCCTCTCGTGTCCTCCGGAACCTCCTCTAACATCACCTTTACATCTCCTGAGCCCAGTCAGAGGAAAGGTCACAAGAGGCCCAGACTCCTGAGCAACATTCAGGACACGGGGATGTGTGCCGGGAGATGAACACAGGGATGGATGTGTGCCGGGAGATGAAATCCAGCCAAGCCCTGTGTTTGCTTTGGGAGTAATGTGAGCAATGGTAGAGAAGTCCCCAGAATGGTATTGGTAAAATTCCTCTACCTGGGATTGTTTCTTTTACACAGGATGGAGGGTGGAGAATGAGGACCCACTCTAGGAACAGGACTTCCCCAGCTCAAAATTCCTGCTGCTCTGGACAAAAGAGCAAGCATCTGGTAAACTGCACCAATGAATCCGTCCCAGATCCCACAATCGCTCTCTGAATATACATGCAAAAGAATTCAGAAAGGATCCGCAGGCCTTACCTGCCCACCCACATTCACTGCAGCGAGTCTCACGGCCAAAAGGTGATCCCAGAACCCATGAGAACAGACAGAAATGTGGTACACTGCACAGCCTTTAGAAGGACACACCAACACATGTGCAACATGGATGAACCCCTAAGATTTGGGGCTAGTGAAAGAACACGCCAGTCACAAAAGGAAATGTTTTCGTTTTTGTTTTTTCGAGACAGGGTTTCTCTATGTAGCCCTGGCTGTCCTAGAACTCACTCTGTAGTCCAGGCTGGTCTCGCACTCACAGAGATCCACCTGCCTCTGCCCCCTGAGTGCTGGGGTTAAAGGGGTGTGCCACCACCCAGCTATAAAAGGAAAATGTTGACTGGACTCCACTCACATGAGAAACCTCATGTAGTAAAACCCCAGGACAGCCAAGGAAGGCAGTCTCCATCACCGAGGGGACAGCCCAGGAAGGCAGTCTCCATCACCGAGGGGACAGCTCAGAAAGGCAGTCTCCATCACCGAGGGGACAGCCCAGGAAGGCAGTCTCCATCGCTGAGGGGACAGCCCAGGAAGGCAGTCTCCATTGCTGAGGGGACAGCCCAGGAAGGCAGTCTCCATCACCGAGGGGACAGCCCAGGAAGGCAGTCTCCTCTGCTGAGGGGACAGCCCAGGAAGGCAGTCTCCTCTGCTGAGGGGACAGCCCAGGAAGGCAGTCTCCTCTGCTGAGGGGACAGCCCAGGAAGGCAGTCTCCATCACCGAGGGGACAGCCCAGGAAGGCAGTCTCCATTACCGAGGGGACAGCCCAGGAAGGCAGTCTCCATCGCTGAGAGGGTAGGGAGGATGGGTGTGCAGCAAATGCAGTCTCTGTGACACAGGTCCCTCACTGAGTTCACCCTTAGCTGCCACCTTGCCTCTGAAGATCTGGAAACTGCTGTAGTCAGAAGCTTCCAAAGGCATTTCTGCTTCCTCACAGCTTTTATCCTGCCAAAGAAAATGTCTTCTCACCTTCCTTCCTTACTTATGAACGAAAGACCATGGCCTCCTAAGAAGATGAAAATGGAGCCATAAAATATGTCCAAGGTTTCTGTATATAATTTTAAACTTATAGAAAGGGGCTGGAGAGATGGCTCAAAAGGTAAAGAGCACTGGCTGCTCTCCCAGAGGACCAGGGTTCGATTCCCAGCACCCACAGGGCAGCTCACACCTGTCTGCAACTCCAAGATCTGACACCCTCACACAGACAGGCACAACACCAATGCACAGAAAATAAAAATGAATAAATTATTTAAAAAACATTTATTATTTAAAAAAAAGAAAGAAAGAAAAGAAAATGCTGAATTGTTTTCAAGAAGATTGAAAATGCTTCCTAAACCGAGCAGCACTAATCCCAGCACTCGGGAGGCAGAGCCAGGAGGATCTCTGTGAGTTCTAGGCCAGCCTGAGCTACAGAGTGAGATCCAAGATAGGTACCAAAGATACACAGAGAAATCTTGTCTGGGGGGTGGGGGGGTGAAAATGCTTCCTAGCTTGTTTGTTTGGGGAGAGTGTATTTATAAGGAAGAGAAAAACTGCATTCAACACTTTTTAAAATTCTTTCTTTATACATTGTACTAGTATCATGGAACCGTAGGAATGGTGGGCATTTGTGTGACGTTCATACAACCACATAATGTACTTTGGCTATATTTGTCCTGCAATTATTTTTAAATAACATAATACACTCAGCTCTGAACAATTAATTCTTCCTCGTATTTTGGTTCTGAGTGATTCTGGGGTATCCTCTGTGCAGTGTCACCAGAATTAACTAGAAACTAAACTGTTAGTTATCGCACATACAAATTTATCCCAGCCATGCTGGTCTGGAAACAAATTGTTTTTGATTTGATTCTTGGAACACTAGCTCAGTGTTTCATAGCAAGTTCTCAAACAGGAACAAGATGGAGGGCTTTGAAGCATGAGGCTCAGAGAAGGAGGACAGATAAAAAGGACACTGTACAGATCTAGAGTGAGCAAGACACAGACGCATAAAGTTGACGAGAGACTTCAGGGCTGGAGAGAGAAATAAGTGAACAGCAACGGTGACAGCACTGTCGGATACATTAAAATTTATCTACTTTATAGGTGTTTTGCCTGCACACAAATATGTGCACATAGTGCTCAGAGAGGTCAGAAGAGGGTACGGATCCCTGGAACTGGAGTTACGGACAGTTGTGAGCAGATGTGTGGGTGCTAGGAACCGAACCCATGTCCTCTGTAAGAGCAGCCAGTGCTCTTAACCGTTCCAAACTGCTGAGTGGTCTCTCACCCAGACATTTTAAGAGTTCAACAAATGCTTGTGCCAGGGACAGCACAGAGCCTGAGGGAGGAAGAGCAGGAAGCTGAGCAGCAAGCAGTAGACACTCTCAGTGACCACATCCTGCTGAAACTTATACTCACCCCCAAACATTCTGCCTCAATCACAGCCCCCTAAACACTGAATGCGTGTTCCCACAGAAACAGAACACTGTGGTGGGACAGCGGTCAGTGCTGACAATGTCGGTGATTAAGCCAATTCACAGAAGGTGAGCAGTGGCTGGAGAGTTTGCACAGAGGAATTGCTAGGTGACTATGCCTGTAAAGATTGCTGTTACCTGTCACTTAAGGAAGAGGATGCAGTCTGAGCACCCTTGGGAGATTTCACTGGGTGTCAACATCTTAAACAGGTACCTAACAAACTAGACTGTAAACAGGTCAGTGCTTGATGTGGCCTCCCGCTACAATCAAGAGTCTTAACACACACAAGGTTTGAGGCTGCTGCTGGCCCCACATGGCATGCTGTTTACAGCAAGCCTCTGCTAGAGGCAGAGTAATTTCAAACTGACTATGGAGCATAACAAGTACAAAGCCTGGTGCTTCCTATGGGGTTTTATGACCTGTATGAGCTGCATGTGTTTCTTACAGAGTCAGCAGAGGGTGTGCTGGGGTACCAGCTCCTCGCAAACATGCAAGGAGAATGTGCTAGAACAGCTTTGAGGCAGTTGGAATTTTCTGCCCCATATGGTCTTACGGACGGCGGTTATCTCGGCCCTTCATGGAGGGAAGCAGCCACAGACCACTGTGTGTGCAGAGATAGTCTGCTGACAGAGCTGAGGCCTGATGTGAGGCACATGGTGTCAATGAACCCATTCTGCCCATGTTTTCCTGTTTACATTTCCCACAACACACACACACACACACACACACACACACACACACACACCTGTGCCACATTTATAAAAATTAAATCCGAAAGTAGGATGTTATGGTATATGACTTTAATCCCAGAATGTGAAGCAGAGGCAGGCAGATCTCTGTGAGTTCAAGACCAGCCTGGTCTACAGAGGTCCAGGGCTACACAGTGAGATCCTGACTCAAAAACAAACAAACAAAAATGAAATCTGAATAGTATAAAAGTTTAACATTTTAACTGTAAGGCTTCTAAAAAAGCAAATTAGAAGATGCCAAGATCAATTTTGTTTTCTTAAATTCTGAGCAAGTTCAAGAAGGACTTTTTCGGACAGATTTTGAATGAGCATGTGGCTGCCTAGCTTATGTGAGGCCCTGGGCTCGTCCCCAGCATGGCAGAGCAACTCCTGTGTCCCATTTCACATTTGTAATCACACTTGCCAAAGCACTCTTGAGGCTCCTTAGTGGAATAAGAGAGAAACAAGACAACAAGCAAAACGTCCACCAACAGAGGGAAGTAGAAATCGTGGCCTGTTCTTCAGCGGGCAGTGACGCAGCCATAAAGAGGAAGGAAGCACAGGCGCAACACGGGAGCCCTTGGCCACCCTGGGCCGTGGAGGGTGCTCTGGGGTGTGTGTGCATTGCAGGCCCCATGTGTAGGATCCTGCCCTCACTCCTCGGGGTCTCACGGCATCAAAGGGGGCTGGCGACGACGTAAGCGCAGCGTGGCCACGCAATCTGCGCCTTAAAAAAGCAGACGCGGGGCCGGGCGGTGGTGGCGCACGCCTTTAATCCCAGCACTCGGGAGGCAGAGCCAGGCGGATCTCTGTGAGTTCGAGGCCAGCCTGGGCTACCAAGTGAGTTCCAGGACAGGCGCAAAGCTACACAGAGAAACCCTGTCTCGAAAAACCAAAAAAAAAAAAAAAAAAAAAGCAGACGCGGACGCCACCCTCTCTCTGTGTACCCTGCTCAGCTTCCGCCATCTTTCTCTCTCTCCAGGCCTGGCTCTCCTCCCTCCTATCCCTCCTTCCTTTCTCTATAACTCTGGTAGTCGTGGCTGTGGCTGTGACTTTTCCGCCGGTAACCAGCGCCGTTTACCTATCACCATGCTAAGTTCTAATGGCCACGGTTAGTCACATCAGGAGGGTACCGTTTATCCCCTTCATCATGGCACACAGACCTTTCCTGGTCCCCTCACCTCTTCTAAATGCTAGGACACTCACCTCCCATGGCTGTGTTTCCAAAACCTAAAAACAACAAAGCCCCTCCCACTCCACGTCTTCCCACATGGCTCCAGGGATATGCTCTGGGCTCAGTGGCTAGGGATGTGGCTCAGTGGGAAAGCAGGCAAAGGAAAGGGAGATAAAACGTCAGAGTGAGATGGGAATTCCTCTCTCCAGGGCAGACACAGGAACTAGACTCATTTTCCTCCATGATAGTGACTGGACCTAAAAATATCTAGCCTTCCTTATCTGTCACTTCAGAGCTGGCCACAAACACTCTGGGCCGCATTAGCTCACACTGCACAGGGCCCTGCCTCAGGACAGCAGGCGCCCACAGCCTTCGTCTCCTCCCTCGGCTGTTACTGAACATATGCTCCCACCCTGCTGTTCACAGCTATTCCCATCACATCAAACTTAAGCACGAGGATGACAATTCACCCAGGTCTTTGGGCTTCACATCAGAAGTCCTCTTGTCATGGAAACTTGGTGTGTTTCTGTCTTGTCAGCCTGTCTTTTGTAAGAGGGAAACTGATCTTTCACGACGAGTTGTGTGGGGCTTTCTGCCACTGTGACACTGGATCAGGATTTCAGAGGTCACTGGCAGTGACCTCAGGCACCTGAACACATGAAAGCTGCACAATGGACTGAGCCTTAACTGTGAGCCAAATGAGCACTAATTCCCCTCGGGTGACTTTTCCAGGTTTCCTGCTGCAGCAGGGAGAAAGGTGGTGGACACACACCAGGTAACAGATCTCAATGTGCCAAAGCCGAAGAGAAAATAACCACCACAGCGGGGTTGGTCGGTGTTTTCTTCACGTGTTTCCCATCAAACACTTACTCTGTGGTGTTAGAAGTATAAAGAGGGCTGTGGTGTCACGCGGGACGGCACGTGCCCAGCATGCACAGCGTCACAGGTTTGATGCCAAAGACAGGAAAACCAACAATAAAAGCAGGGTAGACGGTACAGACAATTCCAACTCACCAAAGCAGAGAGCAGCACGGACAAAATCTAACCTGTGTGCACTCCGCTGCACGGGGAAATGGGAATGACCTCCACAGTGACGATGGAGGAATCACCTCCACAGTGACCTCCACAGTGACGATGGAGGAATGACCTTCACAGTGACCTCCACAGTGACGATGGAGGCATGACCTCCACAGTGACCTCCACAGTGACGATGGAGGCATGACCTTCACAGTGACGATGATGAAGTCAATCGGCGCTTAAGGACATTGGAAGAGTTTGTTTCTTTCTGTTGTTTATGAGCCTGTGCCTCCAAAATAACTATGCACCTGAGGGTGTAGAGGAGCCCCAAAACAGCTTGACCACACAGCTGCCATGGCAGGCTTAGGGGCCCAGACACAGCTTCTGTGACAGGCTTACTGGCAGGTAACACCCAGATCCAGGAAAAGCCTTTAGCTGACACCACCCAGGGGTCCACCCAGGGATGGGGAAGTATCTGACATCCCAAACATTCAACCATTAGATAAGGTGGCCAGAAGTCCCTGAGTCTAGCATACACCAGTTTTTGTTTTACAGATACCCCTAGACAAATGTCAGCCAATCAGGGTCCTGAACCCTGGAAATCCCCTCACCCCAACCTCTGCTATGATAAAAACCCTACCCTGCCTGGGCTCAGGGCTCTCTGCTCTTACCACTTCATCGGAAAGCCAGAGAGACCAAGCCCCAGAGCTTGAAAATAAAGGCTCTTTGCTTTTACATGTGGGATTCAGTCTCCGTGGTAGTCTTTTGGGGTCCCCCAAGATCTGGGAATAACAAGGGAGCCTTACTCTGCCTTCAGCAATGTTAGCCTCCAGAACCGGGAGGTAAATCTACCTCCATGCCTTATAGAGTGTCCTATCTCAGGTATATTCTTTTGTTTGTCTGTCTGTCTGTTTTTGAGATAAGGTCTCTCTATGTCACTCTGGCTATCCTGGAACTCAATATGAAGACCAGGTTGGTCTCAAAGTCACAGAGATCTGTGGCACTGAAAGACCCTAACCCTTCAGGCTTACACACCCCAAGCCCCAGGAGAATAAGGAACTAAAAAGAAAATCTAGTTCCAAGGGCAAGCTGACTCAATCATTATTCAACCACCCCTGTAAGAATGTAACAATGTAAAAAGATTTCTGTTAAGAGATGTGCTCAACTGTGACTGGGATAGTTGCAAGTGTTCCAGGAAGGACCACTGTGACCTTTGTGTAAACTCCACTCCCGCCCTGATACCCACCTTAAGGTTTCAGGAAAAATGTGCACACTGACGTAACTGTACCCCCTCTGTGATCACTCTGTGACCAGACCATGATCTTATGAAATTAGCCTCTAGACATAAATCAATCAAAACAAAATTGTATGAGAATTGTAATCTTATGGCTTTTGTGGGTTTTTCCTTTAAAAGCACCCATGTGGCTACAGTAAGATGTGACTCTTGCTCTTTGGAGCAGAGTTTGCCGGACTGTACAGCCGCAATAAACACCTCTTGCTATTGCATCAACTGGACCAGAGTCTGGGTTCTTGGGGCGCCCACTTGAGCCCCTAAACTTTGGTGTCCAACAGGCACCTGCCTGTGCCTCCTGAGTGCAGGGATTAAAAGGCGTGCGCCAGCATGTCCAGCCTCAGGTGTAGCAACAGAAGGTGGACTGTAAGGCACAGTCCACCACAGAGTAAGAGAAGAGTGCACAGTGCACATGGCTTGTTTGTTCAGCCACCAACCATCATGGCCAACTTCACATCACAAGATACCACGTGGAAGTCTTTGTGACGGAATTAAGTCAGGTCTTTGATCAGGCAGGTTTCTGAGGCTCTCCTGAGATTAGTATGCCACCTTGGAGCACAGACACATTTCCCCAGGGAAGATGAGAACTGAGCAGAGGGGGTACTCAAAGAACACACATTCAATGTCATGTTAGTTTGTGGGGTGTCAACTACTTGAGTTTAATTACAGACCTGACCGTGACTCTAAACCAAATCTGCAAACTGAGGATTTCCAATCTAGTAAGACTGAAAGGGATCTGATACACCTCACACAAGCTTTTTCCCCCCAGGAAGACGTATTTGCAATGGACTATAGTAACCTGCTTTCACTCAGCCTCAGCTCAGCCACTGTCTCTCTATAAGAGGCTGCGGATGCCTCCTGCCATCCTGTCTCAATCCTCCCAATGTGAGGGCTCTTTTTACTCCAGGTACTTCAAGAGCCAGCTGACAGAGGGACCACCTTTCTGCCAGGCTCCTCTGACAGAGCCCCTGTGGGGGCAGGGCTTGCTATTTAACCTCCAAGTCTGAACTCCTGGCCATGCAGTCTGGAGTACAAGCTGAGAGTCTTTCTTGGTTTAACACACCTTTGGGAAGGGCCCCAGGGCTCCCCTCAGCACTGCAACACCACCCTCTGCTCCAGACAGCCCGAGCAATCCGCCATCCTGCCACACCCACTTCTAGCCCAAGTAGAAAAAGCAACACTTCTATGATGCAATGGTCCTCAGACCGTGCACAGCTGCCTGGTGAGGGACGCCATGGACCCACTTCAGTGTGTGCTCCGGGTACATTTTATCCTGCATAGAAGGCTGGAAAACTCAATTCCACTTTCCACACTCATTCCCAGGAAGGTTTTGCTGCCAGCAAGATGCACTCACATGGGTGAGTGTTTCCCCTGCAGAAGCAAAGCTGTCTGAATCATTTTCTGCTCCTGTAAGCAACCAGGGTAAAACTCACTGGTGTACCACAGTGGACTTTGTCTGTATTTTGGTTTGTTGTTGGCTCCCTATCTGGGGCGAGTAGACATTTGTTCAGTCACCCCACGAATAGTGTCTCACACACAGGGACATTGACAGCACCTCAGTGCACCCTAGCATGCTGAAAGTGAGGGTCTCCCTGGCAGAGGCCCAGTCCTTCCTCGGCCTCCCCACTGCTTCTGTCTTTATGTGGCTGGGCTTAAACTCCAGGCTCACAGCAGCTGGGCCTGGGAGCATCTCTTTCTCTGAACACAAAGCAATGAACAGGCCTCTGTGGCTTCCTTTACATTCAGCTCAGATTTTTTTCCCAGTCCTTTCTTTCCCTTGTTTCCCCCCAGGAACTCTATTTCCATCACAAAGGAAACGTACTCTAAGGATTTTCTTTGTGCCCTGCAGGCTAATTAACAAGTTTAAATAGAACACAGAAAGTATGAATGTCAAGGCCGACACACAGCTGCCAGGAACCAGCCTAGCAAGGGATGTCACCTGCACAGACACTGCCCAGGAGGCGATTTCTGCCTAAGGCTTGGCAGGCAAACAAGTGAATGGCAGGAAGACCCACGTTTGTCCTGACAGTGCTCCTGAGTACCCCAGGATCTCCCCGCCCCTTCCCCGCCCGACCCAAGACCGCAGTGGATCACCAGACCCCAATCAGCCTGCTGACGGAAACACAACAGAATGAACTCAACCAACCCTGGGAGACAATGCAGAGCCTCACTAGTGAATATTTACAGGTTTCTATCAACTAAAACCTCAAGCTCTGCTGCCTCTTACATCTTTAGAAACGTGTTTTAAGCAGGGTTTGGTGGCTCATGCCTACAATCCTAGCACCCCAAAACTGAAAATAAGAAAATTAGTGAATAAAAAACAAATGAGCCGGGCGGTGGTGGCGCACGCCTTTAATCCCAGCACTCGGGAGGCAGAGCCAGGCGGATCTCTGTGAGTTCGAGGCCAGCCTGGGCTACCAAGTGAGTCCCAGGAAAGGCGCAAAGCTACACAGAGAAACCCTGTCTCGAAAAACCAAAAAAACAAACAAACAAAAAAAAAAAAAAATGAAGACAAATTTTTGTATGTACACATATATGCACCTATTAAAAGGAAATACTGCTGAGCTAGGAATGATGGTTTATGCCTGTAATCTCAGTAGTTGGGAATCTGAGGCAGGAGGATTACTGTGAGTCTGAGACCAGCCTGGGCCACACAGTAAGTTTCAGGTCAGACTGCCTCCAAAAAATGGGGCAGGGGAGATTGGCTAGCAGGAAAGAGGACTTCTGTGCAATCTCGAAGACTAGAGTTCAGGTCCTGGTGCCCTGTGACAAACGCGGCTCCCGTGTCCTGCAATCCCAGCTCCAAGGTAGACAGACAGGAGAACTGTGCAGCCTAACCCAGGACAGGGACAGACTCTACTCAGGGTAGAAGCAGAGGACAGCAACAGAAGAGAACACCCCAAGCCCTCTTGTGGCATCTGCTCTGCACACATATGTATGTACACGTACACTCACACAGAGAGACACGGACACACAAATAAATACATCTTTAAAAAAAACCCTCAAACTAACAAAAAAGGGCTGGGGAGATAGCTCCATATGCAAACATTATGCCCTGAGCTCAGGTCCGCAGAACGTATGAAAAAAGCCACTCTGTGGCACAGACCTATAATCCCAGCTCTTGGGAGACAAACAGGAGGACACCTGGGGTCTGCTGAGCAGCCAGTCTATCTAAATTCAAGAGAGCCTGTCTCAAAACACAAGTTGGAGAGTGACTGATGGAGACATGACATTAACCTCCATTCTCCACATGAATACAAGTGCATGTGCACTCACATGTACACACACACACACACACACACACACACACACACACACACACACGAACATGTACACACAGAAGGAAGCACAGAATTTTACTGGTGGCTTAAAAACACTGCTATGGCCAGGCGGCGGTGGCACACACCTTTAATCCCAGTACTCGGGAGGCAGAGCCAGGCAGATCTCTGTGAGTTCGAGGCCAGCCTGGTCTACAGAGCGAGATCCAGGACAGGAACCAAAACTACACAGAGAAACCCTGTCTCGAAAAACCAACCAACCAAACAAACACACAAAAACATTTTTATGATCAAATCCTTTGACACTGCTCACAAAGGGGGAGGTGGCCCGCCTCACTACTGTGCGTACAGCGAGTACAGGAGGAGTGACCCTGCTGACACACAGAGCACAAGACACTGTGGATGGGGTAGATGTATCTAAAAATTCATCACTTGGAACCGGTGAGTGACGGCATTCAGAAACGCGGTGTATCCACACAGAACTAATGAAAGTCCCTGTCCCATTTGCCTGGTATTCACAAGAAAGAGACAGAGACATGGAAACCCAGAAGGAAGAAGGCCACATGTGTGGGGAGGAATAAACTGGAGTAACATGTCTACAAGGGATCTCTGAAAGCTAGAGGACAGGACCCTTTAGGTTGCTGACCTTGAGAAATGTGAAAGGGGAAACTCTACACTGGGTTAAGCCACTTACTGTGTGGTCATTTGTTATGGCAGGACTAACAGACACAGACAGAAGGCCTTTCTCTTGGCTGGATGTGAGCTCCAGCGTAAGGAGGTCAAGCAGGTGTGTGGGAAAGACAAGCAAGTTCAGCAGTGAAGCTCTCAGTGACAGATGCAGTGACAGGGCATTGACTGAGTCCTCAGGCTGCTGTGAGTAAGCCTTTGGGCACTCCAGGCAACAGAGGTTCAGGAAATACAATCTCTCCCACAAAGCATGCTCAATGTGGATTTAACCACTGCTTCAACGTAACCGGAGATGCAGGAACAGAAACCAGAGCGCACCTATGTCCTTTCACCTGAATCAAATGCAAAGCTTTGAATTCAGAACAGTCACCTGCGCAGGGCAGCCACAGCACGGGCTGGAGGCTGTGCTGGTAGCTGGGCCTGAGATGTGAAGTGTGAACCATCCCGGTAACTTATAAGGTTAAATTACTGATACACCTTCGGTCCCAAGTTCAAACCCCACAGTGAGGCCTAAACAGCAGCCAGCCTGATGAACTGAGCAATAGCCCAGCAGCTGAACAGCAGACAGTGAGACTCTCAGGGGAGCAGGCACCGGTCAAGGGTGGTCTCGCCCTCCACTACCCACTGGGGAAATGCTTGGGACAGCCAGTATATCAGGATCAAAGTTTTTCAGATTTTAGCGTATTTACACAAACTTTACTCATTCAGCATACCTCATCTGAAAATATGACATCCCAAGTGCGCCCAAATCCATACCTGTTTGAGTCAGGCACTTAAAACATTTCAGAATGTGGTACACCTCAGATATCAGATTGTTAGAATTGGGGTACCCAGCCCTATATATACATGTGACCCTCAAAGAGAAAGGAAGGAAAACTAAGAACTTCCTGAGGTCCACCCATGAGTCTGCTTATTCACGGAACATGATTCCCAAAACTTCAGCCCAAATCTGCTTCTTTACCAATCACCCATACTTACACCAGCCAATACAGCCACTGCCCATATTTGACAATTTTATTTCAACTAGTTAAAATTAAATTCCACCTGTTAGCCCGGTTAGCCACCATTCAAGCATTCTATAGCCTCACATGGCCAGTGGCTACCATGCTGTAGAGACAGAGAGACAGACAACATAAGCACTGTTAAGAAAACTCCACCACTGGGCATTGCTCCTTATCAACACAACCTCAGAAGACCCATGAAGAGACACTGAGGAACTGGATTGGGAGCCGGACCTGGTCGCCTCAGAAGGAGCAAGCCTTCAGCCACACATGAAGTACTTCACCCCTGTCAGAAGCCACAGTCTCCCGAAGCCCAGACAAAGGGGGTGCTGTGAGTGTCTGCAGTGAAAGGCAGGCAGAGCCATGTCACCTGCATGTCCCCACCATCCAGTCACATCAGTGACCTTCCCAGACCAGGATGGCCCCCAGCAGGTGGGGCCCGTGAAGGAACAGGGTCAGGAGAAGGAAGAAGGGGGCTGAAAGCAAAGGACAATCTTGGGGCCACCAAGGTCTAGATCTCACCCTGAGTGACAGCTGTGGGCTCCCTCTGAGCCCCAGCTCCCACATCTGCAACAAAAGCACTAACACCAAGGATGCTGAGGCAAAAGCTCTGAGTTCAAGGTCAGCCTGGGCTACACAGTCAGGTCAAGGCCAGCCTGGCAAACTTAGTAGGACCCTATTCCAAAACTTAAACACATTTTTTTTTTTAATTGGAACAGGGAACCAATGAGAGGCCCTAGATTCAATCTCTGCTACTGTGGGAGGAGTGGGTAGAAGCCTGTGGAAGGCTCAGCTGAAGTGATTGACTGTCTTGATTGGACTAGGAAGCCGAGGAGATTGGTAAGGAGTTTTAGAGTGTAGCTGGGGGTGCGGTTTGTTTCTACTAGACTAAGAGGGAAGACCATACTGAACGTAGATGCACCATGCCACAGGCCAGGGCTGGGGTGGAATAAAACAAAAAGTCCTGATACCAAGACTGAGCTTCTGCCCTGTCCTCAGCACCACCAGGGGAGGAGCAGACCCTCCACAAAGAGGGTCCTCCACGAAGAGGGTCCTCCAGGCGTTTGTCACAGAGACCTAAGACTGACACCACAGCCCTCACACAAGCCTCCTTCCAACACAGCAGCGACGGCCAGGGAAGAGTGCTATGAAGAGCGAACCAGGAAGGCAGCAAGTGTCCATGGCTTTGATGTGCTTTGGGTTGGAAGACACTAATGACTTCCACCATCTTAGACTTGAATAAAGAGAATTTAGTCACATGACCCCCAGAAAAACCAACGGAGCTTAGGTACATCAACGAACAGGAGGCATTTTTTCAGCTGGTATAAAGTGTGGCTTAAGTTGGGCGGTGGTGGTGCATGCCTTTAATCCCAGCACTCAGGAGGCAGAGCCAGGCAGATCTCTGTGAGTTCAAGGCCAGCCTGGTCTACAGAGCGAGATCCAGGACAGGCACCAAAGCTACACAGAGAAACTCTGTCTCGAAGAAAAAAAAAAGGTGTGGCTGATAGCCCATATGCTGAGTCCTCCCTCTTTGCTGACAGTGTTAGATGTTAGAGAGTAATACCTTCCCTCTGGGTGATGTTTTTTGCCAAAAAGTGTATTTCATATTTAATTTGCTTTAGTCTTTTCCTGTATAGCTTTTTGTTTGCTCTTCTTCCAATTTTGTATTTATACCTTCCATTCAAAATCTTTGAGGGCACTGGCCTTTTGTTTTCTGGATTGATGGTATTTTTCAGATCTTATGGAAACTAGATTTTGACATGCATGTTCAATATCCTCCTTGGTTTATAGGCTGCTTCCTATCTGTGTGTGAGATATCTGAAGACACAAAAAATATCTGTCTATGACAAGTACTTGACACAACCTGGCAGAAAAGAAAGCAGGCAAACGCCACCCCACCTTGCTCTGCTCGCTCTCTCACTGCAGACCCCGCAAACATTTCAGCAGGAGCAGTGGAGCTTAGGGGCTGGTGCCCAAAGCTACACCAGAGTGCTCACACCTCTATGCAATTACATAAATCTACACTCAGAACGCGGCCACACAACCAGGTAAAAAGTGTCCTTCGGAAGAGGACAGTGGGGACAGTGGCCTACCTTCTCGTCCTGGTGCATCCTGTTGACATTCTCCAGCTGGAAGCTGTGGCTAGATTGGATCCTGTCGAGCTGCTCTCGCTGCCTCTCCAGCTCGCCCTGGAACTCGTTCTTCTTCAGCTCCACAGCACCCCTCTCTGCGGCTGCCCTGCGGACCCGGACTTCCAGCTCCACAATTCGTGACTACAAGGAAAACATGGCCCTGAAGGTCCACATTGTCAGCCAAGACACTGCAGCTCCCTCAACAGACCTCACAGGACCAAAGCTTACAGCCCAGCAAATAGAGCCAGGGAGGGGTGGTGGGTGGAAGATTACCCAGAGGACACAACGGGGGACTTGCCAAAATACTTTAATTAGACACCTGCCAGAGGCAGCCAGTGACCTAGACATCTAGAGGAAGGATGAGTGTATTCTTTGCGGGACTAGACAGGGCAGAGCAAAACCAATGATGATGACCTAGAGACCAGGAGGCCTCAGGGAGCTCAAGTCTGTCCAGGAAACACTTTGTCATTGTTTAGTATGTGTCTTAGGTTTCTGCTGCTATGATAAACACCATGACCAGAAGCAACCTGGGGAGGAAAGGGTTTATTTGGCTAACACATCCTGATCACAGTCCATCAATGAGAGAAGTTAGGGCAGGAGCCTGGAGACAGGAAATGAGAAGCAGAGACCAGAGGAGTGCTGCTTAATGGTTTGCTCCTCCTGGCTTGACCAACTGCTTTCTTTCTGTGCAACCCAGGGACTCCCCTCTCTCTCTCTTATCAACATATGCACCCCCCACATTGGGATGGGCTCACCTACATCAATCACTGATTAAGAAATGCCCCACAGGCTTGCCTCCAGGCTAATCTTACGGAAACATTTTCTCAACTGTGGTCCCCTCTCTCAGATGACAAAAATCAAGCCAACAACAACGACCAGGACAGCATGGCCTCACCCAGAACTGGCTGTGATATGTGGCCCCTGGTTTCTCCGGTGGACTGTAGGACAGGAATGGGCAGAGTCCAGTCCACCTCTGCAGGCCAGCGTTCCAGCCCTCCCCAAATGCTCAACTGGGACACAGAGTGAGGTGTGAACTATAACTCAATAGTCACAGAGTAAGCAGTACTGGGCTGGGGGGTGGGACCAGGGCTGGGGAGGGTGGGCTGGGGGGTGGGACCAGGGCTGGGGCGGGGACTGGGACCTAAAACACCACTAGTATAGGCTACCGGAACCCAGGGACTGGCTGACAGTGACGGGGCCCATGGCGCTGTCGCCCAGCTACTTTAGACATTTAATTGCATCCATGCATTCTAAATCAACAAGATACCTGGAGTTCCACACTTCTGGAGCTCGCAATCCAGTAGTTGAAGCCCAGCACAATGACACAGGCCACCAGGGCGGCCACGATAAGGGGCGGAGACTTCATGCTGCGACGCCCATTTCCCAATCCCATCATCTTAAAACCAGGGCTGAGAATCTGCCAAATAAAAACACAGAAGTTTCCACAATAAGGCTACCATCTCTGACTCACATACTCTGTGGCACACAGACCCTTTCATGGACCAGTGCCCACAGCCACAGGTCTACATGCCTGAATGGTGAGGCCAGTGCTCTGGACTGAGGCTTGTGGATTGGTACCACTCAGGGACCGAAGCAACGGTACCATATCTCGTGAACTCCCAAACCGCTCATCTGTACAATGGGTGCAGCACAGTGCTCACATCTTAGGTATCGTCTGAGGTGACTCACATTTGCAAACAGGAATAACAAACCTTGAGTCCACATTTGTGGGAAATCTGACATTTTTCAGGCTGTCCAGAGAGTCGGGGAGGCTTTGGTCATTTCCCCTCACATTTCCCCTCACTGCCACCCCAATGAAGTCTCCAGAGGGCAGAGCAGGAATGCCATGCTGGAAGAGAACGTGAACTGTTCCGAGTGACATCATGAGCGACATCACTGCTCAATAGGAAGCAGAGAGGACTTGTCCTTCACAGGAGCAGGGATGGGAGATGGGTGGGAACCATGAGAGCCTGAAATCTCCTCGAAACCAGGAGCCAAGATATGCCTTCCCTTAAACTGATTCACTAATTCCGTCCAGAACTTTGGTTACAGTGACATAGAAGTGACTAAGCCAATGGGGAAGGCCAGGGACAGACCCCAAGTCTGCTCTCTCCTCTCCAGAGTCCTGCTGGCTGTTCTCCAGGTTGTTCTCTACTGTGTAGACTCCACTGTCCACTGAGGCAGAGCTGATTGACAACACCAGTGTGACCGCAGCAGAGTATGCCTGCTGTGGGATGGTCTGTATGTCAAGTGTGTTGCTGATTGGTCAATAAATAAATCACTAATTGGTCATTGGCTAGGCAGGAAGTATAGGCGGGACAAGGAGGAGAATAAAGCTGGGAAGTGGAAGGCTGAGAGAGAGACACTGCCAGCCGCCACGATGACAAACAGCATGTGAAGATGCCGGTAAGCCACGAGCCACGTGGCAAGGTATAGATTAATGGAAATGGATTAATTTAAGCTGTAAGAACAGTTAGCAGGAAACCTGCCACGGCCATACAGTTTGTAAGCAATATAAGTCTCTGTGTTTACTTGGTCGGGTCTGAGTGGCTGTGGGACTGGCAGGTGTCAGAGATTTGTCCTGACTGTGGGCCAGGCAGGAAAACTCTAGCTACATATGTCTACACCACAACACCAAGGAAAAGGAACTCCTCACTGTGTCCTAGAGCATGACTGCCCAGGAAGGCATTCAAACTGCAAAGCCAGGAACGACCCCTTGCTGATGGGAACAAGGATCTCAGGTAGGAGAGCAGCCGCCAGGAAGGAGGCAAGACCACCTGGCTGGGTGACTGGGCGCACACTGGAGGAGCACTACAGATTGGATCCTTCGCGCTCCTTTGACCCACTTTAGACTTTCTAAGATCTAAACTGTAAACTCTGCAAACCTCCCCACCTCCAGGCTTCCCTGCAGCGAACCTAAGAACTGTTTTTGTGTTAAAAGTCTGTCTTTGGTGGTGGAACTGGGAGAACAGTTCTACTGTGTAGATCACACTGGCCTTGAACGCTCCAGCCTCCAGTGCCAGCCTTCCACCTGCTGGGACCACAGACATGTGCCACCACAACAGGATAAAAGTCTCTATAAATCAGAAAAGCCATGACGAAACCTGTGGACTCGCAGTTACTGGCTTCACTGTGTTTTAAAACTGGTTAAAGTTAATATTTGCTTAAAAGATAATTTTGTCTGTTTTTAAGAGAGGGTTTCACTCTAGTTCAGGCTGGCTTTGAACCCTCAGTGATTCTCCTGCTTCAGCCTCTTGGGTGCTGGGATTACAGGCATCAGCAGCCACTATACTATGCCTAAATTGTTTTTTCTTGTTTTAGAAAATAGAAAGGGTCCTGAAGATGCAGCTCAATAGTAAGTAGCCTGTGTTTAGCACAAACAAGGCCCTGGGTTAGAATCTCAGCCCAAGTGGGCGGTGAGAATGGAGACCTTCACTTTAAGGTGATTTTTTGTTGTTGTTTGGTTGATTGATTTGGTTATTGTTTCCTTGGATGGGGTTTCTCTATGTAGCCCTGGCTGTCCTGGAACTCACTCTGTAGACCAAGCTGGCCTCAAACTCACAGAGACACACCTGCCTCTGTCTCCCAAGTGCTGGGATTAAAGGTGTGTGACACCATACCAGGCCAGGTGTTACAGAAGGAAGGAAGGAAGGAAGGAAGGAAGGAAGGAAGGAAGGAAGGAAGGGAGGAAGGGAGGGAGGGAGGGAGGGAGGGAGGGAGGGAGGGAGGGAGGCAAGGAAGGAGAAAGCGAGCATATGACAAGGGATGACCTATCAAACACACTGGCACTTCCAATACTTTAGTATTTCCCATTTTAAAAATTTTCCTTTTTTAGGCCGGGCGGTGGTGGCACATGCCTTTAATCCCAGCACTCGGGAGGCAGAGCCAGGTGGATCTCTGTGAGTTCAAGGCCAACCTGGACTACCAAGTGAGTTCCAGGAAAGGCGCCAAAGCTACACAGAGAAACCCTGTCTCGAAAAACCAAAAAAAAAAAAAAAAAAAAAATTTCCTTTTTTAGGCCAGATGGTGGTGGTGCACACCTTCAATCCCAGCACTCAGGAGGCAGAGGCAGGCGGATCTCTGAATTTGGGGCCAGTCTGGGCTACAGAGCAAGTTCCAGGACAGCCAGGGCTACACAGAGACTCCTTGTCTCAAAAAAAAAAATAAAAAATAAAAAATTATTCTGCACAGATTTTTTTTTTTTTCGTTTTTCGAGACAGGGTTTCTCTGTGTAGCTTTGCGCCTTTCCTGGGACTCGCTTGGTAGCCCAGGCTGGCCTCGAACTCACAGAGATCCACCTGGCTCTGCCTCCCAAGTGCTGGGATTAAAGGCGTGCGCCACCACCGCCCGGCCTGCACAGATTTTTAATCGAGTGCATTTGAGCAATCAGATGAGAAGACTCTGGATGGCCATGCTTACCAGTCAGTTTTCGGTCAGCTTGACACAAGCTCTGGTCCTCTGGGAAGCGGAACCAATTGAGGGAAATGCCTCCTCCTTCAGACTGCCCTGTAGGCAAGGGTGCAGGGCATTTTCTTGATTAATAACTGATGTAGAAGGGCTCAGCTCACTGTGAGCCATACCACCTCTGGGCAGGTGGTCCTGGGTTGTATCAAAAAGCAAACTGAGCAAGTCATGGAAAGCAAGCCAGTAAGCGACATCCCATCACGGTCTCCGCCTCAGTCCCTGCATCGGCTTCCTTCAATACTGAACTATAACCTGTGAGTCAAATAAACCCTTTCTTCTCCAAGCTGCTTTTGGCCATAGTGTTTTCACATCAACAGAAACCTGCCTAGGACACAAAGTCACCAAAGCAGAAATAGCACAGCTTCTGCAAACAGTGCTGAGGCCGCACCTCTGTCCCTACCCACAGGATGGGCTCCACCTAAACCCGACAGCAAGCTGCAGAGCAGCTAGTTCAAAAGCCACTTCGGTGAGCAGGCCGGGCACAGCAGCACCGAGGTCTGTGGAGGCTGTGGCCGTCACACTGCTTTTACGTTTAAAAAAGGGATGCTCTGTCTCAAACTGTCTGAGTCAGAGGTCAGCACACTCAGCCCATGGCCCACAGCTGGCATTTTCTGTAAACACAGGCTTATTGTTATGACTATCTTCTATAACTGCTTTCCAGGTATAAGACGGAAGTGAACAGTTAAATCAGAGACCTCTGAATAGGACCATTGTGGGGTTTAAACATTAACAATCTTTAAACAGTCACAAACTTCCTCAAATAGAGACTTAAGGTCAAGTCCACGGAGCCAGGTTAACTTCCTTGACAGTCACCAGGAAGTGGAGAAGCTGCTTCTTCTCACTCCCTCGCCCCCCAACAGCAAGCCACGCTTCCCCAAAGTCTGGGTGTGCATAGTGTCTAGAAAGTGAAATGTAAAATGACTTTGTACCTGGGCATGGTGGGCCATGCCTGTCACCCCAGCTCTCAGGAAGATGAGGCAGGATGGCAAATTCTAGGCTAGCCTGAGCTATACAGCAAGACTAACAAAACAGCCCCCACCCTGTGTGCACAAGAAGGTTTTGGTCAGCACAGTACTGGCTTCACTGTAGTGTGTTTACAAGCGGTGTGTCACCAGGTAGATAACACCACTGTACCGTGCCGTCATCCTTCCTGCCCGGAACCCTGGGGGTACAGCTTCTGAGGACAGTGCGGTCCCTATCATGAATGGCTGAGTGTCTGCAAACAGCCAGCCACACTGCTCACAACAGCCACAGTGCTAATGCTAAGTCCTCCAGGAGCCTCACTGCTCACAACAGCCACAGTGCTAATGCTAAGTCCTCCAGGAGCCTCACTGCTCACAACACCCACAGTGCTAATGCTAAGTCCTCCAGGAGCCTCACTGCTCACAACACCCACAGTGCTAATGCTAAGTCCTCCAGGAGCCTCACTGCTCACAGCACCCACAGTGCTAATGCTAAGTCCTCCAGGAGCCTCACTGCTCACAACACCCACAGTGCTAACACTAAGTCCTCCAGGAGCCTCACTGCTCACAACACCCACAGTGCTAATGCTAAGTCCTCCAGGAGCCTCACTGCTCACAGCACCCACAGTGCTAACACTAAGTCCTCCAGGAGCCTCACTGCTCACAACACCCACAGTGCTAACGCTAAGTCCTCCAGGAGCCTCACTGCTCACAGCACCCACAGTGCTAACACTAAGTCCTCCAGGAGCCTCACTGCTCACAACACCCACAGTGCTAAGGCCAAGTCCTCCAAGCAGCTGCACTGCTTAGGAAAGGACAAGAAAAGCCTGTCCTTATGAATGCCCGGTGCCCTCAGAGGTCAGAAGAGGTCTTCAGACCCTCTGGAACTGGATTTAAGGATGGTTGTGAGCCAACATGCAGCGATTCGCACCAAGCCCGAGCCCTCTGCAAAAGCAACAAGTGCTCTCACCCACTGAGGCCCCCTCCAGACCCAGGTGAACAATTCCTAAGTGTGGTCGCCCGGCAAGCATTAGAACTGTTGAAAATGCAGACACGGACGGAGGCCAGGGACGCTAAGGAAAGCTGGAGGCCACACCTGTTCTCCTTAGTTTCCTCCAGACAGGGCCAACACGGATCTGGTGAGCCACCGGAGAAAGTGACCCATTATCGCTGGAGAAGTGTTTGTTCATTTTCCTAGCTCTTTTGTGGCCTCCTGGCTCTCTCCCAGTGTTAACCACCAGTGCTCCTCCACACAGAACAGCCTTTCCCCGCACCCAGCCCTGTGACTATCCGCCTGGGGATGCAGGCTTTCTGCTCACTTCTTGCAGAAGAGAAGAGTAACATGACATGGTTCTGTTTAAAGCAGCTTCCTAGTCTAAGGCTCATCTCTATATTGATCAAATTCCCTGCACAAGCATAGGCAAGGCTAATGTGTTCAACAGAATGAACCCAGAGCAGCCTTGTCACTGCGGAACCCGGCAAAAGGGACGCAGAAAGGACATGGGCAGCGGTGGGGGGATGTGGGGGATGAGTGGGGGGGGGGGGGCGTGTAAGGAATAACCTGTCTGCTGCCTCAATACCAGCAACAGAGAGGAGCAGATGGTAAACACCAGCTCTCCAATTCTGCTGCCAGGAAAATTAGACCAATCAATTATTTGACTAGGGTAGTAAAATCCTGTCCCTGCTAAGAAATCAGCAAGACAACAATTTTTAAAAATTGGTAACAGCTAATGAACCATCTTGAAGTCTCAGCCTCCCAAACTGAGTTTCCCAAGGACTATAGCCCTGGCCAGTATTGTGTGGAGAAGAATCACCTAGCTGAGCCAACCAACTCAGAGAATCACTAGCAAGAGCAAAATCATAGTGTTAACCTAAAAAACAAAATCATCAGTATACAAACTATAGAGCAAACCTATAAAACAAAATCAGTGTACCAACTACAAAGCCAACCTATAAAACAAAATCATCAGTGTACCAACTGTAGAGTGAACCTATAAAACAAAACCATCAGTATACAAACTATAAAGCCAACCTATAAAACAAAACCATCAGTGTGCCAACTGTAGAGTGAGAAGTTACAGAGCAGCCAATGTAGTACGTTTCTGATTCTGCTGGAAGATAAAAACGACTTCAAACTATACAGTGCATGAGGATGTTTCCCTGCACTATACATGGGGGATGCATAAAAGCAGGACACCAATAAGCTTTATGAATTATTTCCCCATTATTCTAATTTCACTTTTCTTCAATGAATATAGTTTTAATACAAAAGCAAAATGGTGAAAATAAATACAATGTGAGAAAGAGGTAAGATTGTGACTAGTGAGTCTCAGAGTCACATTTCGTAGCATTTTACACCTTCCATGTTTAATGCTACGTGTACACCCGAAGAACAAGGCAGTAGAGGAAGGTCTCCAAAGAGACACAGGAGATTTTGCCATCTTAGTCTGGTAATGGAGAGAGCCTATTTCTATTGGAACCTGCAGGCCACTCTGTAAGGACAACCCTGGTGTCCTAGTGTGCTTTCTGTGGCTCTGACAAACATCGAAACCAAAAACGACTCAGGGAGGAACAGGTCTACTTGACTTGAATACTTCCCACATCACTGCGGGAAGTCAGGGCAAGAACACTTGAGGGCAGGAACAGAGGCTTGCTCAGCCTGCTTCCTAATACCATACAGGACCACCTGCCCAGGGACGGCACCACCCACAGTGGGCAGGGCCTTCCCACATCAACCTTGAATCGAGAAAATGCACCACAGACATGCCCACAAGTCAATCTGATGGAGGCAAATCTTGGACGAAGGTTCCCTCTTCCCAGGTGACCCTAGTTTGACCAAATTGACGAAACACTAACCAGTTCACATGGTGACTGTTGCCTGAGGCAGTTGTGAAACCTAAAGAGAACATCAAGGAAACATTCACCTTCAAGGGAAGGTTTAGCCACAGAAGGAAGGCAAGCGGAGCGTGCCACCAATGCCTCATAGGGACTGGATGAGAGAACTGTCTAAGCAGAAGACCAGCTGTCTACTTTGGGACACTTCATCCCAGGGGGTGTGGGCGATGCGGTACTGAGCTAGGGAAAAAAATCACTCATTCTCACCTAGCCTCGGTGGAGTGATGCATTTTTGAGCACGGCATTATACAAGCACACAGAGTACGTGAAGCATTCACACTTCATTACTTCCCACCAACTGTATTACAAGATCATAAAGTACTGACAGTATTAGTACAAGTGGGGAGCACAAGCCTGTATCCCCTACAGGCCCCTCTGTCAGAGTCACCGACAAGCCTGAGAGGGTGGGAGGTTGGACAGTGTTATCTTTCCAACTATCTCGTTGGCCCATGCACAGTGGGGTACATGGGCGGATTTTAACTCCAGGAACCCTTACAAGGGATAGCAAGCATTCAGGATGGACATAAAAGGCACAAATGAAACTTACATAAGCAACACAAAAATAGGTCGGCAAGGCACAAGCCCTGAACATGAGCCACACACCAAGGAAAGACCCTCAGGATATAAGCAGACCCGACAGGAAACTGGTCACAAACTAAGTGAAAGATTTGAAGCACGGTTCTTACCTCCACTGATATTACAGCAACAGCAGCTAAAAGTGAAAACTGAGGCTTCGGAAATAACAGGAGGGTCATTAGTATATGTATGTTATTTACATAGAAGCAGAAACACATGCAGGGGGATGCCGCTTTGGAAATGAGCAGACTTCGACATAAGCAACTGTCCTTGTCTTGGTGTGTGCATCTGTGCCAGGCACTCAGATCTCGGTCAGGCTCCCTCCTATTTCTGCAACACCCGACAGAGCCAAGAAAGTCACTTTGGGGAATCGGGAACGCCCAAAAACTTCAAGCCAAGTCCTCCCCCAACCAATCCCACCAGTAACTTAAAAGGCCTGGAAAGCAAACTTGCCTAGGATCCTGTGAGAATGTTTTTAGGTGTGAAACTGTCAAAGAATTTTTAAAGTGTTCAATACCTCTTGCGGTTTCTAAGATTAAAGCTAAAGCCTATGTGTGTGTGCTATGCATGCTTGTTTATATGTTGATGTGTTCCCACGTGAGGGGGGTGTGGTGATAGTGTGTCCCCCAATATAGTGTGCACCCTAATAAACTTATCTGGGGTCAGAGAGCAGAACAGCCACTAGATAGACGTAGAAGCCAGGCATGGTGACACACAACTTTAATCCCAGGGCTTGAGACCTCATGTATTGCTTGGGAAAAAGACACACGCCTTTAATCCCAGGAAGTGATGGCAGGAAATGGAAAGGTATATAAGGCGTGAGAACCAGGAAGTAGAGGCATTTTAGACCTTGTTAAGCTTTTAGCAGCAGTTCAGCTGTCCTGGATGAGGACACAGAGGCTTCCAGTTTGAGGAAACAAGATCAGCCAAGGAATTGGTGAGGTGAGGTTGGCTGTGGCTTGTTCTGTTTCTCTGATCTTTCAGAATCTACATACACCAATAGCTGGCACTGAGGGTTTTTTTATTATTATTATTATTAAGACCCTTTAAGATTCATGTTACAGGGGGGTGACCCTCCATATCCAGCATCTCCCTCTGTGGATCACCACCTCACTATTTGAGCCAGGGCCTTTCATTGATCCACTGGACTAGCTGGTCAGAGACTCCAGAGGCCTCTGTCCTGTCCACCCAGTTAGGGTTACAGGGCATATCATCACACCTGGCTTTTTCATGGTGGGGAATGAACTACTGCGCTCACACTTTCCAGACACCCCTAGCCACTTCTCCAGTAGGAAAGTAAAGGCATTTTAAGGCCATACCTCCTACCTTTATTTTTTTTTCTTTTCCCAAAAAAGAAATGCTTTAAAAAAGAAATTATGGATGTTATTTTTCACGTTAGGTCTTAAAGTAAAGGAATCTTTTTTTTTTTTTTAAAGAAAAAAAAAGACAACCATGTGAAGAAATTCGAGGGAAAAGCATATTGCTCACAACCTTCCTCCTTTCCCTTCAGCACTCCAGGATTCTCAGGAGCAGGGCTGCTCCCCAGGCCCAGGCTTCCTGAAAGCCCCCTTTCCCCAGCCTTCAACTGCTCCACAGAGGCCTTGTTCCAGGGCCCTGTCCCTTACTGCTTTTGCACTTTCACAGGACATTGGCAGGCCTTCCGGCTGGAGGTGACCATGGAAACACACAGACAGAGCTCCCTGCTCTTTGTGTCCTACCCCTAAAGAACAAACAAATGTAAACCCTTCCCATCCCCCACCAATAGCCAGACTTGTCGACAGTAATTACAAAGCAGACGAATTTCAAGGCCTAACGGCCAGAATAGGTCCTGTGTCTCATCACCACCACCCCCACATCACACACACACACACACACACACACACACACACACACACACACACTCCCCTGGAAGCAACATTTCTGTACAAAACTCATTCATTTAAATGTGCAAAATGCAATGATGGTTCCCTAAGATGGAGAATTAGGTCTAAAAACCAACATATTTTCTTTACATTTCTTACAACTTACTGTCCACTAGCACTTTCAGGAGTGTCTACCCTGACAAGAGTCTCAGGAGTCTACCGACTACTGTTTTCTAATTACAAGGGAAAATGATTCTTGCCAATAGCAAGGACTGGGTTGAACTGCTCTCTAAGATGAACAGCAGGAGCTGCAAAGTCCTAACACCCAACAGAACTGCTGTGGATTCCCTGGCCTCCAGCCCTCACCTTCAGAAATACAACCGTCAAATCTGACCCAAGCTGATGGCCATTCATTCACTCGTGGCCAGTCATTCCAACACTTCTGAGCAGTTCATCAAACTGGTGTGCACTTTACTCCACTTCTAAAGAACGTTAAAAAAAATACATATGTATAGTTCCCTGAGACCTCTAACTAGACAAAGAAAGCCTCAAACCTTGAAAGTTAAAATTTAAAAAAAAAAAAAAAAAAAACAAAACAAAACCCTTGGAGATGCAATACCTGGAAATGGTTATCCCATAGTAACGTCCCCAACCTCACCACTCTTAAATTGCTAGAAAGAACTCATCAAAACTGGGAGTGTTTCCCAATCTTGTCTTACATTTTTAAAGTAATCGTTAACGTTTTTAAAATACGGTGCAGAAAAGAGTATCAAAACCCCAGCGAGTGTTTCCAGAACAGAGCAAAAGTTGCTCGGTAGTTCCACCCTGGCAAGGAGCATCCCAGAAAGCCGGCTACAGCTGCCTGTGGCTGGCGACCCGGGCCCGGGGACTCGGGGACCACTTGCAGGGTTTGCCGGGGAGGGAGGAGGGGGAGATTAAGAGAGGAGGGGAAAGACCGGAGGAGGACAGAGAAGGAGGGAGAGACAGAGAAGGCGGCGAAGCAGTGGAGGAGGAGGTGAACGAGAGCGAGGAGGAGGAGGCGAGAGCAGCGGCGACGCGCATTGCATTCCGCGGGAGAGGCGCGGCGCTCACCTGCCAAGGTGCGGGGCTGCGGCTGCGGCTGCGGCTGCGGGGCTGCGGGGCTGCGGGGCTGCGGGGCTGCGGAGCTGCGAGCGCCAGGTCCGGTCGCCGCGCGGGCGCGTTCTCCGCCGAAGATGTCCCGGCGGGCGGGCACTTCCGGCGGAGCTGCAGCCCAGGTCCAGCCCCGCGGCGCCGCCCTCCTCCGCCGGCTCCCCGCCCTGTGCAGGCAACCGTGCGCTCAGGCCTCCAGGCTGGAGCCATCGCCTCCTCGCCCCCTCGCCCGCACTCTGCAAACGGGTGACCTCCGAGGTAGCCGCGAAGCAGGATTTTGTCTTTCAGGACAGGTCTCACTATGCAGTCCAGGCTGGCCTGGAGCTCACTGTGTGGACCAGGCTGGCCTCGAACTCATGGAGCCCCTCCGGCCTCTGCCTCCGAATTCTTAACTGGCAGCATTTACCAGTCATTGGTTATTGGGGTGCACAGTCCTGAGTTCTGACTCTGAACACTGGTATTGTTCGCACGGTTTTGTTTGTTTGTTTTGTCTTGGTTAGGTTTGGGGTTTTTTGGTTGTGTGGGTTTTTTTTCTTTGTTTGTTTGTTTTTTGTTTTTTAAGACATGATTTCTCCGTGTAACAGCCCTGGCTGTCCTGGAACTCTGTAGACCAGGCTGGCCTGGCCTGGAATTCAGAGATCCACCTGCCTCTGCCTCACGAGTGCTGGGATTCTTTTGCACATTTTAAGCCTCCGTTTTTAATACATGGCTAGGGTGAGAACAGTTGAAGAAGCTCACTTTCAAGGCTTCCCAGTGTCCCTGTCTGGGTAAGGCAGCCGGTTCAGTCTGAGCATCTCCTTAAAACCCAACAACAGTAAACAACTGAGCAGTGCCTGATGACCTTACCCATATCCCCAACCCTGTTTTGTTTTCTTGTGGTTGTTCGAATGAGAATGGCCCTCATAAACAGATTTATTTGAATGTTTGCTCCCCAGTTGATGAACTGCTTAGGATTAGGAGGTGTGACCTTGTTGGGCAGGTGTATCGCTGTGGGTGGTCCTTGAGGTTTCAAAAAGCCCATGCCAGGTCCAGTTCCCCAGCTCTCTGCCTCCCATTTGTGGGTGAGATGTGAGATCTCAGCTACTGCTCCAACACCATGCCCCCACCATGATGGTCATGGACTCACCCTCTGAAACAGTAAGCAAGCCCCCAATTAAATGCTTTCTTTTATAAGTTGCCTTGGTCACAGTGTCCCTTCACAGCAATGGAACAGTGACTAAGAACGTTTTCTAGACAGGACTCTCTCAGAGCATAAGGAAGTTGTTAAGGACACTCCCACCAGTGGTGTATAATTAGAAAACACAAAGACCTATGTGGATGGAAGAACCTTCTCTTTGAAACCCTCGGTTATTAATTCAGAATCACCTTGCCGGGGTGCGCAGCCTTCCAGGGAGTGCTTGTCAGGGTGTTCTATGTTCTGAGGGGTTCCTGGCCACCAAAAACAGAGACAGTTATCACTGCTGTCCAGTGCATGCCAGAACTAAACTTTAAGACCCTGTTATTGAAGACTGTGTGGTGTGGTTGCAGGACACAAAAAAATCAAACAGGGACTGAGGCGGGGCGTGGGAGAGGGTGTCCTCAACTAGCTGGCTTTTGTAGTGCTAGGAAGGCACTGTGCAGGCTGCCACAGGACAGTTGTCACCCCAGGCTAGGCTGGGGGCTCTTCGTGGCATGCTATCAGTATGCCAGGCAGGATGTGCTGGCACAACAGTGGCACAGGCTGTTCCAGATGCGTCCAGCAACTTGCCCATTGGCTGTAAGGTCATGAAGAGGAATGTGGCTGAAGTCTTCTCGGGTCCTGCCCAGTCCCACGGACCCCGCAGCCGCTTATAAAATCATCCATCAGAAGCTTATATTAATTAAAACTCCTGGGCCATTATAATGCTCAGGCCTACCACTGACTAGCTCTGACACTTAAACTCAGCCCATTTCTGTTCATCTATATGTTGCCACGTGTTCCATGGCTTTACCTGTGTGCCATTACATGCTGCTCCCTGGACGGCAGGCTGGCGTTTGCTGACTCAGCTTTCCTCTTCCCAGAATTCTCCTCTCTTCTTATCCCGCCTATACTTCCTATAGTACTGGCCAATCAGCTTTTTATTTATCAACCAATCAGAGCAACACATTCACAGCATACAGAACATCCCACAGCAGAGGAATTTGATGGTTTATGTTCAAAGAGGCCTTGAGGCAGCTTAGACCCAGTTACAAATGAACAGAAAATAGATCCCTGCTAATACCTGTTAGTTTAGCAGCCTTTTCCAACTCTATAAGCTACCCACACACACACACACACACACACAAACTACAGGTTTATAGAGTAGAAAAGCAGTAACAGCCAGGCTTGCCTGCAAGGGCATGACCCTAACATGCTTGAAATGGGATGAAACCATAGAGATGAATCCATGTGTGGTTTTTGTTGAGTAAAAGACCCAGAATACAGACCAGGATGGCTTGTAAGATTGTGCCTTCATTACTATTCACAAAGGAAGATTCCTTACATGTTACAGGTTGTAAGCTGGTCTCCACACTCAGTGTGCCTGCCCTTCAAGGCTGACTCACAGTTTTGCAAATCTGCAAAATAAACTGCATGGTTTTCAGTAATCGGAGCCCCCTGACTCTCATCATGAAGTGAGAATCATTGTTTCTCATGGGAAAACCTGTGGCTGGTGAGGTCTTAGCCCCGGTGGAGAAGCTGCCACTGTTGTTAAACAGATAGGATGCTCCTGTCAGATTGCCTTGCTACCACACCTGCTCAAGCAGGCAGTGTGTCGATGTCACCAGCACCCCCTTCAGTGACTGTCACTGTCGATGTTTACGTTTGTCAAGCTGCTGGTGTGACTGTTGTCAGAGCACAGTGCAATGATCAGGAGGAAATCACCAGTTGTCTATGTCAGCCCATCCAAGCTCAGGAGCCGCTGTGGAAGAACACGCAGAGAGGTTGTAGGAACTGGAGGAAGGGGTTGATGCAGAATGCTGTCCTAGAGCAAAGCGGCTATTACATCTTTACCAGAGCAGCTGTGACTACTTGTCAGGCCCCTCAAGCTGAGGTCAGTTGACATTACCTCATAGAGGGGGTAGGAAGGACTGTGGTTGATATATTGTGCACCCCAATAAACTTATCTGGGGGTCAGAGAACAGAACAGTCACTATATTAAACATAGACATTAGGCAGTGGTAGCACACACCTTTAATCCTACCATTCCAGAGGCAGAGATCCATCCGGCTCTCTGTGAGTTCAAAGCCACACTGGAAACAGCCAGACATGATGACACACACCTTTAATCCCAGCACTTGAGATCTCATGTCTTGCTTGGAAAAGACACATGCCTTTAATCCCAGGAGGTGATGGCAGGAAGCAGAAAAGTATATATAAGGCGTGAGGACCAGGAACTAGAGGCTTTTAATCTTTTAGGCTTTTCAGTAGCAGTTCAGCTGAGATCCATTCGGATGGGGACTCAGAGACTTCCAGTTTCAGGAAACAGCATCCACTAAGAAGTTGGCAAGGTGAGCTTAGCTGTGGCTTGTTCTGCTTCTGTGATCTCTCAGCATTCACCCCAATATCTGGCTCCTGAGTGTTTTTATTAATAAGACCTTTTAAGATTCATGTTACAGAGGATTTTTTGCCTGCACCTGAGATACCAGCCACACCTTCCCACATTCCCCTTTTGGTTGCATGAAATTCTGCCTAAGCTGAATGTTACCTCAGGAGGTCTTAGAGCACACAGACCAGGTAAAGTCAACCAAGAAGGGGTCTCGTCTGATGCAGCTATGGGATGTCATCATCCAATCAACTGTTTTGGGGTCACCCGTGCACCTGCAAGGGAGCTTACTGAACTGTCTCTCCAAGTTGGACTTCGAAAGAAAACTGACTTTTCCTCCCCCACTAGCCGTCAAGCTCTTCAGTGGACGGACACACACACACACACACACACACACACACACACACACACACACACACGCCCCTCCTCCATCCATGCTGGAATGTGGACTGGCTTGATCTTGGGCAGGCAACCATAGCTGCTGTGAGTTCATGATCACAGTGACCCTGTCATGTCCAGAAGACATTGTTTACCCTCAACCCTCCCCAACCTTTGACCCTTAGAATCACTCTGCCCAGTCTTATGAGTCTTAGGGGAGGGTATGTGATATAGACGTTGCATTTATGGCTGAGCACTCCCCAGATAGTTATTCTCTGCACTTTGACCAGTTATGAGTCTCTGTTAAACATCATCCTGCACAAAGATGGTTCTCGATGCTTCCCTGATGAGGCTAAATCGGTGACTCCTGAACCTGTTGTGCAGCAGGTGTGTGTGTGATTAGGTGCTGAGGCGTTTAGCTGAGCTAGCTTTATCTTTACTGAGAACCACTCCTTTTCTAGTTTCCCTGTTTTCCTTTTGACAAAGCGTGGGATTTTTAAACTGCAGGTGTACTTCTATTGTGTGTCTGTGTGCCTCTCAGTATGTGTAAGCACTGCACTGAGTTCCCTTCTCCAGCCCCCTTTCTCCTTCATCTTCCCTAATCAATTGTTGGGTCCCAGCATCCATGTGCAGCTGATTTCCAGACCTGATGACATTTCGTTGTCACAGCCTCTTTTCCTTTACTTGCTAATGCCACCTGATTGTCATAGGATCCTGCCTGCTTTTCAGGATTATAGCCTTGGTAGGTCTGCCAATCAAAGTCTTCCCCTAGTTAAGAGATGGGTGTTGTGTCAGTTTTCTCTTGGCTGGCTTAACACATTATCACAAACTTAACATCTTAAAACAACACATTTTTTTTTTCAAGACAGAGTCTCACTGCACAGTTCTGGCTAACCTGGAACTCTCTATGTAGACCTGTCTGGCCTTGACTAAAGTCCTGGGATTAAAGGTGCGCACCACAAGAGCCAGCCCCAAACAACACAAATTTATTTACTGTTCTGTGGGTTGGAAATCCAGTTGTCTGCAGGAAAGCCTCTCTCTCTAGGCTTTGGGGAGGGTGTTAGGATTCTGCCGCTGCTCCAGCTGCATGACTGAACGTGCACAGTTCAGTAGCTAAGCAAGGGGTCTTGTGTCATCAGTGCGCTGCGTGATTGTGCAAATGCGTGCAGCGCGGTCACACAATCAGCGCATTTGTGGCATAGCTCCATAAGCCCACCTGTGCATGTGCACCAGAACCCTTAAAAAGCTGGACACAGACTCCTCCTCTCTCTTCTCTATCCCGCTGCCCCTCTCTCTCTGCTCTCTGCACGTGCTTCTTCCCCAGGCCTGGTTCTAATAAAGCTCTGATACTGGGTTCTATCGTGGCTTGTGCCGTATGACCTTTCCGAATGCTAACCAGCACTGCTTATCATTTTTTAAAGCAACATTGGTTCTGTGATAGAACAGGCTTCCCTGGCGCTCTGCGTCTGGGTCTCTGTGTCCAGGACCCTGTACCGAAGTTTACTGGACCTGTGACTGCCCACTCCGCTTTTTTCATTTGCCCAGCCACCAGATTCCTGCATACACACCGGCTACTGTGATTGGTGAGTTCTCCCTTTCCAATCCCCTGACATTTCCCATGACTGTAGCCTAAGATATATTTCTAGCACCAGAACCCCGGAGCGTCCTTGGCTGTGGACTACGACATATTCTGTCTTGACAAAGTATTGAATGCTGTCTGGACTCCCGGGGAGTCTTCCTAGTATGTATGACTCTCAGGCCTTGCCCCATCTGTGATGACGGTTTGGGTAACTTGTGCTGATGCCGGTCCACAGATTACCTATCCTCGGGGATGCCTGAGATGGGAGCCTGGGATCCCATTTGTTATTTCAATTTTTTTTCTCTGGGTGCAGTCATGGGACATGGAGGCTTCCTCCTCTTGGTCTTCTCTGAGAAATGCCTTAAATATCCCCAGATACCAATAAATTTGGCAACATAACGGCTGCTTGAACCTCTATATTTCATGGGAATTATCTAACTTCTGCCAGCGAACAGACAAATGAAAAGAGTTACCTTACCCCCACGTTTTTACCCTCCCTTTCAGAGTCTTTCTTTCCTGCCCACGTGCATTCCTGAACCTGAGGACTCTCTGACTCCAAAGAACCTCGGGTTGTCTGACCTCTGCTCTGTTCTCTGGTACCAGACAGGCCGCTAAGCACAGACAGGTCTGGAAGCAGGCTAGGATGCATGCAAATATGTTTACGATCAGGACCCACATTGGTATCATAGTAATCCGGATGGCTCTCTAGCCAGATATCAATTTACAGCCTTCCTCCTGGGAGTCTTCCTGAAGCTGTCCTCAAACCAGCAAACTATCAAAAAAAAAAAAAAATCAAGACACAGAATAAAATCTGTCTCTTGTCTTCCAGAGCTTCCTGACATTAGGGCTACTCTTAAGCATCTGGAGAACAAGGCTCCTGACCCAACAGGCATAAGTTTCAGCTGTGGCATTTAAGGTGCACCATGGAAGAGATGAGAAAGCCCATGAACAGAATTGCCAAATGCTGGCACACGTTATCCAAGCGGCTGCATAAGGGCTCTCAGGTCCCTGTTTTAGAAGGCCACATGGGCTAGTGTGTGCCCTGCTGGGCCATCACTTGAGTCTTGTTCAAAGTGCCACCTAGAGAGATAACTGACTGCTCCCGTGTGCACAGTGGCATGGGGACATCAAATTAAGACCTCCAGCAGACCTCCTAGGCTTGGCCACGGGCTTGCAGGGAACCCAGGATGCAGCATGGGGCGATCCGTTTCCTTCCTGTTGGACACCAAGCCACCTAATCAGTCCTGAGGGAGTTTTGGGGTCCTACCTCTCCTTCTCATTTCCCTATTGTCAGGGTAGGGAGACAGTCTTACCCACCTCACCAGACTTAATTGTACTTCCAGGGGTACCTAAAGGGAAGAGAGTTTCCAGCTCAGGTAGGAGCTCTCATTTCATTTGCTCCCTCCATGTGCCTCACTCCAGACCGGTCAGCAGCCTTTCTCCTTCTCGTGCACAGTGACACAGACAGGGCCCTGCTCTCTCTGAAGTTCCAGAGGACATCAGGATCCACTGCCTTGTCCCCAATTCCAGAAGAATGAGGTCTCACCCCACAAGCTTTTCTCTTCCTGGTTCCCTCTTCTAATTAACTACTCGGCTAATTGTTACAGGACCACCATAGAGCTGGAGTCCAAGAACCATCAAGTATATACCCAGGTGGTAAGGAACAGTAATAGTCCAAAGGTATTTACACCCCCAGACCCAAAAGTGTCTGGGCTCTGCAAAAACAGACTTTAATATAACCATCTATTACTGTTAAATGCTCTCAGCAATTGATCACCTGTGTCTCCTGGATGCTAAACTAATAAAGGAAACAGGTGCCTTAAAATAATCTCTTTGATAAGGCTTATCTGAGGTAAAAATTAAAAACATTCCAATCTCTCTCTCTCTCTCTCTCTCTCTCTCTCTCTCTCTCTCTCTCTCTCACTAACCAATGCAAACAAAGTACTAAACACTACAATGGTCACTAGCCCAAGACTTTAATTTTCTCATGGCTGTTTCTTAATATGTTCAAAACTTTTCCGAGCTCCAGAAAATCCACATGGACAGGTCAGCGAGCTCCGGAACTGGCTTGAATCCACCTGGACAGCACCTTGTCTGATGATTCCCAAAGCAGTAGACCACCCTAGGACACCTGGCTACCTCAGAAGCCCCCTTTCCTACCCCCCAAGAGTCAACTGATGCCTGCCAAGTCAGCTAGGAGCAGTTTTTCCACGAGAAACAACACCCCTATTCCTGTTCACCCACTTTTTTATAATAGGCAAAAAGTCTGGAATGTTAAGATTCTGCTGCTCCTCCACCTGCATGGCCGCAAATGCGCAGTTCAGTAGCTAAGTAAGGGGTCTTACATCTTACATCATCAGTGCGCTGTGTGATCTTGCAAATGCATACAGCACTGTCACACAATCAGCACATGTGTGGTGTAGCTCCATAAGCCCACCTGCGCATATGCACAGGAATCCTTAAAAAGCCAAACACAGACTCCTCTCTCTTCTCTCTTCTCTCTTCCCCCCTCCCTCCCTCCCTCCCTCTCTCTCTCTCTCTCTCTCTCTCTCTCTCTCTCTCTCTCTCTCTCTCTCTCTCTCTGTATGTGCTTCTTCCCCAGGCCTGATTCTTTTGTCCCCTGCCCCTTCCTCCTAATGAAGCTCTCTTACTGGGTTTTGTTGTGGCTTGTGCCTTGTGGCCTTTCTGCACAGTAACCAGTGCTGCTTATCATTTTTAAAAACATTTTTAAAGCAACAGAGGGTCTGTGTCCCAGGCTTCCTAGCTTGTGAAGGCTGCACACATTCCTTGGTGGGTCAGCGGTGCAGTATCTTCTCACCCTGCTCCCATAGTTCTGCCCTTCCTCACTGGGAGGGTGTGGTCACTATTAAAACTTCTCTACTTCTGTTGATATCACCTGAATACTCCAGAATTACTCCCCACAACCGTGAACCCTCAACCTAATACTTGCAAAGTCCCTTCAGTCATGTGAGGAGGCAGTCACAGGCACCAGGACATGAACAGCTTTTGCGGGAGCATTGTCTGCCTACCACAGACCTATAACTTCAAATGGTCCATTACTCTACTCCTGGAATACAGTGTTGTGCTGGGACTGACCGGTATGGCCATGTGCTCATCTTTGCAGCTACCACACTCTGTCTTTCACCTCCGTAGATACACCTGCGGGTCTGATTCCTACTTAAGCAAAGCCTGCCTCTTCATTGTTGGCCTTAAAGCCAGAGCTGAGAACATGCTAAGACCAAACTTAATACCCTGTCGCTGTTTGTTGGGGCACCAGTGTGTGGGTTCACAGGTGTGTAGGTTCATGCAGATCCATGGAAAGAAGACTCAGAGGCATCTTAAGAACGAACTTAGCCTTTCATGGCTGCAGGTGGGTCCAGCCTGGAAGGACTGAAGCCTTTTCCCTTCACTTCAGGCATTTTTATTTTCTCTGTATTTACAGTTTAGTCAGTTAATTTTCGTACCTTCAAAGCAACCTGAAAAGAGCTCCCAGAGATAAAATGCCAACTGCAAATCCCTTGATTTCTCAGGTACCATGGTTTTCCGGATTTCCTGAACCAAGTTTTACATAGGCCTTTGATCCTTGGGAGACTCTCAGACAAGATTCACATAGGCTGATAAGAAAAACAAAAGATATATATATATATAAAAAAATGTCAATTAAACAAAGAAAATATTAGGGCTAGATGCTACTCTCTGGAGCCAGGCCAAGAGTAGCTCAACAAAAATACAGCCATAATACCCAGCAGAGAAACAAATGTGCAGTTCTAGCCGGGGTTATTTGTTGCTACACTCCGCTGCTTCTTTGAGGAATAGGACCCTCCAACAGCCCCTAGTACTTGACTCTCAATGAAGGGTCCTGTGGGAGGAGTTTGATTTGTGAGTCCATCCTGCAGCCCAGCACACAGGACTTCCCTAGACTCTGCAGAGAAGGGTGGCCACGATTCCTTATAAGATTCCATACCTCTCCTTACGAGGAGATTGGATAATCATTAAAAGAGAAAAGAAGCAGGGCAGACGAAGAAGAGCAAATACCCTCTGTTTTGTTGTGAGAGATTCAGAGAAATCATGGAGGATCAAGGGAGAGTGAGTGTGACTGTTGAGGAGCAGTAAAGCCGACGAAGTCACTGAGTGGCTCCAGCTGTCCCGTGAAGGGGGACACCAAGCAGCACTGGCTCTGCTTAGATCTACAAACCGGCTTGTAGGCAAGTCTGAACAGTGAGATGTGTTCAAGGCTTAGTTTCTGTGCAGCAGTGTGCAGACAGAGGTGTAGCTTTTAGGAAGTGATGGGATCATGAAGAGTCTGACTTTGTCAGTGAGTTAATACATTGATGGGCTTTTCATTTGATGCTGTTATTGGGAGGTGATGGAAGTTTAAGGAAGTAGGTCACTGGGGTGTGTTTTTAAAGGTCAGAATCTTTAACTGATGCTGGGAAACCCCGCGTGGGTCTCACTCCTCCCATTCCAGACCCTGCCCCTCAGAAAGCCCACCAAGGGTTGGCTCCTCCCCTGGAGCTACTCAAAAACTATGCCTACAGGGTACTTAAGACCCAGGCCCACAGACTTGCCACATGGTTTCTCCTCTTCCCCTGGGACCACCCAGGAATTCTTTGCTCAGATTAAACCTGGACTTATTAATTTGGCCTGATCTGACTTACTGTATTGTACTCAATACTGGGGGATTTTTACTTATCAACTGGTCCCACCCTTCTTCCGTCTTCTGTCTGCACAAGATGGGCCACTTCTCTCTACCATCCTCTCCTCCCATAGTATTCTGCCTTACCACAGCCCATTCAACAAAGCCACCTGACCACTGTGGAATGAAGACTGAAACCGTGAGCCGAAGACCCTTCCTCCCTCTGAATGTCTGTGCTTAGGTTTCTGTCACAGCAGCAAAAGTCCAACACAGACACAAAGCTGGAGCCAGAGAATCACTGTCACTTTTTTTTTTTTTTTTTTTGGTGAGTAATTTTATTGAGGTCAAGAATGTGCCCATGTTTTTCTGAGATGCACAATAAATGCATATGTATGATATTCTTAGACAGGAGGGACAAGACTGCGTCAAAACACACCAGCAGACACAACAAAACGTAGATGAAACAGTGGGCTAAAGTCTTAGTGATTTAAAATCTGATGCTGTGTATTTGTTTGGTTGGTTCAGTTTCATTTCAGTTTTGATTTTCCAAGACAGGGTTTCTCTGTGCAGCCCTGGCTGTCCTGGAACTCACTCTGTAGACCAGGCTGGCCTCAAACTCAGAGATCCTCCTGCCTCTACGTCCCAAGTGCTGGCGTTAAAGGTGTGCGACACACTGAACTGATGTTGGTTATATATTATACAATTTTGTTGTTTTTATGAATCTTTAAACATTTTCTTAATAAAAACAGCAAGAAAAGGGGCTGGAGACATGGCCCAGTCAGTAAGCGATTCCCATGTGAACATGAGTTCTCCAGCACCCCTTAGCACCTATGTTAAAGGAAGGAAGGAAGGAAGGAAGGAAGGAAGTAAGGAAGGAAGGGAGGGAGGGAGGGAGGGAGGGAGGGAGGGAGGGAGGGAGGAAGGAAGGAAGGGAGGGAGGAGGAAGGAGAGGAGGGGATGGGGAAAGAGGGAGGACCAGGGAGGAAGGAGCAGCTGCATGAAGCTGCACAATTTTGTAATTCCAGACCTGGGGAGGTAGAGACAAGAAGATCCCAGGGACTTGCTGGCCAGTCATTCTAACTGGATCATTGAACTCCATGTTGCATGATATTTTAGGTTCTGACAAACAAAGCTTGCCTGGAGATCAGAGGGCGAAGCTAGCCACTCGTTAACTATGGCGGCCAGGCGGTGGAGGCACACACCTTTAACCCCAGCACTTGGGAGGCTCATGCCTTTAGTCCCAGAACAATCAGGAGGTGGAGACAGGATCTCGGCCTCCATTCAGTCAGAATATCTGGAGAAGTAAGAGGTCACTGGTGGCTGCTCCGCTGCTTCTCTGATCTGTCAGGTTATCACCCCGATATCTGACTCCTGGTTTTTATTGATAAGACTAAGTAGGTTCACGCTTCAGCTCCAGGCTTAGAGAGAGAGACCTTGCCTCAAAAACTGTGGTGGAGAACGACCAGGGAAGATGTTTGGTTTGACTTCTGGCTTCCTCATGCACAGGAGCGCACACATGCACACACACAAAAGAATTAATGCTGTATTGGATGTGGGGTTCATGCAGGTCCATGTAAAGAAGATAGAGGCACTCTGGGATGATTTTAGCCTTTCCAGCTGCAGGGGGTGAGTCTATGGTAAACTGACTCACTGCTGCTTTGCAAAGGGCTTTTTTATTGTTACACAATTCACATCTTTAGCAAGTCAATTTTTGTATACCAAAACCTCTTATCTAAGCTCCCCAGAGAGAGAATGTCAATGCGAATTCCCACTACAGGGACATCTCTGTTTGCTGAGTCCCCCTGTTGTGAAATGGCTTTGAACCCTTAGGAAAGTCTCAGACAAGATGTACATACTTCATGCCAGGCAGTGGTGGCACATGCCTTTAATCCTAGCACATGGGAAGCAGAGACTGGGGGATCTCTGTGAGTTCGAGGCCAACTTGGTCTACAAAATGAGTTCCAGGACAGCTAAGACTGTTACACAGAGAAACCTTATCTCTAAAAATAAAAACAAGAGTAGCAGCGGCGCCGGGTCCTGTGTGCAGGTGTTCCCCGCGGCGCAGTGTCTCGGAGCAGCGGCTGCTCTCCCTACAGCGTCAGGACGAGTCCCGTGCATGTTTGTCCTCGGAGATCTTTCTCATCTCGCTCGGCTGCGGGAAATCGGGATGAAGCGACTGAGTCCGCGATGGAGAGAGAAAAGGAACAGTTCCGTAAACTATTGGTGACTTAAGCTTTGAAACCACAGAAGAAAGTTTGAGAAACTACTACGAGCAATGGGGAAAGCTCACAGACTGTGTGGTTATGAGAGAGCCTACAAGCAAGAGATCAAGAGGATTTGGTTTTGTAACTTTCTCCTCCATGGCCGAGGTTGATGCTGCCATGGCTGCAAGGCCTCATTCCATTGATGGCAGGGTAGTTGAGCCAAAACGTGCTGTAGCGAGAGGAGTCTGGAAAACCAGGTGCCCATGTGACTGTGAAGAAGCTGTTTGTTGGTGGAATTAAAGAAGACACTGAGGAACACCACCTTAGAGATTATTTCGAAGAATATGGAAAAATTGATACTATTGAAATAATTACTGATAGGCAGTCTGGGAAGAAAAGAAGTTTTGGCTTTGTTACTTTTGATGACCATGATCCTGTGGATAAAATTGTATTGCAAAAATATCACACCATCAATAATGGTCACAATGCAGAAGTTAGAAAGGCATTGTCTAGACAAGAAATGCAGGAAGTCCAAAGTTCAAGGAGTGGAAGAGGAGGAAACTTTGGTTTCGGGGATTCTCGTGGTGGTGGCGGCAATTTTGGACCAGGACCAGGAAGCAACTTTAGGGGGGGATCTGATGGATATGGAAGTGGACGTGGATTTGGGGATGGCTATAATGGGTATGGAGGAGGACCTGGAGGTGGCAATTTTGGAGGTAGCCCTGGTTATGGAGGAGGAAGAGGAGGATATGGTGGTGGAAGACCTGGATATGGCAACCAGGGTGGGGGCTACAGAGGTGGTTATGACAACTATGGAGGAGGAAATTATGGAAGTGGAAATTACAATGATTTTGGAAATTATAACCAGCAACCTTCTAACTATGGCCCAATGAAGAGTGGAAACTTTGGTGGTAGCAGGAACATGGGAGGACCATATGGTGGAGGAAACTATGGTCCTGGAGGAAGTGGAGGAAGTGGGGGCTATGGTGGGAGGAGCCGATACTGAGCTTCTTCCTACTTACCATGGGCTTCACTGTATAAATAGGAGAGGATGAGAGTCCAGAGGTAACAGAACAGCTTCAGGTTATCGAAATAACAATGTTAAGGAAACTCTTATCTCAGTCATGCATAAATATGCAGTGATATGGCAGAAGACACCAGAGCAGATGCAGAGAGTCATTTTGTGAATGGATTGGATTATTTAATAACATTACCTTACTGTGGAGGAAGGATTGTAAAAAAAATGCCTTTGAGACAGTTTCTTAGCTTTTTAATTGTTGTTTCTTCCTAGTGGTCTTTGTAAGAGTGTAGAAGCATTCCTTCTTTGATAATGTTAAATTTGTAAGTTTCGGGTGACATGTGAAACCTTTTTAAGATTTTTCTCAAAAGTTTTGAAAAGCTATTAGCCAGGTAGGATCATGGTGTAATAAGACATAACGTTTTTCCTTTAAAAATTTAAGTGCATGTGTAGAGTTAAGAAGCTGTTGTACATTTATGATTTAATAAAATAATTCTAAAGGAAAAAAATAAAAATAAAAACAAAAAAACGATTTACACACTTCAAACAGAAGGTACTGGACACAAAAGGCAGATCAAAACCAGGTGCTAACGCTCCAGAATCAAGCAGCTGCAGAACTCTGCAGGAACTCTCGCTACAAATTAAACTAAACCAACAAGAAAATACCTTGAGTGGGATAGGTTTTCAGATGAGCTTCTAGCTGGATCTTACATAATATTTTTAATGTTCAAAAGCTTGTGGTCTTGGAAAGCTTGCCAATTCATCTCATAACCTTAGCATGACCTTAAGACTTTTTAAGCCTTTGAAACCACAACACTCAAAAAAAGTTACAACTGTGAATTTTTAGCTTCAGAAAACTTTGCATACTGAGTATATAAGAGCATGCAGATGGTTTTTTGTTTTTTAAAAACGAACATTGTGACAACCCAGCATTTATAAACAGTAAAACTTTCAATACCAAGATCTGGTTTTAAAAATTAATGTGTATAAAACACAAGGCAGAAGGAGTTCAAGTCGAGCTTGAGCTACGGTTAGACTCTGCCTCAAACAGGAAAAAAGAAAATCAAAGGCACAAAGGTAAAATGAAAACTGATGAAACAAGACAAAAACAGCACAGAAGTGGAAAGTTAACAATAAGTTCAGCTCAGCACAGTGGCACATGCCTCTGTTTCTCACAGCTGAAAATCTGAAGCAAGAGAACTGTTGGAAGCCTGTCTGGGCCACACAGCAAGTGCCAGGCCAGCCAGGGCTACACAAACCTCACATCAGAAAAAACAGCAGAAGAGAAGGGAGGAAGGCAGTGAGGGTGGGTTGGGGAGAAGCAGTTCCAGAGCTCTGCTGCATTATCATTGCTGACAGTCGCACTGTGTAGCTCCGGCTGTCCTGGAACTCACTATGTAGACCAGGCTGGCCTCAAACTCAAAGAATTTGGCTGCCTCTGTCTCCTGAGTTCTGGGATTCCAGTCACATGCTACCCACCCACCCCCTTTTAAAAATAGAGTCCTCCCAGCACTCAGGAGGCAGAGCCAGGCGGATCTCTGTGAGTTCGAGGCCAGCCTGGTCTCCAAAGCGAGTTCCAGGAAAGGCGCAAAGCTACACAGAGAAACCCTGTCTCGAAAAACCAAAAAAAAAAAAAAAAAATAGAGTCCTACTACACAATCCACTCTGTCGCCACTCTTGCTTTCTTTCTGTGATCTTGAGCACTGGGTGTGCAGACCTCTGCTACCATTCTCAGCTTAAGTACATCCTAAAATTAAATTCTAGGATGTATACTACTATATACATATGATTATAATGTGTACAAAATCGTGTATACATATGAAATTAATACTTCACCCATTCCTTTGTATTTCCTGCATTCCTTCTGGGTTCTTATTGCCCATGCTTCACTGGAATTTTGTTTTGTTCTGAATGGATTGAGGACAGTAAACACTCTAAGGCGCTCATCTATTTAAATACATTTATTGAACTTCCAGCTCTTTGAAGAGTTTGGCTGATGGTGGTTGGCTTTCCTCAGTCTTTGGAGTGTGAGACCTTTGCCTTCCAATGTTTAATGCTAATTAGATTCACTGTCCATTTATTTATTTGAGTGAAGTTCATCCTTCTTTGGATGGTCAGTGTTCTACAGTTTGGCTACATTGTTGCCAGGGGTGGTATTTATTTCTAATTTCTTGCTAGTGACATGACAAAAGTTTTCCATGTAGTCTCATGCCGTGGGATGTCTTTCTGTAAGCTGTGAATATGTTTTGCTACCATTAGTTAATAAAGAAGCTGCTCTGGCCTATGGCAAGACAGTTTATAGCCATATAAAGTTTATAGATTGGTGGGAAATCCAAGCAGAGAGACGAGGAGAAAAAAGGCAGAACAGAGCAGATGCCAGCCCACCGCCCAAGGAGCAACACGCCAACAGACTGGTAACGCCTGGGCCATGTGACGAAACATAGATTAATAGAAATGGGTTAATTTAAGATGAAAGAGCTAGCTAGCAAGAAGCCTGAGCCATAGACCAAACAGTTTGTAATTAATATAAGCCTCTGTGTGTTTATTTGGGGCTGAGACACAGAAAAGCCTCTGGCTACAGTCTCATGTGTTTATTTCTGAATAATTGTGTCATTTTATTATTTTCTTTTTTTTTGCTACTGGGGATTGACCCCTGTGCCTCTTTTGTACTGGACAAGTGTTCTATCACTAAGCACCTCTCTATATCTTTATATCTTATAATGAAATACTTGATGTTGACTTAAAAATCACCTCTCTTCTATTCTTGTCTTCTGCCTTATCTATTCGCTATATAGGATTTTTCACAGGTTCCTTTTTTATCTGTAGCTAAAGCTTGTCAGTACAGCTTTCCAGACCACCAGACTGTCTCTTCAGATGTATCCATGTTTTGGGGGGTGGAGTGTCGGTTATTGTAGCTAGAATTTTCCTGCCTGGCCCACAGTCAGGACAAACTCTCTCACCTGCCAGTCCCACAGTCACTCAGACCCGACCAAGTAAACACAGACACTTATATTGGTTACAAACTGTATGGCCGTGGCAGGCTTCTTGCTAACTGTTCTTACAGCTTAAATTAATCCATTTCTATTAATCTATACCTTGCCACGTGGCTTGTGGCTTACCGGTACTTTACATCTTCCTTGTCCTGATGGCGGCTGGCAGTGTCTCTCTCACCCAGCTTCCTGTTCTCTCAATTCTCCTCTCTGTTAGTCCTGCCTATACTTCCTGCCTGGCCACTGGCCAATCAGTGATTTATTTATTGACCAATCAGCAACGCATTTGACATACAGACCATCCCACAGCAGGTTATTATTACTATTTTAATGATTTATTTTCACTTCTGAGATTTTCAGTTTGTTTCTTTTTTGGATCATCCTGTTCTTGTTTTATGGATGTTACTTACTTCTTTCCATTTGTTGTGTTGTTCAACTCTTTTTATGGGATGGAATGACTATGCACTTAACTTGGGGAGGAGTGGGATACTGGGCTTCAACTTGGAGACTTGTGCAGGCAAGAAAACTGTAAAGATCCGTTCTTGGTGGAGAGCTATTTTCATATCTTCATTCCTGCTTCAGGTAAGTGTCATAAACGTGAACCAGGGCTAACCTTAGCAGATCAGGTGGGCATTTTCTCCATGTGAACATTTGAATTTAGGCTCTGCACAGATATTGTATAGAAAAATGGATTGGGTGCTTTTCTGTCTCCTCCATAAATTTAATGTTCTCAAATGCAACAATCCATATCCAAATATTTCGGTTTTCTATACATCCCATTTAAGAGAATAATGTCCCTCTTTATGATAGAGAATTCGAGGATAAATCACCAAAGTCTTACGAACTAGAGGAGGAAAAATAAGCCCAGGCATGCTTTGGCTCTCTATGAATCTCTTCTCACTGTTGAATTGTATGTCCATAAATGAAAACTTCGTGGGCACACGTCCCCACCTTGCAAGCCCCTTGAAATACCTCCACTCTAGGTCCACCAGGTCCATGAACTGCTTTCCTAGAAGGAATCATATTTTGAAAGAATCAAACATTGGCACACCCCACAGACAGAATAAATGAGCTGAGTGGCCTTCCTCATTCTGCCAGCTGCAACTTAGAGCCCTGGAACTGAGCACCACCTGAGGTACACACTGTTCGAGTTCCTCACATGGTCTCTAGTGTCCTAAGAGAAACTAGTCAAAAACAGAAATGAAAGTATTCCTGCCAGTGATCCTCTTTGAAAGAGATAAAACAATTAGGAAAGGTTTAGGGAATACAGGAAAACAGACACACACCACCACCAACAACAACAACAACTGTGAAAGGCAGTACAGCTAAGGAAATTATAAAAGACAATACTCTAACTAGCCCAGGGTGCAGAAAACAAATAGTGTGGGCGTTTCCAGAGCTGACAAGCTTCATCACACAGTCCCCTCTCAGAGACAGAGGTGAGCCTTGGCCCTCGATTCTCCTACTTTATTCTTTTGTTGTTCTCGGGGTTGAACTCAAAACCTTGAACATGCTAGACAAATGTTCTACCGTAAGCAGCTGCTCCCGTCTCTGTCCTCTCCATTTACTTTTATGCTGGTTAACTTAGAATTAATTCTAATTAATTTGGAAGTTAATTTAATTTAATTAAGAATTTAATTCTAGCTAAATTGCACAGGCTAAATTGCCCATGTTAGCTTTGAACTAACCATACTTCTACGTCAGCCCCTAGAGTAGGTGTACAGGATGGAATTTTTTTTTTTTTTTTTTGAGACAAGGTTTCTCTGCATTACAGCTCTGGCTGTCCTAGAACTCACTCTGTAGACCAGGCTGGCCTCAAACTCACTAAGATCTGCCTGCCTCTGCCTCTCGAGTGCTGGGATTAAAGGCATGCGCCACCACCGCCGGCTACAGTTTGGAAATTTGAGAACCCTTCATTCATTTCATCGCCACCATAGGTAGCAAAAGCATTAGCTATGAACCCTAAAACAAGCAAGATTTCCACAGGTCAATGCTTGACACATTCTTCTCTGGAAATCAACTTAGATTCTCAGCAAGGTTTGCACTCCTATCCACCCCCACTGCACCCCCAGGTGAGACTCTTTAGATTACCTGGCTCTGTGGAGAAGAATCGCATCGATTTATCTTCAAAGACCAGCCTGTCCGGGGCAACAGAAGACAGGAGAAGTTTGTGAAACGTGGTGCTTTGAATTCTCTTCCTAAAAGTGGGTGTTGGAGTAGCTCTGGGCTCATCAGTCCTGAAAGCGTAAGGGAAAGAGTGCGTGGGAGGAGGGATGCCGGCCTGGGCCAGTCTCTGCTGGGACCTGGATAGCTGCTCCACTGGGACCAGGAACCCTGTCAACAGGCTGTAGTGAAGTAGATCTGCCATGGACACGGGCTTCTCCTCCTCCTCCTCCTCCTCCTCCTCCTCCTCCTCCTCCTCCTCCTCCTCCTCCTCGTTAACTTGGGTCTGTTTGGCAGGGAGGGGCTCATCTTTTCTCATGGTATGACGACTGTCAAATGATCTGGCATTCAGGTCTTTCCCAAGGAGTTGCCGAGCTTCCTCAAATGAGATGCCACAGATTTTTTGGAAATTTGATTTCTTGCTCTTGTTATTAAAATTCTCAGCTGATGTGTATAATTCTTGCAGCTGTGGGGGAAAGAGACCGTGGAAGTCATGAGATCAATAAAAAAACAACGATCTCTCCCAACAGAAGCATTCATTCTTGCAAGGTGCCATTGCCTCAGTAGCAGAATGTGGCATAGAGAGCAGGGGCAGAATACTAGGTCCATCGTCCAAAAGGTGGATACAAGACACATCCTCAGTCAGGTGGGGGTGTCTCATGCCTTTAATCCCAGCACTCAGGAGGCAAAGGCTGGTTGATCTCTAGCCAAAGCAACACAGAGAAACCCTGTCTTGAAAAACAAAACAAAACAAAACAAAAAAACAAAGACACATCCTTTATACCCATTGCTAATGAAATAAGCTGTTTAGGTTTGGACTTGGTCATTTCTGAGGCCTATCTAACTCTACCGTTCTGCATGGCTGTGCAGAAAGATAGCTGAAGTGGGCTGTGGCCTTGTTTGGAAGAAAGCAAGACAGATCATGCAGACACCAGAGTTCACCCTGGTGTCCAAAGTGCTCAGAATATTCCAGAATGCAAGGCAGAGAAGGCTATCATCCGAGTGTTTTCCTAAGTAAATGACTGCATTATTGAGTGTTTGGAAATAGTTGTTGGCAGAACAAAACTGTAAGTGATTCCTCAGTATACCTCCCCACCTAAAGTCCTGTGTAGAAGGAATAAAACCTTGCTGCTTAGAGTGTCCTGCCTATAGATCAGGTCATCCCTGAAAGGCCATCTGTGGACCTTAGTTGAAAAGCCAGATAGCCCACTATCTTAGGTTATCGCCCAAGTTTATGTCATTTCCCTGCGGGAGCTGCTCAGTAGTAAAGGGCTTGCCTACCATGTGCAGGGCCCTGGGGTTGATCCCCAGAGTGGAAAGAAAAAGAACAAAAAAAAGCAAAATTAAGTCAATAGCCCCTAGCTGCCGGGTCCAACGGCCCAGTGCAGTCTCCCCTCTGAGTCTTTTTGTTGCAAGAAAAATATCAGAGTGAATTAAAATTAGCATGTCTCTTTAGAGCAGGTTTCCATCAGAAAAATGGCGTAACCTGGGTGCTGCCCTGCCCTTGGAGAGCTAGGTCTTGTGGTGGCAAAAGTGTCTACAGGGCTGGAGAGGTGCTCAGTGGTTAAGAGCACTGACTGCTCTTCCAGAGGACCCGGGTTCAATCCCAGCACCCACACGGTGGCTCACAACTGTCTGTGACTCCAGTTCCAGGGGATCTGATGTCCTCTTCTGGCCTCTGTGGACACCAGGCACACACATGGTGCACATAAAGCAAAACGCTCGTGCACATAAAGTGCTACTCTTTTTAAATGAAGTCACTGAAATGAAACTCTGGCACCCCAGGCAACACCCAGGCACATCTGTGTACACTCATGGTTTGATCTCATATGATTCTTTAATGTAAGTTGCCTGTGTGCAGTATCAGGGCTGTCAAGTTCATACCGAGCATCGGTCACGCGATGGTGCCTTGCCTTCATGAGTCCAAATGTGATGTCCCGGGAGGGACATTGTGCAAGGATCTGAATCTCCAAGCCCCTGAAAAGGCAACAAAGGGGAAGGCCAAAGTCAAAGGTCAAAGGTCATACAGAATGACAATGGAAGTGTCACGAGTCACTTTCAAACACCTTCTGAACTTTGTGGACAAGACACTTTAAAGGTTTGCCGATTTACTCTTATTGGTCTGTTCATCAAGTTAATCATGTTTGAACCATCTTTATCTCAGCACTCCAAATTTTTTTTTCCTCTCAAGACAGGGTTTCTCTGTGTAGCCCTGACTATTCTGGAGCTCCCTCTATAGACCAGGCTGGCCTTGAACTCACAAAGATCTGCCTGCCTATACCTCCCGAATGCTGGGATTAAAAGTGTGTGCCACCACCATCTGGCGCACTCTAAATTTTTATACAAAATATACGTTAAGGTTTAGTCTTAGTCTAAAGAATACTGCATCAACTACTTTATTTTCTTGCCTAAGGTTTTGATTAACCTTTACTTCACCTAAGGAAAAAAACCACTTCCCTTCTTACATAGAAAAGGTATTCATTTAGGAGAAACAAAACTAATAATAACAATAACAAAAAAAATGAACATTTTAAAGAAAAAAAGAAATTCTGACCATTTCATAGGTGGAATTAAAACAGCCCTAGGATTCTCACTGTTCCCCTGTGCTAAGTACATGCCCACATCTGACTCCGGCTGGCCTTCTGTGTGACTTCCACCACTAACAAGTGTCCCTGTTTGAGTGGCATGGTGTGATTGGTGGTACCTGGGACATAGACACTCTGAGCTTTTTTTGCACATTTCCAGAAGCCTGTGCCTCCACGCAGAGGTGTGGCTTTTTTTCTGGGGAGTTCAGATAGAACCAGAAGCCTGCACCAACCGTTAGACGTGTAAGGAAGGAGACTCAGGCCTGCCTCCAGGTGGGTTACAGCTACATGAGTCATCCTAGCTGAGCTCAGAGAGGAGACATCCCCCTGCTAAGCCCTAGATTTGGGTAGATTATTACATAGCAATACATACAAATAGATCCCACATGTGGAGTTGGTAGCCATGAGAGGCCTGAGGAGAGAGGCCTGTGATACTGGCTGTGCTGGGGGAGTTGGGGAGCTTGCAGGCTCTGAGATACACTCTAACTCCATGCTGAAGGAACACTCTGACATAGGGAGAAATATGCTGATGAGAAGCAGTGAATAAACCCCAATGTAGTTGCACAGTATGAGTCTATCAGCATAGGAGATAAAGCCAGTGATGTATTTTCTATAGGAGAGAAAATATGCACAGTAGTGGACTGGCAAGTGGCTAGATGAGCTTGTAGACAAGTCTGGAAACATTGGCCAGGGCTCAGGTTTAGGCCTGTGTGCCATCCACAATAGTGCCCATGGAAGTTCCTGGCTGTCTGAAACATGAGACAGTATATGAAAAAGAAATGAGGAACAGAAGACATTGTCTGAAGGGCAGTAGGGGTTGGAGAGGATAGAACAGAAACAGTAAAATCCCATGCAGTAGGGTTTGCATGGAGCTGGGGATGTAGCTCTGTGATAAAGTGTGCACCTAGCATTCATGGGGTCTTAGAGTCAATTTCTGTGACACAAATAATTAGTTTAAAATATTCTGGAGAGTTGGGCATGATGGCATACATCTACAACCTCAGCATTTAGAAAGCACAGACAGAAAGCTACAGTTAGCCTGGGGTACATAGTAACCCTGTCTCAAGGAAAGCAGGAGGATGAAGAGAGAACAGGGGGATGGAGAGGCTATGCACGGAAACGGTGCTTAAAATTGGGATCTCAAGCTTCATGGCTGGCCTCCAGGGACTGGACCTGCTTAGGGACTTCTTGGTTGGATGGATGGTGTCCTCAAGACTTGGTAGGCCTGGTGTAGCAGGAAAAAATCATCCTTGACAGCGTAAGTTGGAACCCAGTTTGGCTTTTCACTTCTTTTCATCATTCAGTTTTGGTTCATGAGCTTTGGTCCTGAAAAACACAAGAGGAAGCTCTGCTGTTTTCCTCTCCTTTCTTTGCAGTTTCTCTCGTCACTAGGCTGGAGACCCTCTGTGATGGACATGTGACTCTGGAAGAAAGAGGATCCCAGGCAATGGGGAATGGACCAGAGTCAGGGCTGAGTATCTGTGGGAGCCTGGGATGGGAAGGACAAAGGCATAAAAGAGGGAGAGAGGGCAGGGCTGTTTATGGTGATCGAGAAGAGTCTCAGCCATGGAGCAGGATTCTACTTTCCTGAAACAGTTTCAGAGGAGACAGAAGTGTGTTCCCACCCCATTGGTAGAAATGACCCAAACATTGTCACCTGTCACCACATAGCTTTGAGTCCCTGCCTCTTTCTCTATTACCCATCCATCTGTCCTCTTCATGACAAGCACAGCCAGGCTTCTTTCCCACTGTCACTGGACTACTACAGTGCCCATGGCGGTGTCTATCACTGCACTTACCACTTCCCGTAGTCCACTTAAAGAGCTATCTCTGTCACTAATCTCTGAAGTCCCAGGGTGAAGGCTGAGTGTGCACCTGGCAGACCCCAGCTCACCTCTGAATGTGAAGGGTGCCAATGTTTTAGTGGAGGGTAAGTAACTGAGTCACTGTTCATTGTGACATTTGGAAATCCTTAAGGTCACAGAAGCAGCTGTTTGAAAGTGAGGGAGGGGGGGTGGTAGAGAGTGGAAGGTGGAAAAGCATTTTTTTCTGAAAGAGCGTAAATCGCTGAAGTGTCACGGATTCATTAGCTTCCCACTGTGGACTAGTCCAGGCTCTTGTCGTCGACGGACAAAGGAGACCGTGGAGCGGTGAAGCTCGACAGCCAGCCTGAGCAACTGGGGGTGAGCCGTGTAGCTGCGCCTGGGTCTCTCTGCCCTTTACAGAAATCACTGTAACAGCTCGCACGATTTGAGTATGTCCCAAATCCCTGTGTGAGACGCTAGTATCATCTCCCCCACTCCAGTCTGTGCCCACAAAAAACTGTCTCCCTGAGGAGAACCACTGCCTGCCTGGTGCCGGCTCTTGTGAGACTCTCCCTCTTCTTCCGCAGATGACCGCATACAGCACATGCTTGGTTACACTTCATTTTTCACCCCAGTCATTCAGCGAGAAGGCCTTCCAGATCATTTTCTAAAGGTCTCCCCCTTTCATGACTGCACATATTCCACTGAGCCCATTTGATTTGTTCAAATAATCTTCTGTATGCAAGGAATCTGGGTTTTTGTGTGTGCCGCAGACATCTTTTAGCAGCTCTTGGTGAAGTGAGCCGGGTCCAGTGTTTCACACTTGGAAGCATGACTTACCATGCCCACAGATCCATCCCTGCATGCAGCATAGTTGTGTCAGATGTCTTAGGGTTTCTATTGCTGCGCTAAAACACCATGGCAAAAAGTAACTTGCTGGGGGAAGGCTTTATTTCATATTACAGGTTATAGTCCATTACTGAGGGAAGTCAGGGCATTCGTTAGCTCAAGGCAGAAGCTGACGCAGAGGCCATGAAGTGCTTCATGCTGGGTTGCTCCCCATGGCTTGCTTAGCCTGATTCTTCATACCATCCAGGAGCACTTGCCCAGGGCTGGCACCATCCACAGTGGGCTGGGCCCTCCCACATCAAGATACAGGCCTATCTTATGGAGGCATTTTCTCAGTTAAAATTCTCTCTTCCAGGATATATTTAGGTTTGTGTCAATTGACAAAAACCAACCAGCACAGAGGTCTATGAATCTTAAGTAACAGCCTGCCCGTAGTTACTTAAGTTCTGACTGTGGAACGTTCGTTTTCTGTTTCCTGGTGTACAACACACAGCATACTGGGCAAGTCCCTCTGCTTCTTCGGAGTTTGCATGTGGAGATGTGAGCTCTGGGCCTTCCGCTCCCGCCACCGCCTCTGCTGTCTGCTGCCATGCCTTCTCTGTCATGATGAACTCTCCCCCGGAAACACAAGCCCAAATAAACTCTTCGAAAATAAAAATAAAAATAAAACTCATAGTCGAAGTACCAAAACTTAACATATGCTTACAAATTTCAGAGGAAGCTCAAATTGGATGGATTATTTATCATAAATTGACAAAATGAAATACAAAGTTGGTTTTGTAGATTTTGGGGATGTTTGTTCTATTACTGTCAGATTGTGTGGCTTATAGCATAAGCAAGCCCTTTGACAAACATGCATTACCTTAACACGGGTTTTTGTTTTGTTTTGTTTTTCGAGACAGGGTTTTTCTGTGTAGCTTTGCACCTTTCCTGGAACTCACTTGGTAGCCCAGACTGACCTCGAACTCACAGAGATCCGCCTGGCTCCTCCTCCCGAGCGCTGGGACTAAAGGCGTGTACCACCACCACCCGGCAACATGTATTTTTTTACATAGCAAAAGTTTCTCTCTTGTTTTTGGTAGTCTTAGGACAGAACTCAGGACTCACATACACAGGGCAAGGACTCTTCCATGGGGCTGCACCTTTATCCATGTTTTCACACACTCTTCAATGCCTGCTTGCAAGTATTTGGACTTCAGCTTTTTTGAGGTCTTTCTGATTAAGACAGAAATTACATTAAACAATACTCACAGCCTGTGTTCCAGAGACCCATGGTGGGCAGATTACCATGTTTGAAATTCCCTTACATTTCCTGAGCTCTGTAGAGAGAGAAAGCCGCCTCTGCATGAGTTAGCTCCTGGAGCAAGCACATACTCCCACCTTCCGTGGGATGTGTGACCTGGGGGAGGGCTACTTAAGACGGCTGCACTTGGACTATATAAATGTCAGTGACTCCTCCTCACCTGTACCAGAGATGAGTGACCATGAGCTCCACCACAGCCCCAGGCATTTGGGGGTTTTACTGGAGTTCCCAGAAGAGAAATTAATGGAAATCTAAAGCCTCTTAATGGGCTAACCCTGTGAGTTTTCTCACTCTTCTGCAATTTATGTACCTTTCAATAATTTAAAAACTGCTCATTTGATAGTTCCCACTTAATTGCTCAAGTGCCTTCTGCAGGCAAGCTGACTTTGACTAAGATTTATCTGTGTTTCATCTTATAACCTTAACTTTCTAATGGTTCCAGTGACTGCACATTTATTTACAGTTTGGTCCTTTGTTTGTCCTTTGGTCACAATGGGAATTGTGATTTGTTGGGACTTTAAATATTAGACAAAACTATACATCTTCAGCAAAGAACTGTTTTCCTAGTCTTGTGTAGTGGGTAGCCATTCCAGCTTTGATCTGGAAGTTCCAACCCCCATTGAGACTTCGGCAACTGTCACGCCTACAAGGCGGGGCCAAGGGAGGCGCCTGGAGATGTAGATTGAGTTTTCCTACCTGGCCCACAGTCAGGATAAATCTCTCTCACCTGCCAGCCCCACAGCCGCTCAAACCCAACCAAGTAAACACAGAGACTTATATTGGTCACAAACTGTATGGCCGTGGCAGGCTTCTTGCTAACTGTTCTTACAGCTTAAATTAATCCATTTCCATTAATCTATACCTTGCCACATGGCTCGTGGCTTACCGGCATCTTTACCTGCTGTTTCTCATCGTGGCGGCTGGCAGTGTCTCTCTGACTCAGCCTTCCACTTCCCAGCTTTATTCTCCTCCTTGTCCCGCCTACACTTCCTGCCTAGCCAATGGCCAATCAGTGTTTTATTTATTGACTAATTAGCAACACATTTGCCATACAGAACATCCCACAGCATGGAGACCTGAGATCTGGATGGGCGGCGCACTCACTCATTTGTCCAGTCTCTGCATAAAAGGAAAGTTCAGGGCTTGTCATAAGTCCTTGCTCGAGTAGTCTTGTCAGGCTGGATCATCTCAGCTAGTCATCTCGAAATTGTCCTGACCAGTTTGTAGTCCAAAGTTGATTTTTTCCATGGTGTTAATTGTCTTAATGGCTTTACCATAGTCCATGTGGAATCATCCTTGTGGGGTCTATTCATCCTTTTGAAGATTTCAAAGTCACTGTTAGGTGTGGTCATGGTTCCCTGCAGACTTTTTTTTTTTTTTTTGGTGCCTCCTCTGTGGTTTGGAGTAATCAGTCTGATAAATGTCTGTCTTTCGGAACCATGAACATTCTTCCCTAGAACAGAAAATCTTCACATCAATTTCTCCCCAACATTTGTCTTGCCAAACTTTTCCAAACTGACCTTTGCCAATGCTTTCTTGTAACACGATGGTCCTGGCAATTTTTCTCTGAACAAGCAGTAGTAAACCCTTTGTCCCAGGTAGCAGCATCACCGCAGTCACCAACACAATGAGAAGGAGCTGGCAACGTGGAGCAGTAGCCACTGCTTCCATGGTCCCACTGCTGTTTGTGGCTCGGTCTGGGCTGAAGCTTCTCCCAAGCCTCCTAGGCTGGCCTCAAACTTGGGATCCTCCTACGTCTGCCTTCTTCAGCAAATCCTACCGGCGTGCATCACCACAACTGGCAACATATAGCTCGGGTTTGAGCTGGGGCCCACAAGGCCCTAGCCAAGTAGCTTTTTCAAGAATTCGTAGCACAAACGTTGGGCGCCAGACATTGGTGAAATTATTAAGGCCACTCCACGTAGTTAAAAGGAGATTTATTTAATGGCGTAACTTACAAGTTAAGGGATAGGTAGGTCGCAGGGTCTGGGGAAGGTGTATCGCAGTCCAGCGGTGTTCTCTGGAGCTCTGCTTGGCCCACCTTCACCCTCCAAGGTCCCGAACCGAGTGAGTGCGCGGCGCATCCAGATCTCAGGTCTCCAGGCGCCTCCCTTGGCCCCACCTTGTAGGCGTGACAGTTGCCGAAGTCTCAATGGGGGTTGGAACTTCCAGATCAAAGCTGGAATGGCTACCCACTACAGTCTTGTCTCATCTTGAAGTGTGTTTAGCTCAGAGAGACACCCAAGATGGGAAATTTGCGGGGAAGACAGACCACCATTCTTGTAGGGAAGGAGACTGGGCAGGCTCAAAGTTGTGTCGAGTAACTTGCAGCTTTCTGTGCTTCCTAAATCCAGCCAGGGACCAGGTACAATTGATGGGTAACAGAGGTGGGTGGAGGAGGGACCCGGCCACCTGAAGACACCTGACACAGCCAGCTTCAGGCAGGCCTAGGTGAGATCCATGATTCTTGGAGGGAGGAGAAGGGGGACATTTTAGAATCAGGCTGTTTGTTGAAGTCTACAACTGTTTATGCAGATTTGATCATCTCTCTTGTCCATCCAGCACTTGAACAACTCTGACTAGGGGAGGTGGATTGTCATCTTCAGGGTCAGGGACCTGGTCCTTTCCCTGGCTGTGAGGCACAGACAGCCTTAGTGGTGGAAGTTTGTTTTTTATTCCTGCAGACCCTCCCCATGCTGATTTCATCCCAGTGAACCAACTCCCTGCCCATGTGCCACTTTCACTTCTGGGGTCTTTCAAAGAGCTGATGTGAGGTTATGGGCAGCACAAAGCCCACAACCCAGGAAGCTCCCTTATCTCAGTGTAGCTCTGTCCTTTGTTTTTTACTACAGGGCATCATTTTACCAAGAAAACTTGCAGGAGAGGAACAGACAATTGCATTGGGGTTCAGGAGGAAGGGATCTTTTGAATGTTTCTTGCCTGAAATCTCTTGGGGACTTCCTCAAGGGGAAATGGGAATAAGAGCATGGTGGGTAGAGCAGTTAGTGGGAATACTAAAGAGACGGAGTTGAAAGGATTTAACACATGTAGGCCTATGCCGGAAATATAGGGAGGAAAGGTCAAAGGTTGGGCCTTTGAGGGACAGATTCTGGTGACCTTCCAGGCCTGGAGCAATATTGAACGGCAGCACAGATGGCGGACCCTATGACCAGATGGCAGAGTGGCAGGCCAGATAAAAGGTTATAGTAGCCACATGGATAATTGTGTGTTACACGAATCCTGAAGCTCTGTCCCCTCCAGAGCCTCCACACAATTGGCACAATTTCTGATGCCCTGCAGCCCTGTTCCTGCAGTGGTTAGTGACATCACTTGGGAGGAGAGCGTGGACAGACAAAATCCTGGGCACAGTGGTGGAAGTGTTTTTGCTTTGACACCCACAAGGCACCCTCGCCCTGGAAATACCAGTAAATGTGAAGAATCTTTGCCCAACATTTTGTCTCATTCTTCCCTGGGGATCTGTGTGTAACAACGGCAGGCTTCTGTGGAATTTTGGGGAAATGAACATTCCATATCAACCCAGGGAATCTGTGCCCAGACATCTGTACCACTTCACTATAGGGCCTTAAAGTGCAGGTGGCACAAGGGAGTCCTCCCATAGCTCCATGGAGGCCATGCAGATGAAGGTGGCACTGGGTGCACTGTTCTCACTAAAACACACTGTCATCAAGCATGGGTGGGGGGCATTGTACCACCTTCCCTGAAGTAAGCACTTCCATGCCTGGCACAGACCAGTCCAGTCAACGGTTCTCACTCTTTGACGTCAGAAAGTTCTGTGGTACACTTATCAGACTCAAGAAACTGCCAGCAGGTGGATCAGGCAGCGGGGGGGCGGTGGTGGCGTTATGTTGGGATCAGGGATGTGATCTTGGTGCTTGAAGCAAGCTCGTTCATGTGTGTGTCTTCTTCAGGTAATGACCGACTCACACAAACATTTCCTCGCTTGTGGCACTTTCTCAACTTGAAAGGAAGGTGACTACTTGGAGACTTCCTGAAAGCAGGTCACAATTTGATATAAAGAATTATCTTCCACGTGGCCTCTAGAAAGGAGTGTGGAGGGAAGTAGTTCCCACAGGCCACACACTGTGGTAGGCAGGTCTCACTGGCAAGTGTGAGTGGCACTAAGTGGCCGCTGCCTCCGCCCAGCTTCTACTATGATCACATAGACCCTAACTCAGGGGCAGCTGAAGCACATAGGAGGTGTTTGGATCACTAGCAACTGTTTCAAAATGTTGACTGAGTCACTGTATTCTAGTACACTTACCTGTCCTTGTCAGGCAAGGTGACTACATAAAAGACCACCATTTTCAAGAATCTGGAGCAGTAGAAGGAAGGTGTGGGCTGTCACACAGTATGGAGGATACAGTAAGATGTAGGGAGTGTCTACCATCACGAAACACTAGGGAACAAAGTTCTTAGGGGGCTATATCCGATCCCCTTTTAGTAAGAGCAATGGGAAGAGAGAGATCCTGTAGAATATTCACAGAGTCAATAACGCTGAATGAACTGAGTGTCCCGTTTCCTAAGCAGAAGCCCTGTGTTATTTAAATCCATGCCACACATGGGGGAGAAAGCCACATTTTCAGAAAATTTATTGGAGAAAATTATACTGTTAGCAAAAGAAGAAAATGACTGTTGAGTAGAAAACATATTCCCAGGAAATCTGGATAGGCATTTTCTTTGGATAATAGAAACAAACTTCCCAACACTGCCTTCAACACAGAGAAGGGCAGCCGAGATACTCTGGTCAGCTTGGCGCCTACAGACAGGACTTTGGCAGGACTCGGGTTCCCTGCGAAGCATCCATGAGGGAAGTCTCCACTGTCTCAGCTTTCCCTGCAGTGCCACACCTCTCAGGGGCTGTCTGCCCTTGTCCTGGGCTGCAGGACTCAGCCCCCTCGCACTTGAGAGCAGGCAGCTTGGCAGCAGGAGTGATGCCTCTGGACAGGCTCTGCCTGAGACTGTGGTTGTACCTCCTGCTGAGTTCCTTCAGGCCCCATGAGGGGAGGCACAGGTACCTGGGGACAGGGGATGACTGCCCCAAGCCTGTGCCCTAGTTGCTTCCTGAGGACTGCCCCCGGGGTTTCTCACACACTTCTGAGCTTCAGGGTTCCCACAAAACTCATAGCTCCCTTTGATGAGGCTTGTGCCCCTCACAGATGGTGATGGGGAGCTGCCTTTGGCCAGGGACCTTTCCTCTCCTTTGTGTTTTCTCCCAGGGGACATCCACTGCACGAAGCACTTCACCTGGTTGGTGAACTGATTTTCCGGAGGCTGCGCCTTAGGTGACAGCGCTGGTGAAGATGTGTGTCCACGTGTTTCCTCTGGTGCCCTGCCCTGAACAGAGTACTCCTTCCCTCTGGCTTGGGATGTCCCTAAGCCTGCATCCCCTCCACCAAGTTTTCCTGCCTCAGCTGCCAGTGGGGACACTCCCTTGGCAGCTGGGGGACACTCCCTGTTCTGGCACTTGCCTGAGACATGTGCAGGGAACCAGGGACCCTGCCCTGGCTCCACGCTGACTCCCACAGTGGACAAGTGCACCTGCAGTACCTGAGAAGCTGCCATGTCCCCACTGGAGGGGCCCTGGCATTTGGAAGTCATTTCTTTTGAGGCTGAGGGCACCTCAGGCAGGCCTGCCACCTGGATGGGTTGCCCACTCACTGAGGGCAACACGACTCCTATGGGCACCTGACTTTTACAGTCAGATGTCTCAGGGTTGTAGGGAACTGTTCCCTGCAGGGACTGACATGGAGTCCCATGGCTCCTTGGGGGGTAGGTGCCTTGGGTGGCTGTCAAGATCTTAGTGGACTGTGGGTGAAGACCAGGGAGTTCCTCTTCCTTGAGTAGCTCTGTGGACCCCTCAGCCATGGAGCCCCCTCCCCAGCCCATCCTTGCCCCCTGAGGCCCCTGTGTGTTGGTGCTGGAAGCCAGTGTCTCATCTGTTGGCCCATCTGGTCTCATGGGCAGCTCTGGGCTGAGTCTAGTGTCTGATCCAGACTGTGGCAGGCTGCCTTTGTCTACCATACTGGGTGTCCAGGGCTGGATCGGTGCTCTGCCTCTTTGAGCTATGCTAAGGTCTTTGTCTACAAACACCTTCTTGTTCTCAGAGGTTGGCCGCATCTGCCTCACAGGTGAGGAAGCAGGGAGAGGCACTTCTTGGATGGGCATGAAATTCATTGTCCCCAGTCGGTCTCCAATGGGGTTTCTTGGCAGGAACCTGGAGGACTGGCCAGAATTCACTCCAGAAACGGTGTGGGGGGGGAACGTGGAACTTAGAGAAAAAATGAGATGGCTCCACTTTAGTCGCATAGGACTCAAAGGACTCCTCCACTCTTTGGGGAAGACCAAATGTCATCCTCCTGCCAAAGGTTTTAATGTGTTCCTCCAGCATCTTTTCTTTGCTAGGACTAAGTGACAAACTACGCTGGTGTTTTCCCAGTGGGTCTTCCTCACCTGCCAATGGTGCCAGATCTTTCACTTGTCTGGGGGGCGTCTCAGGTGGAGGCTGTGCCAAGTTGACAGAATGCCATGATCTCACCACAGTGCTAGGGATCTGACTCTCTCGGATTTCTTTCGTTTTCCTGTTCAGATATTCTTGCAGGAAAGTTTCACATTCTTTCTGGCACTGTTTGACCCATGAAGCCTTTGAAAACTTTCCAGACAGATTCCCTGGCTGAAGTTCTAGGTCTGTCTCAGAATCAGTGTGCAACTGCTTTTTGTAGCCTCATTGGAGTCTCTCTGGAGATGATCTTTTGGTCTATGCCCGGACCATGTGTCTGAACTTGGATGTCTTTCTCCTTTAGAGTGTGACTCTCCATGGTTTTTACGGGAGCTTTCAGATTGGCTGAGCTTGAAGTTTAATGGGTTTCTGCCAACATTGTGCTTGTAGAGAAAGTTCCATGAGAGTCCATGGCTGCTCCGTGGCTCAGGGAACTCAGGAGGCTCTGACTGAGGACTCATGAGTGACAGGGACTCCCAGATCCTGTGTGGCAGCCCCAGAGCTGTGGGATGAGTCTCTTTCAAGTGTGATGCTCTAGTTTCCTCCAGACTTCTCCAGTGAGGGGGAAGTTTGCTGGAAGGATGGACTTGGGAGCACAGACCTTGAATGACTTTCTAATGGAGGAGACCTTAGGAGGTGGGGGGGACAGAAGACTTCTTGGGACCTTTGGATCACAGTGGGTAAAACAACAAACTTTCCAGTACTTTTTGTGATAGGTTGTGTTCCTTTTGGGGAATTTCAGACAGGCCGAGAGGCTGTGCCTCATCCTAGGATCTATGAAAATTCTCCCACAGATGCTCAGGTGGGATAGAGGAGATGGTGGCAGGACTTGGATTAGATGCTGAGGCTTGGCCTCAGACTCACCATGAGAGTCAGGCTTTGTCTAAGATTGGGGTAATGTTTGCAGCCAGACCTGTTGCTCACTCTCAGGCAAGGACAGAGGTATGGGGTGAGTAAGGGCAGGAGATTTATTGTCTGTGGAAGTTTTTAGCTATTCTATTGAAATGGGCATGTACTGAGTAACTATTACCCGAGGTTTTGGCCTCACTTTTCAGGGACTCACTGTGTAGAGAAGAGAGACCCAAGAAGAGCTTGGTGTCCTTAATATGTAACTGGTCTTCAGAGGTCTTGGGATGAGAGGGCTGCTGGTGTAGGTGAGGGTCCTTTGGATTGCCTTTTCCATTACCCTAAGAAAGGGAGACTTCCAAGTTTTTTGGACCAGCTATTGATGCTGAGACTTTCCTTTTAGTGTTTAGTGGCACTGAAAAAGATTCTGTTTTCTCTTTCTTACGTTCAGAGGCAGTGAAATCAGTCTCCCTTTTCTCTTGCCTCTTGAAGATTGCCAAGACATCAGGGTTGGGAGATGAACGATTTCTGGGCTTTACAGTGTGGGCCTTTGTAAGTCACTGATATGAGGCCTGGGGAGCCTTCGGTTTAGAGGCTGTTGGTTAATAGAATGTTCCAACTTAGTCAAGGACCAGGGCTGGGATGATGCTGACAGAGTCTATCCTTTATAGACAGTGCCTTTGGCTGTTGGGACTAGAGGAAGGTTCCCTAGGGCTCTCCACCAGAGACAGGGAAGCTTCTAGGTGGAGAACTAACTGTGCTACTCAGGTGGAAGTGGAGGTGGAAGAGAAGCAAGTGGTTTGCATGGGATGTGGTTCAATAACACTGCAGGGTTTAGGGAGCATTAGCTTGTGGTGACAGAGAAGCGTCGAGCGGTGTAGAAGAAGGTAAGCCATCCCAAGGCTTGGTTTGGTTAGATGGGGGAGGGGATGCTGAAGGTTGGAGTGGTGCTTCTGGAACCGGAGGTACTGCTGGGAAATGACAGGACGAAGTAGACAGGGGTTCTGTCACAAAAGCTGTAGAAGGGAACTGGGTCACCAAGGCAGTACCATCTTTCAGGGCAGCCTGAGAGAGCAGGCAGCTGACCTGAGACTTTGCTACAGACATTGCAGAGGAAATCTGGACATAGCAGTTGCTGAAAGCCTGTGGGATCATATGGTTTGCCTGGCGGGATTGTAAGGAGACAAAAGTTCAGAGCATTAGCCAGGCCTCGCATGTGAAAAGAAAAGCCTGCTGGCCAGGGTGGAGACCTGGGAAAGGGCCCAGGACATGAGGTGAGCAGAACAAATCATCATTGTAGGATTGTCTGCAGCCCTTCCTCAGTGTCTCCCTGGCCAGTTCTCCCACCAGGAAAAGCAGTATCATGCCTACTACAGAAGGAAAGTAGAAACAGAAGGGTCACACAGGAATACTTTAGAGAAAAACACTCAAGGGGCTGGAGAGATGGCTCGGGGCTGAAAGCATTAGATTTCTTCTAGAGAACCCAGGTTCAGTTCTCAGCACCCACATGGCTGCTCACAACCATCTGCAGGGCCAATTACAGACCAGATGGTACACTTTTCCGACCTCTGCAGGCACCAGGCATGCATAAGGTGCACAGATACACATTCAGACAATGCACCTGGACATATAATAATATATAACACTTTAAAAAAGAAAGAACAGAAAAGCACTTAAGAGAACCATGACAAGTGGTCCATGAGAACACTCAGAACGTTCACACCTGCGCAGCTTCATCTGCAAATCCCTCCACCTGTGTTGCCCCAAGTGATGCTCAAAACCACTGCAGGAAACACTGGTCAGTGGTTTCCTCACAGCTGTCTGAGCTCCCAGGAATGAAGCACTGGACACAAGGCCAGGAAACATGACCTGTGCTCCAAAGCAGCCAGTCTTCCCTCCCCCACATCTCACAGGAGCCCCAAGGGGCTGTGCCCACTGCACACGACTGTCACGGCATCATAGGCATGAAGGAACGGAGTGGGGACTCAGAGAAGTGTCTGGGGACTGACCGTCTTCATGAGTCTCTCTTTCCTGACTAAGGGACTGTGTACAGCAAGTGACATCCTCAGATCCTAGACCTGTACCTTTACGGAAAGGACACGATGGGGAGCCTGGGAAGATGAGGTCAAAGGCAGACACCTACCTTTAAGTGATCCCCTGGTTTCCTTGGCTTTCTCCTGCAGCTGTTAACAACAAGGGTAGAATAAGCACGCGGGACTTACTGGTTTTGCTGCCCTTCCTAAGCTGTTCAGAACTCCATTGCTCAGGCACACCCTGAGGTCTGCTGAAGAGAGCTTGTTTTAATATTAACCGTGAAGGTGACCAGGTGTCTTCACTCTCCTCCTTTGGAAAACTAAAGAACAATGTGGTGTTCTCTCTGAGGACAGAGTTTACAGCTGTGCTCCTCCTAAGGGTTTTGAGTCGTAGGGTCAAAGATTGGGTTCCATGCTCTCTTCAGAGACTTCACCAACATTCAGCACTGTGGTCCTGGCCAGTTCATCACGGAAGAAGGTGGTTGAGGGGACATATGATGTGGGAATGGATTATGGGATCAAGTGTCAGGAGAGCACAAGACTGTAGCCAAGCCACTAGGGCCAGTTTCAGACTTTGTCCTGGAAACTTCAGCCACACACAGAGAGGAAGGTGTGCTGTGGCACCAGAGACCTTAGTCCTCCCTGAATCCTCTCGTGCCTACTAGAACAGTGGTCTCTTCTCCTCCCACACCTCCCCTCTCCCTCCTCCCCCTCCTCTCCTCCTCCTCCCCTTCCCTCTCTCCTCCCCCCTCCTCTCCCCTCCTTCCCCCTCTTTTCCCCTCCTCCCCCTCCCTCCTCTGCTCCCCTCCCCTCCCCTCCCCCTCCTCGCCTCCCTCTCCTCTCCTCCCTCCTCCTCTCTTTCCCTCTCCTCCGCCCTCCTCCCCTTCCTCTGTTCTCCTCTCCTCCCCTCCTCTCCTCCTCCTCCCCTTCCCTCTCTCCTCCCCCCCTCCTCTCCTCCTCCTCCCCTTCCCTCTCCCCCCTCTGCTCCCCCCTCCTCCCCTCTCCTACCCTCCCCTCCTCTCTTCTCAGTGTTCCATCTCAGATATCCCTCTGACAGCCAAGCTCATCCCATAGCCAGAGGACAGAAGTGCAGCTCACAAGGAAGACTCTCTTGGGAACTCACCATGCTTCCTTACCTTTTGGCTGTATTTCTTTTTCCACAATGATGGTAAAACCAGTTTCAATATCAGGTAGCAAATGTACAGAAGCAGCAGCCCCAGCCCACTCAGTAAGGTGAAGTTGAGGTCTATATGATAGGAAGCTGAACCAAAGGTCAGCCATGCCTCAGTGAGGCCATTCAGAGATGAGAGAAAGTTCTCCATAGTGTAAACGGCATGGCTGCCTAAGGTGACTGGTTCTGAGGGTTCATGGGCTTGACTAGAGTCCCAAGCCTGCATCACAGAGCAGGAGAGTCACAAGGGTTTCTGAGGGAGGCAGCTCTTCAGAGCCCTCTGCCCATCCCTGCTGCTCCCCTCTTCCCTCTCTTCTTTCCTCACACCATGTTCCTCAGGGGACTTTCTGTTTGCTCCGTCATCAACCCGGTCCCCTTGCTGTTTGGAGAGCTTGATTTGGACCTCAGCAGTTCCAGTGCCACATGGTGTGGTCTCAGATGTTCTCATATGTGTGTCCTCTGCAGAACTGTTTTCCTCTCTGCCTGTTGTATTTATTTATCCTTGTGAATGTCAACTAGGAAATGTTCTCATCTGAGTCTGCCTTGAATGTCTTTCGTCAGAGGGACAGAGTCAAATCACAAAACAGATACAAATATTAAATGTGTTTTATTGAATCATGTCTTCTTGGATATAACTGTATACTATGTATTTTCCTGCAGTTAGTGAACATTTAATTGCATTAAGACTGATTATGGTCTAGTATACCCTTTGACAAATCAGGGTACTGTTTTCATGTCCAAGAAGAGTCGATCTTACTCCTTATCTTCAGTTACATTATTTTCGACACTGACTTTTTCCTACTCTATCTATGATACTCTCCTTGACCATGTCAGCAATTGCACAGGAGTTTCGTGATTCACTCAGACAGGACTGGCTGATAGTAAGCTGTGAGGTTGATTCCCAGGGTCCTTGGTGACAGAATGGGACCCAGGAGTGTCAAAGCCTTAGAAGCTGTTGAGGACCCTCACTGGTTACCATTGTCCACTCTACGTAATCACCTGGTAATGTCCCAAACTGCAGAGCCTGTCATGTGTTATCCAAGCAGCGTTCTTCTCAGGGTTAAATAAACAGGGTTGCATGACCCGCCCTCACCTACATTTGCTCTACAAAGGATTTATGGCTTGTTCAATTTGGGATCTTTTGTTTGTTTCCTTATTTCCCACCTCTTTTGTGATGCAGTAATGCTATATGCCTCTGGGCCCTGAGGCTTGTTTACCTCACATCTGTATTTCCCATCCCGCTCTCTCATGGCGTCTCCTCTCATCTCCCATCACTCTGCTGGTCTTCTTGCCGGCATTCTCTTAGTCTGGTTCTCCCATCCAATCCCTTTCTGGCCAGTTATGGGCCAGTCAGGTCTTTATTAACCAATAAGAGTAATACATATTTACAGTATAAAATGATTGTTACACAGCATCCTCCCCCCCTTTTTTTTAAAAAAGGAAGGTTTTAACTTTAACATGGTAAAATTATATACAACAGTAATAGTTACCAAGTAAGAATTACAGTTAGAATATCCAGTCCATTTATATTTGGAAAAATTAAGAAAGTACTCTATTATCTATCTTATCTTTGTGAGTCTAAAGTTTTATATCTAATTTACCTTTTATCATAACTAATGAAAACTGTAAGTTTAGCTATTTAGTCTTTAACTTTGTCAAAGACCCCAGAAGGGTGAAATGCTACCTAATAACAGGGACATCTGGCTGCTTGGACAGTCACCCAAAGTTCTTCTGTAATGTTGGGGGCAACCAACTTTGGCCTACAGGCCTAGTACATCTGACAGACATTTTTGAGAAGCAGGGAATTTTGAAGGACTTCCCCTACCTTGTCTTGGCAAAGTTTGGCAGTTCTTGCATCCTGCTGGACCAGTTTGGGTAGTATACTGTCAGCAATTGAGGCAAGGGCAGTTTTTTTTAAATCTAAATGGCTAGCTTTTACCATAAAAAAAAGCAAACTCCATGTGGAGGTTCTTCAGTGCCCATCATCTTCTTTTGAAGTAAATTGGTGCTGCCAGGAGCAGACATGTCTCACTGTCATGAAAAGCTTTAGGTTATTAAAACATCTTAAATGCCATATTCTGTAGGTCTTTGAAGTGTTTGAAGACCATCTATCTAAATATATCTGTTTAACCTTGAAAACATACCTAATATGACTACAAGTTTGATTATTATAGATGACTAGCTACTAACCTATATTTTTAATTAAACATTACTTTTTTTTTTTTTTTTTGGTTTTTCGAGACAGGGTTTCTCTGTGTAGCTTTGCGCCTTTCCTGGAACTCACTTGGTAGCCCAGGCTGGCCTCGAACTCACAGAGATCCGCCTGGCTCTGTAAACATTACATTTTTAAAAGAGTTGCATAAACACAATACCCCAAGGAAGAGTAGAAAAATACATAAAATATAACAAAATAACCTTAAATTTGTATCAATAAACCAAATTCCATACCAATGTAAAATATTTTGAGATTAATAGTTGTTGTTTGGATTAAAGTAGATTCAATATCTACCTTTTTTTTCTATCATTTCTATATCATATCCTCCTTTTTCCTTTAGAAAGAGATCTTTA